>NC_054377.1:118907503-119613336 GCF_017654675.1 Xenopus laevis | reverse complement strand
TTTAATTAGCTAGCAGCGTACAAACAGGTTTGCCAACATAGCATTTAATTAAGATATAATTTCCATTTGTGTTTCATTTAAAAAACTGGCCGATGCATCTCCATAGTTCATGGACAAGCTGGTGCCAGTATCAACACTGATATGGGTGAAATGCCATACAGGGACATGAAAAACATATCTCCAATCAGGGGTGTAACTATAGAGGAAGCAGACCCTGCAGCTGCAGAGGGCACAGGAGGTATAGGGGCCGCATGAGGCACTAATTCATATACAATTTCAATAAATATTGGTAAAACAGGTCAACTTCTAGACATTTAGGGGGCCTAAAAAATTATTTGCTGCGGGGCCAAGTAATATCTAGTTCTCCAATTTCAGTTTTGGTAGGGGTACCTCTGACATGTGATAAAATCCACCCCTGGTAGCTTTATTAGCAGAAGTTACATTATTCTACTGAGCATAGGAAAGGTACACAGGGGAGAAGCAGCCCTGAAAAGCCTGGAAGTTTCTCTGAATTATTGGCACAACAGGTATAGCTACAGAAAAAAGCAAGGCAGATTTTTCTTGGCTTTGATAAATATCCCCATCCTCTTAAACTCTTGTAAGAAACAAGGTAATAAACTGGTTGGCCAGCACTTGATTTCTGCAATTTATACAATAGATACGCCCAATAATTATATCACATTTAATTGCTATTTGTAAGAAATAAAGTAACATTAGTGAGTATTTTACTTTCATTATTACAGGTCACCTGGCTTCAGCCCAGCTTAATGTCTGCTGCATATGGAAAGCACCTCAAATCTGAATAATAAGATGCTTGCATGCTTTAGGAGAGCTTGGATGTAAAAGTAGGGCAAGGCTGTGATATCAAGCATTTCCTCCTGATCCTGATATCACTTATTTAAATTCCTAGAGCCCCTAATTTTCCTTTTAGGACACAATCACAAGATGCGCCCCCAGATTGGCAACCATCGCTCCTTCAAGAAAAGTCATAGTAACAACAAAACTTCTTTTTCTTTTAGAAATGTTGCTTTGGTCAGAATGCGCTGAGATAATCTCATGTGATATAGGCCTTTCCTAGTCAATTTCCGAGTATTCTGACCTTTGGACCACCAAGTAGTCAAGAAAGTTGTCTGGTTTGATCATGTTCTGGTTAGAACAGAAAAGAAAAGTTACCTAAGTTTTCTATTGTTTTTCCTCATTGGTGGTCAGAATGGTCGGAAATGGTCAGCGGGTGGTGCTGTTGTAACAAAATGAATTATTTGAACAGTACCTGTATCCCTTAATATCTTGGTATAAAAAAAATTCATTTAAATTGCTTAAGTGATTTGAATAGCATTCTCATTAATTTTACATTCAATTATTGAAAAGGTTTACTTTTACAGTTCAGTGTAAAAAAGAAACTCGGTAATTAGGCTGTGAAAAACAAAAAAATATTTTCAATATAGTTAGTTAACAAAACATGTAATATGTAACACCAAAATAGCCAGAACACTATTTACTCCAAGAGAGTAAGTTGGGTCACTCCAGTCTATCTATTTACCCAATTTTATGATAACAATGAACTGTTGCTTTAAAGCAATGTGTCAGAATTTTTGACAGATATATTGGTCTATCAGTCATAGGTTTAATAATATCTATTACAGTTAATATACATTTACCCCAGATCTCACCTTAATTGACATTCAAGCTGGGCTTCCAGGTATATCTAGGAGTGCAAATGGCCATGCTCCCTAATTCTGACCCTAACCGGCCTTCAGGTTGATCCCACTCCCTAGCACATGGCTCCAAGCAACTACTCCACCACAGGGGCCAGTCCCACATTTTGGGAACCACTGCCTTAAAGTAAAATTATCAGCCTCAATAATGGGATTTCTGCTCCAATCTGTCCACAATGGTACCAAATTCAAGCAGTAAGAGAGAGCACATGAAATATAGTTTTATTGTCAACCACTTTCTCAATTTGTCCTTAAATTCTAAATCCAAATGGTTGTTCACCTTCTTTCCTCTCCATCCTTTGCTCTACTTCTCTTTATTTTGTCTATGACTCATAAAATAAACCCAAACGCGCTGATCACTTGCTGCCTTGAGCACTTCCACTATTTTTACCCATGGGAACATCCATCCTCCAGGTATGTTCCTTCTCATGTCTGTGATTCAGGCATGAACTGTTGGTTACCCATATGCTGATCTCTAGAACAGCATCATAACTTGAATATTATCCAAAGAGCTGTACAATATATTTGGTAAAATACAAACAAGAGAGGGTGCTCTCTAAACGTCTACTAAACGTCTACCAGGTCTACCAGGTCTACCAGGTCAACCAACCCAAATACTCAGAAAGTCACAACCCATTATAAATCATGGGCAACTCATGGAAACATGGGAACCTGCTTTGCTGACATGTTTGGCTAACCATGTGACCACATCTTGATGGATCTGGAAAGCTTTGAGGACCATGTAGCACCAATGAAGCCATAATCATAAAGTAGGAATGATTGAGAATTCCTCATCTCATTTTTTATTTTTTTATGTTGACCTTTTTTAGAAGGGGCAAATGAAAAGTAAAATAAATGGGAGGTGGCTTGGGTGATTTAGTTTTTTTTCACCTCCAGCCAAAAACAAAAGTCTTATTTGACTTTAGCCTTAAAGGGAATGTAAACCTAAAATTTGTATAACAAAAGAAAATATAATGGTAATAATAAGCAACTTTACATTTTACAAAAGCTTAGTGGTGTTAAAGTTCTTTGTAAATGTAATTGCGGTTGACAGAACTATTTCCTTATTCCTCTCTTTCCTCCTACCTCTGATTTTAAACAATGCAACACACACGTCAGCTCTCAGCAAATACAGTTCTCTACACCAGCTGTGGTCAAATGTCAGAGCCACCAGGGCAGAACACAGAGAGGGGCAGACACATGCTGCTTTCAGTAGTATTGACCGTTACAAATAACTTTACAACTATTGAAAATATGTAAAGAATGTATGTTGCACAGTTGCTTAGAACGTTTTCCTTTATTAGGCAAAATTGTATTTTAGGATTTTCATCCCCTTTCATATAAATGAATGTAGAATTTGATCAGAAAGCTGTTCTAAGCACTTTTGCAATCTTCATCTCATTTGAGAATACCAAGATATGAAGACAAATGTATATTGATAATATAATGAATTTGATCATATTGTCACCGGCTGGTCAGTTTTTTGACTGTGGGGGATGGGGAACGTCAGAAGAAAAACAGAGAACTGTTCTAATGTTGCTCTGCTCAGTAAAGACATGAGAACATTTAGGTGAGGTTTCTGATCTCTTTCCTAAAGAACATCACAAGCAGTTCTTTCTCTCTCTCCTTCTTTTGACACATTCCCTCAACCGGATCACAGCTGTAAAAGGTGAGTTGTTCTCTATTTTTTCTCCTACTCAATGTAACTGAAGGTGTCGCAGTGGGACCTGGATTTTACTATTGAGTGTTGTTCTTAGATCTACCAGGCAGCTGTTATCTTGTGTTGGGGAGCTGCTATCTGGTTACCTTCCCATTGTTCTGTTGTTCGGCTGCTGGGGAGGGGTTGATCACTCCAACTTCCAGTACAGCAGTAAAGAGTGACTGAAGTTTATCAGAGCACATGTTACATGACTAGGGGCAGCTGGGAAATTGACCATATGTCTAGCCCCATGTCAGATTTCAAGATTAAACATAAAAAAAATCTGTTTGCTCGTTTGAGAAATTAATTACAGTGCAGCACTAACTGATGCATTTTGACTGTATCCCTTTAAGCTAATGTCACATGTGGTGGTGGAAAAGTGCTGGTGGAGAAAATGCCTAGCCCTCTGCTCCATGGGTGTCCGCAGTCGGGGGAAATTGGCCCACCAAGGCTCCTTCCGCTGATTCCAAGAAATTGTTGGAAATTTGATTCCCAACAACACAACCTTTTTTTTTATACTTCCCTCCCCAAGGCAAGTCTTAATCATCTTTTACTCACACACAGTGTTGGACTGGCCCACCGGGATACCAGGAAAACTCCCGGTGGGCCCAGGTGTCAGTGGGCTCTCATGCTGCTAAACTTTTGATCTATTTTATGGCCATTCCCTATTTCTATGAGGACAAAGAGGCTAGATAGATGGAACAATTGATTATAGTATAAAAAAACAGACTAGGAGAATAGAGGTTGATTGAGGAGATGAAGAATATTAGTACTGAGAGTGGGCCCCTGGTCTAAGGTTTTTAGGTGGGCCCCTGGTGTCCCAGTCCGACACTGCTCACACAGTGATGTTGGAAAATAGTAAGGAGGATTTGAACGGAAACCTGCAGTGCCAGCAATACATTTAATTGGTAGGCAGCAGCTTACCTGTAGCATTTGCATGGGATTGGTCGAGCTAGGAACATGCAGGCAGTAAGGAGTGTTCATTGGCTCTTAACATATTAGTGGGGAGACTAGGGTGGTGGAAGTGTGTTCCTGATAACATGTGAAAAGCAGGTTTTCATTAAAACTGGGTCTGCCTTCTATGCTGAGTAGAGTAGTACAATAAGTTATAAATGTTTTCATAAATGAAAATTAATTTAGCTAGGAGTGTATTCATTTATTACCAATATTACTTATTAGGTTATCTACTGCATTGTCATGAATAGGTTAATCTTCAGTGGAATGCTGCCTTATGTGATATTAGTTTATTGGCCCAACCCTGGAAAATTTTCTGTGGACACCCATGCTCTGCTCTGCACCCTGTTTAATCAGCAATAACAGACATGGCATTCCCTTGAAAATGTAACATTAGCCTTAGTTCATGGACAAGCGTAACATCAGCTTTAGTGCAACTGCAGAACATTTCAGATACTGGCGATTTTGTGTTTCAGCCCTACGAAAAAATTCCTCAGGCATTGTTCAAATGCGGTGAAATGCAGTTAATCAACTGCAACTCTGCTTGTTAGTTATATCATCTGAAATAATTTTTAAATGACATGTATACCAGTATACCAGAAACGACAGGCCTTTATTTTAACCCAGTGAAAGAGTGCATTAAAAGGAGAACTAAACCATTAAAAGACATAGGCCAATGCTATACACTATGGGGGAAATTTACTAACCTGCGAAATTTCACCAGCGACGGCTTCGCACCCATCGATACACTCCGCCAGGCAAAAATTTTTCGCTAGCATTGCTTCGGCAATCAAAGCGAAGATGTGCTAGCATTCAATTATGCCTAGTGAAACTTCATTAGAGGTCTTCACTCTTTGCATACGGTGGGAACTTATAAAGTTGAATGGATGTATATGTTGCAGCAAATACATTACATTACACAAGTCCAGGGAACCTTAATAAAGAAAATAGAGTTGTTATAATGCCCTAAACATGAGCCCACTGTATAGTTAATGTTCCATATGTTAGAAAATGTATGGGGGAACCCGGTTACCCAAAAAGAAATTTAAGGACTTTTGCAGGCTATCACTCTGAAAAAAGTAAAAGATGCCAGCATTGTTTGGGACTTAGAAACTTTTTCAACTAAAAATATGATGTAAGTAACAGAAGAATAAGGAAGATCTATGCACTCCAATGCACTTCGCGTGGTCTGAGCTGGCGAAGGCAAGTCTGGCAAAAGAGGTAACGTTTAGTAAAATCCGCATCTTAGTGAATTTGCGGAGTAACGTCCGTTCGCCAGAGTGGAAATGCACCTGGCGATAGAGTGCGTATGAGCGCCAGCGTCTGTCTCTTTTGCTAGTGAAGTTACGCCTGCTCCCGTTCATCAAAGTGCCTGAAAGAGGTAACGCTGGCAAATTGTCGCCAGCATTAGTCACTTCGCCCTTTAGTAAATTTGCTTCTGGGCTTCTGTACCAGCCAAGGGCACCATAGCACTTTAGTAATAATTTGGGCCTCTGAAGATGCCCCAGTAGCTCCCCATCTTCTTTTCTGCTGATTCACTGCATATGCTCTGTACTAGTCTGATTAGTAATATTCACATTAAATGGCAGCTAAGAAACCAATCCTTTTTGCAATAGAACTTAATAACCATCCCGGTAGCATCAGCTTTTATGACAGATGGACCTCCTTTTCCACTTCACTATTTTTGCAGACCCCTGAGCTTAGCTTCTCAACAGCTGCCCAGAGCACACTGAGCATGTGCAGTGCCACTGGCAGGAAAAAGACGGCCTAACAAGTTCCAAGACTGGGAGATGATTTGGACAATTGGAAGGCCTAGATCATTAATGTAATAGGGCTGCTAAACCTCTCGGCTGGTAAATTCATAAACTATAGGATCTGTATTCCAGAAAGCTCCAAATTACAGAAAGGAAACCTCCCATAGACTTTTTCTAAGTAGAAATGAAATGTTAAGCTCCCCATAGACGCGCCGATTCTTCTTGCCGAACGACCCATTTTAGGGAAGTCCGACCAATCCTTCGAAATTATCGCGCGGTTAGTGGGATTTGAACAATTGTACATTTACGATTTTTCGGCCGACATCTGTCAGGGAATTGATCGGCCAGGTTAAAAAATCTTTGTCGGTCCCAGTGCAATCTATCTATGTTTGCAGGGCCAAGCAGGCAGCTCCCCTTTGTTGCTCCTGGCAAATTGGTCTTTTTAGTTGATGGTCAATTCGTACGATTGTTCCGAGAAAATCGTGGTCTCACGATGAGGATTGGATCTTTTAAAAATATTAACATCTATGGCCAGCTTTACCTTGTACTTGATCTCATCTAAGATATAATAAATTCTTATTGGAGGCAAAACAATCATATTGGGTTTAAATAATGTTTAAATGACTTTTTTTAGTAGACTTAAGGTATGGAGATCCAAATTACAGAAATATGCCTTATCTGGAAAACCCAGGTCCCAAGCAAAATGGATAACAGGTCCAACACCTGTATACAATACAGCTTTTCTATCCATATACCTTTTTTGACTTTAGTTTTCTTTTAAGCAATTTGAGAAAGAAGACGCCATGCTTTCATAATAGGGTCATAACATCTCTTTAGAAATAACGACAACAAAGCAGTAACCAAAATTGTTTTAATTTTTTGAGCCTTGACAATGTATAAAAACAACAAGGAATATAAATATGTGTGGAAATGTACAGATGCCAGTTTGTTCGGAAAAGTACACAGTTCGTTACTGGTGGTACCCAAGTGGCTTGACTCCTCATCCTATTTGTGCTCCACCCTTGTATTCATTTTCTTGTTATTCTAAAGATGTGCCTTACTGGTCTGTGCCTGTGTATCCAAATGCTGTCATCGGTCAATGATGGTCACGTAGTTGGTTGGGAAGAGGCCCACCCTTTCTCCCAACCGTCCCATCCACCAAGATCTATCAGAGCAGTCCAGTACTTCGATGACGTCACTATATTTAAAGCCAAGTTCATCAGGCTCCATGGCCTGGAAATCATAGAGAGCCTTTACCATCTGTATTCGCTGTGGGGTGGAAGAGGCCTGAGAGATTTAGAAAAGTAATCTAGTAAGTAAAACAAGCATGTGATAGAACTATACCAAAAGAAACAAGAGAGACAAAGTCTGTACCTGTGCCCGCTGAGGGTTGCTTGGCCTCTTGAGTGAAGAAGGGATTTTGCTGCATTCTCCACTTGCCTGTGCCACAGGATTCTGGTGACTCACCTCTGGGGGAACACAAGCTGGTTTCTAAAACAAAGTATTGACCGTGAATTTAATATGTTATGAAATGTAATACTGTATTTCATATTCCAGCTCAATATTTATATATGTACAGGTACATTTTATGTTCCAAATATGCTATATCTTTATATTAAATAAATTAATTTTGCCCCTTTGGGGGTTGTGTAATAAAAGGCACTAATTTGCCCAGGAACAGTAACCCATAGCAACCAATCAGAAGGTAGATATTACTGTTCAAAAGCAAGGAGCCTATTGGTTGCTATGGGTTACTGCTCCTGGGCAAACTCAGTGCCTTTTATTTCAAAATGTGTTCCCATCTACGAATGGATCGCTTTAACATGACCTTGATAAGAATCTTTGCATCTTTAATCCAAACCTTGTATTTCCAACATCATTGCCCTTTATGATATTATCCAAAAATGTCACTCTATGCTCTGTGACAACACAGTGACCACTTACTGAGGAAACAATGTTAGTTCTGATGGGTTCTGGCTCCGGGTAGTTCATCTGTGAGCCCATTGGCATTAATTTCCCTGCATTCGCTCCTCCTGATGGTCTGGGATCCCTTCCTTGTTTTTCCACTTGTTTCACCTAAAAATATAGTAGGAAACAGATTACTTTATCTAATAACCAAGCTGTACGGTGTGTTTTGTCTTGTAACGTTTACTAGTGTAGCCCAGGGTCGGAATGGGCTGGTGGGACACCGGGAAAAACCCTTGTGGTCCCTGCTGACCCAGACCCGCTCCTGGTGCTCACAACTTTGGCAGGGGCCCTGAGGGGGTGTGGGGGCCCCTGAAATGGCACCTGGTGGGCCCCAGACACCCCAGTCTGACCCTGCTGTAGCTTCAGACAGATAAAGGTGATGTGGCAGGAACAGACGCACACACATATTACTAACATGTATTTTTAGAGTGCCAACATATTGTGCAGTACTCCTACACTTCCAGGTGCAGGTAGAAGCTATTTGGCATAGAGCAAGGGTTAATCCACCATGCCAGGAGTAACCGCCCAGTGAATACCATAAGTGGAGAACTGAGACGCATCCCACATTCTCTGAGGAGAACCTCGCCACTTGTTTGGTGTATAAAAGAGTACAATACTGATCATTCTATCCAGAATATGTGACTTCTCTCTACAATTTACTAATGTACGTCATAGCGGCCCTTATTCACTAGCCATTAAAAAGCTGCCTGGAAACTGCCAGCTCTATATGGCACCTTTTATTGAAGACAGAAAAGGTTTGGCAGTGTCATTAAAGGATATGGTAGGTAACCAGAAAACCACTATAAAAATATAATAACCAAAACAGAGTAGGGGTTTACAGTCTATTCATTTGATTGTTTCCTTATATTTTGAGTCTTTCAAATGATTCAGTATTTGTTAATTGCTGGAATTGTTCATTTTGTACAATCTTATATTTGTTTCTGGAGCATTTGAGGTAAGCAAAGATACATCATATATGGCTACAGATTTCGTAGGTTATGCCTCCAACACATAGGGGTATGATAGGGTGTATAATACAGTTCATTATCAACTTATAATACACAAAAGCCATGAATATCCTGTAAATTATATCCTTATAAACAGTGAGTTCTGATGTCATCAGTTATAAACGTTGAGTTCTGATGTCATTTCTGTCACATGACTCACTGAAACTTGTGTATTATAATAAATAAAGTACCCCCAGTTGCAAAATATAAGGATATTATAAGTTACCTCGGAGTTCCATGACCTGTATAAAAGCACTCGGCCTTCGGCCTCGTGTTTTTATATGGTCATGAAACTCCTCGGTAACTTATAATATCCTTATATTTTACAAGAGGGGGTACTTTATTCACTATATAATACACAAAAGCCATGAATATCTTGTTAATTATATCCTTATAAATAGTGAGTTCTGATGTCATGAAACTCTTCGGTAACTTATAATATCCTTATAATTTACAATAAGGGGTACTTTATTCACTATATACACACACTTTACCATGAACCTGGAAGCCAGGGTTGAAATGGGCTTGTGGGACACCAGGAAAAAGCCCACAACCCAGACCCACTATCTGCCTGAGACCTGCTTGCCTACTGATCTCCCCCGCAGCCCTGTAGGAGAGTATGTGGCACGTGTGTGGGGGGGGGTGTATCAGAGGGGGTTTGCGCCTGAGGCGTGGCCCTTTATGTGGGAGCCTGGTGGGCCCCAGTGTGCTAGACTGATGCTGCTGGATGCAAGTGCTTGAGCTGTAAGGGGTGCAAAAAAAGGGGCTTTACTTGACTCCCACCACCCACCCTTGAAGAATTGAAGAATACAAGACTGCTGAACGCAGACAGCACAGTATTGATGTGGAAAGCATAGGCCTTTGTGCTTCTTTCTGGAGAGCGAGGAAAGAAATTTGTTCTCCCACTGTATAGTATTTTCTCAGGTTTTTTATTTGAATAAACCTCTACCTGTATGTTTGTTATACATAAGTCAGTAGCCTTTGGAAATATCTGATGTCTGTCCCATTCTTGTTGTAACTTCTCCAAGGGTTTTCGTTCTGTGGCACATGTGAAAGGAATTGTAAAACCTCAAAACGAATTCATGCACATTTGCTCAGATCTCTCTTCTAAGCACCATTGCAGTTCACATTCATTATCTTTTTATACTTCTAAAAACCTTAGCAAGTTTTAACCCGCTAATATAATGAATTTGAAACAACAGCTCCACCTTCTGGTCATTTCAGCTGACTGACTATAGAGGCTAAAAATCTACTTCCTTCCAGAGTGAATTGTACTCAGTAAAGCATTCTGTAGCCCTATTTATATGACTATTTATAACAGTACTCTATATAAGACTTTTTTGTGCTATTACTGTTATTTTGAAGTGGGGGTTTGCAGGAAAGGAAAACGCTTAAGGGTCTTATTTAGTATTGTGATTGCAATCGATAGGCCAAGATATTCCTACTGCTTATCTTAAAATTGCAACAAACTGAAGTAAAATGTATACTGGACACATTTACCCATATTGTTACCAGCAAACCAGTTCAGATAACGATTGTTACACTGTAGCTAAAACTTAACCTTTAATAACTGTTGCATTAATACATGTTGCCCATTAACACAAAGACACACTGGTCACTGCTCTTAAAATTCAAGGCAGTGCAGGACCTTGTCCTTAAAAATACATATAATTAAACATTATAAAAAACAATTGAGGCAGTGGTAGGGTTGCCACCCGGCCGGTATTTTACCGGCCTAGCCGGTAAAACACCTGCCAATCCCGGAGCCGGTATTACAAATTTACCGGCAATGTAGCTGCCGGTAAATTTGTAATACCCTTCAAAAAGACCCCTAGGCCTGCCCCCAATCCCCTGTAAATGTAGCTGTAGCCACGCCCCTTTTTGTGCCACGGTCCCGCCCCTTTTGACGTCACTATCGGCCCTTTTTGTTCCCGCCCCCTACCGGCTGGTAAAACATTGGAGGAAGTCGCACAGACGAAACGCGTCGGCTGAGCAGTGACGTCATCAGGGGGAGACCAGGAGCGCGTGTCCTACCAACAACGCCAGGCAATTAAACATCTAGAGTGGAACGCAGGACCGGAGAACCCCAAGACGAACTGTATTTATGCTTATTCTAAGCACACATATAGACCTAAAGATAACCAGGATTGGGACAAAGAATCATATTATATGCTAGTGGCAAAACGAAACGTTTGTAAGTACCCATTACCTTGGCCACGTTTATCACTAAAAAGTCACGGGTAAAGGGCACTTGAATCCCTTGGTGGAAGATACCAAACCACACCATATAGCAGTTGCACAAAGAGGTACAAATCTTATTCGAAAATACTACACTATATTTTATTTTTGTGTTTTCTTGGTGTCTATCCCTAAGCTTACAGCGCTGGTATATCTTCGTATGAAGGAAAGGTTTTTACATTTGGGAAAAGGTAGCAACCCTAGACAGTAGTCAGAGCGTATTTAAACGTTAAACAGCATTGCGCCCATTACTTATGCTCCTGATGAAGCTGAGCAGTCCGTGAAACGTGTAGGGCGGCATAGGTGGACTGTGGCGAGAGTAGCTCCCACTGGTTCCCTACGTAGGTTTGGGCATTAACTGTCAGCTACTCCGTTTTGAATAGCAATAGTAAATAAATATAGTAATAAAATAGTATTGGCATTGGTACAATATTTATAAATATCTAATATAAACTCCACCGGTCGACCGTATGCAGTTTTTAATTATATGTATTTTTAAGGACATTACTAACATTGGAAATAAATATCTGGAGAGATTTCTGGAGATCAGATCTTTGCTTTTGTTTTCTAAGTTATAGGTGGCTGTTTAAATCTATTTGCTGATTGGTTGCCATGGGCAACATCTCCAGAAATTACTCCAGATATGTCATCTCCAATGTTGGTAAACAATTTTACGAGCAGTGAGTCTTGGTGTTAATAGGCAACAAGTATTAATCAGAGGTCCTCCTCTGATGAAGTGCCCAATGGTGCGGAACGTGTCAGGAGGGAGTGGCTGACACGAAGTATGAAGAAAGGGGGGAGACACTGCCATGGTATGTTATGCATGAACAGGGCCGGATTTGCCGAAGTGGAGCCCCGAGGCCACATGGTGCCTGCGCCACAGCTTCCTCTTGCGCGGCCTCCACCCCCCTTGGCCGCAGGGTCAAAGTGCCGGCTGCGGCGCTCTCCGGCACAGAAGCACTAGGGATCGTTAAGTGCCCAGTGCTTCTAAAGATATGGCTGGGCAGTATGCCGCCCCTAAAATATCGCCTTGCCACAAATCCGGGCCTTTGCATGAACACTTGTATATTGATTGAGCATATTTAAGTATGCTGATTTGTTTTTGGTGAATTTGCACAAATAAATGTTTTGAAGTGAGGCTCTGTGCAAGTAAATCATTTTTCAATTCTTAACAGGTTATGCATCTGGCTGTTTAAAAAAAATGGTCTTTGGTGTCCCCTAGTGGTATTATTTTAACTTAACAGCTAGAGTTTGAGCACACAATATGGTATATTCCAGGTGTGTTTTGCCCAAGGTTGCCATCTGGACATTATGGTTTTTGAGTTTTTTTTAGCTTTTTATTTAGCAGCAATCCAGTTTGCAAGTTTAAGCAATATGGTTGTTAGGGTCCAAATTACCCTAGCAACCATGCATTGATTTGATACTGGAATATGAATAGGAGAGGGCCTGAATAGAAAGACGAATAATAAAAAGTAGCAATAACAATACATCTGTAGCCTTACAGAGCATTTGTTTTTTAGATGGGGTCAGTGACCCCATTTGAAAGCTGGAAAGAGTCAGAAGAAAGCAAATAATTCAAAAACTATGAAAAAGAAAAAATGAAGCCCAATAAAAAAGTTGTTTAGAATTAGTCATTCTACAACATACTAAAAGCTAACTTAAAGGTGAACAACCCCTTTAAACATAGACACTGTAGGCCCAACCATATGCCCATGCCACCATTTTTATGCACTCCTTTAATGTTTTGCTTAAACTAAGGATGTGCCGAATCCACTATTCTTAGTGATGAGCGAATAAAAAATAAATTCGGGATGAAATCCTGCTTTTCACCATTTGCAGATTTTTGCTGAGAAGAAAATGCAGGAAAAAACGCCCATTCACTTCAATGCATTTGTAGTGAGAAAAAACTTGAGAAAAAAGCACACATTGACGTTAATGCACTTTATACCACTTCATACTTCTGTAGGAGACTGATAAGTGTATTCCCCATTTACTTTGCATTTTCCAAAGGATTGGTCACAAAGGGGGGCCTTAGTCGAAGGAAGGGAACAATTCCCCATTTCCTGGGTCACAACATGACCCTTAGCTATCCCAAGTTTGGCTACTAGGTGGCCCTGTGTAATAATATATAATGAATGTGCCATGCAGTCTCAGGGCTTTTTGCCAGAGGCCTTTGGCAGAGACATTGGAGTTCTAGTGGAGTCATACTTAGGTCAGGACTAGTAAGGGGTAGTTAAATCCTGTCACATGTCTCTCTAGGAGAGAAAGCCAGATCAGGGCTACCTGTATTTAGCAGCTTTGGCTCCATCAAATAGTAATGGAACGGATTAGATTGGCACTGTTGCCAAGTCAGGGAACCAGTGACAGGATATAGGGACTTAGATAGATCCCACCTGGGTTCCACATAAGGTGTCCCCCGAGGAAACAGGAGAAACTCTGGGTGGACTGATATTCCCCTCTCAAGCACTAACAGAGGGAAGACCCTGCTATTGGTCACTATTGTGAGTATTGACTGCTCAATGACTAGTCTCTGTATTGTTGTTGCCATGTGGATTGTTATTATAAATCCGTTCTACAGTTAAGTTGCAAGAACCACTAGCACCCAATTATTGTGCACTCATACAGTTACAGTTGTACAACACCCTGCCTCCACACAGGGTAAAGATCATAATTAGAGTAACGGTGCCGCTCCTTTTACTGCAGGCTTCTTTCACCTTTTACTCCTTTTTCTTCTCTCTCTCTTTCCCACCTTCACATTCTGACTTTCTCTTTTCCCCACACCTTCTCTGTTTTTGCTCCCATCCCTGCATGCTATCTCCTTGTGCTTGGCATGCTTTTCCTTTGTGTTACAAGTTTCATTGATTCTAATATTAGTGAACAAGCCACCAGCATTGCACCCTCTGGATTTTGAGATGGAGTATTCCTTTTATGTAGGTAAAGGATGGAGTAAGTAAAACATTTTGTGCACTGGGGGAATGGTAACCTTAACACTTCTACCTAGAGCTCAGGCTGCTATAGGCTGTATTCAGATGAATATATGTGTTTTTGAATATACAATGGATAATGGTGTGTATAATTCCTACCTGTGCTTCTGAGCCTTCCTCCCGTAAGAAGATCTCTTTCTGTCGTGAAATTGATGCAGCTTTATAGTAATCCACTAACTTATTAAGGGACTTGAACTTCTCTGTCCACAAGAAATAGTTGCCACGGTTGTCTCTCATTACCTTGAAATGCTGAACATCATCTTCATCCCTGGATAAAAAGACTTCTGTCAGAGGCATATAGGGCATTCAGAACAAGCTGGCAAGGAACATACATAATATTCTATTAGAGCTGGGCAAATCCAAGAACTAAAATTCTACATCAGAGGGTCTTCAACAGTTTTTACCTGTGAACCCCTATTAGATTTAAAAAGAGTTGGTGAGCAACCAAGCGTGAAAAAGTTTCTGGGATGCCAAATTAGGGCTGTGATTGGCCATTTGATAGCCCCTATGTGGACTGGCAGCCTACATGAGGCTCTGTTTTGTAGTACATTTGGTTTTTATGCAATTAAAACTTGCTTCCAATCCAGGAATTCAAAAATAATAATCTGCTTTGTGGCCACCAAGAGCAACATCCAAGGGGTTGGTGAGCAACATGTTGCTCACAAACTACTGGTTGGGGATAGCTATACTACATCTTTTATGCAATTTCCAGCCCAGGGAGTTGAATCGATTTTTTATTGTTGGAGCTGAAAGGGATTATCATACAGGGCAATCAAAAGGGTTTGATTGACAGAGCAGGAAGGAGTTGACATTCAGTGGAACAGGAAGGGGTTGACATTCAGGGTAATATCAAGTGGTTGTTATTCTGTGGAGTAGGAAGGGTTTGACATTTTTTAACATAGTGTAGGAAGGGTTTGATATTCAGGGAAGCAAGAAGAGGTTGTCATTCTATGGAGTAGTAAGGGTTGGCATTTCCTGGAGTAGGAAGGAATTGATATTCTATGGAGTAGGAAGGGGTTGACATCCAGGAAAGTAAGAAGAAGTTGTCATTCTATGGAGCAGGAAGGGGTTGACATTTCCTGGAGTAGGATGGCATTGACAATCTGGGAAACAGGAAGGGGTTGTCATTCTGTGGAAAATGCTGTATGGGGTGAGGATTATTTCCTGGAGTAGGAATAGGTTGACATTCATGAATCATGGGTAGAATTTTGGGTACTTCTACTAGATATTCCATAGCCTGTATAAATGAAAACCTTCATCCTAGCCTAGTGGTATTTACCTGCTCTACTACTGGAATTTAATCCAGTAGTAATTTTTGTAGGCTGCAGGCACAAGTACCACATATTTATGACAACAAATGATCTCTAAAACTAAATGTACTGATACATATGTTAAACAGTAAGCAGGCCATTGTACGGTATGGGGTACATTATCCGGAAACCCATTATCCAGAAAGCTCCAAATTAAGGAATGCCCGTCTCCCATAGACTCTATTTGTTCAAATAATCCACATTTTTAAAAATTATTTCCCTTTTCTCTTTAATAATAATTACCTTGTACTTGATCCAAACTAAGAAATAACTAATCCTTATTTAAAGCAAAACCAGTCTATTGGGTTTATTTAATGTTTCCATTATTTTCTACTAGATTTAAGGTATGAAATTATAGAAAGATCTGTTATCCGGAAAACCCCAGGTCCCAAGCATTCTGGATAACAGGTCCCATACATGTATTCCCATCTATTTCCTATTCTTTATAATTATCCTTTCCTAATCCACTCATTATACTGTAGTTATATATTGTTATATACACTTTACTCTTATTGCATAGATATGTACAGTATGTTGAAGTTTTATACATACAAAAATAACGTATTTATCCCTACTTGAAAATGTGTTTATCCATCAGCAAACAGCAGATGTCTCCCTTACCCTTTAATAAGTCTGCACGACTGGAAACACTTGTACCAATGTTATTGTAATATTAATAGTATATGCAGCTTGGCTCTATGAAACATCGTAACCCTGTCTCATTCTGTAAACCTGGAGCCAAGATTGATCTGGCAAGGTCACTAGCTTAGGAACTCGGAATGAGTCTCATTAGCTCCCACAGGGCTTTCACAGCATGATGTGTTCCAATTCTCCACCAAATCCTACAACTGACCAAGCAGGAGGTTTTAACTCCTTCACTGGCCGAGCAGCATGTTTCTGGCCCCACTGGCAGAGTATATTATTGTGCCGGCCAGATTATCCATTAAAGATTCTCATGCTCTCACCCCAGGATACTATTGCTTTGCTATTCAACTTGTCATGGCTCACTGCACTGAGTAATTTCTTAGGGCATGTAGCTCTACCCTGGGGCATGTTATGCTAAGCCTCATGCTCTGTCACTGGTCTCATTGACCTTTTTGATTTCAAATTGATTTTTTAAATGTCTTTTGGTGGCTGGCGGCATTCACACAGTCTACAGTGTCAGTGTTCTTCATGCAGTGCTGCTGCTACCAGGTGCCAAAGGTGGGTTAGCTTGCTTCAACTATGACTCCTTCTACATTCAGTTATGGCACAGATCTGAAGACCCAAGAAACACCAAAGTGCTGGAGACAACAGATATCAGACTTTATGTCAAATATGCAGGGCCGGATTTACAAAGCGGGCTCCCCTGTCCCTTCACCTTTATTCGTGCAAATTTTCATCATCTGGACCGGAGCAATGGGGATGGGTGCATGGGAAATTTAAAAAACTATTGTATCTCCTGCACATCCCCAGTGTTTCTGAACCAGTCTAGGTGTGGTTGGGCAGCACGCTGCCCCTGAAATCCTGCTGCCCTAGGCCCGGGCCGTTGGCCTTTCCACAAATCCGGGTCTGTGAAAGAGTGCATTTAAAGGAGAACTAAAACATAGGCCAGAAATGCTATGTTTTGGCACCTGTAGCAGCCAAGGGCACCATAGCACTTTATTAATGATCTGTGCCTCTGAAGATGCCCCAGTAGCTCCCCATCTTCTTTTCTGCTGATTCACTGCATATGCTCTGGGCTGCTCCCAGTCTTAGTCAAATTAGTAATTCATATTCACATTGTGCGGCAGCAAGAAACCAATCCTTTTTGCAATAGAACTTAATAATCGTCCCGGAGCATCAGCTTTTATCACAGATGAACCTCCTTTTCCAGGGACGGATTTACATGCCACTCGTCATCCCTTTCCCCTCCCCTTCATTTGTTCATGCCCCCCCTAAATTCTGCCACCCTAGGCCCGGGCCTTGGTGGCCTTTCCACAAATCCAGGCTTGCAAATATGTCAATAATGATGTCAGATTGAAAGTCAGAATGTACTTTATATACACGTTTTGGGCTATATACACTTTTTGGATTTTTTTCACTTGGCTGAAGATTTTTCTTACTGCTGGAGGTTAGGCAAACTAAAATTTACTAAGTACAGTATGTGGTTTTATTGTTGGCTGATTTTTTCCTATGTGAGCAAGCCTTTTACTAGTTAGAACACTTGGGGGCACACTCATGGGCATCTGCAGAAAAATTAGTAAGTTAATTCAAATGGTTAGAGAAGGACAAGGTGCTCCAGAATTAGTGGTAAAGTAACTCACCAAACAGTGAAAGTAGTCCGGGTGCACCAGCCCCAGACCCCCAGCTTTAGGGAGCGATACAGCAGAAGATAAGGAAGCAGGGCAGACTGGCACTCAAACGGATCCACAAGACCAGAGATATTCAGTTAAAAAATGTATTTATTAGTAGAAAAATTAAAAATGTAGCTTCATCTCCATCCACCCTACGCGTTTCACACGCCTCAGGGTGCTTAGTCATGGGCACCCATGACTAAGCACCCTGAGGGGTGTGAAACGCCTAATAATAAATTTCTTTTTTAACTGAATATCTCTGGTCTTGTGGATCCGTTTGAGTGCCGGTCAGCCCTGCTTCCTTATCTTCTGCAAAAAAGTTAATATCACAGAGAAGATTAACCTATTTATTATAATCCAGCAGATAACCTAATAATGCATAATATGGTAATACATTAATAGACTCCTAGCTCAATTGATTTTCATTCATAAAAACATTTACAACTGTTAGGAGCAGATTTATCAAGGGTTGAATTACGAGTTCATAGGAGTTATTTAAAACTCCCATGAACTCGACCAATTGCAATTTTTTTATATAAATTTTAATTTTTGAAATTTGGGTGAATGATATCGACCCGCAAACTCCGGAAAAAACTTGAATGTCAGGAAAGCAGCAAACAACTTGATCCCAGGACGTCCCCCATAGGCTACAACAGCAATTCGGCAGGTTTAAGGTGGAGAATAGTCGAATCCCAGTTCTTAAAGGCCAGTGTATGATAAATTTCGAAAATCTAATTAGAATTTTTTAAAAAAACTCTAATCAAATTTTAACAATTCCCTAGTTGAATTTGACAATTCTGGCCATAAAAATTTTCACTTCGACCATTGATAAATCTGTCTCTTATTGTCATTTAATGCTACTCTGCTCTACTCAGCATAGGTGACAGACTCACCTTTTGAGTTAACGTCGTATGATATAGAGTGATACTCTGCGACAATTTTGTAATTGCTTTTTATTTTTTATTGTTTGTGTTGAATTATTTAACTTTTTATTCAGTAGCTCTCCAGTCTACATTTTCAGCAATCTGGTTGCTAGGGCCCAAATTACCCTAGCAACCATGCAATGATTGGAATAGCATTTGTTTAGAAGATGGAGTCAGTGACCCCCTCATTTCATTTAAAAGCTGGAAAGAGTCAAAAGAAAAAGGCAAGAGACAGAAGAGCAGAAAGTTAAGTAGAGGTTAGAGAAATGGAAGGAGACAGAAAGTGGGCAAAAAAAAGAGAGAGAGAGAGAGAGAGAGAGAGAACGAAAAAGAGTTTTTTGCTCCAGGAAGGTGAATAAAGAAACAAATTGACATCAAATGATTAGTGATAATGAGGTATAAATATGGAACACAGTATACAAAATATATAAATGATGAGATTTGTGAGTCTATTTAAACATGGGAATACTGTATATTATTATGTAAAACAACTGTACTGTTTATGTCCATTAGAGCAACCAGTGACTACATTCTTGCACTGTAGTAGTAAGGAGGCTTAATGCTGGCATATTAACGTGTCCTCGCATAAGACATACTCCCCTATATAATAAAAGGCACAATGTTTGCCCGGGTGCAGTAACCCATAGCAACCAAGCAGATATTTGCTTTTTAACAGGTGGTTATGGTAATTTTTGCTCCTTATATTACATAACCCCACACAGTGCTAAAACATTTAGCCAGAACTCACTCTGCCATAGACCTGATGGAATACACAAACAAATTCTTAGTTGAATGTTAGCTTTTGATCACAGACATAGGTTCCTAAATCTATGATAGTTCATTGGTCACTGATACTACCAGTGTTAACCTTAGTAACAGCCAGCATGCAAAAGAGTTCCCATTAAGCAGAAGGGGATTAAGTAGTGTATTTGACACAAATTCACTCTGAATTATCCAGCCTTCAAAATCATTATTGTGCTGATGGCTCAGAATTTTTCCTGCCTGTTATTTCTGTCTACTGCTTGTTTATTAGCGTTTCACCTCTCTACCACTAAACATTCGCTTTCACTGCCTCCACTTTACTGCTAGGTTATTTTCAGACATCTTGTTCTATACTGACACTTTCCTGAACTGCCGTGTCTATTCCATCAAATTTGTTTCTCAGATGTACTGGTGCAATTGTATTCCTATTGTTACGCAACATACATGTATAGTTTTATCACAAAATGTATGGCTCATTCACTAAGGGGAAAAGGTGGCCAAGACGGATCGATAATATCATGCAAAACTATTTTCCATACAATATTTGCCATGTGTATGGTGGTAAACGAGCCGACTGATATTGGCAGAAGACTTGGATATTGGTCGGCTCGTTAATCAGGCTGGCTGGAAAATTTAGATCAGGCACCTTTGAAGGCACCCGAACATCGGCCATTGTTAGTGCTGAATGTTCAGATACAGGTAAAATTCTATTGTTTCTCCCTGTATATCTGATGATTTAGCTCGTGTAACCCTTTCAACACCCCTTTGTCGGTGTTACACTCCACGTGTGATGCTTACCTGATGGCATGGGACAAACCTGGGCCATTCAGCAGTGGTATTGGGAGAGACTGGGTACCTGGTACCTACTAGCACAGTGCCTCCACCTAGTGGGATCCAGGAATGCACCTACGGGTGGCCCCACTAGGAATACAGTAATAAAATGTAGGGGATCAGAAAAATCCTTCTCCTGTTTTTCTGTCTGTGACATCATCCAGCCCAGTTACAGGCTGGAGAGCCATCCAATTGGCTGGGCACCCCAGTGCATCCTTGGGAGAGAGGATGTGTCTGACTTTGGAGCCTTTTGTACAGGGTCTCTGACAGAGTTTAAAAAGTGCGTGAAACTGTCCAAGCTGTTGAATCTGTGGAAATACAGAGAGAGCCCATCTGTTCCCTGCCAAGATGCTAGAGACTCAGAAGGAGAAAGATGCCACTCGTGAGTATCTGGCTTCCCTGTGCCAGCATGATCCAAATGTCTGCTTTTGGTAAAACTTCTCAGTAGGGATGGGTGGATTTTTTCGCCAGGCTTTTCTCTTGTGCCAGTATCTGTGACTCCCTTTTCCTGCCAGCCACTCACTAGCTGCTGTGTCACTTCCTGCTGCACTGAGATCACTGAACAGCTGGTTGCTAGGTAACAGCTTACAGAACACAGACACAGGCTCTATGCCTGATTTCTTACAGAGATAAGTGCAATGGCTTTGCACTAATTCCCTACACGTGTTTATTGAAATGAAAGATCTTTCTTGGAAAGATCTTTTCCAGGAAAGATCATAATTGTTACATCTATGTCTTGCTTAAGACATCTTGTTTTAAGGACAGTGACACAAAAACAAATACCTCAAGGTCCCAGAATATATTACTGACTTTGGGCAAATCATTAAGGTGTGTGGCTCGTCATTTCCCCTTCCACCTTTGATTTGCATCATAAATCTCCCACTATGTTGTATATTAATATGAATGAGGTTGGTTTGTACATGGGTGGGGTTGGCGATTGGCTTTACGTTAACGTTTATGATGTTCTAGCATGCACGCTTCTCAGTAACTTTTCAATTGGTCTTCATTATATATTTTTTTTAAATCATTTTTAAAAATGATTTGCCTATTTCTTCTGTTTTCAGCTTCCAAATGAGGCCTACTGACCCTGTTGGAAAATAAATTCTCTGTAAGGCTACAAATGTATTGTTATTGTTAACGTTGCACAACCCCTTTAGCACTAACTATATTGGGGCAAAGAGAATGCAGCTGTGGCACTAGAGGGCTGCAATTAGGTAAGCACAAGTGGGGCAAAGCAAATGCCCATATGCAGCAACAACATCATTTCAATCTGCATGGCACCAAATCAATTTTCATAAACATTTTTCTATAAATCAATAGTTGAAAAATGTTATCTTTTCCCTGTGTATGCAGTACCAACGGTAACTAAAAACGTATAGTTTGGAAAGGAATAAGTTCAGTAACATCTGCCATTCTCTTCTCCCATGTTGTGCCCATGCTACGCTCATCTGTGCCCATCAAGCTGCAGTGAGTCTGCAGAACTCCTGCGTGTGGCTATTTCTTGGTTCTTCTCAGTATCAGACTCCTGACTGGGAATAAACTAACATTGTCTGCTCCTACCTTACATGATGGTACAGTTTTTGTTCAGAGAGGGATGCTGGGTGTACTGTTGGTATAAACCCCAGAAGAGCAGATGTATTGTAGTTCTGTATTTAATGTCAGGTCAGATCTGTTGGTAGGCAGAGGCCTGGGTGCCAATAATGAATCTGAGAGGTCAGAAACTGACCCTTGATGTCTCACGGCTCAGAATTAGAAAAATAACTAGGCTGCTAGAATTCATAACCTCTTTCTGCCACAAGATTTAAGTAGAGACCAGGATGGATGAATTTAAATGATTATCCTGGCTCTCACTCCCAGGCCCACACTAGCGCCTCTGACTTTGTTACTGGGGCTTATGTCTGACAGTTGCCCACGCTTTTCAAAATGCAAAGATCACAAGGAGATCTCCCTGTAATGAGAAGAGAAACTGCCACTGGAGTGGAAGGGAAGGTAAGAGATTAACCATTCAGCTGCCAGCAGAGCTGAATATATTCTCCATTAAAAGTACCTATGTTATAAAGCAGATTAGAGACTCACAGCAGGGACTGTATCATGCCTCTGGCACTGCAGAAGGCAATTATAATGTTCATTGTGTAATGTGTGTGCTTTGGTACCCATAAAACCTGGTTACATTGAAAACTATAAAATGAGTACAACACACACAAAGAACTGCTGACTTTATGGAAAGGTCTCAGTACAAGGAAGCTCATTACAGCCCCTACATCATTGTGTTGTTCTGCTTTCAGTTAACTTTTGTTATAGAATGGCCAATCCTAAGCAACTTTTCAATTGGTCTTCATCATATATTTTATTATGATATTCTATTATTATATATGAGTTTTTTCATTATTCGCCTTCTGACTCTTCTGACTCTTTCCAGCTTTCAAATGGGGGTCACTGACCCCATCTAAAAAAACAAATGCTCTGTAAGGCTACAAATGTATTGTTATTGCTATTTTTTATTACTTAACTTTCTATTCAGGCCCTCTCCTATTCATATACCAGTCTCTTATTCAAATCAATGTGTGGTTACTAGGGTAATTTGGAGCTTAACAACCAGACTGCTGACATTGCAAATTGAAGAGCTGCTGAATAAAAAGCTAAATAACTAGAAAACCAAAATTAATAAAAAATGAAAACCAATTGAAAATTGTCTTAGAATATCACTCTCTACATCATACTAACAGTTCAATTAAAGGTCAACTACCCCTTTAACTACATGCACCAAGACTTGATCATCAGGGCCTTTAAATTGAATAGTTATTTTAAAATAGAACCTGTAATTTAATTATCTTTTTTTTTGGAGGTACATGCAGGGCCAGCTTTATGGTACAGCATTGCAATGAACCCCCAGCAACCAGGGGTATAACTATAGAGGAAGCAGACCCTGTGAATGCAGGGGGCCCAGGAGGTATAGGGGCCCATGAGGCCCTAATTCATATACAGTTTCAATAAATATTGGCAAAACAATCATCCACTAAACATTTTGGGGGCCTGAAAAATGATTTGCTGTGGGGTCCAGTGATATCTAGTTACACCACTGCCAGTATCAGTGAGAGAGGCAAGGATACAAGTACAAAGGACCAGTTATATTGAGTGACAATGGTTAGATAATTGTAGTGCATATGGTAGGGTTGTCTAGTCTGCCACCCTATTAGAGAACTGCAGCTTCCCTAATGTATTCAATTTCCCCCCCCACACACACACACTTTAGATAGGGGGCCCAGCCTACCTGCATTGCTAGGGACCCTCTCGTCTAAGCCCAATACTAGATATAAATAACTAGTGGTGCTTTTAGGCATACAATTTCAGAATTTTGGTGTATTGTTTCAAAG
This sequence comes from Xenopus laevis, assembly GCF_017654675.1. Lineage (NCBI taxonomy): Eukaryota > Metazoa > Chordata > Amphibia > Anura > Pipidae > Xenopus > Xenopus laevis. The sequence goes on along the minus strand of NC_054377.1, from coordinate 119,589,502 downwards.
AATAACACAGTTATTAAGGACACAAAATTGTGTTCCTGTTTCAATTAACAGTTCATGATAACACACATTCAGAAAGGAAATAGAACAGACCTATCTTTATTATTTCCACCATTTCATCACATTAGATGCATAGGTCATAAGATAATAGAGTTGAGCTCATTTGAATCGGTTTACTTTGATCAGTGATCAGTGGCATTTCAATTCAATTCAGGCATCACGTTTTAGTGATGTTTAAAATGCCTGTTTAGGGCTGTGTCATGCAAGACTGGTGTATTGCTACCTTGGCTGCCAGCCTGACTGTGGCCTAACAAATGAAATATAGCCTAAATACCTGGATGCCTGCAAGCTTAAAGGGGTTGTTCACGTTTAAACAGACATTTAATATGATGTGTAGACAAATTGAAATTGGTTTTATTTTTTTATTATTTGTTTTTTTTAGCTTTTTACCAGCAGCTCTTGAGTTTGCAATTTCAGCAAACTGTTTGCTAGGGTCCAAATTACCCTAGCAACCATGCATTGATTAAAACAAGAGACTGGGATATGAATAGGAGAGGCCTGAATAGAAAGATGAGTAATAAAAAGTAGCAATAACAATACGGGGCATATTTATCAAGGGTCGAATTTCGAAGTTAAATCAATCAAACTATTCTTTTTGAATTTTTTTGCCTGTTATTGGTTGAATTAAAATCACTTGATTGATTGTAGAAATAGTTAGAATCAAAGAATTCTTCGACTTTTTAAAACTTAGTCAAATTTTGGCTATAGGTTCTAGGAGGTCCCCATAGGTATATCAATTCGGTAGGTTTAAGGTGGCGAAGTGTCAAAGTTGAAGTTTTTTAAGGAGACAGTACTCCGATTTTCGAATGGTCGAATATTCAAAGTATTTTCAATTCGAATCGGAGTCGAATTTGGCCTATTCGATGGTCGAAATACCCAAAAAATACTTCGAAATTCGAGGTTTTTTAATTCGAAAATTCACTTCGACCCTTAGTAAATGTGCCTCTTAATGTGTAGTCTTACAGAGCATTTGTGTTTAGATGGGGTGACCCCCATTTGAATGCTGGAAAGAGTCTAAAGAAGTAAAATAATTAACAAACTAAAACAGGAAAAAAAGAAGTCCAATTGAATAGGTACTTAGAATTAGAAATTCTATAACATATTGAAGGTGAACCAACCTTTTTATAGTAACGCCCCATTCTTAAGTAACTGAATATATTTATTTAATTGCAAGCTAGGGTCAGTGACCCTCCATTTGAAAGCTGGAAATGGTCAGGCAAATAATTAAAAAACTATAAAAAAAAGAAATAACGAAGACCAACTGAAAAGTGGCTTAGAACTACTCTTTCTGTAACATACTAAAAGTTAACCTGAAAGTGAGCTATCCCTGAAGAGTTAAAGAAAGTTAAAGAAATAGAAACATGGAGACGCAACAGCAACCCCCAGCCCCACTTACTCAAACATATTAAGCTGAAGTTTTTGGACTCTTGTTTCAAGCCCTTCTTTGTTATCCAACATTTTGTCTGCTGTCCCTTGATAAACGGCCAGGAGCAGGCTAGAAACATTGCAATTGTCACAGATCGAAAGCCATATGTTGTGAATTAAGGCTTTTTAAACTTCATCTTTGAGCGATTGTGTGTCCTATACTAGAAGTCTGCTGTACCTTAACATATAACAAGATTACAGACATATGAAAACAGTGCTACACAGTCAAGAATATATAACTGCGGAACAGCAAATAAGCGTCCATCCTAAATGTTGCCTTAAATGACCTTCACACTGAGTAGGGAATCTCATCACAAATCATGCCCACCTACAAAATGCAGCCTCACAGAGTGTGATGTTATGGCATTGACTCCCAAACTTCAGCTCCTCCAGTATGGAGACGATGTGGGGATGTTTCTGAGCAAAGTCTGGGAAGGGACGATTCTACTATAGAGGTTTGCCCATAAGACTATGATAGCAAGTTACACTCAAATGTTTTATACAGTACCTGACTGACAAAGAGAATTCCCCTTTGGAAGTTTGGCTGGCACGTATGATGAATGCTCCCACATATCTGCCTATGAGTATACTCTCAGCCTCTCCACGGGAAATGTTCTCACAGTACCACCTGTCATGAGAAATCAACAGCAGTCACACAAACTTGTTTCATTTATATAAAAATACTTGCATACAAAGGCCCCTTGATGACAACACTGGGTCAAATTTGGGTTATGACAACAGCCAAATGGGGGCCGGTTAGTGTCTGGTGAGGGTTTAACTTTACACATGATTATTAGTCACAGCTTAGATCAGGGATCCCAAACCTTTTGAACCTGTGAGCAACAAAAAGAGTTGGGGAGCAACGGAAGCATGAAAAATTTTCTTGGGGTGCCAAATAAGTGCTTTGATTGGCTATTTGGTAACCCCTATGTGAATTGTCAACCTACATTGAGGCTCTGTTTGGCACTGCACCTGGTTTTTATGAAACTAAAACTTACCTCCAAGCCTGGAATTCAAAAATAAGCCCCTGCTTTGAGGCCACTGGGAGCAACATCCAAGGGGTTGGAGAGCAACATGTTGCTCACGAGATACTGGTGGGGGATCACTGGCTTAGATAATACCTTAAATATACACGACTGTTGGTAAGTACTGACCTGGGAAAATGCACTTCCACATAGTTTTTGGGAACATAGCCCTCAGATCCATGGAGTTCAGATTTATACCAGTTATCGTCAGAACTTAAGATCTAAGGGCAAAAGAACAATTAGCAAACAAGGGTAAAGGACAGTGATTAGTGATGGGTATAAAGGAGATGGTAAACATTCCTTAACACATAGTATAAAAACAAATATATCCCTTCACCACTGGGAACACAGACTGTGGGTGTAGGAAAGTAATGCCGGGCCTGAGCTGCAGTGTGACGGGCCCCTCCGGAATTTTTTGCAGGGCTGCCCCGTGTGACTTTGTAAGGTCACTGCACTCCACCTAGTGTTACCACTAGGGATGCATTGAATCCAGGATTTGGTTAGAGATTCGGGCAAGATTCAGCCTTTTCCAGCAGGATTCGAATTTAGACAAATAGCCGATTTATTAAAGGTCAAATTTTAGTGGTATTAGAGCTTTTTGAAACCAAAATTAAATTGTATGGGGGAAATGTAATATAATTCACGAAGAGAACACATTTGCGAATAAAAATTTGCACGTCCCAATGTTATATTCTTCATTAGACTTTTATTGCATTTCGAACCTTTAACACCTGCTTGAAGGTGGCGTAAACTTTTGGAGCAAACTTTTTCCGTAGGAAGTTTTATTACATACACTGCACACAGGCGCAAACTATAAAATTTACAATCATTATCCTACAGTCATGTGAGGGGCAAAGCATTGACGAAAGCAAAATTGTTCACCTTGTGAACATTTATTTGCATTGCGAACAAATTGCAAACGATTTTTGTGGTAGTGACCAATATTACATTCACAAATGCCATAAAAGTTAAAAAAAATCCAAATATATAAAGCTGCATGATAAAAACGCAGAGCGAACCAAAAAAATACAAATATCTCTAAAACCTCAAAAAATTTGAGTAACTGATGGTCCAGAAGGGGTGCAATTGGGATGCCCATTGCACCCACGATGGGGACGCCCACTGCATCCTTTTCCCTGCACCTCCAATCGCGAATGATGCACGCTCGCGACGCTTCCGGGTTTGATGAGAGTGTCGCGTCTGACGTCATCGTGGTTGGCGTGAAATTCTAATATTTAAAGGCACCATGTACCTTTTCACTTTGCCCAACGTAAAAGTCCTTTCCTAAGTTCCTGGGTGCGTTTTCTGAGTTGTGATCCCTGGTTTTGATCCTTGCCTGTCCGTGACTTTGCCATCCTGCTGTCTGAATTGACTCCTGCCTGTGTTTGACACATTTTTCGGATCCTGATTTGGTGCTGCGCTACTTCTCTGTGTTTTGACCTTGGCCTGTGACCCCGAGTTTGCTTCTGCTACCTGATATCTTTTATGGTACTGAATTGCCCAATTGGTTTGACCCGGCCTGTATCTTGTCTTCATTGCCTGCCCCGCGTCCCTATCGTACACATTCAGTTCTCGTTCTCACCCAAAACTTTCTCCCTGGTTTCCCACAATAAGACCTGGCAGCATCTGAGTAGTGGAGGGCTCCACTCGAATAGGCGAAAGAGTGCATTAAGACTAGAACCTCTGAGTTAGCCTACGTTACAAATTACGGGTAAAAAAAATTGAGGTGAGATTCTGAAGACAACAGTTACTAGAGTATGAATCAGCATATCATCTAGCTTCACCCATCTTGTATGCAACAAAGCCAAAATATTTAACTGCCTCAGTGACATTGCTCTAGTTCTATTTTAAAATATCTTTTAGAAGTAAAGTTGAGGCAGAACTAAAGCTCCCATCCTCCTCACTGAGCTCCCACCTACAGCACAATGGTGAGAACTGAACTTGTGCATTTAATGGTGTCCATGTAGTTTCCAATTCTACTTTCACACTCTGTGTAATTAGCTTCAAGCCTACAATGTCTGGACAATTATCTTTGCGCTGCTACAAAGAAATCTCTATAAAAACTTCACAAAAGACAAAAATGTGTGATGCGTCCTAGGCGGGAATGAATTATTTATAGACTGATGTGATAGCATTGCAGGAAAGGCCAACTCTCGTGACCATTAGAGAACCACAATTAGAATATAATTTAAGGCATCAATCTGAAATAGACTGGCAGGAGAAATGTGGCAGAAGTATATGATATTTTTCTGTTTACCTCTAGTAAAGTGCTAATTTAGGACAAAAAGATGCTGTACATTCTAATCACCTGTATCTGTAGTACTTAGAGGTACCCCTTTTTTTCTCCTTTAAGTTAACCTTAAAGTTAACTTTTAGTATGTTATAGAATGGCCTATTTCTAGAAACTTGGCAACTGATTTTTATTATTTATTTTGTATTGTTTTTGAATTATTTGCTTTCCTTTTCTGATTCTTTCTAGTTTTCAAATGTCGGTCACTGGCCCTGGCAGCCAAAAATCTATTGCTCTGTGAAGGTAAAATTTTATTACTACTGTTAATTGTTATTAATTATCTTTCTTTTTGGGTCCTCTGTTTTTCTCCTGTTCAAAGCAGCAGGCATTGACAGCTCAACCGCAGTTCCGGTTTCTTACTGAAATGTCCCGAATTTCTCTGTGATCTCCTGCACTGAACAGCCAGAAAAAGATACAACTAAATTAAATAAGAGGCTTTTTGGTAGAGAACCCAGAATACTCAGCACCTACACTTAGATACATTTGTAACTATTTACGATAAGCAAAGATACAGTTGTAGCTAATACAATAAGCAGGTCTCTTGGGAGAACTGAGACTTGCAGCTTAAAGGGCAATTCACCTTCATTATCAAAACTGTTATAACACATAAAACATAATCCTAAAACCACCAGAAATGTACCAAAGACCTATGTGCTTTAATGTGATATAGTATTATGCAGACCCATCATAATAAAATTCTTATGCTCATATAAGTGTAAAAGTGCAATATAATAGCTTAAAAATCCAGTATTCTCAAACTTCTTAGTTTCAAAAATAAATTTATCAAAGTGCAAAAGTGCAGCTAAAAAATACCTAATTAGACTTAAAAACAACCCAGACCCCCAATTTAAAAGAAATACTCTTAATTCCATAGCCATGTAAGAAATGGTTAATTTGTTTATCCAGGTCTCAGACAGCAAGATTTTAGGTATAGAGTTTGCCCTGTAGTATGGATATATTACTATATATTGAACCACTAACAGTGGAATATGTGTAAAATAATTGTGCAGATATATAAGGGATGTGACCTGTAACAGCCACACTTCCTCTGATGAAGCGCCCAATGGTGCGAAATGCATCAGGAGGGAGTGGCTGACATGAGATGTGTGGACAGGGTGAAAACGCTGCCATGTGGTATGATATGAGTTTAGTTTTCACAATTTTGTCATTAATTGCTGGGCATATCTGTTTGATTATTTGCCCATAGAAACATTATGCATGACACACACTATTTTCACTGTATAACTTACTAGATAGATATTATAATGGAAAGGATGTAATTCTCCCTTTGAAATGTCAGCGTGCTTGCCTCTATTCTATTGCAAAATTTCTGAACGCTGAGAATACAACTTTATTATCGGATCCATGTTCCTAGGTTTTTTCTCCCTGGGCTGAGAACACCTGAACAGTAAGATAAAATAAAAAAAAAGAACAAACAAAACCTATTAAGACATCTTCCTGTAGCAGAAAATCCCCAAATTCTAGTGACGCCAGTATCTCTGTATCCTCTGCACAAGCAATTTTGCTGCTATATTAATGAATAAACACTCTAGGATAGTAATGAAGGGGTGAAAAAGATTGCAATTTCAATTAAAACTGTATTAATTAATGAAGGAAAAATAGGTATACTCAAGTATATTCCATGCACTTGATGTTCACTATTTTTGTGGTGTTGGTAATCACTATATAGGGCTTTTGTATGTCTGCAAGTGCAGTTGCACTTTCCCTGCAGTCAGTTGCATAACATCACTTTTATTAAGTGACTTGCACCAAAATAGGTTCCTTCTGTACAGTTGTGCTTGGTGCTGCTTAGTCCTTCATGCCTTCCAGTCTGTGTTTACTCTCCCCTCCCTTCTTCCCCCCATCTGACGATCTTCTCTCCCCCCCGGGCACTACAGCCCCATGTGATGTCATGGCGCATGTATACGTACACATGGGGGGTGGGGGGAGCGAGATGGCCGGCCGGGTTGCCTAGGGTGCCCAGTTGTCTTGGCCTGGCCCTGAGTGCACATGCAGTTGCATTAATTTTGGCGAACCGGACACAACTGCAGAAGGTGCAACTGTATTAAGAGTGTCCCCTTTGTGACAATGACGCTAGAATGCTGTGTCGATTGTGCTCAAAATTGCACTTTGCTCACTGCACTTTCAGAATTGCAAGTGCCTTATATTTATTTAGACAGCAGCCATATATCCAGCAAGTCAAAACAAAGGGATAGTAGTTTAACAGGAGTCAAGTAGCTTGCATTTAAGGGGATGCCCATGACCCACCCACATTGGACCAGCAAGCACATAAAACTGAGACTGCACAGCAGTTATGGCAGCGGGCATTTCTGATAATATTACTGTTCAGTTATTCAGCAGGTCTTATAGCACAGCCTGCACCTGCCCAAAAATAACTAAGGGGCCGATTCACTAAGGGTCGAATATTGAGGGTTAATTAACCCTCGATATTCGACTGGGAATTAAAATCCTTCAACTTCGAATATCGAACTAGGGGGTCAAAGTTTTTTTTAAAGAGACAGTACTTTGATTATCGAATGGTCGAATGATTTTTAGTTCGAATCATTCGATTCGTAGTCGTAGTCGAAGGTCGTAGTAGCCCATTTGATGTCGAAGTAGCCCAAAAAACACTTTGAAATTCGAAGTTTTTTTACTTCGAATCCTTCACTCGAAGTTAGTGAATCGGCCCCTAACTGTTAACAGTAAAAACTTCTCTATATGTAGCAGACTCTTTTTGATCACCTGCACTACCTACAATGCAGGGGGGGGGATTCGTTATGCCTGCATCTTCATTTCCTAAAGGGTGACTTTGCCTGCTTTTAACTTCTCTGCTGTGTGATAAAATATCAAACTAATAAAGTTATACAAAACAAATTTAAACATTTATGGCTCCACTCAATATTTATTGTGTCATGTAGTTATTTATAGACACCATGTCCAACAGGGAGTGTTTGACTGTACTTCAATCACTTAACACTGCCTGGTCAATCCTTCTGGCTATGTAAATATGGCTGCATGGACCCAAAAATCCCTGATTACTGGTAGTGGGAGAATCTAGTCAGGTGTTGGATGGTTGTCTGCAGCAGGGGGAATTCCCAGCTTGGTGAAATTGTTGGTACAGTGTATGGAGATGCATCATTCTAGGGGCTGCACCAGTCTTCCTGTGCCACCCATACACTGTATTTTATTTAACTGAATAAACGGTACAGTGGAGGAGGGTGACACTTTTATTTAGGGAAGATTCCAATAGAAAAAAATTATATCTGAATATATAGTACTTTGTCCTTTTCCCGGGAAGTGTGGGAGAAAATGGGGATGTAGAAATGGAAACCTCCAATATCTTGCTCCAAGAGAATGACAATAAACACTATGCTAGGTGGTCGGATTCTAGACTTTTAAATGATTTTATTGGCGACCATTTTTATATTAATAAATAAAAGTTCTAACTATACAATATTGCGTCTTTTCTTTTTTTTTGTTATCAATCTCACTTGTGACTGAACGGGAGTAAATCCCTACCATTAATGTTTCAACATTTAGTGGACAGCCTTCCTAGAAGAGTAGAGGCTGATACAGCAACAAAGGGAAGAACAAATTCATATTAATACCCTTGGTTAGTGAATGAGATACTTGGGTCATTTGATGTATGCGGGCTTGGTTTCTATGCATACTTTCTAGACTTGTGCTGGTTTCCATACATGTCAATTGAAAAGTTGCTTAAAATAAGGCCATTTATAATGTTAAAAATGCTTATTATTAGCACATATTTATAAAACGCCAGCATATTCTGCAGCATTGTACAATAAATGGGTGTATAAACATAAAGGGAACATACAAAAAACACCAAAATTTAAAACAATTAAAAAGAGGGCCCAGCCTAAGAATACTACCTAAAAGAAGAATAAATTGAGGTACAAGCTGTAGGGATGGGCAAGATCAGCAAGGTGAGAGATGTGGAACTGAGTATGCATTTATCAGTATATAGTGCATGCCAGAGCCTGACCAAGACACCATAGACAACCCGTTTGCAATGACACTGCACGGGGGTGGGAGTGAGGAGAGCGCCGGACTGGAAGGGATTGCATGCCTTGGAAGGGATTACATGCCTCGATGAGCAGCAGTGGGGGGGCATGACCTGGACTAGCGGTAGGCAGACAGAAGAGGTACGTGAATAGCAACCTTGTGCCATTGTGTCCTTGGTGTTTTCCTCTTCTGCCTACCCCAATAAGAAAAAATAAGAGAGCTAGGATGTAGCCGTGTCAGACTAAAACAGAGAGATGTAAGTGAGAAAGTAATACTCCATTGTAGGAGACACTGAAAGAGCAATTTGAGAGGTAGAATTAGACCCAGGACAAGGCAGTGTCACTAAGGTCAAAATTGAGGGACTGAAGGGGAAGAGGGTGATCAACAATGTCAAAAGCAACTGAGAGATCTCCGCTCTGGTGCTTTGGTTTTCGATTTTTGTGTAAGATGGTAAGATAAATCATGGAGTTACCTGCATCCATCTAGACTCTTACTCCTACATTGCACAATCTCCATCTTACATTTTGAAGTAGTGCAAACTAAAACAGACTACATCATTACAACAGTTACAGTTAGGATGGGAGATAGTGGGCATGCCAGCCTTGTACAATGGGATAAGCGGATTTGCAGTGGTGGTTAAACATAGAGGATGGTTTGTGCAGTAGCAAATAAGAGTATAATAATTTTCATTAAATATAGACAGACGATTATAATCTCTTTTATGGACTGCAAGTATTTCCATTCTGCTGTGTCATATACATTGCTCACATCCAATTTGGCCAAAGCATGGGACCCAAGATTATCAAGACGAAAGCCTGAATTTATGCCCTGTGCATTTGTGCATGTATATTACCATACAATGAAAACTCTCCCTTGAGTTTTCATCTTTAAAAAAAATGTCTGCCTCCTTGTTTCATATATAAACACCCTTGCTCTTACTCCAACAATGCACTTAACAGTAAACATCACTTATATCCCTTGAATGTGCTTTAGTCTGTTTGAAGTGCTATTCTGTCTGTAATGAAGAATGACCCATGTGACTAGAAGGTCAATGACTAAAAAAGCAATGATCCCCTCTGTCTCTTTTAACACATGCACCCTCCTTCTGCTACCTCTGCAATGGTTATAATACGTGATGCATCTGTGTAGCTTCCTGCAAGTGAAGCAGAGCTGGTCTTTGATCCTGTGCAGAGCCTTAGTCATTCTACAGCTGCTGCATTACTCACAGACCAAAATAAAGCCACACACTTGTATACAAAACCGCAATCCCTCCCATACTCTGCAGATGGTTCCCTGATTAGACCTGCAAGAAATACATTTGCTGAAAAAAAGCCTGGGCCAGTGTGTCATAGTGCCAGCATCTAAACAGCCCAGACTTTATATAGTCCAAGCAGAATATATGATTTTAGGATTAGTCTAAGATTGCTCAATTGTAGCATTACACGTGTTTATGCATGAGTGCCCTTTATAATAATAATAATAATAATAATAATAATAATAATAATAACACTAATAATAATAATAATAATGCAGTATCTGATATCACTCTGTTGTAAAGAATCTCCAAAACACATTGACTTAACTAGTATGATCTGGAGCAAATTGCATGCCTATTCAAGCCCTTATAGCTGCTGTATATGGATCCATGGGGAGGTATATAATAACAGGTATTATGCTATCTGGAATGCAGTGCAAATTACCGCCAAATGCTGGATAGGAAGTCAAAGGAAATTCAACCACAGTGATGTGTATATGTGAACAGGAATTGAGATCACAGATTGCTATCGAAATATACAAATTCACAAGCTGAAACTGTGGTAAGGGCGCTGGTGTAAAATATACTCACAACAGAGATACAAAAGACAAAAAGCAAACCCTGTACAACCAAGCAAACAAAAGTGCCAAAAAATCATGCAAATCAATTAGCTGCCTGTGACTCTGTGACCCAAGGCTACAGTGCATGAAAGGCCAGAATTTGACGACAAAGATTTGTAAATACTGTTTTTATTTTATTTGATATAGTGTGGATAGAGCAATTAAAAACTCCTACATTTCAGGTCCCCCCTGTTTTTATCTGAATATTAATTTATTAAAAACAAAGATACCTTTAGTATGTCCCCTTTTTTGAAGCTCAGCTCATCTTCCCCAGAAGCATTAAACTCGTACATTCCCAGGGCTTCCATCCTCTGCAACAACAAAGATAAGGGGGTGATTGTCAAGAGTTACACAATTTGTACTGACATACCCATCATTTCCAACTAGGTGAAGTTCTGATATTATCCAGAGAATACAGGAAAATTAGCAGTGTAGGGAACATTTCAGGGTAAAATTTAAATTGTCAGAACCACTGTATGGTGGATTAAGTACCGACTTAATAAACATTGACCCTCAGTCCTCATGGTGAAATAAACCCTGAGAAAACTTGCAATGGATTTGATGCTTGGGCTAGGTTTATTAATGTAGACAGGAGGAAAACTGATCTGACCTGCTACTCTAGTCAAGCCCACACAATTACTTTGCACAATTTCTCCAGTTTCTGCACACTACTGGAGAGTATAACTGGACTTAAGCTGGCCATAGACGCAAAGATCCGATCGTACGAATCATCGTACGATCGGACTTCCCCATCTCCCGACCTGCCACTAACCATTCCGATCAAATAAAGTAGAAAAGAACAGATCAGCCGATGTTCTGCCCCTGACAGCAATCGTACGATAGTTATGTCTGACCAAAGCTAGTGACAGTCTCCCTCTGAAAATCGTACGATCAGCAATTCATGCAGAGATATTATCGGAAGCAGACAGAAATCTTTTAACCTGCCCAAAACCCGATCTCCGCCGGATGAAAAATGTCGGGACTCTCCACACACGGTCTGAAAATCGTACAAATCCTCGATTTGTACAATCAGATCTTTGCGTCTATGGACAGCTTTATAGGAAACTCCTATCCAAAGTTTCCAGTTTTCTAATTTTCTAGACAGATGACTGATCCTTGCAAGTAAATTAAAGGTGGTGTACTTTCTGACTCCAGTGATTTGGAAGAACTTGGAGAGAACATATAATACCCATATATTAGTATCCTATATACTAACCGAAGGCCTATCTATGTCCCGAGTGGAGGGGAGGCAGATGCGCACGCAACTTCAGTTAGGATCTATGAGATGCGCGCGCAACTTCAGCCGAAAGACATAGATGCGGCCTTCGATTAGCAGATGTGCTGGAAGGTTAGGATCAGAACAGGTTAGGATCGGGGAGGCAGATGCGCTGGAAGGTTAGGATCTAGGGAGGCAGATGCGCTCACCGTCTCCTTCTGCCTCCCGCCGCCTCCTTTCCTGCTCACTCAGGCGGCGACCGCTGGAAGGTTAGGATCTAGGGAGGCAGATGCGCTCACCGTCACACTAGGGGAACCGGTTGCGTACCTGCACGAAAGTCTGTATAAGCGTCGGCCATCTTGCTACTCCTCTGCGACTTTGTCATCCGCCCACTGCCAAATCCGCCCACTAAAGTCTGTATAAGCGTCGGCCATCTTGCTACTCCTCTGCGAGTTTGTCATCCGCCCACTAAAGTCTGTATAAGCATCGGCCATCTTGCTACTCCTTTGCAAGTTTGTCTAATGGCGGCGCTAGCGTCACTCTAGGAGGGGAACCGGTTGCGTACCTGCACGAAAGTCTGTATAAGCGTCGGCCATCTTGCTACTCCTCTGCGACTTTGTCATCCGCCCACTGCCAAATCCGCCCACTAAAGTCTGTATAAGCGTCGGCCATCTTGCTACTCCTCTGCGAGTTTGTCATCCGCCCACTAAAGTCTGTATAAGCGTCGGCCATCTTGCTACTCCTTTGCAAGTTTGTCTAATGGCGGCGCTAGCGTCACTCTAGGAGGGGAACCGGTTGCGTACCTGCGTGGGTGGCCATTTTTAGCAAAACGGGCTATATTATCTCCAAAAAATATTGATGTTGACATGATAAACAACCAAGTGATTGCATTACTTCCTGGACAAAGCTGTGTCTTTCTGAGTACTGACTGTATTGATTCTGAAGACGAAAGTGAGAAACTTAACTTCCCATTAGAATATTTAAACACTATCAACAATGCTGGATTACCACAACACAATCTTATACTCAAAGTAGGAACAATAGTCATGCTGTTAAGAAACCTTAAGGGTAGGGGCACACGGCGCGATTTCGCCGCGATTCTGCGCTAAGCGAGTTGTCGCTGCGTTTTTTAAGCCGAAATAGCTTTGCTAACTTTGGCGCTGGCGTCAATGCAAATCGCGGCGAAATCGCTGCGCTAATTCACACGCGGCGATTCGTTTTCTATTGTCGTCCGAAGTTGCCTCGCTGAGCGTTTCCGGGCGACAGTAGAAAAAGAATCGCCGCGTGTGAATTAGCGCAGCGATTTCGCCGCGATTTGCATTGACGCCAGCGCCAAAGTTAGCAAAGCTATTTCGGCTTAAAAAACGCAGCGACAACTCGCCCAGCGCAGAATCGCGGCGAAATCGCGCCGTGTGCCCCTACCCTAACACTAAGCAAGGTTTATGTAACGGTACACGGTTGGTTGTGAAGAGCATGAGACAAAATGTTATCAAGGCAGAAGTGCTTACAGGATCCCATAGCGGTGATACTGTTTTGATTCCCAGAATTGACCTTACCAGTTCTGACCAGGAATTACCTTTTAAACTTAAACGACGACAATTCCCCATTAAGGCTGCATTTGCCATGACAATCAACAAATCACAAGGACAAACATTGGAAAAGTCGGCATTTACCTATCTGAGCCTGTGTTTGGTCATGGTCAACTTTATGTTGCATTTTCAAGAGTGCAGCGTTCATCTGATGTTAAAGTCAAGATTTTAAGTACAGCTCACCAGGGAGAACTCATTCAAGGACAGGAGAACATTTTCACAAAAAATGTTGTTTATAAAGAAATTTTTCAGTAACACTTTACTACCAATAAACTCAAAATTTAAGAATTCTAATAGCAGATAGGTAATAACAAGCAATAGGCACAGATTCACTCTACATCCCCACAAATTAGCGTCGCCAGTTGCTGCCTGGGGATGCAGAGTGAATCAGCACCCATCGCATTTTGCTGCCTCACTGTTGTTACCATTCTTTCATTAACGATTCTTTAGAGAATCGGGGGTTTACTGGTAAACAACTAATACAGTTCAGAGTAATTTTGGGAGCCCCCAGACTTGGATGGATTGTGTTATCAAGCTAGCTTTGGTCACTAGTACCCTGGTCTTGAGGACAGAGTCACTTGCTTGGCTGTAAGAGCAATTCTTTGTTTTTCTGTGCTGTGAGAGATATATCTAACTCCCTTTTACTCCTGTAATTTCTCATGTCATGGAACTCTTGTCAAACTTTGTCTTTCACCTCAAGTGGTCTCCAGTCCCTGAAATTCCATGACAACATCAAACCTTTTTCACTCTTGTGAGGCTGTTTAAGATGGATAGAAGGAAAACTTACAATTGTCCAAGAAGAAGGGGCAATTTATTTGCATTTCATTTTAGAAGTTCCCATATGTAAACCCATGTTGTGCAGTTTATGACAAACAAAATTGTTTCAGCAGATCCGCAGCCCTGACACACATTTTAGGCCCAGCTGATTACCTGGTGCCCAAAAGAGTCAAAGGGGCAAATTTATTAAAGGGCGAAGTGGCTAACGCTAGCGAAAATTCACCAGCGTGATGTCATTTTGCCACTTCGCCAATTCACTAACAGTGTTCCTTCCAAAAATTCTCTAGCGAAGTAGATAGACTAGGGCAACTTCGCACCCTAATACCTGGCAAAGTTACACTCTGGCGAAGGGGCAAAACTATGCAAATTGACTAAGTTTTTTTTCCTGAACGTTACCTCTTTCACCAGAGTTTACTTCGCCAGGTCAGACCAGGCAAAGTGCAATAGAGTAGATAGGAGTTTGAAAAAAAAAGTTGAACATTTTTCTAATCCCCACACTGGCGTTTTTTACGGGTGATAGGCTGAAAATTTTTTTTTTTAGGGTGCCCACCTTCCCCCCTACATTTGATAACATATGGCACCTAAACTATACTGTGGGCACATGTGTAGGGCATTAGAACAACTCTATATCATCTCATTAAGTTTCCCTGGGCTTGTGTAGTGTTATTTATTTGCTGCAGCATACAAGTCCATCCAAACTTCTATTTTGCTCTGTATGCAAATTTCTACTAGCGTAACTTTGAACTGCTGATTGTAACATCGCTAGCGCAAGTTCGCAAACGATCGGTAACTTGTGCGCAATTTCGGATTTGCGCAGCCCTGGCAAATCGAAGGCGAAGGTAACGCTGGCGCAAATTCGGAGGTAAGTAAATTTGCCCCTATGGCTTTTGTAGCTCACCTCTGGATGGGCCCTACTAAACCTTTGAAACTACTATTCATTAAAGGGATTACAATTGTAAACTTTGAGATGGAAATGTATAAGCTCACCTACCTAGCAACTGCTTGCAGACTTCACAATTAAAGAAACACCAAAAAATGTAAGTGTAAATATAATGCATTGTTGCCCTGCACTGGTTAAACTGATGTTGCTTCAGAAACACTACTATAGTTCATATAAACAAGCTGCTGTGTAGCAATTGTGGAAATTGAAAAAAGGCTATATGAATAAATAGTGGATAACAGATAACACCATTATGTTCTACAGAGCTTATCTGCTTTTCTCCTTTGAAAAGATGCCCCCATCGCTAAACAGCAGCTTATTTATATAAACTATAGTAGTGTTTCTGAAGCAAACGCACCAGTTTTACCAGTGCAGGGCAACACTGCATTATATTTTCATTACTTTAAAACACTTCCATTTTTTGATGTTACTGTCCCTTTAACCCAAGTCTAGTGCTAAAATCAGGATATTTTTGCCTGCTATATATTGACTGTGTTATGTAACTTGTTACATTTACATAAAGGCTATTAAAATAATCTCAGTTCATAAAATGAACATGTGTGGAATTGCCTGATTTATTATTAATTGTTATCAAACATTTCAGGTTTGTACCAATGTAGAGTTTATTATAACATCAATCAGTTTTCCTTAATTAGTCTTTTCACCTCTGCAGTGAAGCTGTTTTAGCTTGCACAAAGAAAACTAGAATATTTCCGTTCTTGTAAATTGTACAGGCTAAATATGTACATGGCAGATAAAATCTAATCTAACTTCCACCAATATAAATACAAATAATTCACTTTCACTGCTATAATGAAGTGAATGCTGTATTAAATAGTTTAAGACAAATACTACATTTCCACAATATTAACTACATAAATGTCAATTCTATTTCAGACACATAAGAAAAGTGAAAACAAATAAATACATTTCTAAATTTAGACCTATCTAAGATGTATAGACAAGCGTAGAACAAGAAGAGAGCAAGCACTTGATGGTTGCATTTGGTTTAATGGATGGAGCATGATAGATAGAGGTGGATAGGGTATAGTTCAGCTCCACAATTTGTGCAATATGCATTTACATGTATATAAGTGCAGAACTTTTGTTGAAAATATCATTTAAATTATCAGTTTATTTTCAAGCATTATTTATTAGATATACAACACAATCAGTTTTTGGTTAGTTGGATTTGGCTCATGTTCTCCTGGTCATGATGGTAAATTTGAATCAGCTATTTATGCCTCTTGGCTTTTTTGTTTAGTAGAATTCATTCTGGTTTGTAGTTTATCCTCAGTGATCTTTGCAATTTGATAATTACGTAGAACTTGCAAAAAGGAATACCATTACTACTGAGGATGCTTTTACAATCAAATGTAAATGTAATTAAGGAATATATTTTTTTTCAATTTGTTTTTCATTTAACTGAGCTTTCTTAGCTCTATCCCTTCGATCAGATCATAGTGAAGGTAAATGCAGGACTGAATCAACAAGCTGATGGGGTCCTTACCCAGACTGGAAAATCAAACCTCTCCAATTGATATCTGCCCAATCTTCACCCGTCAGATACACAAGCCAATAAGCTGCTGAATTGGTTCAGATGGGCCAAATTGGGAGTTTTCACCTGTACAGAATGTAGCATTTTGTCTTGTACGACTTTTGCTTTTAAATTAAGATATAAGGGCTCATTTACAATAGGCAGACAGTCTCCATTTAAAGCCAATACAGAGAGGTACTAATAACTGATTCAATTAATTCGCTCACAGAGTGCTAATGGGTATAAGGCGCCCGTAATGCTTAATGTCTGCCATAACAGTGGTCTTTGTGCCTCTTGGGGTTCATTATTTACAAGTCATGAATTTGCCCAAGTGCTACCTATCTTGTATTCAGTGCCACAATTTAGCTTGATGAAGGTTGTAGTGTTAGTACTGAAATGTTGCATTAAATGAGAAAGTCTGGGTAGGATATGCAGTAAGATGAGCAGCAAGTGCAGCTCAACAATAGCAAGGTGCACTGTGTGAAAAGTGCATGACACTCAGCTTTAGTTAAAACTTTAATGATAAATATAGCTTAAACATTTATACATTCAAATACCATGGCCTTGGGAAGGCATTATACTTAAAGAGGTTGGTCACCTTGGAGTTCGATTGTGGTACAGCATGCTGTAGTAGAGAGTGATTTAATTGTTTTCTTTGTTGAATTTGTGGTTTTTAAGTTATTTAGCTTTTAATTCAGCAGCTCTCCAGTTTGCTATTTCCTGGTTGTCAGGGTTTAAAATACCCTAGCAACCATGCATTGATTTGAATAAGAGACTGGAATATGAATAGGAGAGGAACCTGAATAGAAAGATGAGTTATAAAAAGTAGCAATAATTATGAATTTGTAGCCTTACAGGACATTTTTTTTTAGATGGGGTCAGTGACCCCCATTTGAAAGCGGGAAAGAGTCAGAAGAAGATGGCAAATAAGTCAAAAACTATAAAAAAAATTCTAAAATAAATTTCTTAGAAATTGGCCACTCTATAACATACTGAAAATTAACTTCAAGGTGATTCTCCCCTTTAAGGGAAGGAAAGCTGTGGAACTAAATTTTGAGGGCATATTTTAATACGGTTATATTTTTATTTTATTGCTATTATTATATAAACAGATATTACTTATTCTTGTTCTCCCCTACATCTTCACACAAAATGACAAATCTGTAAAGGAAAACTGGCAGTTCCCCTGCCCACCTGGTCCATATTTGCTCCTTTTTTGCATCACCATTACCCTATTTCCTATCCACTGCCAGCACAACTGGCCCCTACCAGCCGATCAATGAGCACTCTTTTCACCAGGTCTGCATTCCCCCCTCAGTGCTGCATGTTCCCCATTTATACTCTGCAACTCAGATTCCAAAATGAAGGGCCGCATCCATCTCATGCAAAAAAGAACTCAATTTAACGACTGCATATACTGTATATATATATATATATATATATATATATATATATATATATATATATATATATATATATATATATATATATATATATATTCAAGAAGATATACAGTAAGGGGGACCAACAAGCCTACTAATGTTCTCCCAGATATTGGCTTCTTACTGTTGCACCAGAAATACAAAAGTTTTAGTTTCATCCTTGTATAACACCTTTTTGTTTAAAACGCCTTTTGGTTTCTAACGCTTCCTAACACATCATAAAATGCAACACTTATTGCTCTGTTCAGTTACACATCTATTGAGGTTTCAACTTGCAGTGAAAATAGGACTTATTATTCCTGTGTCCTTAACTGGAAGGCAGAAACATTTAAGTTTGTCCCAGCATTGATGTGCAGCAATGCCCAATTTAATAAAGTGCATCAAGCTTTCCAAGCTGCCAAGACAAATTGCAGCTCACCATCAATGAATTGTGTTAATCCCAACAATTTAACCATAATAAACAGGGAAAAAAGAAAGGGACAGTTATTCTTTATAACCCAGGCAACCCACACAAGGACATATCAGCCAAATAATGAATTTGTGTTACTTCTACCTCACTCCCAGCATTCTCTGCATCCATGCAATTGGTTTTAAATGCTGCCCAACATTTTGATTGCAATGCTTTGGTGCTTCTCCCACTGCAAAAGGGCATCACACAAAGAACATTCAGTTCAGACAGACACCAGTGGGTTTGCACAAATGCCCATTGAGGCTGCCATATATGTACAGATGCTTGGACAGTAATGCAGAAACCGACTATAGGTGGCCATACACAGGCCGATAAAAGCTGCCGACAGACCGAGTCGGCAGCTTATTGGCCCGTGTATGGGGGCCCCACGAAAGTCGGCCAGATCTCGATCGGATGGGATTAAAAATCCCGTCGGATCGCGGCCGCATCTGTTAGTTGATGCGGTCCCGCGATCCGACCGCCCGTTTGCGAACGCTAGGATCCGATCGTTGGGCCCTAGGGCCCACGATCGGATCAGCCCGATATTGCCCAACTCAAGGTGGGCATATCGGAGGGAGATCCGCTCGTTTGGCGACATCGCCAAACGAGCGGATCTATCCATGTATGGCCACCTTCAGCTGCCAGGGCACATCTCCTGTATCCTATATCACCATGTCATTGTTTCCAATAGGCCACAAGCTTTCATTTTTATTTGCCTGGACTGTCAGTAATCAAGTCATTTTAAGGGGTTGTTCACTTTCCAAACACTTTTTTCAGTTGAGTTGCTTTCACCAGAAATAAAGACTTCAATTGCTTTCCATTTGTTATTTTTTACAGTTTTTCCAAAATCTAAATTTAAAGTTTAACATTCCTGTCTCTGGAGTTTCAGTCTGGCAACTCAGTAATCCAGGTGCAGAATTGGAACTGTTACAATTTTGCAACATTTAGGGGCAGATTGATTAAGGTTCGAATGGTAAATTCGAATTCAAATTTTCAAATTTTTTGGGGTCAAAACTCACAAATTAGAATTTTAAATCACCAACTACAATTTGAATTAGAATGTGAGATTTATCACAGCTCGACCCTGGCAACAGTTCTAATTTGAATATTCGCCACCTTAAACCTGCCGAGTTCATGTATAAGTCAACGGCAGAAGTCCGTTGAACCATTTGAGATGTTATAATAAATATAAGACTAGGGGTCTCCAAGTTTGTAAGTGATTACTCACCATACAGAGGAAGTGGCCCAGGTGCACCGCCCTGAGCCCTCAGCATAGGGAGCAGACAAACCGAAAATTCTTTGGAGCAGGCACTCAAAAAGGCAATCTTCCACCAGGCAATAAGTGAAAAAGAAGTTTATTGTGCCACAGCCTTACGCGTTTCGTGTTACAAACACTTAATCATCATTTGAAGTTGTTAATTGCTTTTGCTGACATTTTCCTGAGGAAAACTCAGTTTGAATTTTCGGGTTGTTCATATTCGATTAAATATTAGACGTTTGAGTTTTTTCATAAATAACCTCCCATTCGAGTTGTGAGTACTTTCAAATTTATTAGAGGTAAAAAAAATTCTCATAACTTCGACCTTTGATAAATCTGCCCCTTAGTTGGGACATTTCTCAGCAACATCTGTGGAATATTATTGTATCAAGTCTAACAGCTGCTTTTAATGACACCCAGGGATTCTGCTCAGCAGGAACAAAGATAAGAAATTTATCAACTAAATGTATCAATTTAGAACAATTACAGGGTCAGAGACACCCCTTCCGGAGCTAAAAAAAAAAAAAAAAAAGGTGAAAAAGGAAACTTTACACTTTAATAATAAGAAAACAGCCACACAGGGAAAATAGAAAATAACTGGAATAAATCTGAACAAACCGAAACCAACTTAACTGAAAAATGTGTTGGAAGGTGAACAACCCCTTCAAACCAAATTTGTTTTTCTCCAGCTCATTAGTAGGTATCATTTTAGCCCAGAGATGATTTAAACACACATTGTCTTTTCTCATGAAAGCATGAGCATCTCAATCAAGCCTTGAGGTCCAGCAGTCATGTACCTCACTGTCTGCCACTTGATTAAACAACTATTACCAATTCCTGTATTTTATTTTCACCTTTCTTGCTTTATTTGACAACATGACTTCTCCAGATATATATTTTGGCTCCAGATCCTTTCCCCTGTCTTTGATGAACAGGCTAAGAAAGGAACAGTTAATGAGCCCACCTTAACGAGCACTGATCAGCTTGCACAGAAAATCTGATGTATTCATGCTTCACCGATCCCTCAATGCGTGTGAAAGCTGAAAATAAATGATTAAAAGAGGCGGGTTTGTATAACACTGAACAAAACCTTTGCTCCTGGATATGGAACTGTCTGCTAACACAGACAATGAGGTCCATGTACAACCTAAAGCTATTGTTGAACTGAAATTATTATTGGAGACATTATATTTTATCAATGCTCAGCAGCTTAATAAGTCTGCAAGCTTCATTCATTTTTGCTAAAGAACCAAGGATCCAATGCAGTGGAAAATATCTGTCCAATACACAAGGAAAGATACACTCAATTCATGACATATTACTAGGGTACAAGGATCTCCTTAAATATCCAAAATTAACACATATGAGCTCATTTATGAATGGGGGAAACGCACCATGTTTTATGCATGTTGCACCTATGATTAACTCTGTGACTTGCTCTATATGTGGCACTGACTTTGCTTGCTACCACTGCACACAAGAGGTGCTGGAACATGGGCTCCTAGTAATGCAGACAAGTTTGGGGAAAGAATACCAACAGGCGCAAAGCTGCTGCACAGGTGCTTTTTCAAGTGACACTTGAAAAAGAGCTGCTAGCTCGAAACATATTGTGTGAATAAAGCCACCTGTGCAGCAGCTTTGCGCCTGTTGGTATTCTTTCCCCAAACTTGTCTGCATTACTGGATTTCGCTTTGGATGGAAGCAGGGGTTCAAGATACCTTTAAGAATACAGCTAAAGGGTAATTATACCAGTGCTTTATATTCATTACCCTGCTTCTAGGACAAGTTTCATGCAGAACATGCAAGACAGGAATGTGGGAGGGTAAGGTGCTAGGGACCCCTGCAATGTCTCTTGTTTAAGGCATAGATGTATTAGTATGGATCATGATCAGGCATTCCATTGCTCTTGATCTTGTATTCTGCAACTCCTGCAACCCTTCTAACTTCACTAACTCTCCTTTTCATCTATCTGGCAATCACTTACTTTCCTTTCAGATAACTCTTTCTTTTTTTCTATCAATGCTGTCTTTTTTCACCAACACATACAGAAATCTTAATGCATTTAACCCTCAATAATGAGAGGCACTAGCAGCACATACGATCTCTCATATGAACAACCTCTCCTGTCCAAATATGGTGGCTTCTCTCTACAATGTTGCACTTTCTTCAACTCTAGACACCCTTGCTCCGTCTACCACCTATAACAGTCACCCATGGGTGTTAAACCACAACTGTGGCACACTTAACTAGGTACCTCAGAAGATGTAGTAGACCAGCTGAACGCCAGTGGAGAGAGTCACAAACTTATCATGACTTCATCCACTTCAAGTTCATGCCTCTTGCTATCCTCTAAACCTGGGATCCTCAACATTTTATACCCGTGAGCCACATGCAAATGTGAAATGAGTTAGGGATGAAGGATGAAATAGTTCCTGGGTAAATTCTGTCATTGGCCATTTGGTAGCCCCTCACGAGCCACTGGTTTGGGATTACAGCTCTAAACCACAACAGCCAGATTTAACTTCCTCCTTCTATTTATTTTCAAACTGTTGAAAAGGCTTCTGCACAACTGCCTGGCCCAGCACTTTGCTCACAGCTCTATTCCCTGTAATCTAGATAATGCACAACACCCTCAACAGAAACTGCACTCACAAAAATAGCCAATGATCTTCTGCTGGCAAAGTCTAAATAGCACTATTTCCTTCTTCTAGAGCTCTGTAGATCTATTTTCGATCTCTTTGCAGCCTTTGACCACCAACTCCTCTTAGATAGTAGCATTCGCGACAGTTCTCTTTTATGGTTTAAGTATTATCTGTCGGATCTTTCCTTTTAAATTGGTTTCTCTTAATGTACCGCCACCTCATGTTGGCAGTCAGTATTGATTTTACAGCAGGGCATCTGTCTTGAAACAACAGTGCAATGAATATTAATTACGTGGCTCAACTAATCACCTCCACTCACTCATAAGAAATTCATGGGAACATTCCTAGAAACCTGGATTAATATAGGTAACTGAAAAATAATCATGAAGTGCCATAATCTAAAAAGTATAATAGTATAAAACCCCAATAAAAATCTTAAAAATTCTAATTAAAAATCTGGTAACTAAAATCTGGCGACCTTCCATAAAAGTCAATAGGAGGTGTCTTTTCAGCATTCAAACAATATTACTATATATTATTGCACTCAGAGATATAAAATTTGTAAATTTGCTAGCAATTGATTGAGAAAAAAATGTACTGTAAAAAAACTTACAATTGCAACTTTTACAACTTTTTTTTTAAGCAGTTGATTTTCTTAAAAAAAATTATGTAAAAATGCAACTTTTTTTTTGCCAACTTGAGTTTTTTTGTATATAAGCTTGTGATCGAGAACAAAAATCATGGTTGTGGAAAAAACTTTTAAATTGAAAATTAAACAAAGATTTTTAACAAGTAATAGAACAATGTGATTTTCATTGTGGTATTTTTTCCAATATGAGTTTTTTCAAAATATTGTAGTGATCGGGGGGAAAAAATTAGTGAGAAAAAAATTTACGAAATTTAAACAAGATTTTTTCGAGTATGAAACAAACGTCAACCCCAAAAGTAATAAATCATCCCTCCTCATCAACGTTTTACAATTATGAATTTTATCTGTTTACATATTATTAACAATAAACCAACTGGTCTTGCTGTGTTTTTTTCCTTTTAGACATTTCACCAGTCATTCTTTTTTTGAGAAAGCCAGTTGGATGACTGGTGAAAAGTTTTTTTCTTTTTTTTTGTATTTATCTTATTATTTTTTTAAAAACATATAGAACATATCACAGTAACAATTAAAACAAATACATAGAGTTGCCAAGCTCTAATTTACATATCAAAATTATGTCAACCAGATACCCTTGATAGGTTAAAATAGCCAAGATGTACTGCCTGTTATTTAACTTTTCCTTTCCCCTCCCCCTTTACATATTGATATTACTGATTAGCATCCATCCAAGTGCACCAGATCCTAACAAATGTATGTGGTATTCCTCTGGCTTCATAAGTAAATTTAATAACTGGTAATATCTTTTTTACTAAATTCATCCATTGGGAAGCAGTAGGGGGTTAGATTCCACCCAATTCATTACAATAATCTTTTTAGCATATAATAATAATGTTTTACACAATATATGAGTATTACTTTGAGGCACAATTTCCTACATGATGCCAAGCAGGCAAATTCTGGTATAACAATATAAGGGAGTGCAAGATTGTCATTCGAGGTTTTCATAATTCTTTTCCAGAATTTAGCTATCTCTGGGCATGTCCACAACATATGAAACAAATCAGCTAAAGGAAATTGGCACCAAGGACATGCTGAAGATCTGCCCGGATATATTTTACCCCTAATAAGGCAGCCCCGGTGGGACCAGACCTCCCAGTCCAACACTGATCCTAAACACATATACATACATGAGTTATCAACAAAAATCCACAGCAAATTACTGGCTATCACCCTAAAAAAATACTTATTAGCAGATGAGGGAAAAACACATCACAAGAGAATTTTGCACCATTCTGTCTGCCGGCCAGGGAGTTACTAGAAATAACAGGGCTTATGTTTTCATTTAGAAAGTACATTTATTTTGTACAGGTTTAAAAGAAAGATTAACAGATAGGGGTCAGTTTATAGACAGGTGAGATTACATATTAGATAAATCTAAATGAAAATAAAAATCATTTCTCCTGCAGATAAAAATTTTGTACATTTTTGTTGCTCATTGCCCTTTTTTTGCCATGAAAAAATGGCAAGGTCCAGTAGGCCTATCAGCATGTGTTTGAATGGAAATCTTTCTATTGCTCCAATTACTCAAGGACTCCCAACGAGTTGCTGAGAATTCTTATATTGCTTTACTGCTGCAGTCTATGGGAACATTGCAAAACACAAGGCAAATGTTCATGCCCAGTGTCGGACTGGCCCACCGGGATACCAGGAAAACTCCCGGTGGGCCCAGGTGTCAGTGGGCTCTCATGCTGCTAAACTTTTGATCTATTTTATGGCCATTCCCTATTTCTATGAGGACAAAGAGGCTAGATAGATGGAACAATTGATTATAGTATAAAAAAACAGACTAGGAGAATAGAGGTTGATTGAGGAGATGAAGAATATTAGTACTGAGAGTGGGCCCCTGGTCTAAGGTTTTATGGTGGGCCCCTGGTCTAAGGTTTTTAGGTGGGCCCCTGGTGTCCCAGTCCGACACTGTTCATGCCCATTTCTATGCTGGTGAAAATTCAAGCAACATATAATAAATATTTATACAAGATGGACCCCATGCCATTTCTTACATGCTGAGAAAAATCAAGAAGAATTTTTGAATTTTGATAAATCTGTCCTACACTGTTCAACAATCAAATTAAAAAATAATAATTTTTTATTAAACTGAAAGTGTAGGTTGCTGTGTTTTAGCTGCATGTGCTTTGGCTTGTCCTGTCTCCCTCATACTGTAATAAGCCTTTCTTAGCCTGGCTCATTCCCTCCATAATTGGCCCAATCGTATTCAAGATAGTGACACAAGGAGGAAATAAAAGAAGCTGTTGTTATATTTCTAAACCATCAAATCTCCTGGGTCCTGGATTCCTGACAGTTGTGATGTATGTTTATGTACATTGGCTGACTTAGAAGTACAGCTTTAAAGTGTTGCACTGACAAAGCTGAATGTGTATGGTGACAGAAGGTGATGGGTAGTGACAGAGCCGAGAGTATCAGGCGCTAGAAAAAGAGCCTGTTCTGCAGATTAGAAGCGAGATGCTCTAATGGAGCCGTGCATGTGCAGCAAGTGGAAAATTAAAGAGACATTTGGCAGAATTGTCAGTCACTCAGGTTGCTTGGATTTCTTAAATACCATTTTCCTGTGAGAGTATGGCCAGTGTCCTGTGTTTTGGCTTTCTCTGACTAGCTGCACATTATTAAGGATTGCACTTATTAAATAATGAATGGTCCCAAATATTAAGGATGGCACATGGGTAAGTCTGTAGTTGCTGGAGGTAGAAACAGTGAATTAAAAAAAAAAATCAATTAAAGTTTAATATAGGTACAAATATATGTACAAATGGTTTATTAGTGCCATGTCTCATTCTTAAAATACTTTGCATTTGATGTTACATCTGCTATAGTTATTATATTGCCTGATATGATATTGCCTAGATGTAGATGTTAATCTGTTTAATCAGGTAGCCAATAGAGGTACGGGACCTGTTAATTTGAATGATTAAGGGCCTGGGAATAATGGATCTTTCCGTAATTTGGATCTTCAAACCTTAAGGGGCACATTTACCTAGGGTCGAATATCGAGGGTTAATTGACCCTCGATATTCGACCGTCAAAGTAAAATCCTTTGACTTCAAATATCGAAGTCGAAGGATTTACCGCTATTCCTACGATTGAACGATCGAAGGAATAATCGTTCGATCGAACGATTAAATCCTTCAAATCGAACGATTTGAAGGATTTTAATCCATCGATCGAAGGATATTCCTTCGATCAGGAAATTGTTAGGAAGCCTATGGGGACCTTCCCCATAGGCTAACATTGGCATCAGTAGATTTTAGGTGGCGAACTAGGGGGTCGAAGAATTTTTTAAAGAGACAGTACTTCGACTATCGAATGGTCGAATAGTCAAACTATTTTTAGTTCGAATCATTCAATTCGAAGTTCGTAGTCGAAGTAGCCCATTCGATGGTTGAAGTAGCCATATTCGACCATTCGAAATTCGAACTTTTTTTCCTCTATTCCTTCACTCGAACTAAGTAAATGGGCTCCTGTGTATACTAGAAAATCAAGTAAACATTAAATAACCCCAATAGGCTGGATTTGCCTCCAATAAGGATTAATTATATCTTAGTTTGGAAATCATTTTTAAAAATTTAGATTATTTGGATAAAATAGAGTCAATGGGAGACAGTCTTCCCATAATTCGGAGCCTTCTATATAATGGGTTTCCGGATAATGGATCCCATACAGTATCACATTAGCTATAATATATGGCACGTACTAGATGTCACTGGGCCCAACAACAAAATAATTGTTGGGCCCCTAAAATATCCAAAGGTTGTCCTGTTTTACCAATATATATTAAAATTAGGAATTAATTAGGGCCTCATGGGCCCCATATACCTCCTGGGCGGCTCTGCAGCCGTAGGGTCTGCTTCCTCTGTAGTTAGGCCCCTGCACACAGCTCTGTGCTCATTAGTTAGAATTCAGTTCGTGAATGGAAATAACTTGCTTCCTTCCTTCTCTGTAAGAGATGGCCCAGGGCGTAGGGTTGTCACCTTCTGTCAAGATGCAGACTGGGCAGGGGGCGGGTGGATGATGCCAGAGGGCGGGACTGAATATAGTGGGTTATGACATGGAAATTGTAGATTGGCTGATTGACACACACACCATTCATTGTAAAACTCTGTGCAGATTTTCTAATTTGAAGTTCCAGACTGAAATGACAGGTGTCATTTTGGCCGACTGTAATATAACTCATTCATTCAACATCTGATGACTCTTTTCAGCTCTGTACCAACTTAATTTTCTGAGCAGCGCAGCGTCACAAGATTTTGCTTTTTCATTTTCTTCCTACGGTAACCAGTCAGATGAAATGAATTTATTACTGAGTAAAAGTTGCTTAAACCTTGAAAAGTAGAAAAAAAGTATTAATGTGTAATGTGAATTGTAAAAGTAGAGTCATTTTACATAAACTTTTTTGCTATGTCTTTTAGCTGCCAAACTCATTCATTTTCAATCAGTGGCATTGCTTACTTAAACCTATTTTAATTGATAATCTCCAAAGCGAATGGCGTGTAGGGGTGAACGTTTAGCGGTTTAGAAAAATATTTCATTATTTTACAAAAGTGTTAACAACACATTTGTAAAATTCAACTCTTTACACTGGAACACTAACATATAACCCAAAAGGAAGACCTATAAAGCAGTGAGCCCTATTAAACATAGTAAATACTTTTATAGCACAAGATTTGAAATAATTGAAAAATAAAACCATGAAATCATATAACATATAATCACTTAACTTTACCATGTAAGTAACTATATAAAATGTGGATAGCCCAATAACAACAAGCAGTAAATACAAACGTTAACCCCATGAATGTATATAAATAAGTATTTACTCATAAGTGTATAAAAATATCAAATATTGCTTGAATTAAATATCCGTGCCTCTTCCCTAGTATATCAACCAATGTCCAATTAAAATACAGGTATGGGACCTGTTATCCAGAATGGGCAGGACCTGGGGTTTTCTGGATAAGTGATTTTTCTGTAATTTGGATCTTCATTCTTTAAGGGGTAGATTTATCAAGGGTCGAAGTGAATTCGAGGGAATCTTCGAAGTAAAAAAAATTTGAAATTCTAAATATTTTTTTGGATACTTCGACCATCGAATAGGATACTACGAATTCGAATTTACTTTGATTCGAAGTAAAAATCGTTCGAATATCGACCATTCCATAAAGCACTGTCTCTTTAAAAAAAACGTTGACTTCAATACTTCGCCAAATTAAACCATTCGATTAGAAGGATTTAATCCTTTGATCGAACAATTTTTATTCGGTTGCAAGGATTGCCAAATTTGCAGAAACTTCAAATTTGATATTCGAATTTGAAGTTTTTTAATTCGATGGTCAAATTTCAAAGTTTTTTGTACTTCGAAATTCGACCCTTGATAAATCTGCCCCTACGTCTACTGGAGAATCACATAAGAATTAAATAAACCCAATAGGCTGATTTCGTTTCAAATAAGGGATTGATTATATCTTAGTTTGGATCTTGCACATGGTACTGAATTATTTTATTAAAATGGTGTCTATGGGAGATGACCTTCCCGTAATTCGGAGCTTTCTGAATAACAGGTTTCTGGATAGCAGATCCTATACCTGTACTGAAATATATATATATATATATTTAAATTGAATATCGCTGTAAACCCACTATAGGGGGGCTGTGCCAACTATTTTGAAAACAAAGGCTGTAAACATCTCAGTAGATTAATGATTTGCTGATCCCCCCCAA
Source organism: Xenopus laevis (assembly GCF_017654675.1). Lineage (NCBI taxonomy): Eukaryota > Metazoa > Chordata > Amphibia > Anura > Pipidae > Xenopus > Xenopus laevis. The sequence continues at coordinate 119,560,558 of NC_054377.1, read as the reverse complement.
TCCTAGAGTAAGTTTACTATTAACACTGGGCACCCCTACACTGTGTCCACCATAGGGAAAAGGAAAGGGTTCTTTTAAGATGTGTAGGGATTATTGTAAAGGCTACAGCATACCTGTTCTAGCAGCTCATACAATAATTCCTAAACACTGCATATCATTTCAGCATGGTGGACAGTGTTAAGTACATTAATGATGAGGAGAGAGAAGATGATTACAGCAGAGCCAAAAGTTGACTTGTGAAATAACATTAAATTACCGGCTAGGCAGTTGACAGTCGAACTGAAAACAGGCTGTTTATAGACACACTGTTAATTGTGTGCTTGAGTGATTTTCACACTGATTTACAAGAGCATACAAATAAAAACTTCCATATATATTGAAGGGATAAGTGGCAGGAGGTATCCACGATTTATCCGCAGTTCTAACAGAGAGAGAGAGAGAGAGAGAGAGAGAGGGGCACATGGAACCCCAGATAAAAAGTGGGGAATGGCACCTTCCCAGGGGATTTAGATTAACTTTCATTAACAATATTTAGATTCATGTAACATAAAAACAATCCTGCAGTGCCCTTCTTACATACGTACGTCCCAGTGTATGTCTTTCCCTACTTAGCTAAAATCATAGGTCCATATGTCCATAGATCATTGGTACAGAGAAGGGCAACTAAGCTGGTAAAAGGTAGGGAACAAAATCACAGCTATGAGGAAAGACTGGCCAAATTAGGGTTGTTGACGCTAGAGAAGAGGCACTTAAGGGGAGATATGAGAACTATGTATAAATATATAAGGGGATCATATAATAATCTCTCTATTGCTTTATTTACCAGTAGGTTCTTCCAGTTGACACCCATTCTGATTAGAAGAAAGGAGGTTCCACCTAAATATTCGGGAAGGTTTTTTTTTTTTACAGAGAGCTGTGAACATGTGGAATTCTCTCCCTGAATCAGTGGTACAGGCTGATACATTAAATAGCTTTAAGAAGGGGTTGGATGGCTTTTAAGCAAGTGAGGGAATACAGGGTTATGGAAGATAGCTCATAGTACAAGTTGATCCAGGGACTGGTCTGATTGCCATTTTGGAGTCAGGAAGGATTATTTTTCCACTCTGAGCAAATTGGAGAGGCTTTAGAAGGGTTTTTCACCTTCCTCTGGATCAACTGGCAGTTAGGCAGATTATATATATATATACATAAAAGGTTAAACTTGATGGACATGTATTCAACTTAACTTACTATGTTACTATATACAGGTACTGATATCCATTATTACAACTTCAACCACCGTCTGAACCTAAAACAGTTTGCTAACATTTGATGCAACCCCCATTCACCTTCAACAGAAATATGCACAATAGAAAGGTGTTTTTTTTTATTATGAAGGACTGTCGTGAGCTCTTATTGCACTTTTGGATAAAAATTCCCTTTTTATCTTATTCACTTGAAAATTTATCTAAAATCTGTACAATTCCCAACAGTTGTGATTTCTAAAATGATTATTATAACCAAACCTCGTTCCTCATTTCATTCTGTGTTCCTTTTGGAAAAGAATCAGGATGTTTATATTTTGGCAATTCATAAGTATTTTTAATTTCCTGTGAATTTTCTGGAAAGCCACTTATAACCTTATCTCTAAAACTAGAAATCGAGCTTCAACTCTTTCAAATTTGCATATAAATTACAGAGGGAACATTTGCATAAATTCCTGGCATATGCTGAATGAAAGTAACATAAAGACCTAGTAATTATTTTGCGCCCGTCACAGACAGGATATGACACGAAGCAACCTGAAGATATAATGGTACAGTCCCAGGTTTATTTCTAACATTTTTATAGACAACAGAAATTGTAAAACATTTTTTTTACTCAGTCTGAACTTTAACATTGGACATTAAAAGGGATGTTCACCTTTGAGTTAATGTTACAGGGCAGATTTATCAAGGGTCGAAGTGAATTTGAGGGAATTTTTGAAGTAAAAAAAAAAAAAGTGAAATTCAAAGTAATTTTTTGTATACTTCGACCATCGAATAGGATACAACGACTTCGATTTGAAGTAAAAATAGTTCGAATATTCGACCATTCAATAATTGAAGTACTGTCTCTTTAAAAAAACTTCGACTTCAATAAACCTGCCGAAGTGCTATGTTAGCCTATGGGGACCTTCTACAGTTTTTTGAAGTTGAAGTAAAATCGTACGATAAAATCGTTCGATTCGAAGGATTTAATTGTTCGATCGAACGATTTTACTTCGACCGCAGAATACCCAAATTCGATGAAAAAAGTTTGAATCCGATATTCGAAGTATTTCAATTCGATGGTCGAATTTCAAAGTATTTTTTACTTCGAAATTCGACCCTTGATAAATCTGCTCCTAAATATGATGTAGAGAGTGATATTCTGAGAGAAGTTGCAATTGGTTTTCTTTTTATTATTTGTGGTTTTTCAGTTATATGATTTTTCATTCAGCAGCTTTCAAGTTTGTAATTTTTTAGCAATGTGGTTGCTAGGGTTCAAATTACCCAAGCAACCATGCATTGATTTGAATAAAATACTGGAATATGAAAAAGTCAACTTCCAAACCCACCAATAACTTCTCACGGAAATAGTAATAACAATAAGAAAACATTAGTTTTTGAAGCTTACTAAACAAGCAATCGAAATGCGTTGGAAACATTGCTACTTGAATGCCTTACAAATAGGGTCCATAATTCTGCACATATGTGAGTCCTTTTTATTGAGTATTCTGCTAAAATTTTCTTAGAAGCACAATTCCTTCCCTTCAAACAGCAGTTTAACCTACTGAAAGCCATACAATAAAATCCATATAATCCATATAAAATTGTTTACATGGACTCTATCATTGAATGAACTCTAGTTTTAAAAGAAAACAACTATTCCAATAGACGTACAATTAGAGACCTATTACAAAACGTCCATTTTTGTAGTCTTTTTCCTCCTAAACGCACATATTAAAAAAAGCACGAATATATACTTATTAAAAGATCTGAACATAAACAGCATGAAGAAATAAAAACATGGAACGAATCCAAACAAAAATATGAAAACCTCAAACTCCTTGTTTAATTTTTGTGTTTACAAACAAAAAAAAACTTTGAAAAATTCTAAAACCTTGAAGGAACTAAATATTTTAAAAAACAATCTACTTTTACATGACCTCGGCAACTTTCAGATGGTATGATTTTACATTAGGGTTTTTACACTTAATAAATTGGGGGATTTTGTGTTTTAAAAACAATCTTGTCAAGATTTTTAGTACTAAAAAAAAAATTCCTATGAAAGTTATTAAAAGATCTGAATATAAAAAGTACAGAAAAAAGCTGTGAACACTGCACTAACAAATGAATATCTCAAAAACCTCTAAAAATTTAAGTTTTTCGGAAAGTTACTAGTGAAAAATAAAAATAAATTGGAAATCCCCTAAAAGTCTGTAGGCTTTAAATCAGATCAGCAGAGCTCCCATTGACTTCTGTGAACCTTGACTACTATTTACTTGGAACAGTTATGTATAAGAGATTTTTGTGGTTTCTATACTTCAAATTTTTCGAGTTTTAGAGAAATAAAACTTTAGAGAAAAATATGATTTGTGAAAAAAAGGAAATCAGAATGTTAGTAAATTGGCCGCTTAGTGTTTACAAAACTAAAAGACCTTAATTATTAACATGTATATTTATATAGTGCAAACATATTTTGCAGCGCTAATCTAAACAATAATGTTTAAAGGAGAACTGAACTCTAAAACTGAATATGGTTAAAATGCCATATTTTATATACTGAACTTAATGCACCAGCCAAAGTTTTAGCATCTAAATAGCAGCAATGATCCAGGACTTCAAACTTGTCACAGGGGGTCACCATCTTGGAAAGTGTCTGTGACACTCACATGCTCAGTGGGCTCTGAGCAGCTGTTGAGAAGCTATGCTTAGGGGTCGTTGCAAATTTACATGCAGAAAATTAGGTTGGTCTGTAATATAAGCTGATGCTGCAGGGCTGATTATTAAATTCTCAAGATAATTGCACTGATTTCTAAGATGTATTTACTTGTATTAAGTACTAATTAGCTTTATAGTGTGGCATTTCTATTCTGAATATTTAGTATATTGTGCGTTGTTCCCTAAGCAGCACAGAGCATGTGCAGTGAATCAGCAGAAAAGAAGATGGGGAGCTACTGGGGCATCTTTTGAGACACAGATCTTTACTGCTTAAGGGTTGTGGTTGCCTTGGGCTGGTACAGAAGCACAAAATATAATGTACAACATTTCTAGCCTATTTCTTTAGTTAAGATTTTGTTATTTTTTAAAGGAGAAACAAACCCTTAATAAAAAAACCCTACCCCCCTACCCTACATAGACCCCCTCCCTCCAGCCTAGCTGCCCCCCCCCCGGGGCAAAATGCCCCTAGCTCTTTACTTACACCTCAGTGCAGATTCTGTCCAGTGGAGTTCATGGGAGTTTCAGCGCATGAGCAGTTGTCCCGAAACAAAAAAATGCTCCAACTGCGCATGCGCTGCTTTACCGGTCTCATTCCGAAGATTACAGAAGAGAAGAAGATGGCAGCTGTGAACTCCGTTGGTCAGAATTTGCACGGAGGGGTATGTAAAGACTTAGGGGCATTTACCCGGGGGGGAAGCTAGGCTGGGGGGAGGAGGGAGGGGGGTCTATGTAGGGTAGGGTTTTTTTATTAAGGGTTTCTTTCTCCTTTAAGTGATCCTTGTAAAAATTATTGGGCATATTGGAGATAGATATCACCAGTCAGGTTTTTGCTTTTGTTTTCTAATTTGTAGATGACTGTTTAAATCTCATTGCTGATCTATCTGCTATGGGAAACATCACCAATGAAATTTATCTCCAATGTTAATAAACATGCTCCTCTGTTCTTTGAAACCTTTGAATATGATCAGTTATGAATATTCCAATTCCAATGTATTTATTCTCATCTCTTCTGCATACAAAAACATACACATTGAGACGAAATTACAGTGTTACAGTTCCCCCACATGCCCCAACCATACAAACAATCAATACATATTTTGAACCCAGACATGGATATAAGCATATACTGCAATAATATATACGGCCCAGAATAAAAGTGTTCAGGGAAAAACAAACAAATATATATATATATAGTGCAAGTCTCCATCCCTAAACTCTCAATCATAAAGTGCATGTGCTGTGCTCAAAAAAACATAGGAGCAAATTCACTAAAGCGCCTAATGGTAGCCAGCGTGACCTCATTTCGCAACTTCCACAATTTACTAACAGGCGCTGGCGTAAATTCGCTAGCGAAGTGGACCTACACTAGCGCTACTTCGCACCCTTACGCCAGGCGAAGTTGCGCTATGGCGAAGGGACAACGTAACTACGCTAATTCACTAACTGGCGCATTTTACTGAACATTACCTCTTGCGCCAGACTTGCCTTTGCCACCTCAGACCTGGTGAAGTGCAATAGAGTAGATAGGGATTGCTTCAAAAAAAGTTTTAAAAAAAAACGAGTCTTTTCCTTTTTTAAGGGTGATAGGCTGAAAAAGATCGTAAATTTTTTTGGGGGCACCCTCCTCCCCCCCCCTACATTTCCTAACATATGGCACCTAAACTATACAGTGGGCACATGTGTAGGGCAAAATAACAACTATTTTATTTTATGAAGCTTTCCCAGCCTTGTGTAGTGTAATGTATTTGCTGCTACATATACGTCCATTCAACTTTTAACTTGGCGCCGTATGCAAATTAGGCATCGCTAGTGTAACTTCGCTTTGCTTGATGAATTAACGCTAGTGCAACTTCGCTACCGTTCACCTCCCTGAGCGCAACTTCAGATTTTAGTGAATTAGCGGCGCCCTGGCGAAATGCACCGAAGCCTGCGCTAGCACAACTCTGCAGGTTAGTGAATTTGCCCCATAATATGTGTGCAATATACAATTCCCTTCCATCTCCATGTTGTCTTTCTTTTTTTTCCCCTAACCTTTTCTTTCCCCTCTTTTTCTTTACTTTTTCCTTTCTTACACATTCCTTTAACTAATATAAGAGGGACTGTAATTCGAATTTTTAATAGGGACCTGAAAATTAAAAGAACAATCTTTTATTTAAAAATCTCACAGCTTGAGGTATGAAGCTATTACAGAACCTTGCTGAACGAACACGAATGCTGCGAATATGATCTCCTACCCTGGACTGCGCAGTAGCTCAAGGGTTGCATCAGTAAGTACCAAGACCTTTGCCCAGGGAATTGGGTGCAAATAATGTTTTGAATGTTGACGCAACTTGCAAGCATAATTGGTCCCATTCTGACACCTCAGGCACAATGGCAATTTGGATGCAATTTGGAGAACAATTATACTAAAAACAGGTTAAAACCACTGCATTATGGAGATATGTTAAATTACTTTTAGAAATGAATTGGGAAACACGTGAGTAGACCATGCAGATTTGCAGATTTGCCTTCTTGGTTACTAAACTTCTTCTTGACTAGCCACCAATATAATCTGTGGTTAAGTAATAAGAAAAACCTTGAAAACACCCCTATGAGTCCCTTAATGTAAAGGCAGAAATGAACCATCTAGAATGGATTATGGAATCTTGAAGTGGCTGCTGCTTCCTAGTGTCAGCTTCTCCTCTAAAGGCTCTGGGTTCTCTGTGAGAATTACCACTCAGTGGTCTGAGGTCACGAGTAAACCAATGCATTAAATCCCCAGATACCAATATCATTTTCTGATGAGTTGAGTTAGTGTGTTTAATGTGATCATATCGTAAAAATGTGATTTTAAGCTTACTCCTGCTTTGTTGAGCCTGATCTTTTGGAGGGTTCTTCCTTCTATAGGCCTATTTCTTTTTCAGTTTTCAATTTCATTGGATTTTTTTGTGGTTATAGGGCATGCAGGAATGTTATGTTTATACTATATATATTTATTCTTATCAGTACATCGCTACTCTGCTGTTATCTTTTTGGACTAAAGACTAGACAGCAGAGAGGCAGTGTAAACACTGTACTAGTGTCTAGAGTCAGAGGGGTATATTTATCAAAGAGTGAAGTTAATAGTGAAATTCCGCCACTCTCCATTCATTTCTATGGGATTTTTATAGGCGTATTTATCAAAGGGTGAACTTTCACTTCAAAAAGCAATACAGGCTGGCACACAGAGCGATTCAAACCGGAGTGCAACCCCTGGTAAGTTTATTGCGTCACAACGTTTCGGGGGCGTTCCCCATTCGTCTGTGTGCCAGCCTGTATTGCTTTTTATCGGTAAATTTTGGGAGGGCCGTCTCCCTGAGGAGCTGTGCACCAAGCGGGATCGTGGCAGAAAGGGCCTGAGTGTGCACGTGAGTTTGTACAGTGAACTTTCACTTCACCCATTGATAAATACGCCTTTCAGAATCCCATAGAAATGAATTGAGAGCTGTGGAATTTCACTCTAGTGGCAGAACTTCACTCTTTGATAAATTTACCCCAGAGTCTTTATATCACAAGTAATGTGTCAAGCAGGTATAAAGATCAATACTCATATAGCATGGAATAGCTGGGAAATGGACATATATAACTGCATTATTATTAGTAATGGAAAATGTGGAAACCATTTTCAGTTGAAAACACTTATCCTAAGAATGAAAAGGGCCCATTGGCCTAATAACTCTGTAAAGCTAAGATGTTTTATTGCTATGTCATTATCTGGTGTCTTTTTACTTTGGTGCATTTATACTTTTTCTTGTACATTAAGGGGCAGATTTACTAAGCTCAAGTGAATAATTCGAATAAAAAAATATTCTAATTTCGAAGTAATTTTTTGGGTACTTCGACCATCAAATTGGTCAAATTCGATTGAATCGAATGATTCGAAATAAAAAACGTTCGATCATTCGACAATCGAAGTACTGTCTCTTTAAAAAAAACTTCGACTTCATACTTCACCACTTTAAACCTACCGAAGTCCAATGTTAGCCTATGGGGACCTTCCCCAGCACTTTTCTACGTTTTTTTGGGCTGAATAAAAATCCTTCGATCGATTTCATCCGAACGATTTTCGATCGAATGATTTTTATCCGATCGTTCGATTGATTCTAAGGATTGATTTGATATTCTAAGGATTTTACTTCAAGGGTTGAAATTCGAGGGATTTTTAATTCGACCCTTGATAAATCTGCCTCTAAGAGTTTCAGCTCATTTATGAAAAATTCAACAATGTGCTCTGTTTTGGCACTTTCCATAGTTCCCTGCATCTTGTCACTCTCCCATAAAGTTGCAACTGGTGAAATAATGAGGCAACAGTTGTGATGTGGGCAAAAAAGTCGCTGTTAACTACAACTAACATGGCATCAATTCTGCAGGTTGCAGCAAGATATATGGGAGACTCTGAAGTAAGCTGGAAGATTGGAATTCTCTCCAATCTTATACCCTGAGACTTGCAACTCCTTTAGGGATGTCATAGGTATTTAGACACCTGGGGGCCGATTCACTAAGGGTCGAATTTCGAAGTTAAAATTACTTCGAAATTCGACCCTCGAATTGAAATCCTTCGACTTCGAATATCGAAGTCGAAGGATTTAGCGCTAATCCTGCGATCGATCGATCGAAGGATTTTTCGTTCGGTCGAACGATTAAATCCTTCGAATCGAACGATTCGAAGGATTTTAATCCAACGATCGAAGGAAAATCCTTCGATCAAAAAATCACAGGCAAGCCTATGGGGACTTTCCCCATAGGCTAACATTGACTTCGGTAGCTTTTAGCTGCCGAAGTAGGGGGTCGAAGTTTTTTTTAAAGGGGAAGTACTTCGACTATCGAATGGTCGAATAGTCGAACGATTTTTCGTTCGATTCGTTCGATTTCGTTCGAATTCGAACGAATTTAACCAATTCGATGGTCGAAGTACCCAAAAAATACTTCGAAATTCGAAGTTTTTTCATTCGAATCCTTCACTCGAGCTTAGTGAATCGGCCCCCTGGTGTTGGCTCCAGTGTAGGAGAGAGAGGTGGCCTTGGTATTGAGTGATTTATACATATTGAGTAAAGTTTTGACTGGTTAATTTTATCTCCAGGCAACATTGTCTGCAAGGTATAAACCTGCTCACTGAAAAGGACAATGTGAATTTCCATTGTATTCTAACACATAACAATATGTTCTCTTATTCCCAGTATTAAGCAATAACATCTCCCACTACGAAGAGACCTTTTCTCATAGGAGTAATCCAAAACTGAATAGGTGGGGGTATACTCTTGGGGTAAAATAACATTAAGTGATCCCCAAATGTACAATAAACAGTGGAAAACATCTCTCACCTGAGAGATTTAAATACATTTCTTAAATAGGTATACTATACTGAATGCTGTACATTATATATATATATATATATATATATATATATATATAATGCATATAATACATAATATTCAGGATGAGCTGTTTTTTTTGCCCAATACAGTTTTTCCAGCAGCTTAGTTAGCCTGCACCTCCAGTGTGGAAATCAATTTTGATGCGATAGGAGCCCTTTAATATATAGACTTTATTGCTGGGCCATGTTATTTTTTTCTAATTTGAGCAAAAATAGAACATGCTCTAGGAACATATATTTATGTATGAATATAATTTTAATTTTTCAGGAGTATACTACTTTAATTTGATATTTGTAAACTTGATATTTATAAACAGTTTGAATGTTATATTCCATGCTATAAATATATAAAATGTATATAAATATATATATATATATATATATATATATATATATATATATATATATACATATACAGTTAAAAATGGTTAATTCATATCGTACACTTGTAAAAAACCTCAAGCGATTGTTTAAAAAAAAAAAAAAAAAGCTCAAAGCACAAGCTCTATTGATGCTTTCCCTAATGTGCCTAAGATTAATGTTTGAAAGTTGTTTTTTTTTTTAATTTGAAATTAAAATGCACCAGATTGAAAGTGACAAATGAAACATTATTGCACTGTACAATTTTTATTTAATATGTTTGTCAGGTCTGTCCAAACTGTGGCCTTCTGTCGTGAACTACAAATCTCAGCATCTCACTGCCATGGGTGCAGGGAATTGTTTTCAGCTGACCACCCCTGATTTAAAAAATTTCTTAAAATCAAGTTGAAGCCTCAAACCTTCCATCACTGACTTTGGCACCAGCCTCTCTATCTCTGACTATGGGTGCTAGAGATACAAGGAGCAAGTGTCGGACTGGGGGGCTCCCACCACAGCTGCAATTGCCCCATCTAGCTCCCTTCCTGAGCCGCAACCCCCCTCCAGCCCCCTGCATGTACCTTATTCTTCTTGCAGCCATGATGGGGGCCAGGTAGGGAGGTCAGAAGCAGCGGCAGGGAGCAGGTTTGGGCTGGGGCCCACTGCATTTTTTTCCCAGACCGAACCTGCAAGGAGCCCCACTACTCCTTTTACTTAGGGTTACACAATACATTTTGCAAACCAAAGTAGCACCTTCCTAATAATTCTCTCTACTCTTGTGGATTCGTTAATATCTCTTAACCAACCAAGTCCTTCTTTACTTTCCAAGGCTGTAGGTTCATTTTAAGCACAAAATATCGGCTCTTTTGGACAGTAACACCTGTTCCTAAGACCTAACATTTCCAGCATGGTATAAACTTAGCAGCGGGATATTAAAATACAAATAGAAAAAAAAAAGAAATTTTGACCTAATTAATTCTCAGCATCCCTCCAAAGTCCAAGCCTGGGAGGTGTAGCGCAAATCAGTCGGACTCTGGGAAGAAAATCAATTCAGGGTGCATTTGGGGTCACCACATTGCTAAACTGCAATAACTACATAAGAAGTTCATTAATATTTAAGATATTTAACCAGTTCGTAGTAATAAATTATGGTTATATGTTTTCTACTATGATTTATACAGTGACTGCTTGTACTATGCTTGGCAGTGTCTGCTCTGCTGCAAAGTGTTGCAACCTGCATTAGCTTGGCTCAATCCCTCTGCAAAGTAACATCATATTTTTACTTCTCTTTCTATAAATGAGAGAAATCTTATGCCTACCTCATACGTTGCCTCTTCAGAACCTCTGCATGGACCGTTTCCAAACTCCCATACAAATTAGGGCCACAGAGGCATAGTGGAACAGGGAACGGGAGAGGCTGCACAGAATACGGACCCCTCGCTCTTACTTGGTTGCAGCTTCTCAGTATCTGTGCCCTGGATGCCCCAATCAGAAGCCGGTTAAACCACACAGGAAGTCTCATACAGAACATAGAACTGGGTGGCTGGGGAAGAATTATCAAAGTTTGCACTTTTTCTTCTCTTTTGTAATCCTCAGCTTAAAAAAAAAGATAACAATTTTTTTTAGAATATGTTTAATGTTAATGCAGTTGGTCCTAAAATTATTATTTTAAACTGTTTCAATTTCATTGCAGGGCTAATAGGAAACGAGTTGATGTGTGCAGTCACTCTAACAATGCTGATTTTAGATTTTACCCGCTGCATCTTTTATTGCTGGGGGAAACATTGGCTGGTTTTGGAGGATGAGAAAGAGGAATTTTACCCTGGGGCCCTGCTGCCACACTTGCCATGAAATACATTCATGTATCTGTATGATCGTTTCCTATTAAAGCTATATAGTGGTGTGCTGGGGTAATGTGTAAACTATTTATCTTTATAATAGATATGGATCACTGATAGGCTGATGTGGTTACTGGAAAAGGCCACGGAACAGGGTGTCTAAAAGGTAACTGGTAACTTTAAGGAGCAGATTTATCAAGGGTGGAATTACGAGTTTGTGGGAGTTTCTAAAAACTTCCATAAAGTACCATAAACTCGAAATTCATTTATAAAAAAATCTAATTTTTTAAATTCGGGTGAATAGGATAGACCTGCAAACTCACATCAAATTCGAATTTGATCAAATTTGAGTCGAGATTTTTTTTTTTTTTAAATATAATTTACAAAAAGTCCACCAAACAACTTCAAATTGATTGTAGGAGGTCCCCCATAGGCTAAAACACCAATTAGGCAGGTTTTAGATGATGAATAGTCAAATTTGAATGCACATCATACATTTCAAAATTCGCTTTTTTTTAAAACTCGTATCAAATTTGGACTATTCCCTAATCGAATTACATTAAATAAACTCAAAATTCGAATTCAATTTTTCAATTTGGCCCTTGATAAATCTGCCCTAAGAGTTGATTCAATTTTCTAAAACCGGAAATTTGGATCTAGCAATGTGGCTTCCCCTCTCCGTCGTAGAGTCCAGAAAAGGTGTCTTCAGGTGCTCCTACTCGAGTGTCATGATTGATGCATAGGAGCCCATAAGCACGACCTTAAAAGGGTTGTTCACCTTTAAATTAACTTTTACTATGATGTAGAGAGTGATATTCTGAGACAATTTGCAACTGGTTTTTATTTTTTATTATTTGTGGTTTTTGACTTATGTGCCTTTTTATTCAGCAGTTTGCAAATTCAGCAATCTGGTTGCTAGGGTCCAAATTATCCTAATAAACATGCTTTGATTTGAAAAAGAGACTGGAATATGAATACGAGAAGCCCTGATTAGAAAGATGAGTAATAAAAAGTTTTAATAACAATACATTTGTAGACTTGCACATTTGTTTTTTAGATAGGGTCAGCGACCCCCATTTGAAAGCTGAAAGAGTTAGAAAAAGAAGGCAAATAATTCGTAAACCATAACAAAGAAAAAATGAAGGCCAATTGAAAAGTTGCTTAGAATTAGCCATTCTAGAACATACTAAAAGTTAACTTAAAGGTGAACCACCCCTTTTAATACCAGAGGCAACTTGTATCTTGCATCAGACTTGCAAAATAAAACCAACATTTTTGTGCCAGGTTTTTTGGACTGCATCTTCCTTCCACTAAATAAATGAGACTAATTGCTAAATAGCTACTCAGGGACAAGCAAGCTATTTTAAGTTCTGCTTCTTATCTAATGTCTTGTTTAGATGTGATTATTATATATATATATATATATATATATATATATATATATATATATATATATATATATATATATATAATGTAGGACTTAGCAAGTTTTCCATCGGATGGCGCCTGTTTCGTTACAGCATTGTTGTGATGTTTATTTTTATGAATTTTTTTTATGAATTCCCTGGGAGAATAAATGTTAGCAGTAGGTTTCACTACATTTTTATAGTAAAACTGTGTATAGAAATAGTGTATAAGACAGGCAGAAATAGCTGAGAGAACAGAGTTCATTGACACAATACAGATCAAAGCTGCATCGGTGCTAGCAGCCTTATAAACAAGAATTAAGTATCAGCCATCACACTAGCTAATGTTTCATTTAAATGGTAATACATTTTTGCTTTCTGCCTAAGTGGCTAAGCCACAGACTTCACGGCAATGCTTACACATTTAGCTTCCCTCATATGTTCTGCAGGTTTCCTGGGGAGGGTTAAGTCAGTAGAAAATAATTGATAAGTTATAAAATAAACATTATTCTGTCTGACTGCTTTTGTATTTAATTGTATAAGGGTTTTTTTTTTTTAAAAAAAAATAAATAAAATGTTTTGTTATCAATGATTTCTGCATGCATTCCCTCCGGGAGAAATATAAATTAAACATAACACTGGAAGGATTATTTATCAAGTTGATAAACTACTAGTTATAGAGAGGAAGTTGATAGTTATCCAGAAGTTGTTGTGGAGAGAAGGTTGCAGAGAGGAAGTTTATAGGTAACTACTAGTTACAGAGAGGAAGTTGATAGGTAACTAATAGTTACAGAGAGGAAGTTGATAGGTAACTACTAGTTATAGAGAGGAAGTTGATAGTTATCCAGAAGTTGTTGTGGAGAGAAGGTTGCAGAGAGGAAGTTGATCGGTAACTACTAGTTACAGAGAGGAAGTTGATAGTTATCCAGAAGCTGTTGCGGAGAGAGGGTTGCAGAGAGGAAGTTGATAGGTAATTACTAGTTACAGAGAGGAAGTTGATAGGTATCCAGAAGCTGTTGCGGAGAGAGGGTTGCAGAGAGGAAGTTGATAGGTAACTACTAGTTACAGAGAGGAAGTTGATAGGTAACTACTAGTTACAGAGAGGAAGTTGATAGGTATCCAGAAGCTGTTGCGGAGAGAGGGTTGCAGAGAGGAAGTTGATAGGTAACTACTAGTTACAGAGAGGAAGTTGATAGGAAGGACATAAAAGCCAGGACCTAGGGCAGTAAAAATTTTGGGGGTAAGTATTCCGCCTAGCCTATGAAATGTTAATTATTTAAAGCTTCGGTCCCCAGTGTTCTGGCAGGAAAAACAAGCACAAGAGCACACATGTTGGGAATTTAATAAAAGTCGCAAAGAGCAAAACAATTTGCACAAATTAGAATAAAAGATTGCATTTCATAATGTAATATTCTTCCTCAGACCGTTATTTCATTGCGAATATTAACTTTTAAGAATTGCTTGAAGGTGTCATAATCTTTTGGAGCAAACATAGCAACTTTTTCAACTACATTCACTGCACACTGGTGCAAACTATTAAACTTGCAAACCTTCTTCCCCCCTAGGAAGATACAGCAGTGGTATAGGACAGGCAGGGTCGAACTGGATCCTTGGGGGCCCACCATGGCTGTAAAATGAAGGGCCCTCCTGGCAGTCCCCGGGAGCCCCCTCCCAACCTAGCGCAGCGCAAGCATGCACAAACATGCAAGCAACATGCAGAGCGAATTTGCAATCACTGCCGTAGCACAGAAGTGGTTGTCTATTGGGCAGCCTGGGCCAGGGCAAGAGTTTTTTCACGGTGTCCCGCCAGCCCAGTCCAACCCTGAGGACATTCAAGGTTCAAGGAACATTGGAACAGACAAGAAGCGCACCCAGGAACTATCAGGAATAGACCTACATTGGGCAATGAGTCAGTGCAAAGCAGGGGGTTTTATAGCCAGACTAATGGCTTACACTGATCATCTGTGGCCAGATTAGCAACAGGTGAAACAAGTCATGCCTACTTTCAATTACAAGGTAAGCAATAGCAGTGAACCAGGACCTCAGCTGTCTGCTCACATAGAATAGAGATAATGCAGACAGCCTGGAAACACCTCAACTTCAGGCGGAATGTTACAGGTGGAAGCCGTGGGTTGCCAGCTTGGCAGGCAGGTGTGGCTGGCCAATAGGCACACACATTAGAAATTTGACCCTGATCCAAGGACACAGAGGCCCTGATCAAAAGCAGAGAGATAAAGCTGGGTTGAGTTACTAGAAAGAGGAAAGAAAGAGCCTAAATGGTGAGATATAAAATCAGAAGAAAACCAAGAAATAGAGAGCAGCTGAAAAAGGAAGGAGAAAGTCAGGAGAATGCGGTAGATTAAATGCTGAGTATCGAACAACAGAAATGAAAGTATTAGAGGGAAGAGCAAGTGAAAAGAGGAAGAAAATGAGGAACTCTTTATGCTGTGTCTGTTCAATGAAGTCATTATTGCTTATACATTCATATTTACAGCTGATTTGTAAATGATCTCATATCCCTAATAAACAGTCTACATTGTGTATATAGCTCTGTACAATCTGCATGTAAAATATAATAACCTAAATTGTCAAGTCATTTATAAATAAATTTACTGAATAATAATTGTTAATAATGAAGGAAGAACACAGATGCTGCTCAGGAGATATTGACTGTTGTGTCACTCCTATGAAGATGAGGAGGTTGCAGCTCCAGCAGCTCATCAAATGTTCCAACTGACATTCTAAAACATCCAAAGAATTCATCTTGATATTTACGGAGTTTAATTTGTCCTTTTGTAAAACACTCATAGGTCATTGGATACACCCACAGGCTCACTCTCTCCCCTCACGACAATGCCTCTTTTTAGGCACAAGATATCCAAGGCGAATGAACATCAATATTTCCAACCCGACGTTCTTCAAAACCTACAAACAGAATATTGAGTTATAGCATAAATATAGCACTAAAAAAATGTATATAAGCAAAAGAAAATCACAGGAAGAAAGATGTTACTCTTCGAGGCAAAATCTTACAAACAAGAATTATTTTTATGAAGACAAACCGGAACATAATTCCATTATTTTGTCCTATTATTTTTATGTTAGTCCTAGGTTATGGAATGTTAGTGCTCATGCATGCCCGCAAGTGCAGTTGCTGTCCCTGCAATCTCCCTGCAGTCAGTTGTGTGTAAAACCACTTTTATTAAAGGTACTTAATGCGTTAAAATGCATTCCAATGCATTCCTTGCCTATAGATGTCAGACAGTTTCCAAAAATATTCAAAGCAGTGTAGTTTTTCCATATTTAGGGGCTGATTTATCAAAAATCGGGTTGGCTTTTTTTCCTAATTGGAGTAAAACACAGACTTAAAAACCCCCCACAAATAGTTGGAATTTATTCAAGAGAAATAAAAAACACAAAAAGTCACCAGGAAAAAAATGGTTATATAGAAGCAAGTTTGAGTATTCTTTGACAACAATATTAGGGATGCACCGAATCCAGGATTCGGTTCGAGATTCAGCCTTTTTCAGCAGGATTCGGATTTGGCCGAATCCTTCTGCCCGGCTGAACCAAATCCTAATTTGCATATGCAAATTAGGGGCGGAGAGGGAAATCACGTGACTTTTTGTCACAAAACAAGGAAGTAAAAAATGTTTCCCTTTCCCACCCCTAATTTGCATTCGGCCGGAGGGGGTTCGGCCGAATCCAAAATAGTGGATTCGGTGCGTCCCTAATATTTATTTCCCTGTTCATTGATAATTTAGAGATTTTCACCCTTGAATGCACCAAAATCGCACGCAGGAATATTTTGTAGTGTTTTCTTCTCAAGTAAGCTGGCATATGAAAAAAAAAGTCACAAGTTTTTTGCAGGGTTTTCACGAACTTGAGTTTGGATAAATCTGCCCTTTAATGTTATCCAACTTTTCGGGATGAAAAGAACTCTAAAAATGTAAATGTCCAATAGAATGGCGAGATATGATGATTTTGCATAGAAAATACAAATACAGCTGTGAGAACCAAAGCTTATATATATATATATATATTCCCTGTATTTACATACCTCCCAACATTTTGGAAGTAAAAAGAGGGACAAAAAAATTTTTTCAGCATGTAGCGCAGCAATTTTTGGACCACACCCCTTTCTGTGGCCACACCCACTAATTACCATGTTTGTTTTACAAAATTTGTCAGGTTATAAAAGTTTGAAAATATTTCTCCTTATCTAAACTGTGTTTTTGTGTCTCAAAATTGTTACAAAGTATCTTATTTGCACCTGTTAGCTGTTCTGGGCTCTCTGCTAAAAGCCAATTAAGTGAGAAACTTTGTTTCTTTTTCTGGCTGTTCAGTGCAGAGAAAAGAGGGACTTTCCAGGACAAATGAGGGACTGCGGGTTGAGCTGTCAAAAGAGGGACTGTCCCTCCGAAAAAGGGAGAGTTGGGAGGTATGTACAGAGCATTTATATCTGCAACAATATGAGCTCTTTAGTGTGTTCCTGTTTATTTGTGTAACTATTATTAGCAGATAATAACATATACACAAAAATAATATGCTAAATTCCATTTATTTCAGTGAGGCAATCCTGCTGTTCACTCCATGAACTCCGTAATCTGTCGCCTAATTTATGCAATTGAACGGAGCTCCTATGCATATAAAACTGAGCTGCTACCATTATACACTAGTTTCTATTCTGCGATTCCAAAAGAAATATCTGAAAATTAAGAATTGACACTCTCTTAAAGGTTTCATCTAAAAAGAAAGCACAACAGCTTTCTGAAGAAAGTCTTAGAAAAGCTTTGCTCCTCCAAAATAAAAAAATGATATTAAAATAAGTGAACATTGGCGGCACTAATAATTGATTCTTAAAAGTGACACCATTTCTCTTCAGTGTTTACAGGGGCACAACGATGATAGGAAATGCTTGGCCCAAACCACTTACACTTTTAAAAATAACGCAAGGAACACAGGAAATGTCCACCCCATAGTTACATATAGGGGCGGATTAACGAATAGGCTAGCAGCGCCGTCTCTCTTAATCTCTCTAAACCGATCTGACTATTGGCATTGGCCCGTCGCGCACACCAGTGACGTCACTGACCTACGCTTTAAAAGAGTTGAGCGCGGTGTGCTCTCGCACATACGCGGTCCGACACTGCACAGTGACAGTCACAGACACGCAGTCTGAGTTGTCTTTCTTGTTCTTCGTCGACGTTGTGACTCTTCTTGCCAATAAGTTTAAGCTGCTAACTAATCTTGCCTGCAGCTTCATTCGATCCTGCCTGTCTGTCTCAGTCCCAATTAGAAAGCAAGGCGAGGGGGGGAGGGAGGTGAGCCCCACTGGGCCACAGGGGAGCGGGGCCACAGGGCCAGCCACTGGTAGCAGCACCTTCAGTCAGTGGGCAGAGAATTTTTTTTTTCATTAAAGACCTCAGGCTCAGGAGTCAGCAGTGCGCAGGCGGCACCACCCTCCGGGCCCAGCAACAGCTGTAGAGCCAGCCTACGTCTGTCTGTAATTTTTGCTGACAGCCTGCAGTGCAGCCAGAGAAAATTTGTAGCCTGCAGACAGTAAAATATTTTTTGTAGCCCTGCAGACCATAAAATAGTTTTTGTAGCCTGCGGACTGTAAAATAATTTCTGCAGACAGTGAAATAATTTTTGTAGAATTATTTCTGCAGACAGTTAAATATTTTTTGTAGCCTGTAGACAGTGAAATCATTTTTGTACAATAATTTCTGCAGACAGTGAAATAATTGTAGCCTACAGACAGTAAAATAATTTTTGTAGCCTATAGACTGTGAAATAATTTCTGCAGACAGTGAAATAATTTTTGTAGAATAATTTCTGCAGACATTAAAATATTTTTTGTAGCCTGTAAACAGTGAAATAATTTCTGCAGACAGTGAAATAATTTTTGTAGCCTGCAGAAAGTGAAATAATTTCTACAGACAGTGAAATAATTTCTGCAGACAGTAAAATAATTTACACGGCGGTCGGCTTTTAAAAAAAATGTAGCGCGTACCGCACCAAAATAAAACCCTACCCTAGAAGGGGGCCCTGGGGAAAGTGTAGCCTAGGGGCCTCACATATACTTAATCTGCCACTGGTTACATAGTTAAATTGGGTTGAAAAAAGACAAAGTACATCAAGTTCAACCCCTCCAAATCAAAACCCAGCAAACATACACACACCCTTCCCTACTTTTAATTAAATTCTATATACCCATACCTATACTAACTATAGAGTTTAGTATCACAATAGCCTTTGATATTATGTCTGTCCAAAAAATCATCCAAGCCATTCTTAAAGGCATTAACAGAATCAGCATCACAACATCACCCGGCAGTGCATTCCACAACCTCACTGTCCTGACTGTGAAGAACCACCTACGTTGCTTCAAATGAAAGTTCCTTTCTTCTAGTCTATATACCCTTGCCATATACAGGTTTGGCTGATCTATAATTGCAATATTTTTGCATGATAGAAAAACAGATGAGGGCAGGCAAGGCATCCCAGACAAATATATACACACAGTGGTAAAAGGATATCAAAGGCTTTAGTAGTCCGCTCCCTCTGCCGGTTCCCAAAGGGGTCTGTTCTCCCTCAGACTTGTATAGAATCCAATTCAGAGTTGCGAAAGGAAACCAGCGCTAATCCAGCACGAGGTGTAGACAACAAGAGAATGATACTACACTATAAAATACTAAATTATACAAAAATACTACACTATATGAGAATCATTCTCTTGTTGTCTACACCTCGTGCTGGATTAGCGCTGGTTTCCTTTCGCAACTCTGAATTGGATCCCAGACAAATATATTCACAATAACTAAATTTCTAAATCCCACCCTTTGTCTTTTATACCTGAACCCAATATACAGTTACGTTTTTGTTTCTTATAAGACTCTCTCGGAACTCAAGCTGCCATATACCCTCAACACTCTGCAGTTATATGGTGGTAGTATTCATTAAAGAGTAGTTATAAATGAACTTGGTTGAAACATGGCTGGGGATTACAGTTCAAAGTGGAGTTGAACCAAAAGACTTTTAATTGACTGTGTTGATGGCCTAGTATGTAGGGGTGTATGTATGGCCTTACTACAAAAAAGAGCACATGTACACCAGCAATGCAATGAGCAAAGTGTAATTTTGGGCGCAATCAGCATGTTTTCAGCATTTTATCCCAGAATTCTGGGGTAATTGCATTGGGCATGATGCTTTTGATGCTCTGTGCCTACTGCAATTGTGACTGAATCACCAAAATATATGCAACTGCACATGTGTTTTATTTTCAAAGCCAGAGGTATTGTTCAGAGGGAACCCTGGAGCTACTGCCTGGTCTTTTTGTGGTATAGCTCCAGGGTCCCCCTGCATCAATAGGTGCTGCAGCACTCATTTTGGAACAGAAGGCAGAAAGGACTGACTGGTGCCTAGCGCAATTATACAGAAGTGCAAGGAGCACAATTGATGAAATTAGTGTTACATGCAACTGACTGCTAGGAAAGTGAGGGAGACCTTAACTGCACTTGTGGATGTACATGAGCCCTAAAGGCTTTTATACAGGAGAGAGTGGGTTAGCTCAGAAAAGGCAAAGGGTTATCTGTTGTCCCAAACCTACAAGAAGAAGAATATTTTTTCTACTTGGATGGGCTTGGCACATGGTATATCAATGAAGCTGATTATTGAGTCCAATAAATGGCCCAACTGTCTTTGTAACTTGGCTTATTGAAGCCAAGTTAAAGGAGGTGTAAGTGAGGGGGACTGAAGTCCTCCTCTCAATTACAAAGTGAATTTAATCTCCCTAGGAATGAACATTATAAATATGTATGAATTATGCATTACTTTAAGACATGTCGTGTGGATAAGTGTACACCGTAGTGATGGGCGAATAAATTCACCAGACACAAATTTGCTGTGAATTTCCATGTTTCGCCGCAAGTGCATTAATTCGCGAAACTGCGGCGACTATTCGCCCGCGAAAAATTAAATAAAAATTATTGAGGGTCAAAATTATTTGGACACCCATTGACTTAAATGCATTTGGACCAAATAGTTGCGCGTATAAAAATTGCCATGCGTCAAAATTATTTTTTGGCGTTCTCGCATTTCGATGTTAATTGGCTGTAAATTCACAAATTTTTCAGCGAAACTGCACCCATCATGGTACATGATGTTGCATGTTGGGTTACACCAGGGGCTTCAAAAAATGGTATAATTTGCTTACTAACCTGAGCGAATTTCAGAAAATTATACAAATGGGAAGAGAGATTTTGGGGTAATATATACAACTGTACAGTGGCAAAGTGCGTGTGTGTAACAGAAAAATGCTCAAAATGTATAAACCATTTGGAAAGTGCCAGGAAGCTTTTGTATAGGTGGTAGGGGAATTTAGTACCAAATATATGGATAAGTTATCAAGTAAAGCTCACTGCTCAATTATACATTTATTGACAGCAGCTAGAGCCCAAAAATGGAAATGCCATAAGTTCCCATCTCTTCAAAAGTAATAATATCAGTGTCATAAAATCTTCATTACCAAAAAATACTGGCGGCAGTTAATATGAATGTGACGTTTTGGCACCCTTGGATGGAACTACATCCAATGCTTAAGGGATGGTACAGATATTGATATTTTCCTTTTTTGTAATTATAATTTGGAGCTTACTTGAAGATTGTGATAATGATGTCAATTCAAAAATTGAGCTGTATGTTAATTTATATTTGTCATATTATGGAAAATGCAATAAGAATCATTAAAAAAAAAGTGTAAGATCCTAAGAAATGATTTAAAAGAATTATCAACTGCGTTTAAGGAATAGATTTCAAGATTAGTTATTAACTGTGTCCCATGATAGAGAACTGGGCAGACCCTTTATGTTGGCTGCAGGCTGTGTTGGAGAGATAAGCTATAGTATATCTTACTGATGTGCTGCTGTTTTAGGGGAGAGGGAGGCTAGAGGTTTGGAGATATTAAACCATGCATGGGGGGTTGAGAGAGCTCACTGCCTCACATTATTCAAGAGGATGAGACTCAGCTCCAATAACACATTAAAAAGGCTGCACAGCTGGGCAAGTTATAATAAAGGGGCATTTCCATTACTGACAAATTACATGGAGTAACAGAACCGCAAAGCAATTCTAATGGTAAAGGTCCAAAATATAACAGTTTCCCTGCTGGATATGTGGATCTCTTCCAGCTTAAAAACATTCTTGTAATAGAAAAACCGAGCAATACATTTCAAGATATCGACTCCTTTTATATATGTTATGGTTCAGCATTAACCTACAGGCAAGCAAATCTCAAAGAAACTATTACAGTTCAAAAATGTTTCCTTTGGGAAACAAATGCTGAAGTCAAGCCTACAGCATGTGACGTAAGAGGGATTTACCATATTGTACATTAGATTGTAAGCTCCACTGGGGAAGGACTGTTATAGAGATACTGACACCAGAAACCATTTTTTACATGTAACATAATGTAATCTTTATATGCTATTTATAATTTCAGGTGTCTGGAAATATTTATATTAGAGGTATGGGACCTATTCCCCAGATAAAATATATTTTCTGTAATTTGGATCTCCATACATTGCTTACAATTAATTTAAACATTAAATAAGCCCTTCGGGAAAGATCCAGGACCCCTGGCCTCCATTACTAAACACCTTACAAACAGCGACCCAAACCCTTTCTCTACCCCCATCCTTCTTAGAGGCAATTATAGTCCTCATCCTAAAGCTGGCGAAGAATCAAGAACGGTGAAGTTCCCAAACAGAATGATGCAAATCTTACCAAACCGTATCCATCCAGACCTGGATTCATGCCTAAAAAAACGACTGATGTAAATCTGAGGAGACTATTCCTTAACTAACAAACTACTCATGATAATGCTGGCTCTAGGATAATAGTCTCCCTAGATTATGCTTGGGCTTTTGACTTGGTAGAATGTTCATATCTTTGAAATGTTCTGTCCAAATTCGGCTTCAGACCCAATTTTTTAAACTGGATTAAATTGTTGGATTTAGTCCCAAGAGCAAGAGTAAGGACCAATAAAGTGCTATCAAACCCCTTTCCCCTTTCTTAGGGCCTATTCGCATTAGCTATAGAACCCCTTGCAACACTCATTAGACTCCCAATTACTATCTAGAAATCTGGACCCAATTATGGATTCCTAAATGCCACCCTACATATATGGTTCAAACTCTCTGACATTGTAGGGGAGAATCAACATATTTAAGACAATGTATTTACCCCACTTTTTTGTACGTCTATCATAATACGCCAGTACAAATACCTAAAGCCCCTTTCAAATACTACACAAACAGCTAATTCAATTTAAATGAAGAGGACGTGCACCTAGAATGACCTGGTGTAAACTAACTCCCCCCACTGCAGTGGGGGGTTTAGGACGCCCAGACAAGTATATGTATTACCTGGCTGCCCAACTGTACTACATCAGGTGGTGGTTCAAACCAGACCCATCTATTAGCCTTGCTGGTTGGATCTTTGGAGGCTCTTAAACATATAGGGCATTAGCCGATCTACCTTCCGTACCCTGTATTCTTAACCCTGTTAGCAGCTTGGCCCCAAGCAGTGGCCCTGTGTGTAGTCAAGGCATGTCACCCAACTTGTCCCTGTGGGCAAATTCCTTGCTCACTCACTTTTATCACTATGCAGACTTTTTATATTGGCCCTGCAAACATTTTGAGGATGTTTTCACTGAATCTAAGTTCAACACCTATGACATCTTAAAGGAAAAAAACTAAGGCACAATTTGGCTCACTAGAGAACACATGGACTCGTCCCAGATTTGAGATAGCACTATGGTTGGCTCTTTTTACCAAACCAATGTCAACACTGTACAAACTGCTTTCCCTTTCCAGCAGGCATACAACAAATGGGAACAATGCTTCCCAGACCTGTCTGAGAAGGAGTAGGATGAGGCAACTACATGGGTGTATTTCTATATCATATGTTTAAAATATAAACTTACCCAATTTAAGTGGCTCCATCAATCCTACATCACACAAATCACACTTAAATCCATTGGACACAACCCTGAAACTAGATGCCACAGATGTGGCAATTTTTGTTGTTAACCGATTGAAAATGTATTGATTTTCTGAATATTTCTGAATATTTCTTATGCTATGTTCTTGTTCATTTTGGACTAGCACCCTATGTGTTACTTGAAATATGTTTTCAAGACTGCAGGAAAGTAGCTGTCTTTTTGTTTTTTTGCTGTCCATTGTGAAAATCCAATAAAATATTTGAATAAAGAGAAAGTGGGCTTCTTACATTTGGCCTGGCAATGCTCACCAGTGGAACAGCTCTTAAAAGGGGTCACCACACTACTAATGGGAGAATTTGATCTTCACAATGTATCAACATCCAAAGTGTGTATATTTGGTATAATTGATGACCTAGTCACGACCCTATGGGACCCTATTGTTTTATGCAAGCAAAGCCATTGGAAAAGCCTGGATGGGACTTACCCCTCCAACTGTACAGCAATGGATATTATTATTGAACCAGACACTCCCACTCATTAAGTTAACACTATTAGCCAGACGGACACCCCAAAGATTTGAGAAACTTTGGAGTATTTGTGGTGGTGGTAGGTGGGCTATGGGGAAGTGGAATACATGACCTACAAACTCTACAGAATCATTCTGGATAACAAGTCCCATACCTGTACTTAAAGGTAGGGATGGGCGAATTTTTTCGCCTCGTTTCGCCGAAAAAATGACGCCCATAGACTCGTATGGCAGCGTGCGTCAAAAAAAAAGACGCGCGTCAAAACAGTTTCGCCGCGCGACAAAAAGTTTTTGACGCCCATAGACTTTAATGGGCGTCTGCGACATTTCGCCGGCGGCGAAATTTTTGGCGAAGCGAAACGGGTCAAATTCGCCCATCCCTGCTTAAAGGGGCTGTTCACCTTTGAAGATACTTTAAGTATGATTTAGAGAGTGATGTTCTGAGATAATATGCAATTATTTTTTATTATTTACGGTTTTTGAGTCATTTAGCTTTTTATTTAGCAGATGTAATTTCACCTCTTTAAAGGAGAATTCAACCATAAAGTAAAAAAAAAAAAACCCCACCCAATACCCTACATAGACCCCCCTCCCTCCCCCCCCCAGCCTGGCTGCTACCCTGGGGCAAATGCCCCTAACTCTTTACTACCCCTCAGTGCAGATTCTGTCCAGCAGAATCTTCGGAAAGTAAGTATCAGCGCATGCGCAGTTGGAGCAATTTTCTGTTTCATGCGCGAAAGTCATGGAAATTGCCGAAGCTTACTGTATGCCATAAAATGGACTATACAAAGGTTTTTAAATTTGAAAATGTTTTTGCCCAAATCCATGATACCCATTGCAGAATATTGAAAATCTTGATTTCTGTCTTTCTTTATAGTCTACATATTCTGTGTCTGTTTGTGCTAATTTAAGAAATGGATTTTACATTTAGGGACATATTTATCAAAATCCGAATAAAAAAGTCTGACCAAACTAGAATCCATGAGTGGACCTTATTTATTAATTTAAAAAAAGCACCATTTAATTGGACTGGGGACGAACTCGATTTTTCGGATTTTTGCACACAAAGTCAGAAATAGTTAACTTTTAGGGCTAATTCCAGCACAGGAACTTCCAAATAGGATACGGACCTCTCCTATTGACTTGTCCGTAGGTCTGAGATGCCAGATTTTCAGATTCTGACTTTTTCCATCTTCAGGGTTTAATAAATTAATAAAAAAAATAAACTAGTTTTTTTTTCTCACAAATAATTCAGATTTTATAGTAAAAAAAAAAAAATCGAATTTTTCGAGTTTTTGGCATTTGAACTCTAATAAATAACCCCCTTAAACATAGGCAACCCATTAGTAATTTGTTTTTTAAATAGGTGATGGCAAATGCACTTATTGATTTCTCCCCTTCTCCAGTTTGTCAGGATTTTAAATCAATTACTTTTTACATGATCAGCCCACAGGCATTCAGCTGGAAATAACATTAAATGACCAGCCTAAATTCAGCCTCGCTACAAAGGAAGCATGGAGTTTTGTAAGGCGCTCTAATGTGAAATCATTGTTCATCTATACAGTTCCTAAGTGTTTTTAGAAAGCGCTGTTCCTCCTCTCAGTGCCATCAGCACTTCATGTAAATGCTCACTCCTGACGAGTTCCTATCCATGTCCAGCTGATCGCAGCTAATCAGTAAGCAGGCAGTAATTTCAACAAAATAGATTTCTACAATCTAGCAAATTAGTCTGGCTTTCATACCCTAGAACTTCACCTTCAAAACTTCTCTTGCTTGCTGTTTAAAAAGCCCGTGCCAGAGATTCAATGAAATCTTCCTCTTACCTCTCTGTCCTCATATTGTTCATAAAATAAGCTGTAACCAATGCAGCATTGAGATCTGCAATACCCCTCCTTGTGCCCCCACACAATGATTGGACGCCAGAAAACAACTGGGAACATAGGACTGCAGCTGTTTTTAAAGGAATAATTTTACCCTGTGACTTTACCAGCTTGTAAGGAGATTAAATGGATTTTATTTTGTAAATGTAAATAGTTTTGGCAATATGCAGAGCAGCCAGCAGAAGGCACCAATCCATAAGGTTGGCCTGCAGGGGAATTCCTTCACAGGAGCTGCAGGAGAACTTCCTGTTTGGCCTAATACATCCACAGGAGAGGCATACATTACAGAGCCAGACCAGGTGGGTACCTGATCATAGATAGATGAGATGAGGTGAGAGGATCTCCTTGGAAGTGTATTTGAGTAACTTGTCAACTATATGTTACTGGTCAGTTGTGACTCCAGTCTGCCCATGTGATGGCGTAACTAGATATTACTGGGCCTAATAGCAAATTGTTTTTCAGGCACCCAAATTGTCTAGAGGTTGACATGTTTTACCAATATTTATTGAAATTATATATGAATTAGGGCCTCATGGGGCCCCTATACCTCCTGGGCCCCCCTACAGCTGCAGGGTCTGCTTCCTATGTAGTTATTCCCCTGTAGCTGTGAAAAGCTACAAATAAACGTTTGCCTGTGCTCAACTACATGAAGTCATGCCTATATCTCACAGTAAAGGCCTAGGGGTGATCAGGTTGAAAGCCCAGCAACCACGGGTGCCCCAGTTACAAGCCGAAACGTTGATGTGGTGATAATAATAATAAATAACCTGCTGATTATGAAGTGTGTGCGGAGCCGTGATTATACTGCAATTTGTTGAGGGGCCTTGCCGGGCCTGCGGTGAACCAGCACCACTTGTGCAGGAAAGTGGACAAGGAGAGGGTGCGGTAAATATAACACTGGACTTTGTATATATTTTTGGCAACTGTATAGTACCAGCACCTCACCTAGAAATGTCGTTCCAGGACATTAATCAAATCACCACTAAATGTGCGACACCTTTTGGCTTTACTGAAGAGGAGAGGAAGGAAATCCTTGGCACAGCACATAATGTACCTGTGTTAACCCCTTCAATGCCTGAAAAAAATCTGCTGAAAAATTACGAATTTATAAGTAAAAAAGAGTTAAGTCTCAACTTACATCTTTCCACACTCATTGAGTACGTGAAGGTGTCTAGAATTCCAAGGGGATTGCGGGTGCACCTCGAACCCATACTCTGCAAAGAGAACCTGGAGTTTAGAAATAAATGGCACCAGATTCTGGACAGATGCAGTCTGGATCTAATGACGTTGACAATACAAGCCCTACAGGGTGAGATACGCGAGACAGCACAAGAGGTGCACAAACTATCTATGGAGCTGAAGGGGTTAATGACCCCTGAGAGGTTAACTGAAGTGGTCAGCAGTGTGAAAACAGAGTTGGAGAGTCTCAAAGAACACATTTTACAGAAAAAACTGAAGAAATTCAGGAGAGATACACAGGATTATCAACAAGGACAAGTCTATACCTGGGCGCAGGGAAGAGGAGAGGAACGGCGCGGTGTGGAGCGGGGACGCTACCAACCACGTGGTCGGCGTGGATGGATGACGTCATCTGAGCGACGGAGGAATCGCGATCGGAGGGACACTTCCTCTTCAGGCTCACAGGAGCGCACATTCGACTCCCAGGAGGGGGGAGAAAGCGCGCCTGCCTCTACCCCGTCGGCTTCTTTTTTAGGCATGGCCACAGACACACGAGGAGAGGAAGGAAAAGGAAGCCAGGCGCCAACACCAGGGGACAGCCAATTAAAGCCCCAGAATACCACCATAAGGAATCAGGGGCAGAAGGAGTATCCAACACGGAGGAAGAGGTAAATAACTTGGTCATTAACTTGTCCTCAAAGACTCTAACTAAAGAGGAAGTGACTGTCTTGAATAGGGGGTTGGGATATGTACCCACTACTAAATGTGAACCTTTCATTGTCCAGGTTGAAATGTTTAAATTTTTAAGGTCACTGAGATTGAAAATGTTTTTTATGGACAAAAACAAGGGAATACGGTCCCAGAATAAAAAAGAAGTACTGTATGGAAAATTGAAAAATCGCAGTACGTATAACCCAGTGGTGGTTAATTCATCCCTAGAAACATTTTCAAACTTGGTTTATAGTGACATAGAGTCTAACCTGAGGAAATTTTCGACACCTAAAATAAGTAATTTATCATTAAAGGAAAGGGAGGCACTATCCAGACTACAGGAGGATAAAGAGATTACGGTTAAAAAAGCGGATAAAGGGGGCGGGATAGTGGTCCTTAATACTAAGGATTACTTAGGGGAGGTGGAACGACAGCTCTCAAACTCGGACCACTACCTTAAACTAAGTAATGATCCCACTGCAAGGTTGAAAACAGATATACAGATATTCTTAAATGATGCATGTGTGACAGGGATCATTACCCCAGAAATAGAAGCCCTGTTATTGAAAGAAAACCCTAGGGTACCGATCTTTTATCTCCTTCCCAAGGTACACAAGACCTTAATCAATCCACCGGGTAGACCCATCGTGTCGGGGGTAGACTCCCTTTTACAACCATTGGCAATATATGTAGACACCTTCCTGCAGGAGATTATACCTAAATTGGACACTTGCCTGAAAGATACCACACAATTTCTCAACTCCCTTAGAGAAACGCCGTTACTGCCACCATCACCTATTGTGTGTACAATTGATGTGAAGGATTTGTACACCTCAATAATACATGATGAGGGAATAGAATGCTGTAGGGAGTACCTTCTGAGGGATAAAGTACCATCACATGAAGTGAATTTTCTTTGTGAGTGCTTGGATTTTATTTTGAAGCGAAATTACTTCCGGTTTGACTCAGATTTTTATTTACAAGTGCAGGGCACCAGTATGGGAGCTAATATGGCTCCGGCATACGCAAATATTTTTATGCATAACTTTGAGCATTTATTTGTACTGAGTCATCCGGTCTACAAGCACCACATAGCAGTGTGGAAAAGGTATGTGGATGATATTTTCATGGTATGGACAGGTTCACCAGCTTTACTGTCCGAGTTTTACACATACCTGAATACCGTCCACATTACCATAAAATTCACTATGTGTGAGGGTCCGTTGATAGTAAACTATTTGGATGTACAAGTGACGTTGACTGATGGGGGTTTCCATACTGATTTATTTAAAAAACCCACAGATAAGAATAACTTATTGCATAAAAACAGTTTTCACCCAAGGGGGGTCACTGGGGGACTACCCAAGAGCCAATTCATTAGGGCTCGACGTATTACATCCTCAGATGAACTATATGAACAGCAAGCGGATGATCTGGTGAGAAAATTTCATGAACGGGGATATAATAAACACGATCTACAAGGGGTTAAAAAGGATGTCCTAGATATGGATAGGGACAACCTCTTGAAAGTAAGGGATAAGGATAAAACCCCTAATAAGCAAAATGTGGTATGCGTAACGACATATGGGCCCCATTCAACCCTACTTAGGAAAGTAATAACACAACACTGGCCAATTTTACAAAAAGATAAAATTTATGGCAAATTGTTTACAGAGAAACCACTCTTTAGCTATAGAAGAGGAAAGACTATAGCAGATGGACTAGTAAAAACGGATTTTAGAAGGAAACCAATACAAAAACTAGTGTATAATAGGGTGGGAACTTTCCCATGCTATGACTGTGGCCACTGTAATGGGATCATCAAAGGAGAAATTTGTAAGCATCCAAGCCAAGGACATGATATAAAATTAAAACATTGTGCAACCTGCATCTCGGAGTGTGTTATATACCTGTTAAAATGCCCTTGTGGGTTATGTTATGTAGGTCAGACCTCCAGGGCAGTGAGAACGAGATTGAACGAACATAAGAGTGTAATAAGGAACTTTAAACCAGAAGAAAAGGAAGGGAATACTGACACTGATAGGAAGAAAGGAAAGGAGAGATATAAAAAAGAAACATTATTGGCAAAACATTTCTTCGAGATGAGACACAATGTTGCCCAATTGAGATGGCAGGTACTGGAGGTAGTGAGGAAAGATGTAGAAAATGATGTAAAAAAATTTTTATTGAGGCGAGAGGCCTTCTGGATTTGGCAACTTAAGACATTAACTCCGGGAGGCCTAAATGAGAATTTCAGCTTGACATGCTTTTTATAAGATAACGCACAATGCTTTTAATATGTTTTTAATTATAAAAGTATTCTTGTGTTTTTTCCATTTTTTATTTTAGATAAGAAATATCCATGTGAGGACTATCAAAATGGGTGGTGGTTAGAGAAAATTAATATGGTCACCGATAGTGAGTAATGGGCACTAATGCACTTTCATATTTTTTATAAACGTTTTTTACTATTTATATAAATTAATGTTTATGTGTGCGATTTAAATTATTGTATAACACTGATGATATATGAGAATAAGTATGGAAAAAAGTAAATATCACTAATAGAAATGTATAAAGTATTAACCCATATAAAGGGTTAACTAAAAGTTGCATCATGGGAATAGAAGGAGGAGCATTGCACTTATAAGGGTTTGTGTTACTTGGGTGTTTTATCCTGATGAAGGGTGGTGAAAACCCCCCGAAACGTTGATGTGGTGATAATAACAATAAATAACCTGCTGATTATGAAGTGTGTGCGGAGCCGTGATTATACTGCAACCAGTTACAAGCCGCCCATTTAAAATTGACTCTGGGGCCCAGAGTAAATTTTCTCGAGACAATTTGAGCAGATAAAAATCCACAGCATAATCCAAATATCAGAATGATTACTCCCAGGTCATTGAAAGAAACAAAACTCAACTATAGTCAATGGTCTTAGCTAATGATCATAGACATGGTTGTATAGTATCTATGGGGCAGATTTATCAAGGGTTGAATTACGAGTTCATGGCAGTTTGTAAAAACTATTCACAATAATCCTCATCTGACGCAATAAACACGCAGGGGTCACCCCCGCTTCACTAGCTATCGTGTGTCTGGTATCTTTCACTGAGTTTGTAAAAACTCCCATGAACTTGAAATTAGAAAAAAAATTACCAATTGAAATTTAAAAAAAACCAAAAAAAACATTTTTCAAATTTGGGTGAATGGGTTCGACCTGCAAACTTGAATCAAATTCAAATCTAATTTGATTTGAGTTTTTTCACCAACAAAAAAATTTGATTTTCAAGATGTCTCCAAACAACTCCAAACTGATTCCAGGAAGTCCCTCATAGGCTAAAACAGCAATTTGGCAGGTTTAAGGTGGTGAATAGTTAAATTCAAATTCGTAAAGGGCCAGTACATGATAAATTTCAAAATTCGATTCAAATTTTTTTAAAAACTAGAATTTTAACTATTCCCTAGTCGAATTACACTAAAATAAACTTGTAAATTCGAATTTTTGCATTCTAAATTGAAATTCGAATTGTCGCTTCGACTCTTGATATATCTGCCCCTTAGTGTATTAAAAATAAGCTGCTTAGGATGTGGCTTCTGTTGCTGTGTTTCTGCATTGGCTGTGTTGTCTTTCAAATAACTAGAGAACTGAAAATGATTTATAGAATTTTACAAATGCAAATGTAAATGTAACAGTGCTTTTAAACTAATGCTTCTTATCCATTTTGATCGTTTGTCCACTGATGCAAAAATTGATATCCGCTTGTCCTATTATAGTAGATCACTTGCATGTGTTTCTGCAATAGAAGCTTTAGCTACTTTTTTGCATTTTATCCTCGTCGGTTTGATTATTTAATGTGGTTTTCTTTTCAGGATGCCTTTTCTTTGTTCGCATTTGGGACACCAAAATACATTTTATTGCCTTTAGTTAATTATGTAATTGCCGAAAAATTAAAGTGCTTTTTTTTTTTTTAATTGAACGTTTCTGAGAAATATCTGACAAGCAGCATAGCGATAAACATTATTATTAAGCTGGGGGAAAAAACAGGACAAAATACCAAAAAGGCTTTTAAACAGGCATTAAATAAACGTGGTAAATGAAATCACTATACACTTTGCTAATTGTCAGTTCCTTGCAAGGAGAGGCATTATCTAAAATGTCACAATACACATCAAACCAAAGTCAGGATCAAAGTCACATGCCCCATCTCTTGGGTGGGTTTGAGAACACTATGTCATATAATTTGGGTCTGACATAAAATACAGTGCTGTCAGTCAAAAGCTACATCAGATATTTCTCTTGGAGAGGATAATACAGTCACATCACAGGCACATATTTCGGTACTGTGCACAATAAAATAGAATGAGGTTTAACACATTCACCGTTTCTGTAGCTGATTTGTAGAAAAGTCTGTAATTCGCTCACTTTATCCCAAAACATCTGTAAAAGGAAATGATTAGGGATCTTCTCAAAGAACAGAATCTATTTATTATCTGTTTATTAAGATTCTTTTTCATTCATTTAAATGAGCAGAATGGAAAAAAAAGTTATCAGTTTTTTGAGTTGTAAAATCTTTCACGCATCTGCTCTAGAATTTTTTCATGCATTTTGTTTTGTAGGAAACAAGTCAAGTTTTTTCATGTGGGGAAAACACTGCCATTAAAAACACTTATTTATTGCAATGCATTTGGCGCAAATCATTTCCAATCACTTCAATGCATTTGGCGTTAGAATAAAAACACCCATTAACTCCAGTGCAGTTTTGTATGTTTTCCCAAAGCTTCTGCAAAGCAAAAGTGGCAATTTCACTCATTATTAATGGCAACAGATCCTCTTTCTGGTGAAAGAGAAACCCTAGTGCCTCATTAAAGATAACTTTTAGAATGTTATAGAATTTCTAAGCAACTTTTCAGTTAGCTTCATTTTTCTAGAGATCTGTAAATTATTTGCCTTTTTCTTCTTCTGACTCTTTCTAACTTTCAAATGGGGAGAAGTCACTGACCACATCTAAAGAACAAATGTTCTGTAAGGCTACAATTGTATTGCTGTTGCTCCTTTTTATTACTCATCTATTCAGGCCTCTCCTATTCATATTCCAGTCTCTTATTCATATCAATGCATGGTTGCTAGGGTAATTTGGACCCTATCAACAAGACTGCTGATATTGCAAACTGGAGAGCTTCTGAATAAAAGCTAAATAACTCAAAACCACAAATAAGACAAAGTGAAAAACCAATTGCAAATTATCTAAAAATATCACTCTCTGTATCATAAAAGTGAACAACCCCTTTAAGTAATACGTTCTCTAGAATTCTAACCTATGTATTCATGAGTGATAATATATAGCAAAGCAGTGTGCCAGCTGTAACCCATAGCAACCAATCAGTAATTGACTATTTTCAGTCATCTGCAAGTTGGGCACTGAAAGCAATTGTCTGATTGGCTGTCATGGGTTATTGCCCAGGTGCAAATTCGCCCCACTATTTATAAATGACCCCCACTGTGTGATCTGTCTATCTAAAATAGTATAAATTGCAGAATTTCTTGGCTGAGTGGCATTAACTCTTGTCTCCAGCTCAATTCACAGGATTGCAAAATAACACTATTGTGGTCTTTTACCATGCTGTTTGTATTTACAAAATACATTGTACAGCACACACACCTATAACTGATATAGCACTAATGCATCAATTATCTCTGCTATTTTATGTAGTAGTCTTTAGTTTATAAGGGAGTTTATGCTCTGCTATCTGTTTTTATTACTATTTACCACTAATAAAAGGGTCATCTATTCATAATATTTATGCACCTATTTATTTGATCACATTAGCTCTTTTTCCTGTTTGTTCTTTGTGTTTATGGTTTATGAGGATTCACATGACCCGGGACATAGTGGCAGCACATTGCTGATGGATAGTGATGGGCGAATTTATTCGCCAGGCATTTGAAAAAACGGACGCCGGCGTCAAAAACGGGAGCCGGTGTCAAAAATGGGCGCCGGCGTCGGAAAAACGGGCGCCGGTGTCAAAAACGAGACGCCGGCGCCGTTTCGCAAAATTTTTCGCCGTTTTCGAAATTCGCAATTTTTTCAGCGAAGCAAAATGGTGCAAATTCGCCCATCACTACTACTGGATTAGCTTTATGATTACAATTTATTTACATTAAGCCCATTATTAGAAATATACTTATTCTGCTTTATTATTATTAATAATAAAAGTATGAAAAAATAGTGCGCTCAATAGTTTTCAGTTTTTTAACTGACACAATTGTTAGATAGGCAGCAATGACATCATAATGACTCTTGTTGCTATGTAAGGTCACATGACTTCATTGTTGACGTCATCACATTGACTTTTGTTACTATATAAGGTCATATGGCTTCATTGTTGATGACATCACAAAGGCTCTTGAGGTATAATCCAACTGCTTTTCTTCACTGCAATCATTTCAGATCTGATCATTACAAGATGAAGACCATATGTTTTCTGATTGTTTTAATCATCTTTATTTTTAACCATACAAGTAAGTAACAATATTTATGGTATTTTTCTTCTCATTTTATCATTATACAGATTATTTTATATTACAATAACGTTATTTTTGTGATTTATAAACAGTGAGCAAATTTGCACCCGGGCTGTAACCCATAGCAACCAATCCGTAATTGGCTGTTTTCAGCCATGTGCAAGTTGGGCACTAAAAGCAGTTGTCTGATTGGCTGTCATGGGTTATTGCCCAGGTGCAAATTTTCCCCACTGTTTATAAATGACCCCCACTGTGTGATCTGTCTATCTAAAATAGTATAAATTGCAGAATTTCTTGGCTGAGTGGCATTAACTCTTGTCTCCAGCTCAGTTCACAGGATTGCAAAATAACACTATTGTGGTCTTTTACCATGCTGTTTGTATTTACAAAATACATTGTACAGCACACACACCTATAACTTAAATAGCACTAATGTATCAATTATCTCTGCTATTTTATGTAGTAGTCTTTAGTTTATAAGGGGGTTTATGCTCTGCTATCTGTTTTTATTACTATTTACCACTAATAAAATGACTTTTATTACTATGTAAGGTCACATGGCTTCATTGTTGATGACATCACAAAGGCTCTTGTGGTATAATCCAACTGCTTTTCTTCACTGCAGTCATTTCAGATCTGATCATTACAAGATGAAGACCATATGTTTTCTGATTGTTTTAATCATCTTTATTTTTAACCATACAAGTAAGAAACAATATCTATGGTATTTTTCTTCTCATTTATCATTATACAGATTATTTTACATTACAATAACGTTATTTTTGTGATTTAATTTGTTTGAATCTGACTTTGTGTGTTATTTCTAATTGCAGTTATTGGAGCTCCATTACGTCACAGAAAGACCACCGTTTCCCAGAGCAACGTGTCACCGGGTAAGTACCTTCATTTCCTCTTCAGTTGTCTAACATATGGAATAAATTTTGCCTGAAAGTAGAATTAAATCTGTATTTGCCAGTTCATCAACAATGCCCCACATGATCTAATTAAGGCATTAATGCCAAGCCAATAACAATGAATCAGTAATACGCTGGAGCACTCACTATATTATATTATCACTTTCTGTGGGTGGGTGGCACCCACTATAGGATTAGCATCCAGACACTGTCCATACTAATTGACTGGGATATAATATTATCTATATATTCTATGTATGGTCTCTAATTCAGTGTCCTATCTCCATTACAGCGAGTACACTAACTACCCCGGAGGCAAATGGAAGAAGAAAAGAGATTGTGACTCCCGGTGAGTGATTATAATCTATGTACAGATACTCTGTACCATTATACAGAGTAGAATGGAATTGGTTGATTCTTACACACTGTAATATTGTCATTGCAGAAAATACAGACAGAGTTGAAGAAGTGACCCAGAATGCCGGCGTGACTATGACTACTGTGCCTCCTGGTACGTCAACTTTTAATTATTATTAAAAAAAAACTTTTATTTGTTTAGTCTGTCTCCCATCTGACCCCCAGACTTACACCCACTTAGGCCATATAGATACATCTCCAGCCAGTTTTCTGTCTACTAAGGGCATTACTCTTCCTATTTATTCTCTATATAGTATTGGCTTTCTGTAGTCTTACGTACATGCTCCTCACTTTTATTAGAACATGGGGGCACTGTTTGCTTTTTTGCACTCCCAGTGATAAAATGGCTCTGCTTGATCTCTAATCTATGTCTATATTGTTATATGTTGTAATATGCAAAGAATATTAAATAAATCAATTCTCATTGCAGTTAGAGGCAATCGGCGTAAAAAACTGAGGAAAGGAACCACCTTGGCACCTGGTAAGCTGCTCATCTTCTCCCAGAATCACCTCTCCCTTATGCTCCTCTCTCTACAGCATGTGCCTTCCTTCTTCCCACAATGTATGGTCTCATTAATAAGAATTTTAATGACTGAAGTTCTGTCAGTGCCAATACAACCATTTAGCATCATTATACACAGCCATGTAGCTATTATTACTGCCAGATATGTTTATTCCACTTTGTTTTATTGTTATTGTTGAAAAATTGGTAGAAGAACATGCCGAGAACCCCAGAACACCGCCTATACCATTTAGAATGAGTAAAGTGTCCAATTTATATTATATACCAAGAAATATTGGTATTAGACCGATAATCTGAAAAAGTTGGGGTTTTCGGGCGAGAACCTGAAAAAATCGAGCGAATCGAGAGTAAAGTCCAAAAAATTTCTATAATTTGGAATTTCTCTCGATTTTATAGAGTTTTTTCTCAACCAGACTTTTTCTAGTTTATTAGTATTTATAAACAAGGTAAAATCGTGGGTGGGAGTTTGGTCGAGCTTAGTTTAATAAAAATATGAGATCATTTCAAGTTTCAGTAAATAACCCCCTTAGTGTCTATTCCATTTGCATATTGATTTTATAATATTATCTGTATATATTCTATGTATGGTCTCTAATTCAGTGTCCCATCTCCATTACAGCGAGTACACTCACTACCCCGGAGGCAAATGGAAGAAGAAAAGAGATTGTGTCTTCCGGTGAGTGATTATAATCTATGTACAGATACTCGGTACCATTATACAGAGTAGAATGGAATTTGCTGATTCTTACACACTGTAATATTGTCATTGCAGAAAATACAGACAGAGTTGAAGAAGTAACCCAGAATGCCGGCGTGACTATGACCACTGTGCCTCCTGGTAGGTCACCTTATCAGTGGAACTTTTATTTGTTTAGTCTGTCTCCCATCTGACCCCCAGACTTACACCCACTTAGGCCATATAGATACATCTCCAGCCAGTTTTCTGTCTACTAAGGGCATTACTCTTCCTATTTATTCTCTATAGTATTGGCTGTCTGTAGTCTTACGTACATGCTCCTTTATTAGAACATGGGGGCACAGTTTGCTTTTTTGCACTCCCAGTGATTAGATGGCTCTGCTTAATCTCTAATCTATGTCTATATTGTCATATGTTGTAATATGTAAAGAATATTAAATAAATCAATTCTCATTGCAGTTAGAGGCAATCGCCGTAAAATATTGAGGAAAGGAACCACCTTGGCACCTGGTAAGCTGCTCATCTTCTCCCAGAATCACCTCTCCCTTATGTTCCTCTCTCTACAGCATCTGCCTTCCTTCTTCCCACAATGTATGGTCATATGATTAAAAATTGTAATGACTGAAGTTCTGTCAGTGTCAATACAACCATTTAGCATCATTATACACAGCCATGTAGCCATTATTACTGCATAGATATGTTCATTCCACTTTGCTTTATTATGTTATTGTTGACAAATTGGTAGAAGAACATGCCGAGAATCCCAGAACACCGCCTATACCACACAGTTTATATTATATACCAAGAAAATAATATAATACATTTTTCCGTGATTTGGTTCTCTTTGTGATCGGCCAGTTTGTTGCCAGTCTATGATATATATAAATAAAAATATTCCTAGACTTAGTATTTTTTCCATTTGCATATAGATTTTACCATGCCATGTTGCACATAAAACTTAATTCAAAACCAAATTCTAACAGGTCATAATGTTTCCATTGCAGCAACAGGGACTCCTAAAAGCACCATTTATCCTTTTGGTAAGTGCCATTATTGACGTGATTACTGTTCTATTCTCATTCTGTCCTAGTGCACTAATATATTTCTCTCCTCTCTACAGATTTTGAATATGAAATTATCGACAAATGGGACGATGAACTTACCGAGGATTCTAGAGCACTGCCTATACCTCTTAGAATGAGTAAAGTGTCCAGTTTATATTATATACAAAGAAATATTGGGTTTAGACCGATAATCTGAAAAAGTCTGGGTTTTCGGGCGATAACCTGAAAAAGTTTAAAAGATTTGTACAAATGGATTTTCATAAGATTTTATAGAGTTTTTTTCCCGACCCAACTTTTTCGAGTTATTTTATTTATAAATAAGGTAAAATTATGGATGGGAGTTTGCTTGAGCTTGGTTTAATAAGTTTTGCATATTGATTTTACCATGCCGTGTTGCATATACCACTTGATTCCAAACACCAGATTCTAACGTCATAATGTTTCCATTGCAGCAACGACTTCAAAGACCACTTTTGCTCTCGGTAAGTGTCATTATCCATGTGACTACTGTTCTATTCTCGGCTTCTGCTTCACCCTTCACCCTTCACCTTCCCACCATTCCCATTCACTATCCTGCCTATGACTTTGAAACCTGCTGTCTGCCTCTTCCTCCTCTCACTTTCCTTGCACTAATAAATTTTCTCCTTCTTTCTTTATAAAGATGTAGAAGAGGTTTTAGAAGGGATCGATAGAGAACCAGAGAGAGCGATGCCCGCATTATACGGAGGGTGTAAGTGTTCCATTCTGTGACATTTATTTTATTATCATAATCTTATAACTGTAGCACTGTCTACTCCATCTGTGTATAGACTGTCCCCAGTATTTTATTCCCATTTAATAATATACACTGTTTCCTTTCTTATTGCAGTTCTTGCATTTATCGGGTTCAACATCTTCTCATTCATCTACTGTTTTTGCATGCAACCACTGGTGCTCTGTAAGGCCCGACGCTTGGGTCAAGAGAGCGATGTCAGCAGCGCCAGTGACAGTGAAGCTAGTGACAGTGAAAGTAGTGACAGTGGAAGTGGTGGCAGTGGAGGTGGTGACAGTGGAGGTGGTGACAGTGGAGGTGGAGACCAGGGGGGTGATGCATAAACATTTAAGTAACCTCAGCCTCTCAAAAGAAACACTGCTATATTTAACTATTTCTGGAAAGAGGTCTCATAGCCCCTCGCTTAATAGAAATGTCACCCTCTTCACCTACTGTAACTGTGTTGTTTCTATCACATCACATGAAAAGATCAATAGTTTGAGGTACACTGTGCCACTACACTGCACAATTACCACAAAATGATATAATATAATAGAATATATAATACAGTGAGCATTAAGCAGCCAGTTAAGTTCCTCAGTGAGAATTAATAAGGAAAGCATTTCAAAGGGTGGAAAGGCAATGTATACACAGCAGCAGTCTTTATCATTGACCTATTAGTGTATTCATTTTTAATGTTTTAATGTTAGTATACAAGCTAGAGTTCTAGGAGGAATACATCAGTAATGCCCAGTGTATCAACAGCACTTTTATATTTTCAAAAAGATTCCATACAATAAAATGCAGATTAACTACAAATCCAGTGAGATATGCCAGAAGTCACCAAAGACCAAAGAAAGGGAGATGCTAAA
Source organism: Xenopus laevis (assembly GCF_017654675.1). Lineage (NCBI taxonomy): Eukaryota > Metazoa > Chordata > Amphibia > Anura > Pipidae > Xenopus > Xenopus laevis. The sequence continues at coordinate 119,520,556 of NC_054377.1, read as the reverse complement.
AGTCTAGAGAGCCCTAGCTACATCAAAGAAAGGCGTAGATGTTTTCACCTTTCAAGAAATGGTCTATTGCCATTGATACCCATAGTATAAGGTTGATCCAGGGACTTGTCCGATTGCCATTTTGGAGTCAGGAAGGAATTTTCCCCCCCTGTGAGGCAAATGTTCAGCAGTATCAGAGGGGTTTTTTGCCTTCCTCTGGATCAACTAGAAATTAGGGTGGAATTCTAGAAATTAGAATATTATAATGATAGAATTAGAAAAGACAAATGTTTCAATATATTTATCAAAAAATAAAAACCGATTGTACTGAGATACTGTGTCATTATTTCAATGGACTAATGAGAAGATCTGGGTTGTACAAACGGGATAAAGACAATGAGATAGATCATTGAAAATGGGTGTCATGGTGGCACTGTGCCAGTGACATGGGGGATATCAGGGTAGACACATAGCAGGCAGCATCCCACAGTATTGATCTTGCCCACCCGTGTGTGTGCGCGAGCGCCTGAATGTGCGCATGATCTGTGATGTCCACAATGACAGAGGGGAGAGAGAGGCAGAGGGGAGTGAACATGGACTAGGGGTAAGCAGATGACCCTTTAACAGGTACCTGCCCAGCGCCCTCCCTATCGTTGCACCCTGGGCAGGTGCCCTGGCTTAGATCAGCACAATTGCAATGTGGCAACTGATGCAGGCCACTGTGAGAACCATAGAGCCAACGCTTGGTTCAGTGGTAGCTAGGGTTGCCCCCTTTTGTGAAAAATGTTACTGGCCGGTGGGGGGCGGGAACAAAAGGGGCGGTCCGTGATGCAAAGGGGGCGGACCACATAGCGTGCCACAAAAGGGCAGAGCAACACACGGATGGCCAGAAGGCTGGGAAAAAAAACGGTAAGTCTGTACGAAATGGGGCCGGACAAAGGGCTTTTTTTAAGGGTATTTCAAATTACTGGCAACTACATGGCCGGTAAATTTGTAATACCGGCCCCAGCCTTGGCAGGTGTTTTACCGGCTAGGCCTGTAAAATACCAGTTGGGTGGCAACCCTAGTGGTAGCTGTAGCTGCAGGATTAATCTGCATCATTAGGCACTACTGCAGTTGGATCAGCACAGTAGGCGGAAGGGACTGATCAAACCTAGTAGTGTCATGTGATCATTACCTAATTGTGTAACTCAAGTTGGTATAAATATTACATTGTACCATCAGGTTCCTAAGTCTTTCTCTGAGATTTGCTCCTCAATGAAAGATGCCTGTATCACTTTAAAGGAGAAGGAAAGACTGAAATTAAGAAATTCAGAATCAGAAAGGTCCACCTAAATAAACCAGGAAACCCTCCAAGTAATGCTGTCAAAAGAAACACAGCATTTCTTTCCTTTTTATTGTGTACACATGAGCTTCTGTATCAAACTTCCTGGGGCATCTTTGGAGACATCTTTACTGCTAAAGGGCTTTGGTTGCCTTGGGCTGGTACAGAAGCCCAAAACATATTGTACAACATTTCTAGCTACTTCTTTAGTTAACTTTTAGTTCTCCTTTAACGGGAGACACAACAGCGTGTCATTTATCAACATTGGGCAAATTTGCCCAAGTGCAGTAACTCATGGTATCCAATCAAATTGTTGGATTCAACTTGCAGCTAGCTTTAAAAAGCTAATCACAGATTGGTTGCTAGGGATAACTGCCCATGGCAAATTTGCCTTGTGTTGATAAATAAGCCCCAGAAGAGATTTTATTTATCAACACTGGGCAGTAACCTCCAATCAAATGTTTGCTGTCATTGTTCTACCTGCGGATGTCTGAAAAAAACTAATTACTGGGGCAGTATTGATAAATGATCCACATCAAAGTCTGCCTGTTGTGTCTGCTTACCATATGTAAACTTTAAAAGGTATCACTAAAGACATTAACTGGTCCCTGCATTGTCTAAACCTCAAATTCAGACTAATCCCCTGTATTGTTCACACCTGTGATCCCCCTGTATTGTTCACACTTGTGACACCTCTATTATTCTCACCCCTAAAGGCCTGTACTGTTCTACCTGAGACCCAGACTGAAACTGCCCACATTGTTCTCCTGTTCACACTTTATACAAAATGCTAATAGGGCACCAGCACTGTGTCACTGTATGTAGTACATATTAGATTGGTCCTGATTCCTGTCTCCTGCTCTGTTCTGCCTTCTATATGCTCCTTGTGTGTCATACTTTGGTATTTGTTCTGGGGGTTTGTTAGCATTTGAAAATTATTGTTAGGGGCCCCTAAGGTGTTTAATCATATGCTGGGGTACTGTATTATACACAGGGGAGGAGGAGGCATATGGATTTATGGGTATGTCTTAATATGACTTAGCTTTTTTCACATATGAGTGGCATCCTTGCCAGGACAGGCACAAGGTAGTTCGGCACCCTAGGCAAGAGCTTCAATCAGTGCCCCCTGTCCTGCATTACCATTTATAGTGGTGTGAAAAACTATTTGCCCCCTTCCTGATTTCTTATTCTTTTGCATGTTTGTCACACAAAATGTTTCTGATCATCAAACACATTGAACTATTAGTCAAAGATAACACAAGTAAACACAAAATGCAGTTTTTAAATGAGGGTTTTTATTATTTAGGGAGAAAAGAAATCCAAACCTGTGTGAAAAAGTAATTGCCCCCTGAACCTAATAACTGGTTGGGCCACCCTTAGCAGCAATAACTGCAATCAAGCGTTTGCGATAACTTGCAGCGAGTCTTTTACAGCGCTCTGGAGGAATTTTGGCCCACTCATCTTTGCAGAATTGTTGTAATTCAGCTGTATTTGAGGGTTTTCTAGCATGAACCGCCTTTTTAAGGTCATGTCACAACATCTCAATAGGATTCAGGTCAGGACTTTGACTAGGCCACTCCAAAGTCTTCATTTTGTTTTTCTTCAGCCATTCAGAGGTGGATTTGCTGGTGTGTTTTGGGTCATTGTCCTGCTGCAGCACCCAAGATCGCTTCAGCTTGAGTTGACGCACAGATGGCCGGACATTCTCCTTCAGGATTTTTTGGTAGACAGTAGAATTCATGGTTCCATCTATCACAGCAAGTCTTCCAGGTCCTGAAGCAGCAAAACAACCCCAGACCATCACACTACCACCACCATATTTTACTGTTGGTATGATGTTCTTTTTCTGAAATGCTGTGTTACTTTTACGCCAGATGTAACGGGACGCGCACCTTCCAAAAAGTTCAACTTTTGTCTCGTCGGTCCACAAGGTATTTTCCCAAAAGTCTTGGCAATCATTGAGATGTTTTTTAGCAAAATTGAGACGAGCCTTAATGTTCTTTTTGCTTAAAAGTGGTTTGCGCCTTGGAAATCTGCCATGCAGGCTGTTTTTGCCCAGTCTCTTTCTTATGGTGGAGTCGTGAACACTGACCTTAATTGAGGCAAGTGAGGCCTGCAGTTCTTTAGATGTTGTCCTGGGGTCTTTTGTGGCCTCTCGGATGAGTTGTCTCTGCGCTCTTGGGGTAATTTTGGTCGGCCGGCCACTCCTGGGAAGGTTCACCACTGTTCCATGTTTTTGCCATTTGTGGATAATGGCTCTGACTGTGGTTCGCTGGAGTCCCAAAGCTTTAGAAATGGCTTTATAACCTTTGAAATTGAACTCAGGTGTGGTAAACCACAGTTAAGTTATTTTTTAACAAGAGGGGCAATCACTTTTTCACACAGGCCCATGTAGATTTGGAGTTTTTTTTCTCCCTTAATTACGTAAACCTTCATTTAAAAACTGCATTTTGTGTTCAATTATGTTATCTTTGACTAATAGTTAACGGTTTTTGATGAGCAGAAACATTTAAGTGTGACAAACATGCAAAAGAATAAGAAATCAGGAAGGGGGCAAATAGTTTTTTACACCACTGTACCTCCTTACCATGATGGTTTTTAAATAAAGAGAGCAACACTTTTTCATTTATATTACTGCCCCCTGTAGCTGTGCAAGCAAGCTCAGCAGCCATCCATCATACAGCCCTCCTGCAGCCATCATATTGCCCCCAATCTTTACCTGTGCCAGCAGTAGCCAAAAATAAATCTGATCACATCATATTGCCCCCAAGTATTTATGTACCTGTGCCAGCGCCCAGCAGCAACAGCAAACATATGGCCCCAAATCTGTACCTGGCTGTGCCAGCAGGAAGCTTCACACTTTACAGTAATAGAAAGAATGTCTTCAGTTCAGTGCAACTGTGCAAGGCTGAGAGCAGCGAGAGTCACACCAAGCAGGATGTGTCATCCAACACATCAGTGACGTCATTGACGCGTATATGCACATCACGATGCACCGCATAGAAGGAGCTATTACTTGCCGGCAAGAGGGAGAAGGGGAAGGAGATGGATTCCACCCAACTGGGTGACCGTGATTACTGAAACAAATTATTAAATAAACGCTTCAAAAAAGTGCGCCCTTAATGATGGCTCCCTAGACAGCCTCCTACTCTGCCTACCCCAAGTTCCGGCCCTGATCCCTGCAGTGAGCACCAACCATTTGGTTTTTTGTTGTGCTATTAATGTGGACATGGTCTTGTGGTAACATGGGTGTGGTTTAAGGTGAGTGTGGTCTAAAACAGGGAGTGGCTAACACTATACTTGAGTGACACTAATAATAATAATTCATACAATTAAGTGTAGCTCACCCTTCAGTGTGATGAAGCCGTGTGTATTAAAGGGATACTGTCATGGGAAAATTGTTTTTTTTTTTCAAAATGAATCAGTTAATAGTGCCGCTCCAGCAGAATTCTGCACTGAAATCCATTTCTCAAAAGAGCAAACAGATTTTTTTATATTCAATTTTGAAATCTGACATGAGGCTAGACATTTTGTCAATTTCCCAGTTGCCCCCAGTCATGTGACTTGTGCCTGCACTTTAGGAGAGAAATGCTTTCTGGCAGGCTGCTGTTTTTCCTTCTTAATGTAACTGAATGTGTCTCAGTGGGACATGGGTTTTTACTATTGAGTGTTGTTCTTAGATCTACCAGGCAGCTGTTATCTTGTGTTAGGGAGCTGTTATCTGGTTACCTTCCCATTGTTCTTTTGTTTGGCTGCTGCTTGTAGTGTGCCTTAGACCCACTAGTACCCGGGCAACTCCCAGCAACACCTGGTACCTTGTGTGTTCCTCTGGGCAGAATGGATTTCAGTTACAGGGATTTCTTTGCTGCAATAACTTGATTATTAACAGTGAACATAAGTGCAGTCAGTAGTCGTTTCTTTCGGGTAAATTCAAATACAATAGTGACAGATCCCTCCTCAGTCTGGTGTCTTGTATCTTGTCACCCTACCTGGTCCTCAACTCACCCACTGAAATCCCTGCACTAGTGATTCACACACCACAAGGTCCTAACCCCACTGTTTCTCCTCGTTGGAGCAGGAGCTGTTCACTACCTTCCCTAAGCCTTCATCTTGCTCGTACAGTGACTATGGCAAAACTGACTATCACTAGCTAACCCTGTCTAAGCATTAACCAAATTGTAGCTCTGGGCCTGTAACAACGGTGCAGAGAGGTGAGGCCCCAGGAAAGACCTTGAGCACATGGTGCTATACCCCTTCATACTTTTAAACATTGCCATCTACTGGGCAACAAGAACCTAGAAAAAATTACACTGGACCCTGGAAGGGAGACATAGCTGACTGGGTAGGTCAAACGACCACTTAGGTGTCCAACTATATAGGGGGAAACTGCATGAGTAAACTCTTAACCCTCAGAATCATTCTCTACATAACTATTCATATCAAGAATCTATAGAGCATCAACATATTTTGCATAGGACTTCAAGCAGGCTGACTGAGATGAATGAGGGCCTTGTCCACTAGAACCTATATGACAAGAGAAAATAATATAATATATTGTGCACAGTTTAGTTCACAGCTGGGCACCAGGATGCAGGATGAAACAATTTCAAGTGGTACATACAATATCTGAGACAGCATAATCTGGACTTGATGTGTAACTGGAGGCTGGATAGGATGGTGTAGGCTATAGCCGGGGAGTTACCATGTGTGACGAGGGAGAGCCTCAATTATTGATGGGTGAGTACCGGCATAGTATGACAGTGAGCAGCATCTGGGGCATACTATGTATTCTGTTGTTTACAGTTTCAAAGCTTTAGACTTTGTGTTTGTGGCATACCACAGAGCAAATGAATAATATAATTACGTAAAAAATATATTCCCAGTCTCAGCTATGATGATATAAAATTAATTTTAAACCTTGCGCAAATATAGAAGTGGATGCGCAAACACAAAAGGGATTCCACCCTGTAAAGTCAGTCAAAAAGAAAGTTTTGTATGCGCTTCCTGTAATAAACTTTATCCCACCAATAGGATATCTTAGACCTTCGGACGGTTAGATTTAATCTGTAATGTCCCGTCGATATCTCACAGGACGTGGTATCAGAAGCAGGCAATCGGTTAGCGTTCCTCCTTACTGGCACACCAGTTTCTTAATATATTTCACCTCAGGGGAACAGAAAGAAGAGAGAACAATGTGCGCTCCTGTAAGCAGACACACCGGGTCCCTGCTAGGGTTCTACTTACAGGATTCTCTGTGTGTATTCGCATAGTGTTATTCCGTCTGACTCCAGAGTGTCTTGGTAGCTTTACTTGCCTAGCCGGTAAAACACCCGCCAAGGCCAGGGCCGGCAATGTAGCTGCCGGTAAATTTGTAATATCCCTAACTAAAGCCCTTGGCCTGCCCCAATCTGCACAAAATCTACCTTTTCTTTGGTGCTTGGCCAATTGCACGCCGCCCCCCTTTGACGTCATGTCCAATTGCACGCCATGACCCCGACCCTTTGACGTCACGTCCCACCTCTTTTTACCGCTCCCAGCACCGACCGGTGCAAATTTTATTGAAAGGTGGCAACCCTAGGCCCTGATTAGATGCAATATCAGTTAATATGAAGTATGAACCAAAGGATATATAAAGTTGCCAAACGTGCCTGTCATATTTCATCTAGGGGGTCCCTGAAATAATTGGGATGAAATATCAAGCAGTTTGCTTATGTAAAGAGAATGCAGCAGCAGCAGCAGTTAGTGAAAGGAGGTCGCATCATGTAGTGCACTGCAGCATATATACACAATGTTCACTTGTTTTAAAGGAACAGTTCAGAATAACATGAAAATGTTTCTAATATAGTTAGGCAAATATGTTATGTATAAAGGCTAAAGTGACTGGATGTGTAACATGGTAGCCAGAACCCAACTGGCGACTAGAAAGGGGGGACACGTGGCACCTGTTTTAAGTAGCTGACTGATAACAGGTTAGAGAGGAGGAGGAAGTTGAGTTCTGGCTATTACATTAGACATCAATTCACTTCATTACATATACATTACATTTTGGATAGATAGGCACAGTTGATCTATTTACCCAGTTTTATTTTTACAATGACCAATTCTCTTAAAATGCCCTAGATTGTCAGACAAACAAAACAATAAAAAAAATATTGGTATTTATTTTGTAAAAACTTTACTTAAAGGAGAACTAAACCCTCAAAATGAATTTGGCTAAAAATACCATATTTTATATAGTGAACTTATTGCACCAGTGTAAAGTGTCAGCTTCTCAATAGCAGCAATGATCCAGGACTTCAAACTTGTCACATGGGGTCACCATCGTGGAAAGAGTCTGTGACATTCACATGCTCAGTGGGCTCTGAGCAGCTGTTGAGAAGCTAAGCTAAGGGGTCGTCACTAATTATCCAGCAGAAAATGAGGTTGGCCTGTAATATAAGATGATGCTACAGGGCTGATTATTAAATTCTGATGCTAATTGCACTGGTTTCTGTGCTGCCATCTAGTAATTATCTGTATTAATTACTAATCAGCCTTATATTGTGACATTTCTATTCTATGTGTACTGTATATTATGAGTGGGTCCCTAAGCTCGGTAAGTGACACCAGCACAGAGCATGTGCAGTGAATCAGAAAATAAGATGGGGAGCTACTGGGGCATCTTTGGAGACACAGATCTTTACTGCTAAAGGGCTGTGGTTGCCTTGGGCTGGTACAGAAGCACAAAACATAATGTATAACATTTCTACCTTCTCCTTTAGTGTCAAAGAGCAGAACTTTTTTTCTATAATCTTTATAAGATAAGAGAGTGCTATACATATTGTTTTTAAAATAGGTGGGAATCACTATTGTACTTAACCAGCCTGTTTGCCTATAAGCTGTTAACTCTTAAATTAGCCCATGTATGGGACATTTATCAGCCTGATAATGTTAGAGTGCAGCACAGGGTTGTTAATAGGCCTGCATTTAAGAGCAGCCTGAGAAACCGCCCTTCTGCTCCACTTTCTGGTATTTGCACCCAGACACACTGCGTTGGTCAGATTGCAGACACACACAGCTTACTTTGGCAAACAAAAGCATAAACATGAATTTTCTGTGCATCTGCACCGAGCAACGTGTTTCTTGGTGCAGACACACCAAAGATTGGAGTGGAGGGGCTGTTTCTTGATTTGGAGTCATATGCAGTGGCCAAAGACAAAAAACCACCCTGTGTGTTCAGTGAATTACATGTTTGTCCATGCCACATAATTTGGTACTAAATCAACTGTTCCTCTGCCGGTGGAAAATCGCTGGTGAAGAAACTGTTCAGACTACATTCGCATTAGCCTCCCCAAACAAAAAAGTCACCCTCCGCCTATGCTTACTGGGACTCTTTATCTCTATTTTACATTTGGTGAGGTTCAAAAAATGAGGACCTCTTCTTCACAGGACAATGTTCCAGGGCATTTTGTTACTCTGATACAATCTGGAAGACATAAAGGATGTTAGACTTGAGTGTTCTGTATTTGATACAAATACAAAGATGTAAATTCATGACTAAGCCTGATAAATAGTAAGGAGGGAACACAGTAGATGGTACAAGGGTTAAGGTGGCTATAGACGTAAATATGCCCACACTGAAGAGGGCGATATCGGGTTGATCCGATCATGGGCACTAGGGCCCAACGATCAGATCATAATGCATCCGTTACGGTGGTCAGATCGAAAAAAATTTCCAAGGCTTTTAGCCCTAAAACACCAGGGGGTATATTTATCAAAGAATGAACTTAATAGTGAAGTTCCGCCACTAGAGTGAAATTCCGCCACTTTCCATTCATTTCTATGGGATTTTTAAAGGCGTATTTATTAAAGGGTGAACTTTCACTTTCACCCATTGATAAATATGCCTTTCGAAATCCCATAGAAATGAATTGTGAGCTGCAGAATTTCACTCTAATGGCGGAACTTCACTCTTTGATAAATTTACCCCCCGGGCTTATGTCATGGCAGCCGTTTGTTACTGGTGATAATTTCTGTATTTACAAAAAAATTAAAAGATCACTAGTGTTTGTAGCCAAATGTTAACATATGAATAAACCTGCTTTGTATCTAATATGTATTTAAGTGTAAAATTATAGCTGAACAGAGTAAATCTATCCCAGCCTGTGCTTTCTATTGCCTGCCTGTGTATATATATATATATCTCTGTTATGTGTGGGCTGTTGCCAATTTGTGTCGGTGTGGGTTCATATTAAATTCAGATTTGGGGAGAAAATGAAAACAAAACACAAAATACAATTACAAATTTTCCCCACATGAATGGTTTTCTGGAAATGAATTCCCTGAAGCCACTCTCCAGTGAAATTTCCTAACTTGTTTGAAATTCACCTAATTGCCTTTTCAGTACATTTATGATTGCAGTAATGGGCTGAAATTTTCTCTCTTGCTCCACTGTAACTGTCAGTTTACAAAGAGAAAAAAAACGACTAGAACTATTTAAGGATTTATATTTGCTAAATGTGGATGAAAGCTTCATTTTATTTAGATAGCGAAAAGCAATATAGTCAATCATTCTGAGTACCTGCATCAGAAGGGCTACTATTAAGCTGCTACATACACCACCAGATCTGCTTGTTTGTGCCCAGTGCTGGGCCAAATTTGGCTGATCCTATTATTGGTCCCAAGGATCATCATAAGAGGCCCATATCACCATGCAATGCTGTTCTCATCCAACAGGATTTTGAAACCTGCACGATTGTTATTTGGCCAATAAATGGCTTGTGTTTAGTGGAATGCATTACACCAATCACTGATGAAAGAGAATCATAAATGTATTGTCCAGTCAAGAATATACCTCCTTTAGACCTGTGAGCTTCAGCAGATGATAATCTCATAGAAACCTTACTCTTTTAGAACCATTAGGTGTTGCTGAGCATTTCAATTATTATTTCATTGCATGGTGCAATGTTTCCCCAGGGCAAAAGCTCTTATTAATTAATCAATGATTTACATTATTATTCTGCATTTAGTCTTACCCCAGTGGAGCTGAAATTCTCTATCACACAGCTTAGGATATACTGTATTTTAACAGGAGCCAATTAACCTGACTGTATGTTTTTGAGGTGTAGGAGGAAACTCACGCAGACCCTGGAAGAACATACAAACGCCTTGCAGATGGTGCCCTGGCTGGAATAGAACATAGTACCCCAACAGCATCACCCACAATTTCACCCAGGTGTGAGGGCCAGAAAAAAGTTACACCACTGTGCACAGCTGCCCATGGTTGGGCTGGGCAAGTGGAACACAAGGAAAAACCACGGTGGGCCCCAGTCCTCGTGGGCTCAGCTGACCCAGTCCCGTTCCCTAGCCGGAAACCTTTGGCACTGCCCCCTGACCTCCCCAAATGGCCAGGATCACAGCTACAAAAAGAATGAGGTACGCTGGGGCAGGGGGCCCAGAGAGGTGTGCAGGACCCCTTAGGTGGCAACCCTGGTGCCCCCAGTCCGATGCTGCACCTGCCAGTTTTCTATTTGTGCCTGTTGGTAATACATGAAACACAAGAAGCAGTGCGATCACAGACAGCAGAGTCGTCTACTTAATACCTGCTCAGCACCTTGACTTCTAAATACACACACTAGGTTCAGTTTCATCGGAAGCCGAACTAACTTTGCATGTTAGTGAATTAGCGTTGTCTGATCAAATTTTCGCCTAGCGAAGTGTTGCGCTGCCTGCGAAACCGTCGCTTGCGAATTATCGCCGCTTAGTAAATTTGTCCCTATGAGTTTCCCTCATAATCGTGGGCACCCTCTACTTCACACAGTGCACTATATTGATGCAAATCCTTTATAGTAAGTTGTTCTAAAGCTGCAACTCATGTATTTTCCCCTCCTTTATTGTTCTGATTACAGAATTTAGGCAACCTGCCAAGGGAACCCTGCAATTAGCTGTAGGCCTGAAGGTAATTCCAGGGTTGCCTTTTATCAATGTGTGCACTGTACTCAGTGTCATTTATCAGAGTAGACTGAAGGGGCTCATTGGTACTTGCCACAAGTTACAAAAGAGAATGCATGGATGTAATAACCTTTCTGAATTGTGTTTGCTTAATGTCATCTATTTTGATGACGTTACGCTTTAAAGGAATTCTCACCCAAAAGATTTTCTTCTTTTGCATAAGCAGTTTTCCAATATACATTCATTACAAAATGTAAATCAAAAGGGATTTCTGTCCAGCACTTTACACTCTTCTAGCTGATTACCAGCCTGGAGAAGAATGGACTCCTGCCACATTGTTTAACTAGTTAAAACCAGAGAACAGAAAGGGTTAAACAATGCTATTATCAGCTGCATTGATAGTTACAGATAACTTATAGATCATTAAAGAGAAAATGACATTAAAATACTTGTTAATTAAAGAGAAAGACTGATAGGCTTCTCTAATCACATGGGCACAATTACTGGGGAGCCCCCAGCCATACTATGTATGTAGGGAATCCGTGCAAAATCATTGCTCTTATCCCTGTAAGGGCAGAAGCCCAGAGCCTGTGTCTGTGTGCTGTAAGCTGTTACCTAGCAACCAGCTATTCAGTGATTTCAGTGCAACAGGAAGTGACACAGCAGCTAGTGAGTGGCAGGCAGGAAAAGGAAGTCACAGAGACTGGCAAAACAAGAAAGCCTGGCATAGTGAGCCGCATGGTGGACAGAGAAGGAAGCACGAGAGCTGCTGGTGGGCCCAGAGAGCTGAGAGACTGCACCAAAAGCTTTCATTTGGATCAGGCTGGCACAGGGAAGCCACATACTGTGCCTGGAACGACAGAGAGTGTGAGAGGAACAACCAGCAGGAGATTCCTATCTGAGCATCCAAAGGGGCTGGTAATCGCACTGTGTGACTGAATGTGCTGGATTCACCTAAAGAGAGCTCTGAAGTATCTGAAGAGGATTGTGAGTATCCTGTTTAAAGGGACAGTACCCTAAAGAGCGCTGAAGATAAAAAGACACCGTTATTGAAGGGACATTAAAGGACTTTGCCTTTTTAGGTAGCTAGACAGTTAGTTAGTGAGGCCCTATTGCCACTGGATAGGAGTGCTGCATGTACTAGTTGGCCATTTATTTTATGATAAACCATTATTCAGTTTAACCAATACTGTGTGTGTGGTTACTGTATTCTTAGTGGGGCCACCCATAGGTGCATTCACAGATCCCACTAGGTGGAGGCACTGCGCTAGTAAGTACCAGGTACCCAATTTCTCCCAATACCACTGCGGATCGGCTCAGGTTTGTCCCGCGTCATCAGATAAGCGCCACACGTGGAGTGTAACACAGACAAAGGGGTGTTAAAAGGGTTACATGTGCATATAAAAGCAGGAAACATATTTAATGCATGCAATCTGAAGAACACATTCCCACCCCAGAGCAACCTTTCATTATGGTGTTTGCCATTGCACTCAAATATTACTGTATGGTTGGGGAACAAAAACATATAATTTACAGTATCACTGCACAAACTCATTACAAGAGGCAATATGAGATAAAGTGGAATGATGTTATTAAAACTGCTGGGGTTCCTGTGCTATCCATAAGACCAAATAAGCATTTGACTCATATTTAACTCTTAGGGTCAGATTTATAAAGATTCGAACATTAAATTAAAATTTTCAAGTTGGATTTTTGATCTAAACTCACAAATTCGATTTGGGAATTCGATTCAAGATTTATCATACCTCGACCCTGGGAACAGCTTGAATTTGATAGTAAGCCACCTAAAATCTGCCAAGCTCATGTAGAAGTCAATGGCAGAGGTCTAGTGATCCACTTGAAGATGTTAATAGCCTTCCTGACATTCGAGTTCCTTTTTGGAGAAATGACTCGAACTGAGTTCCGTTTTAATTTAATTCAAATTCGATTTGTGTTTTTGGGTTGGTAATATTAGTTTTAGACGTTCAAGTTTTTTATTAAATTAAATACCATTCGAGTTTCGACGTCATTCAAGGTAAAAAAAAAACCCTCTATTACTCGACCTTTGATAAATATACCCCTTAGTGACCTTCAGATTCAGCACCCTATCCACTGCTTCGGACCCCTTTAGGGGGCAACTCCACATTTGGGGAAACTCTTATGACTTTCTCCACAACATGATTGAAGCAAGTGGAGCTCCTCAGGACTCAATGTAAATACAACGTACATGACACTATTGCACATGAGGACACAATAATGAATAACCAACTGACAGCCCGAATGAGGTATTTCCAGAATTCATAATCTGCGCTGACCTTTGCTAGCAAAATGTAATTTTTACCTCAGCCCTACAGGCTTCTCAGCTTGCAATCAGCTCTACCAGATTTTTAATTTACACTTTCATGTTTCTCTATATCTTCCTCAGTCTTGGTGTTCCAGTGATTCTGTAGAACAGAGGTAGATGGAGTCACCCACACCAGGAAAACCCGATGGGCCCTGCTGACCCAGACCCACTTCCTATGCTGCATACCTCCCCTACAAGGTAAAAATGTATATGTGGGTTGGGGGCTGGTGGAGGGAGTTGTAGCTTGGGTGGGGGCTGTGGGCAAGGGGAGGGGGGTTATAGCTGGGGGCTGGCGGCGTGTGGGGCCCCTGATGTGGGCCCGGACCCCCCATGACCACCAGTCTGATGCTGGAGTTACCAACATGATGATGGATAAAGAATACATGTAGTTATTACATGAAAGGCCAGTTGCATAACTAGAAGTTACTACTTAGGTTTCTAGGTCACAATATTACTTTGAGTTACTGATTGATAACTCTAGATATCAAATATAAGACATTTACCATAAATAAATATTAAACCTGCTCATCAGTCAATGCCCCATCAAGGCCTTTTATACATCCAGGGCCCCCAGCAGCAGGGCCGCTCCGGCCATGAGGCAAGGTGAGAATCTTGCCTCAGGCGGCACGGAGCGGCCAGTTACATGAAGCTCCTATCTGTTAAAGGGACAGTATACATTTATAAACACCTTTGCTAAAGATGACCACAACTATTGTCTTAAAAATGAATTCTGCCTATTCTTTTAAGTTTTGATAAAAAAAATCCACATTTTCCTTTTCTGTCAATACTGTATAAAGCACATTAATTTGCTAATTTAATAATAGGGTAATATTGTATAGGTCCTTATCTCACTTACTTATCTTACTATAGGTTAGGCTTGTGGCCCATGTAGTTTTCAGTGCAGCGCTCTTGTCATAAAGAACCATATTGGTCAAAACACCCATGACCATGCTCGAGGAACTTCCTATTTCTCTGAACTGGAAACATGCTGCCTATGGCAGTTGCTGGTAGGAGGCACGGGGCACTTGGGAAGGCTCATTTTCCACCATGCAATCCCTACCCAACAGTGCCAGTATCTCCCTTATGCATCTGGTTTCTCTTTCTTCAATAAATGAGCAACTTTAGCAACAGTGTTTTGACCTCCCAAGTGGCTGCACTAGTTAAAAGTCTACATGTACAATAGGCCTTTGGCCACAAACGGGCCATTCCAGTCTTCACACTTCTCATTCCATACAATCAACCGACTGGTCATTCAAGTCGACCCTGCAAACCCCATTATATGCCCTCAGCTTAAACTAAAAGCACCCATAGTCTTGTTTCTCCCCTGTGCCTGAGCCTTCAGCAAGATCCTTCAGTCTCCACATTTCCTTCAATCATCTTACAGACATTTAAAGAATGCAAATGGAACAGAAATGCCCAAATGAAGAACACTGAATACATATCTAAATAAATGAAGGACAAAAAGTGTGAGGAGGAATTAAAATGGTAATGCAAGTAACGGGTATTTACATGTCTAAACAGTTTTACAAGCCTCTCACCAATGACTTCTTGCAATGAGCAATTTCATTGATTGACAAGGTCTAAAGCTGTCCCTTATAATCAGAGTGTGCTGTACTGAAACCCAGTGATTACAATCAAAATACTGTGCATTTCATTTACTCGCTGGCTTTCCTATTAAACAACTTTATCTGGTTTTTCCATTTCCAAGGTGCGCTGTTGCTTTTTGGAAAGCACTTCAGGCTGAAATGAACAAAAACCCATGTCTGTGCCCTTTTATTTACCAAGAGGAAATTGTGTTTTAAATGGAAGGTTAGGTGGCACAAAGGAGAGTGTATTAGTACTTGCACATTACTCCAGAGTTACCACAGTAAGCAGAGCTTGGTGGTACTCAACATGAGGTTGCGCTCACACATGTACCTCATCATACTTCCCAACATATGAAAATTGGAAAGAGGGACAAATATATCTTTTTGACCATGCCCATTTTGTGGCCACATCCCACAAATACCACATCCTTTTTACAAAATTTGGATTATGGAATTTCTGAACACATTTCAGGTGTGTGTGGGGCCATATTTTATGTTATTTCTGTTTTGAAATGAAGGTGAAATTGCCCTTTAAGATCCTAGTCTTAGTTCCCCCAAGAGATTAGTTTGTCTTAAATAGTTACACATGTATCCAAGCGCAAGTGCTGAGTATTCTGGTCTCTCTGCCAAAACCCCTCATATTTAATTAAGTTTCAGAAGCTTTGTATCTTTTTAGTGCAGGAGATCATAGAGAAACCAGGAACATTTCAGTAACAGTCTGGGACTGTAGGCTGAAGTCTTTACAGTTAGAGAGGTATGCCCCATATCTCTCACCTGAATATGTGCAGCAGCTCAGTCTATCCTCCACTTTTTAATGTTCTGATGGCTAAATACTGGAACTAGACAACTCAAATTTTAACTAGCTTTTGAAACAATAATGAGGTGCGGTAAGTAGTAACTTGCTTTCCCCCCATACATATGGGGCCACACACTGCAGTAGAACTACATCATGACCCCCAATGATAAATAGGCCACTTTTACAGACTACTGAAAAAATGTAGTAAGGCCTTATTATTTTTATCAACCTCTTTAAAGGATATGCCCAGAGATGGGATCTGTCACAGTGGCTGCTTCATTTATTTCAGAGCAATGTCAAAAAATTAGTCACAGCACATCCCTAGACTGTAGCTCACAAAGTCACACTGACATTATTTCTACAATTCTTCCTTCCTAAAGAGAAAAGAGCAAAAAAAAAAAAAAAAAGAGATTTCAGGCTACAAAGTGCTTGTGAGTTTGCTATAATTATGAGTTATTATATATAGTACACCCACTTCACTGCAAACCATGAGATTGTCTTTAAGTTATTAGTGGAATCTGTGGCGTAACTAGTGTCACACGGGCCTGGGTGCATGATGTGCACCCAGGGCTGCCGTTAGAAATCACGGGGCCCCATAAAACAAAATTTTCGGGGGCCTCAGTCCCAGCCCAGATCTCGCCCACACCACAGTTAAAAAAGTTTTTAAAAAATCATTGGTGGTCAGGGTCCCCCATCAGTTTAAAAAACACATTGGTGCCAAGCCCCCCATCAAAGTTTAAAAAAAAAAAAAAAATATTGGCACCAGGGCCCCCCATAGAAGTTAAAAAGAAACTTTGCAGCCCCAGAGAATATTTTTTAAAAACATTGGTGGCAGGGGCCGATAGAGTATTAAAATAATAAATTGGTAGACAGGGGTTTAATAAAATAAAATAAAAAACACATTGGTGTTCAGTAGAATTGAACTCATGGCTTTAGGACTTCAACTTCGGCTTCTTTTGTGGCTTTGGGACTTCAACTTAGTCTCCTTTCGTAGCTTCAGGTCTTTTTCAGGCTACAGGACTTCAAATTTGGCTCAGTTTGTGGCTTCGGGTCTTTTCACGGCCAAAAATAAGGCATTAGAACCAAACTTTGGCCAAAATATGTAAGCTACGTGCCAAGTCAAGGTCCCTCGTACGTGAGTCCGATGCTAAATATTAGCATTTTAAGTTTGTAGTGTCCAAATAATGGCTTTTTATTATTTATAGCAGCTGGTCAACTCTAGAATGTGGGTTAAACTAAGTGCTGGCGATTTCTTTCTGTACATCAAAATGTTGCTCATGGTTAAAAATAGTTGGGGACCCCTGATGTAGAGAGTGATAGTCTGAGATAATTTGCAGTTGGTTTATTATTTATTATATGTGTTTTTTTAGCTTTTTATTCAGCAGCTTTCCATCTTGTAATCTCAGTCAGCAATCTGGTTGTTAGGGTCCAAATTATCCTAGCAACCACTTGAGTTGATTTGAATAGCAGACTGGAATATGAAGGCCAGAATAGAAATATTTGTAGCCTTAGAGAGCATTTATTTTTAGATGGGGTCAGTGACCCCCCATTTGAAACCTGGAAAGAGTCAGAAGAAGAAGGCAAATAATTAAAAAAAAAACTACAACAATAAAAAAATGAAGAACAATTGAAAGTTGCTTAGAATTAGCCATTACTGGTCACAACTCTGGTGCCAATGAGCATGTGATGAGATCATCCCTGCAAAGCCTAAATAAAACCCACACACATTAACATACACTAAATTCATTATTAGTACAGGTATGGGACCTGTTATCCAGAATGCTAGGGAGCCCGGGGTTTCCAGATAACAGATCTTTCCGTTATTTGGATCTTCATACCTTAAGTCTACCAGAAAATCATGTAAACTTGAAATAATAATAATAGGCTGTTTTAAGTTCCAATAAGGATTAATTATATCTTAGTTTAGATCAAGTACAAGCTACTGTTTTATTATTACAGAGAAAAGGGAAATAATTTTAAAAACAAATTAGTTATTTGCAGGGTCGGACTGGGGGGACCGGGGCCCACCGGGACTGTTGCCGAGGGCCCCCCTCCGGCCACCCGTCCTCCCACTGTGACGCGCCGGGGACGAGCAAGGAAGCCGCTCGGTGCGCATGCGCAACAGCGCCGCTTGGCGCGCATGCGCAGGCGGCGCTGCTCAGCGCCGATAATTTTTTTTTTTTTTTTTAAATATAAATATTTAGAGAGGGGTTCTGGCCCGGCGGGGGCCCATGAGGGTCGGGGCCCACCGGGTATTTTCCCGGTGTCCCGCCGGGCCAGTCCGACACTGGTTATTTGGATAAAATGGAGTCTATGGGAGACGGCCTCTCCTGATTCAGAGCTTTCTGGATACTGGATCCCATACCTGGATAATAATTGTATTTTAAATGTTCCAACACTCGGGCTGCTTGTCAAGTTTAATGAACTTTGTCCTTCAAATCAGCTCCTGCCTTCCTCTTTCTTCCCCATTAGTGATGTTCTGCACCTCAGTAGTGCCACCTATTGATACAATTTGGAGCACCAGTTATAAGGCAGTTGCAGCCTCACTAAATTTTAGTAGATGGAAGACGATGAAGAAGAAAGATTTATCCTCCAAGACATTGTTAGTTTTTTTTCTTGGTGTTTCACATTGCATTTCACATTATAATACAGACCTTCTACTCTACATATAATGGATTAAAATGAATGATTAAATTAACATTTTACCGTAGGTAACATATCTTCTCTACATTTTTGGCTGTAACACATGAGTCATTAGTTATTTGGAGAAAGAAATCTTAATTTAAAAAAAAAAAATAAAAAAAAAAATTTGTGCCATATTAGTATGAAAACCAAGTAAAATGCTCGGAGATCCTGAACAGCTATTAAATATAACCATTTTGTTTGTGTTTCTTATTAAGTTATGAAATTATTAGGTATTTTACAAACAGGCAGAGTAGACACATCACAGGCAAATTAACGAGCCTATTCTCAATAAAAAAAGAACAAACTGAATACATTAAATATAACAATACAAAAATGCTCTGGACTTTACGTTTTATTCTTTGTGAGCTAATGATGTTTTGTGTGCCTATAAAGGGGAAACTTTTTGTATCCTGGGTGAAATTAGTGGTCACTGAGTGTACACATACATTTGTAATTAAGAACATTTTTGGGACAAGAAATAATTCTCCTGAGTCTCCTGAGAAATTAGTTAAGAAACCCCTGTAGTTGAAATATAGCAAATGAATAAGCAAAGTACCCCCCCTGGGAACTTTTATATTCAGTGCATATTTACTTTTAACTGATTCATTGAAGGTTGGGGTTAATCCTACAAGAACCTTGATCAACCTGGAGACTTGCCTGTCGTTGGGTACAGGATGCAGAGAAGTGGAGAATACAAGAGAACCAAAACCAGGTACCAGCTATAAATTGAGATCAATGTCAAAACAGGTCCAGGGCAGGGCAGTGCATATTTACTTTCAACTGATTCATTGAAGGTTGAGGTTAAGCCCACAAGAACCTTGCGCAACCTGGAAACCTGCCTGGAGTTGAATACAGGATGCAGAGCAGCAGAGAGTACCAGAGAACCAAAACCAGGTACCAAGGATAAATTGAGATCAATGTCAAAACAGGTCCAGGGCAGGGCAGGCAGCACAGGTTCAGGAACAAGAGTCAAGCTGGAGTCAGTAGAATTAGAAATCAGAAGTGAAGGAGTAACACCAGTAGAGCAAGTAGAACTTGATAGCCAAGCAATGGGTGAAAATAGAAGCACAGCACTGAAGAGTAGCCAGAGAGCCAAAACCATGTACCAGGGATAAATTGGGATCAACATGGTCCAGGTCAGGGCAGGCAGCACAGATTCAGAAACAAAAGTAAAGCTGGAGTCAGGATAATCAGAAGTGAAGGAGTTTTAGTAGAGCAATTGGAACGTGATAGCCAAGCACTGGGTGAAAGTAGAGCACAGCAGCAGAAAGTAGCTAAATCAAAACGAGGTACCAGGTAGAAATTGAGATCAACGTCAAAATAGGTATGGGTTAGGATAGGCAGCACATGTTCAGGAATGCGCGTCAAGCTGGAGTCAGGATAATCTGAAGTCAGAATTTATAACACCAGTAGAGCAAGTAGAACTTGAAAGCCAAGCACTGGGTGAAAGAAGAAACAAAACACAACAGTGGAGAGTAGCCAGAGAGCCAAAACCAGGTACCAGGGATAAATCAATGTCAAAACAGATCTGGGTCAGTGTAGAAAGTAATCCAGCAGCACACTGATTTTTGATGTGATAAGTGATATTATTTATTCAGCCCATATACATACAAGGTAAGGGCAACGTTTCGGACCCCACTGGGCCCTTTGTCAAGGGCAAATCTTTGTCAAGGGCAGATCTGGGTCAGGGCAGGCAGCATAGATTCAGTAACAAGTCAAGGTGGAGTCTGAAGGAAATGTTGGTGCCACATGTGAGCACACCTGTGTCAAGATGCTGGGAAGTAACTCAAGAAGCAATGATTTGACACAACCATGGGTCAGGAAAAATGAGCCTGCACATAGTAATTTTTTAACATTGAATTTTATTCCATGCGTATGCAATTTTTCCACCTTTGCCTAACTGGAATAAACAGCTTAGCTGTAGTTGCTTAGTACATCATGCTACGTTGCAGAGAAATCACTTCTGATACATAGTGGGCACTGATCATATCTGCCATATAGTTAGTGCTCCAAGGTGGGGAATTGAGGTACTAGGAATATGATACATATACTGGTGCAGAGAGGGTCAACTTTAGCCTTTTCTCCACCTGTGAGTGTATTGTATGTCCTACTCTGTAGGGCTCATTTATAGGTGCTCTAAAATCAATGCAATTCATTAAGATACCTGCATCCAAACACACTGCTGCACTTTCACTTTGGGAAACCCTGTAGCTACTACCAGTCAACAATATGATAAAAGAAAAGAACTCTTCACAACTGATGTTGAATCCACCATCATTTTCAATGTCTAGCACCATAAATAGCATTTTGTAACATAATTCCAATGAATCAAAAACTATATATATATATATATATATATATATATATATATATACACACACACACACACAAATATATATGAAAACATTTCAATAAAATTAAATCAGTGGTAATGCAATATTTTAAAAAAAAAATCAAGCATTTATTCCACATGTTTAAAGTTGATTTCATTAGTGCACATTAGAGAAAATAAATGTCTCAAAGCCAGAACGCGCAGTTCTTAGGTTCTGAAAGCAAGTAATTATTTAATCCTGTTTTAATATAACTGCTCATTTTCTGAGTAAATACATTTTTTATGATTAGCAAAATAATTACTTCAGCAGGCAGCATCTGTATGGCACAACTCATTATTCTTGCTCTAATATTAAAGCAGCGAGTAGGCATTGAAAGAGTTGCTGGGATCTTACCTAGGAGGTGCTTGTGTTTGGGTGTTCCTGTTTTTTGTGATGACTTCTCACTGCTTCTTTCAGTCTATCTACACACAACAAGTGTATGTTTTGTCATTGTCTATAAAAGCTTTAATTTCTTGAAGCATTGACAATTGTACAAATACCATTGAGTATGTAGTCATTCTTGGAGTGCAGTACTATTTATGGCTTAGTGGGCCATCCTCTAGTTTAATCTGTGTCTGTTTTGTTGTATTCCATCTTCTGTATGTTACACTCATCTCACTACTTGTCACAGCCAAAACAAAATATACTGTACTCGGAAGCCAGCCAGTAGCTGCAAAGCTCGTATTCTTAATCCTTCTGTTGTCCTAGAAGATTTTTATTATTTTTATCAGTTTGAGTTTGTTTATATTAGAGAAGACTCTTCTTAAGGGTCAGGCCACACGAGCAGGTTCGGGAAGATTAATCACTGGGGCGACTAATCTCCCCAAATCTGCTTGCTTGGACTGACCCTTACAGACATATGATTCTAAAAGGTGCTATATGATGAAACTACTCTGGGAACCTATATGCCGAGAGTAAGTAAGATGTAGAAGTATCTAGGTGTGCAACCTGCACATAAGGTAGTAAGATGGATGGTTGTTATCAGAAAAGTACTTGGTTGACCTTACACATTCCAATATCTTCCCTGTGAGTAATGTGTATAGTAGCAATTACCATGGCTGTGAATGATTTTTTATGTGTAAATAACACATGCTAGTGTATGGCCAACTGGTCAATATCCCTTCTAGGTTGTGTGCATTGTGGTACAATTTGTGAAACCAGCACAGGCAACAAATTACAGTGCATGAAACTACATAATCACTGAATGTTAAAAGGGACACATCCATCAAGATGAACCCTTTACTCCTATAATTACTATTTCAGGGATGGAAAAAAAAATCAATCTGCCAAATTACTAACTGGAGTCTAATAAGTTCTTCTGGTTGCTTGACAACTGCACACGTCTGCGTACGTTTCTGAAAGAGGCCCAAGGAACAGGTTGCCACTCATGCCCAACAGAGAGGTAGTGCACATGCAAGTAGAGGGATTCAGGAGCCATGTGAATAGGAAAAGTGATCCTTCTGAAAGAATAGGAGCTGTTGAGATCCCTCTGACATGCAGAGATGCAGTTTCCTTGCCAGGAGAGCTTTCACTTTTAAAATAAGGTTATATCTTGATCCAGTTGAGGAAAGCATGCCACATCTAATTAATTAAAAGGACACAAGGACTTCTAGCATTAGATTTCTGATGGTCACTGACTGCTATTGCTTGTACTTCTGCTGATATCTCAGTCTTGAAAAAAAATGCGAGGGGAACTTGTCAATCAGTTAAAAAACAATATATTTGTGAAAGGTGAATCACATCACTTCTGTTCCATGAGTCACATTAAGATATTATTCATTTCTTATATCAGGCTCATCAGCAGTGCTAAATTACTTACAGGCTGATTGCCATCAAAATATAGATCCTGTTGTCATATTCAAAGCATTTTATTCAAGATTACACTTTGATTTAACATGATTAAATCATATTAAAGGCAAGCCTTTTGACTTCCGTATGCTTTTTAGATGAAACCCTAGAATGCAAAGTGAAATTATTGATATAGTTCTGTGCATGTTGCTGTTGCTCATGGACTGGGTCGATGCTAGGTCTGCATAAACCACGGTTCTTTTCTAAAATAATTTTTAGGACTTTTTTTTATATATATTTGAGAATATATATGTGAGACCACTCATAGAAACAATTATTAAAGGAGAAGGAAAGGTCTTTTAACTTGGGGGTGCCAAAAGTTAGGCACCCCCCAAGTGATCACATGTAGTTACCTGAAACCCTGGGGTGACTTTGCCACCTCGGACCAGGCGAACTGCTAAAAAGCAGCTAGATCTTCCTCAATCTTCTGTCACATACGTACATCATATACTGTGTGCCGAAAATGCATTAAAGTTCAAACGCTGGCAACTTTTTCTTTTTTTAAATGGGATTGGCTGCAAAAGTCCTAACTTAGACTTTTTTTTTGGGTAACTGGTTTTCTCCACACATTTTATAACATATAGAACATTCATTTTACAGTGGGCTCGTGTGTAGGGCATTATATAAACTCTTTTGTCTTTATTGAGGTTCCCTGGACATTTGTAATAAAAAGTGGTAACTTCAAGCATTTGCACCAACATTTATAATAAAGACCTCCAT
This sequence comes from Xenopus laevis, assembly GCF_017654675.1. Lineage (NCBI taxonomy): Eukaryota > Metazoa > Chordata > Amphibia > Anura > Pipidae > Xenopus > Xenopus laevis. The sequence continues at coordinate 119,496,972 of NC_054377.1, read as the reverse complement.
ACATGAAATGCTTGCACTGCTGAAGTAACGCTAACAACTTTGCATATTCGTGAATTAGCGCAGTGGTATCGAATTTGCGCCCTGGTGAAATGGTGCGATGTATGCGAAATGGTCACTGGCAACAATTTGCCCTTTAGTGAATCTGCCCCTAAGATGAGACATGAAATACGAAGAATGGGTATGAACCAACACAGCTACAGCAACTTTTTGTTCACGGAGCCGCACACAAACAATTTTCTGCAGTGGGGAAAGTGCCCCTTCTTTTTATTTGTTTATATCACCACCAACATCAACGTTTTGGGGGGTGGGGTACAACCTCCCTTCATCTTGAAGGGAGGTTGTACCCCTGAAACGCTGATTTTGGTGGTGATATAAACAAATAAAAAGAAGGGGCACTTTCACCACTGCAGAAAATTGTGTGTGTGCGGCTCCGTAAACAAAAAGTCGCTGTTGCTGTGGGACCATCCCAGGTCGATGGAGAACCAGCACCACTACTGCAGAGTAAGTAGATTACAGTGTGCATTGTATCAATTACATTATATGAACCAACACAGCACATCAAAACAATTTTGGGGGGAATGTAATAAAAGTCGAAAAACAATTTGCACCAATAAGAATAAAAATTCTCGCAATGTAATATTCTTCCTTCAACTGTTATTACATTGCTAATTTTAATTGCGCATTGTGAATTTTAATTGCGTACTTTTAAGAAGTGCTTGAAGGTGTTGTAATCTATTGGAGCAAACATAACTTTTTCAGTAAGCAGTTTTATTACATTTACTACGTATTGGCGCAAAATATAAAATTCACAAACTTTCTTCCACTGTCAGAAGTGGTCGGCTAAACAGTTTCTGTGTTTGCAAAAGCTATGTTAAATTCGCGCAAAGCAAAATTTGTTTGCGCAAAGGCATAACTTTTTGCATTGCTAATAGTTTTTTCGTTACTGACTTTTATTATATTCCCCCATTAGTGAGAAACATTTAACCAGCTAACTAACCAAAAATATGTTGAGTTACTATAACATCCGAAATAATTATTATAAATAATTGCTGATATCTTTGGGCAATATTCTTTAATCAATGGGGGGGGGGGGTCCTAGGGTTATCCCCCCCTCCTGCCCCCTAGTGTTATCACTCAGGCACACAAGTTAAGGAGTGGCAATATACTCATGCCCTTGGCCTTACACAGGTTTAGACAGCGGGAAGAAGCCTGGTGGGCCTCATACCGCATGGACCCCAGCAACCTGTAGGACTGTGGGGATACTCCACACCCCCAGATCACAGCCACAGAGGAAGGAGGTAAAAGGTATGGATGGCCATGTGGAGTGGGGGAGGGGTTGCAGACACTTGCCATCTCTGACACTTGTTCTTTCCTGCTGCTGTTTCCCTTCACAAAGATCATCCCCTCCAGTTGCACCCCTCCCAAGCCTTGTGTTTCTTCTAAAAATGACCGAACAAAAATTATAACAACCTATTTGGACTCACCCCCTGCCCCTAGTAGAATATCCAAAGAAGGACCCCATTGAGTTTAGTGAGTATCCATTCAAGTAGGGCTCCTAAACTGCAACACCATTCAAAAATGAAAAAAGGATCTGTAGAGAACACCTTCTCAAAAATAAAACCATTAAAAACACAAGTAGCCTAAGGCCTTTTTCCACAGCAGCCACTTGTGGCGTAATTATAGAGGAAAAGGTAGGCCGGCTTTCTCTAAAGCTTGTAAAACAGTGCGCACTGCAAACTTTTTGCAGCGGACAGGAGCGCATGTGCGTGTCAGCAAGTGGCTCTTTTGGTTTGCTCACTGGAGTAACTGTGCGCAATGGACACAGGCCCTCTCAGATTTTTTTTGTGTGGGGCCTGGTGCCATTTTGTTACTCTACTTGTTCCTAGTTTCAGTCCTGTATATCTATGCACAATGAATGGCAGAAACCTGTTCCAATTGAAGTGGTGCTGGAGGGTAGCTTTTTTTTTTTTTTATATTAAAAAAAAAACCTTTTTGCTCTGTATTAATTTCTTTTGTTCTTGTCTGATAAAAATGTCTGAACAAATGAACCATTCAACAGTTTTCTTGTATTTCATTCATGTATTTTTATTTATGTAAGTACATTTCCAGTTCCTGGGTTATTTTACACAAACAGCATGTCATAATGACACTGTGTGTCCTGTGCCTTTTGTTTTGAGACATTTCATACTTGATATTTTACTTACGAAAAACAATTCTGAGAAAACAAGTTCCATTTACATGTGTTGCGGAGAGATTAGCTGCTGAATTCTTCACTGGATAAATCTCAGAAAGGACAGAGCTACATGTTCATTGGGTGGTTTTTTAATCCGCTTTACTGAAGCAAATTACACGTTTCCATTGCAGCATGTATTGTTTGTGGGAAAATGTTTCCTTGTTCACGTAACAAACTCCTCACTTACCCCTTATTTTGTTCTGCAAATGCAGGAGAGAGAACATTTTCTTTTAAAAATATTGACAACGAAACAGAAAGGTATAATTTAATTGCAGCACATTGTCATTGTGCGTGTATCTGCTACATTTTGTATTCAGTAGTTATACTCAGTTTCTTGTTAAGTACCCGAATAATGTCCCACCATTCTTTACTTTAAAGGGTTTTTGTGTGTCTGTGGCCTTGTTGTACAATCAATTTGGCCTATTAAAGGAGAACTAAAGCTTAACTAAAGAAGTAGCTAGTAATGTTATACATTATGTTTTGGGCTTCTGTACCAGCCCAAGGCAACCGCAGCCCTTTAGCAGTAAAGATCGGTGTTTCCAAAGATGCCCCAATAGCTCCCCATCTTCTTTTCTGCTGATTCACTGCACATGCTCTGTGCTGCTGTCACTTACTGAGCTTAGGGACCCACTCACAATATACAATACACATAGAATAGAAATGTCACAATATAAGGCTGATTAGTAATTAATACAGATAATTATTACATGGCAGCACAGAAACCAGTGCAATTAGCATCAGAATTTAATAATCAGCCCTGTAGCATCAGCTTATATTACAGACCAACCTCATTTTCTGCTTGATAATTAGTGACGACCCCTAAGCTTAGCTTCTCAACAGCTGCTCAGAGCCCACTGAGCATGTGAGTGTCGCAGACACTTTCCAAGATGGTGACCCCCTGTGACAAGTTTGAAGTCCTGGTTTGAAATTGCTGCTATTGAGAAGCTTAAACTTCTCCCCAGTGATCAGACTTCTCAGTCTTCTAACTGATCCATTCGCTCAGTGATCCCCAACCAGTGGCTCGCAATCAACATGTTGCTCACCAACCCCTTGGATATTAGTCGTGGAGGCAAGCTTTAATTACATAAAAAATAGGTGTACTGCCAAACAGAGCCTCGTGTAGCCTGCCAGTTCACATAGGTGCTACCAATAGCAAATCAGATCCCATATTTGGCACTTCCACATTAGTTTAATCCATTTTGAATCTCCACATGTGTAGCCATAGTACAATAATATCTGGCAAGTCAAAAAGAATTCCACACTAGGCCAGTGGTCAAGATTGGCAGGAAACATCTTAATCTCTAGAACAGAACTGATCATGATGGGGCACAGACTGTTTAAGGTTACAGTAATGTACACTCGAGAAGCCTGCTGGCCCATGATAGCATCAATTAGGCAAAGGAAGAACAACTGGCCTACAACTGCAAATAAAACTGGCCACTGCTCCATTTGGTGAGTTCTTCTTCAGCCAGAGATCTTCCGTAGCCTACAAATAGATAAGTATAGCAAACAAATATGGGATAAGGGCTAATCGATTGTGTAGAGGTCTCCAAAAAAACAGAATCAAATTAAATAGACACCACAGGGGCGGAACTACTGGGGGGTGCTTTTGAACCCGGGCCCACACCCCATCAGGGCCCGCTGGAAGATTGCACCAGAATGAATATGGCATAACAATTGTGTCCGGAGGGGGATAGGGGGCTAGTGTGCACAGCCTGCACTCGGGCCTGTGAACTACTAGTTCCTTTACTGAGACACCAAGAAGTTTTTAATAGGATAAGAGCAATGATTTTATGTTCTAGATAACCCCCAAATTACCCTTAATGTGATAAATGGCGGATGGTGAAATTCAAAGGAAATATTACAATTGTGCTCCTTCCCCTTATTAAAGATAAATGGCTAAATAAGCTAGTAGGAACAAATTACTCTTATTACCTATGCAGAAGTCAAAGGCAGCAAGCTTACTTCGGATATAAATGATATTACGCTGCTTCAGGTATCAGCAGAGATGGCAATTAGGGACTAAGCAAATAATTCAAAAAGACCTCCGTCTCATTTTCTGCCCTATTTATTTTTAAACAGAAAGCACAGTGACTTATGTCTTGTATGATGTAAACTGACATCAAAATTTAAGGGTTTGTCCTGGCCTAGTTATCCACAGCAACCAATTTAGTTTCAGTAATTCTTACTACATTGCTTTAGTCCAATCTAACTGCTCGTTGGTTGTATTGATTGCTTGACCAAGGCCAACATCGTCTTTTACTCTTAGTCTGATAAATTGTAAAAATAATAACTATCCTTTTCTGATATTGTACTACAGAATTTTGGGTGATTTACAGTCAGGGCCCTTATCTGTTTGTCAGTTGTTATGCACCCTAATCTACAATGCTGCTGAATATGTTTGTATTTTATGACTATAGTAATAATACAATGGGGGAATGATTTAATGCTCACAAGAATACCATATTTTTATTTTCAATGTTTATTTGTCTAATGGCAATATTATAGGGTTAAGAATGTTTACCAAGGGGTAATGAGCATGGGCTGGCAGATACCAGGAAAAGGTCCGGAGGTCCTGGCCCTCATGGCCCCTCCGACTCAGACCCGATCCCTGATTGGCCTCCGCCATTGCTCCCCCGCCTTCCCTCCGCCATTGCTCCCCGCCTGCTTTCCGCCATTGCTCCCCAGCTGCCCTCCCTCCCACGATCAGCAAAAGTGAGTTAAAGGGTTGATTCACCTTTAAAGGAGAAGGAAACTCCCAGGGCGCTAAACCCCTCCCCCCCTCCCCTGTGCTGCCCCCCCTCCCTCCTCCCCCCTGGCCTACCTGTCCCCCTGGGCAAATGCCCCTAACTTTTTACTCACCCCGCATGCGCCGAATGTCACGAAGTTTTCCGATTTCACTTTGTGACATTCGGCGCATGCGCAGTAGAGCCGTACCGGTACCTGTTCCTACTGCACATGCGCCAGAAGACGCCGGTCAGAGCAGGAAGAAGACGCGCGTGGGAGAAGATGGCGACTGCGAACTCCGTGGACAGGACCTGCGCAGAGGGGTGAGTAAAAAGTTAGGGGCATTTGCCCAGGGGGACAGGTAGGCCAGGGGGGAGGAGGGAGGGGGGGCAGCACAGGGGAGGGCGGGAGGGGTTTAGCGCCCTGGGGGTTTCCTTCTCCTTTAAGTTAAGTTTTAGTATGTTATTGAATGGCTGATTCTAAGCAACTATTCTGTTTTTTTTTTTATAGTTTTTGAATTATTTGCTTTCTTTTTCTGACTCTTTGCAGATGGGGGTCACCATCTAAAAAAACAAATGCTCTGTAAGGCTACAAATGTATTGTTATTGCAACTTTGTATTACTCATTTTTCTATTCAGACCCTCTCCTAATCATATTCCAGTTTCTCATCCAAATCAATGCATTGATTGGCTTCTAGGGTAATTAGAACCCTAGCAAGCAGAAATTGCAAACTGGAGAGCTGCTGAATATAACACTAAATAACTCAAAAAGCACAAATAATAAAAAATGAAAACCAATTGCAGATTGCCTCAGGATATCACTCTCTACATCATACTAAAAGTTAATGTAAGGTGAACAACACCTTTAAGGTGCATGTGTAGAGGGGAAGGGGTTGGCAGTGGGGGAGCAGGAAGGAGGTGGGCCTTGCACACTCCAATCCGACCCTGAAATTACTCCTCACCCCTTATGATATGGTTATAATTACTTCAATCTGATGTACAGGTATGGGAACTGTTATCCAGAATGCACGGGACCTGGAGCATTCTGGATAACGGATCTTTCTGTAATTTGGATCTTCATACCTTCACTCTACTAAAAAATTTAATTAAACCCCAATTGGATTGTTTTTCCTCCAATAAGGATGAATTATATCTTAGTTGGGATCAGGTAAAGGTGTTGTTTAATTTTTACTACAGAGAAAAAAGAAACATTTTTTAAAAATGCCAATTTTTGATTAAAGGAGACATTTTGTGTATAAAATAAGAATGTACCAGTGTATTATACTCATTTAGATATAGAATAATTGTACTTAAAACAAGCTTAAAAAAGTGTTTTAGGCTGATTTATTGAATATTTCTGCTAAAAACCCAAATAATCCCTTCCTTCTCTTCCACTTCCTGCTCACTGAGTTCCCAGACTGTGCATCGGAGCCGGCAACTCTCAGCTCACTGTACTGTAAGAGAGGAACCAATCAGCAGCTAGCAGGACCTGATAGGGATTGAAGCATGTCTGTGCTTGTGTGACTGCAGGACTATGATTGGCTGTCCCCTGCTACTGTGCTTCTGGCAGGGACCGTTAGGACCGTCCACCCTCAGGATTAAGGTCACTGTCTACTGAAGAACAGTTAAACATGTTATAATATAACTTTTAATTTCAACATCTAATGGGAAGTTCTAAAGTTATACTTTATTCCAGTATATATATATATAATATGTGTAATGTGCCTTTCTTCAGAACTTAATAGTGCGTGCAGAATAGGGATATAGGTATATAATTCAATACAGTATGTGTCCAGAATGCCCTGAACCTGGGGTTTTCTCGGATAATGGACCTGTCGTAATTTAGAGTAAGTCTACTGGAAAATCATGTAAACATTAAATAAACCCAATAGGCTGGTTTTCCTTACTATAAGGATTAATTATATCTTAGTTTGGATCAAGTAAAAGGTACTGTTTTATTATTACAGAGAAAAGGGAAATACATTTTAAAAATTTGGATTATTTGGCAAAAATGGATCCCATGGGAGACGACCTTTCCTTAATTTGGAGCATTCTGGATAATGGGTTTCTGGATAACAGATCCCATACCTGTACTTGCGCAGGGCGGGAACTAAGGGCAGACAGGCAATGCACTTGTCTTGGGGTTCAGTTGAAGAGGAAGCAAATGGACAGAAGCAGGGAATAGCTTAAAGAGGGGCATGGATGGCATGTGGATAAAGAGATTATGTTTAGTGGTGTTGGGCATATTCAGACTGAGGGGTGAGGCATGCGGTTGAGAGAGCTGCATTAGGAGTGGCAGGCAGGACACCAGCCAAATTATAATTGTTTTTCATGCCAATACTTCTTGCCATGGCTGTCACTGTGTCACCTAGTTTGGAGGTGCTTTGGAACTATGGAGACCCTGCTGGATTTGGGAATGGACATTACCACTCAGTGTTTGTCCCCCAGCATCCTGAACTTGAGAATGTGGTTGCCTCTTAATACTGGCTCAGTAGGAAATACTTTTCTACCATATACAATAGACTATAAAATAGGACTGTCCAACCTATTGAATTTAAGCTGTTAAACATTGCATTTTAGAATTTCCTTATATGGCCCCAAATATGGTACAGGTATATTATTCAGAATGCTTGGGACCTGGGGTTTTCCGGATAACGTATCTTTCCGTAATTTGGGTCTTCATACCTTAAATCTACTAGACAGTCTTGTAAACATTAAATAATCCCAATAGTCTGGTTTTGCCTCCAAGAACCATTAATTATATCTTAGTTGGGATCAAGTACAAGCTACTGTATTATTATATAGAAAAAGGAAATTATTATTTGAATAAAATGGAGTCTATGGTAGATGACCTTTCCGTAATTCGGAGCTTTTTGGATAACGGGTTTCCGAATAACGGATCCCATACCTGCATCTGCAACATTGGGCACAAAAAAAACACATTATAATAACAAATACGCTGCCCCATACTAGTCCTGCAGAGGGAATTGAAAAAGCTTCTAATTCTACTAATTGGGCAAATGCAGCAATCTGGAATCAGGAATGAATTTGATAACACAAATGCGATCAAAGCAAGTCACTTCAGTCAGGAAGGTTAAATAAACATATGTGGATGGCAACAGCTACAAGGGGAAAAAAACACTGAAGTACAAAAGACAAATATACAGTGTTGAAAATACTTTTAAAATAAAATATTGTTTGGAAACCAGCAAGACTATTATTTGCTGAAATAATACATTCAGTCCACGGAGTACATTTAAAAGCTCTGCTTTATCAGAGTTATGAAAAAATTCTTCTGTAACAAAGGAAACATTATCTTAGCTTGAGACTATCTGAGCCAAACACAAAGGACACGCACATACACAAGAAAAATACAGCCGCTGCTTCATATTTTATAAAAAACTACTGAGCAGAGCTGATGTGGTTATGAATTTCTGATTTTGTGATTCAACAGATGCAGCTCTATGTCCTGCATATGATCTACATAGGTTTTAAAATATGGTGAATGTCAAAAGTGAAGCCAAAGTAGAGCACCTGTTGTCTACCGTCTTAGAACCCTTACATTATACAGTAAGTATATGTTTCTATTGTTTTCCCTAGAGGGCAAACACTTCTCAAATAACCTCATCACAAATCAACTGCCACCTTCATTCTTGAATTGACAAATTGTCAAGTTCCTCCTGCCATACAATACAAAAGTACAAGTCATTCGGACTATGCTTTTTCCCAGCTACTTATTCTTGAATAAGTGATTCAAGCAAGTGCCTATTACGAAAATGACTTTGACTCACCTAAAAAACACTTCACCAACTTATATGAAAGTACATGCAATACTTTATTCATGAAGAGCAACCCTCTTGTCCCATACTTTTTAGCTTTGCCATAAGGAATTCTGCTACTTAATATCCTGAGAAACAGAACCAGCACTCTTTGGAAACATTAATAAACTAATGACTAAATCTGACCATAGACGCAAAGATCCGATCGTACGAATCCTTGATTTGTAAAATTTTCAGACCGTGGAGAGTCCCGACATTGTTCACCCCACGGAAATCGGTCGTTTAGTCGATCGGACATGTTAAAGGATTTCTGTCGGCTGCCGATAATTTCTCTGCATGTATTGCCGATCATATGATTTTCAGTTGGAGACTGTCACCAGCTTTGTCGGACATAACTTTCGCTGTCAGGGGCAGAACATCGGCTCATCTGTTCTTTTACTACTTTATTTGATCTGAATGGTTAGGGGCAGGTCGGGAGATGGGAAATATTCGATCGTTCGAGGATTCAAACGATCGGATATTTGCATCAATGGCCAGCTTAAGTTAAAGAGCTGCCAGTTCTTACCTATCTACTATCTTCCGGCGCTTCGGCAATTTCCTTGCCTTTCGGTTCATGCACAGTTGTTTCGGACCGGAAGATTGCGCCAACTTCACATACGCCGATATGCCGTTCTTTTCCCGAAGATTACCGAAGAGAAGAAGATAGCGCCTGTGAACTCTGATGCCCTGAACCTGCAACGAGGGGTAAGTAAAGAGTTAGGGGCATTTACCCAGGGTAACACCTAGGCTGGGGCGAGCAGGGAGGGGAGTCTATGTAGGGTATTTTAATAAGAAGGGTTTGGTTCTCCTTTAAAGTCAACGGGCATTTTTTATTATGGCAAATTTCTTGTCCAAATACATTAGCCAATGGGCATATTTTCTTATGGTGACTTTAATGTTCAAATGCATTAAAGTCAATGTGATTTTTTTCTTATTTCCGCAACTTTTTTGCTGCAGTTTCTTGAAAAAAATTCACAGATGGTGAAATGCGGAATTTTACTGTAAATCCATGGCTGGCGAAAAAATTCGCTCATCGCTACTAGTGAGATTTCCTCCCATAAGTGACCTCATCCTTCAGTGACCTGTGGTGCATGGGTTCTAGACTGATGTAAAAGTCTATTGTAACTTAAATAACACTATTTATTTTAAGGGACACTATGCTTAAAGTGAAAAGGTTATATTGCTAGTTTAAACCTATTTGTAATGGAGAGATAAGTTATATCTCGCCGATAAAAAAGCGATTTACTTTTATTATTGAAATGGTAGAAAGACATTTCCTGAACAGAAAGCTTATCTTCTACAGGTCATGTGAATAGAAACACATTTTCTCCCTGCACCGGGGACTTATTTCCTCAAGGTCATAGAAATGTATCTGCTGCAGCCCAGTTAAGTATTATGGATAATATTGCAGATATATTTCGCTGCAGAGCAAGAGTCACATACAGTAAGTATCCCTGTAAGTGATTTGGAAGGCACAATGATTCCCTTGGTTAAGCAAATGCACAATAATAATTATACAAACAACAATACGGATCCATGAAAGTTTTTAAACATGAACTAATACCATGAAGGAATGATACGGGTATTTAAGTATTATAATGAGAGGGCTGTGTTTAGGTGAGAAAGCTTTCGGTTTAGTACATGTAGTGAGGATATCCTGTTCCACATATGCTGCTATCAGATAATGCGCTGTAATCACACAAGGCACCTGCACCTGCTTCTCTTTGACAGTTTGATAATCAAATTATTTACCAGAAATTACAACCTTTACCTGCTATTAATAAGCTATTGATAAGGATCAGGGCAGGGCTAAAAAGAGCCTTATGGGGGGTCCCTTTGTCCAGAACATGGAATTGGCAAAATATTAATTAAATTGTGCTGTAAAATGATTTTTTAATTTTTTTTTACAAATATTTTCGACTGGCAAAGAATACAGTACGTTTTGTGCATGGCTCATTCCTAATATTTATTAAAGGGGTGGTTCATATTTAAGGTGACTTTTAGTATGTTATAGAATGGCCATTTCTAAGCAACTTTTCAATTTGCTTTCTTCTTCTGACTCTTTCCAGCTTTCAAATGGGGGGAGGTCACTGACCCCATCTAAAAATATATGCTCTGTACCAAGATTGCTGAAATTGCAAACTGGAGAGCTGCTGAATAAAAAGCTAAATAACTCAAAAAATAAAAAATGAAAACCATTCGAAATTAGAATTCAAAAAGACCAACTGAAATTAACTCAACTTTTTTTTGGGTTGAATAGGTCCATTTTCGATCGAATAGGTCCATATTCGCCTGAATTTGAATCGATTCATTTAATAGCGCAATTGATTGAATTTGATTCAAAGATTTCCCCAAAAAAAAACTTAAATTTTTCAAAGTCCTCCAATTGACTCCAAATAGGTTCTAGGACGTCCCCCATAGGCTAAAACAGCAATATGGCAGGTTTTAGATGGCAAATGGTAGAATTTTTAAAGAGAAAGTACATAATAAATTTCAATATTCATGTTTTTTTCAAATTCTAATCGAATTTGGTCGAAGTACACAAAAAATAGCTCGAAAATTCACCTCGACCTTTGATAAATCTGCCCCTAAAAGTTAACTCAAAGGTGAACAATCCCTTTAAAGGGGATCTCCACCCAATATATATTCATTAAATTCCTATCAGGTTTTCGTAAAAGTAACTCAAAAGTAAATAATTTTTCTACCCTGACTTGACTTCTGTAAAACAAGTTAGTTACCATTCATGTCTGTTAATCAGCTGGCTTCTGCTACACTGTTTCAGGGAGTCCAAATAGAAGAGGGGGGTGGTTGTCAGCACAGCTTTTCCGAATGGTATGCATCCAATTCCTTAATAGTTGCTCTGTGGTGCAACTGCTGCAAATGATCCAAGTATAGGAGAAGGAAGAGGAACTCCAGCAGTATTACTGCAAACAACTTTTTATTCCAGGCAGTGGTAAACACAACATGTTTCGGGTTCAATACACTTTATCAAGTGAATTACCCAGAAACCCCTTATCCAGAAATCTCTGAATTACAGGAAAGCCATCTCCCATTGATTCCATGTTAAATGAGACATATAGGATAAATGAAAAACCCCTTATTATGTAGGTAACTCTGAGTAATATATGGTGTTGCTTTTACATGGTGCTAAATAATAATATTACCTTTAAAAATAGCCCCTTTATTAGAGCTTTCTATAGATGTTCTCTGGTTCCTGTCTGTGTTTCAAATGAGGGGTGGGCGTGTCCGAACGTTCCCTGCCAGAAGCACAGTAGGAGGGTACAGCCAATCACAGCCCTGCAGTCACAGAAGCACAGACAGGCTTCAGTTCCCTATCAGGTCCTGCTAGATGCTGATTGGTTCTTGTCCTACAGTACAGTGAGCTGAGTGCCGCCGGCTCCCCTGCACAGCCTGGGAATTCAGGGAGCAGGAAGTGGAAGAGAAGGGAAGGATTATATTCAATAAATCAGCCTGAAACACTACTTTTTTAAGCACAATTATTTATCTAAATGAATATAATGCACTTGTACATTCTTATTTTTTACACAAAATGTCTCCTTTAATCAAACTATTCGCATTTTTATAAAATGTTTCCTTTTTCTCTGTAATAATAAAACAATACTTTGTACTTGATCCCAGCTAAGATATAATTAATCCTTATTGGAGGAAAAACAATCCTATTGGGGTTTAATTACATTTTTTTAATAGAGTGAAGGTATGGAGATCCAAATTACAGAAATACTCCTTATCTGGAAAACTCTAGGTCCCGAGCATTCTGGATAACAGGTCCCATACCTGTATAGGGTTTCGGAACAGACCAGCAAATTATATATAATATATTAATTTACAATATAGGTAAGGGTGCTTAATGTTGGGGTTGTCCCCATTACTTCATAAACATAATACACATAAAAATAAGGCGCTCATAGGTGTAGGGGTCTTTGTTAGGGTAAAGAAAAATGAGGCCTGTCTTTTCTTTGCATGCACCAATGACAAGAACCCCTATATCTATGGGATGGAAATACATTGGGATGTAATTATGAAATAAATATGTATTTTTATTTGGAAGGAGAAAATATAAAGAATCAAAAAAAATTATATTTACAAATAACTTTAAAACCACTGAAAACAAGAAAAATGAAGGTAGAGAATAGTAGCAGATTGAGGAATGGTGAGAGAATGATATATATTAAATAATGTGGGTTGATATTGGATATGGTGGGTTGTGCTGTGTGCAGGTGATGTGTTTGCAGAAGTAGAATTGTGAGCCAAAAAAGGTAGGGATTCCAGGTTTTGGTTTGGGATTCGGTCAAGATTCAGCCTTTTTCAGCAGGATTCGGATGTGGCCAATCCAAGTGCCTGGCCGAACCAAAGCCGGATCCAAAAAAGCACGTGACTTTTTGTCACATGAACAAGGAAGTCAAATTTTTTTTAACCCTGTGAGCAGTGATTGTCTTTCCTCCTTTTTTCCCTAATTTGCATATGCAAATTAGGGGTTGAATTCGGTTCGGCATTCGGCTGAATCTTTCAATAAGAATTTGACATTCTGACATATCCTAAAAATGTGGATTTGATGCATCCCTAAAAAAAGTCATATGATCAATTTTCATTTTGATGTCCTTACAGGCCACATACATTTGTAAATCTATGCATACTAAGCATCAAACTGTTCTTATAATAAATAGCAAAATAATTTTTTTCCCCCAATTGAAGCACTGAACAAAAGAATGGCGAGCTTCTGACTTTCTCTTGCCCTTTTTACTCTTTCACTTCTCCACTCTACTCTCTGTTCTAAAAGTCCCTCCACCAATCTTTTATTTGACATTATGTTAGATGATTGTCTCTTCCATCATTTACTTGAATAACCAATGTAAACGACTGCAGAGCATTATACGATACAAGGGATAAACATACGGACTACATGTGTGATTCTTATTTCTACAGCAGCCTCTTCATCCCTTGAGGGCAGCTGCACAATTTTTTATCTGAGAAAATAAGGGATCAATAGGGAAAATCAATTAAGGAGTCTCTATAGAAACCATAGCACATAGTACACTGTAAATACATTGTGACCTTTAACTTTATTGAGAACAGAATTGGCTTTTCCTTCCAATTAGTACATTTTTAATACCAACCCCACTTTGTGAAAATCATATTTGCCTTTGCTGTTTGTTAATGTCTTTCTTCAGTTTTTTTTCTCAACTCTACCTGCTTTGGTATGTATGAGAAATGCCAAGGTTCGTGTAGATTAATGGCTAATTGGCCCAATATTCATCACAACCAGGCAGACAAGATGAAACCATTGATCTTTATCTTCAGTTGGATTATTTTTCTATACCAGCTCTTGTTGGAAAATGCTATATATTAATATATTTCTGTGCTTGAATCGGCATCCAGCATCTGATTGGCTATAGGAATTTCACAAGTAGCTTTGAAAACTGGAAAGAGTTGGAAGATGAAGGCAAATAATTAAAAAACTATAAAACATAAATAATGAAGTCCAATAGAACATAGAAAAATAACATCCTAAAAGTTAAGTTAAAGATAAATCACCCCTTTAAGTGAAACTGTGGCAAAATTTCACAAGGAAAATAAAACAGCGCCAAAACGCCCATTGACACTAATGTATTTGCTCAGAAAAAATCACCATGAAAAAATGCTCATTGACGTCAATGCAGTTTGCGCAGAGAAAGTTGCCGCAAAAAATACTCATTGATTTTTTTTTTGGGTCAATCGAAACGAGACAGATTCGTTAATCATTGTGATAGCTGTAAGGCAAAAATGGAGGAATGACTCTGACCTGTGCTGTCACTTACCAGAAGTGCAAAGTTTTTTTTCCCTGTTTAGTTTCCATGTTCTCCCTTGTGCTAAAAGTCAACTTGTTGGTCAGAAGGGACAACCAGACATTGACAAGCTGACCTAGGTTTTGTCATATTCAATAATATATTAAAATATGTTAATAAAATTTGTACAAACAAGCAGGTGTTTCCATTTTTTAATTCTTCATAGCTGTCTTTCTTTATGTCCTTGTATCTAATGTCATTTGGGTTACAGTCTGATTCTTTAAAAGGGAACTCTGCATATAACCTCTTCTACTGAACGTCTTTAAAGGGAAGCTCCTGCTTCCAAACCAAAATTTGAGAAAGAGGCCCCACAGAACCACTAATATACCCATCACAGTTACCTGTTTCAGGGCCGGGCCAAGGTATTTTGGCACCCTAGACAAGGACTTCAATCAGTGCCCCCACCCGATCCTACATTACCATTTCCCACTTTACCATTCAAATTGCACACCCATTATGTTGCCCCATGTACCTGTGCCAGCACCTGTCATATTGCCCCATATGTACCTGTGCCAACTGCAGTCAATCTCTCAGATTGCTCCCAAGCCCCCAATGTGTACCTGTGCCAGCATAAGACGAAACATCCATCATATTGTTACCCCCAGTCTGTAATTACGCCAGCAGCCGCCAAAATAATCCATCATATTGGCCCTAATTTGTACCTGTGCCAGCAGAAGCCAAAAATCCATTATAATGCCGCCAAACATCTGTGTACCTGTTCCAGCACCTATCATATTACCCCCATTTGTACCTGTGCCAGCAGCAGCCAGAAAATCCACAATATTGCCCACAAATATTTACTTGTGCCAGCAGGAGCCAAAAATCCATCATATTGCCCACAAATATGTACCTGTGCCAGCAGCTGCCAAGAGGGAGATGGGAAGTGCCAGCAGTACAAATCACAGGCAAGAGGGGGTTGGAATAGGCGGTTTATAAAATTAAAAAACTATTAAAGGCCAAACAAACCAGGATTTGAAAAAAAGAGCCCCTTATAAGTGCGCCCCCCATCATGATTGCGCCCTAGGCGGGTGCCTACTCTGCCTACCCCTAGTTCCGGCCCTGACCTGTTTCTTCAAAAAGTATGAATAAATGCCATTTCTATGCTGAAATCCAGCTGTTTAGCAGTTCTTCTCTATCTGCATAATTTGAAATCCTGGCAGGGAAGGAGGGACTAAAAACTGATGTTACAAATTGTAACAACTTCTCTACAGCTTACAGACAGCATGCATGAACTACATAACCCACAATGCATTGTACTGTGATGTTCCTTTCCTTATTGAAATCACGTGTGCAGGGAATTGTGGGGTTTGGAGGATGCAGCTAAGGACAGATGGCTGTTGATACAAAGTAACGGTAGTCAGTCAGCTCAGCAAAGTAGTCAGACAGATCAGCAGGAGAGCAGGGGGCTAGGCTTAGGGAACTGTTCCAACCCATTAAAAGTCATGAAAAGTCTGCATATTTTTTAATTGATGTATATTGCAAAGTTGCTTGAAATAAGGTTTTTTTTTCCAAAAAAGCATAAGTTATGTTTTGGTGGAGTTCCCCTTTAATAATCTCATTTTCCACTGAGAATGGATACAACATTTAATATTGATATGTACTTTTTAAATATTTTTTTTAAAATCTGAAGCAGTTCCTTCAGTGATACTGTATGCATCCACAGACACAAGGTGATCAGTTATAGTAAATGCTCTTGGCAGAATTTGTTGATGGTTTGATTATGAATGATTATGAATACAGCAATGTTGTAAATATTTTGTCATAATAAAGATAATCAATATTATATTATATAGTTCCTATCAGGAGATCTATATACAGTAATGCGAATTTGGCTTGTGTTTGTTCTATTAGAAAGATTTCTACCTTAATGTAATGCCTTGAATTCTCTAAAAAACAAACAAGAATTATTTTCACAATCATAATGTAGTACTCTGCAGAACCAAGAGCAGTTGTTCACTTTGATTTATATCGATAGTTTAAAACTGCATTATTTTACACTGTTCTATGTTGTTCCATTTAACTGTATAATTTAATTGTAAGATACATATTAATCATTATGTGCTGTTGCACTGCTACAGCATTAATATAACATTATTACATCAATGTATAGTAAACTATACATTGATGGTTAGCTCTTATGCACCACAATTCCATACAAGGCCCTGCTTCGTTTTCACTATTTGCAAAATATATCAAATCATTGTACTGTGAAATCTATGAGTTTATAACTGTAATAAAGGTGTAATTATATGAGCCGTGATAATGATGTGCAAATCACCAACGCATCCGACCCGGAGACCTGCTGTACAGTCATTTACTGTACTTGGATTTGAACAAAATAACTTTGCTTTATTAATGTTCCTTGTTTTATTCATCTCTAATGTTTTCTATAAACAGAACAAATGAAATGAATTATTCTGGGTGTGTGTCTGCTGATGTCTCTGCAGGTGTGCAGCTATAGAGGCATGATCAGGTTGTTTCTGTGTGTAGTTCAGGCACCGCTGGCGGTTATATAATCTCAGGCTTTGTTGTGCTATGGGATGGGTTGTTCCTTAAACATTCTGTTAGCTTAAAATGTTTAAAGGGGTTGTTCACCTTTGAGTTACCTTTTAGTATGATGTAGAGAGTGATATTCTGAGACAATTTGCAATTGTTTTTCAATTTTTATTAGTTGTGGTTTTTGAGTTATTTAGCTTTTTTATTCAGCAGCTCTTCAGTTTGCAGTGTCAGCAATCTGGTTGCTAGGGCCCAAATTACCTTAGCAACCATGCATTGATTTGAGAATATGGAATATTAATAGGGGAGGGTCGGAACAGAAAGATTACTAATAAGTAGCAATACCAATAAATGTGTAGCTTCAGAGAGCGTTTGTTTTTAGAGGGGGTCAGTGACCCCCTTTTGAAAGCTAGAAAGAGTCAAGAGAAGAAGGCAAATAATTTAAAACCTATAATAAATAAATAATGAAGACCAACTGAAAAGTTGCTTAGAATTGGCCATTCTATAACATACTAAAACATAAAAAAAATATATATATTTTAATTTAAATAATAGTATGCAATAAACAAGAATAGTAGTTATTGGAGATATAAGGTGGGGGGAAGGGGTAAAAAGTACCTAATTAGTATGAATAAAGCATAAAAATATGCTTAGTACGAAGAATACAGGTCAATACAATTATATATAACATTTAAGAAATATATTGGAGGATGAGTAAATATCAAGGCTATAAAGTAAGGAAATTAGGAGTCCATGGAACCGTAAATGAGTGAATGAATTCTATCTCTTTCAGCATTGTTCAGAAATTGTAAATACATTTTCAATTTTGAGGTGAATTTTTAACTTTTTCAAATCTGTAATTAAGTGCTTCATTAGTACATAGACCTTTGAATTCTAACAGAGCTTTCTTTAGAGAAGGAAGTGAAGCCTCTATCCATTTTTTGAAAAAATAAAAATATTTTGTCCCAAGGACTCATCACATGTATGAGGAGGTTCAGGTGCAACCCCATGATCCTTCAGCTTCAGGGAATGGAAACCACTGTATGGCTGTAGAGCAGGCACTCAGTGATCAGTCCTCCAGGCAGAATGTAAAATTCAAGTGGATTTATTGGAGTACAAGAAGCATATATAGCCTTACGCGTTTCGGGTTCTCACAACACTTAATCATCAAAAAGCCTTAAATATTTCCTGTCAGTTATATCCTTATACACCAGGGGTGTCCAAACTTTTGGCTCGCAGGGCCACATTGGAAAAATAAAAATTTGTCTGGGGCCACACAACAAACACATTTGATTTGTAAAAGTAAAGGAAATGCACAGAAAAGAACTACAATGCCAGTTGGATAACCAGATGGAGCTATACACTGGAATATGGGACACCTGGATATTAAATAAGACTTATTATATTATTATTACTAACTGAGCAACCAAGCTGGGCCGCATTCATATGCATCCTGGGCCGCATGTGGCCCTCGGGCCGCAGTTTGGACACCCCTGCTATACACGGTGCTCAGTAATGAAATTTCATATTATCTCTACATTACCATGTGTTTGTGCTGCTTCTTTTCTTTCCATGGGCTTTTTTACAGTATGCATGACATCATAACAGTGACACTGGTGAAATCACAGTGATGTCACAGCCATTTTTCTCCCTTCAAAATAGGAAGCAGCTGCTGAAGTGTTGGTCCTTAAACTTTTAAGTTTATTAGTGCTGATCTCTCTTCTTTTCATGTTTCTGACTGTTTGCTCTGTCCCACCCAGAAACAGGGACCCATTGCCATTGAACCAATAAAGAGACAGTTTTGTTTTACAATTATGGTGCAGGAAGCATATTATTTTATTTTCTGTTTTCCTTTTTTTTCTTTCCCAAATATCTCCCTGTTGTCTCTTTTCAGGCAGCTGTATAACGTATATTTTGGCTGAGTTGTTTGTACACAGAGAAGAGTTCTGCAAGGTTACAATTAAATGTTCTAAACTTGTTAGAATTCTGTGGAAGTTCTATTTTTGACGATTACCTTTAGTCCTACGTCTCAGCTTTTTATCCCCATGGCAGTCTAATTGCTATAGAAACTGTAATCCGGGCCTATTCCAGCCATCAGAAATACGCTGCATTCTGTTCCAAAAGGTCCCTCCAAGCTGAATGGCGTGTTCATTAAATGTGATCTGTCGGCTTGATTTTGCATCTTACCCACCACGGTTCTGTTTTTACAATAGCCTTTGAACCTCCACATTCTGTTTATAATTGGTTAATGTTTTTGCTGCTGGAAGGGCTGCCCCCACCCCAGGAAAAAAGCAAACAATATTGAAAAGCAAAGCTGTGATTTCAAGTCACAAACATAATACACGCTAAAACAGTCTTTTGTCTGCCGCTAAAATCATTCCATATGAAATATTATACTCGGGAAGGTTGAACACCCATTAGAAACTAGAAAATATAGGGCAATTATCTAATAATATATACAATTCTACCCATGGTATAAAATTTGTATGAGATAACATATGCAGGAGACAAGGTATTAAAATGATAGTAAAATTACCCCAATCATCAGCCAACTTGACAGGTCCATAAATAGGCACTCAAGTCCATAAAGGGAAATTTGTAGCCAACTGATGATGATAATGGAGATGATATAATACAGAGCTGGCTGAGACTTCTGCACTGTTACCCTCTATATAGTGTGTGTATATAATATATATATATATATATATATATATATATATATATATATATATATATATATATATATATATATACTATTTTATACATTATATTTTCACAAGTGTAATTCAAGAAGGAATGTGCTTTTTAGGACTTGATTGAAAGATGCAAAAAGGGATGAAAAAATGTGTCCATCCAAATGCTATTCTCGTGTCCCGTACTGATGTGCTGGTTCAACCTGCTTTAGTCCAGGGTGCACAGACACAAGGTGCTGCCCTTGGGTGCCTATATAACAAACAACATTTTTTCTTTAATAGAAAATCTCCCCGCCTGCCAGAGACTTGTCAGCAAATACATTGGCTAAACTGGGGGGTGAGTGGTTAGGAGTACAGTCGTACGTTGTGCGCGTGAAGTCATGCACACAACGTCATTTTGATGGTCCGATGCCTAGGGCATCACATAACCTAAATACAGGACTAGTCTTGAGATGGTGTTAAATCCAAGGTTCCCTTTATGCAATACCTTCAGCCCCAGTGGAATGTTTTTATCTTTATACCTCAATCTTTAGATTATTTATATTTCCAATTCATAATAGCCAAGGGCATGACGGGGATTGGTCCCCATTTTGCTTTCATCAGCATTCGATTCTGCTCAGATGTATGTGACTGCAAACTGATATATCTATAGCTCTTTTCTTGTTTCCCCACACATGGCAAGTTTTAGCTGCCTATTTTTATAGTGAAGGCATCACGGCTCTATCGTTAATTCCTAAAAACTTTAATTCATCCATAAGGATTAAGGTTATAATTGGGAGTGGAATAGCTGATACAAGGGGAGAGGGTTTATCTCTGTGCGAGAGTTGGGGAACCAATCACCGGCATTAATGCTATGGTCAAAATTCGCAAGACCAGTGTAAAAATCAGATTTATGGACACCGATGCATTTTCGCCGGCGTAAAAAAAAAAACGGACGCCTGTGTCAAAAACAGACGCCGGCATCAAAAACAAGACACCGGGGCCGTTTCTCGAATTTTTCGCCGTTTCCCGAATTTCACTGGAAATTCACGAATTATTCGGCCAAGCGAAACGCCACAGATTCGCCCATCACTACCAGTATGCATGAAGAGAGCTTTTATAGTGTGTATACTGAACATTAAAATCTGTTCGCTCCTAAATGGAGCTAGGTGTTATTTTAATTGTTTATTGATTCGTCAGTGTTACTGCTTAAAGGCGGCCGTGAAGCTGCGACTCTCTCCCTCCTAGGAAGCTGCTATAATGAAATATAATTTATTCAGAGGTTACAAATGGAAAAAACAGTTGAGAAGGTAAGTGATGGAAGTATGTGTGAATGAGATACAGGATTACTGTAGTGTGAAAAAAAGCGCCCTTAATGAGCCAGGAGGGTTCCTGCGAGCAGAATGATGAGTTCATTGAGTGGAGAATATTTTATCGCATTCACTCACTGCCACGCTAGAATTAAATAAACATGCTTGATGGCGGCTGCTAGGCTTTGCTGTAAAAGAGATAAAAGTGACAAATGATTCTAATGACCTTTGATTTGGAAATCTGTAATGGGGGGGGTGCAGGGATCATTCGATATTTCCTTTCACATTGTTAGTGTAGATTTATAGGATTACTGATGCAAGGATGTTAATAGGAGGGCTGCTATGGAGAGTTGCAGGATTTGGTTTCCCATGAACCTGCTTTGAGGGTTTAAAATCAGAGGTTTTGTGACCCTTTACTTTATGAGTTTTTAAAGTTACAAACATTAAAATCTGGTCATAACAGTGTCTCGACTATAGGTACTGAGGTCTCCTGAACCTGGATTCTTCTGCACTGAAGGAAGGTGAGACCCTTGCCTCAGAGGCCACTTCTTCTGCCCTGGTAAATTACCAAGCCTCATGAACTACCCCTGTTTTAATTTTAGATGTTCTTCAATCCACTGCATTACAGTCCAGCCCCACCATTTAGAAAACACTGCTTTAAAATTCTCATCAGAATACATGCATTGCAGTCCAGGCTACCAATATACTTGCTTCTTAATTTGTATCTGGGGCTTTCAGACTTGGGGTTGGAACCACTTTTGGTCCAAGGAAAGAAGTTAACAACTCTTTTAAGTAAATGTCGTAAGTATAACCCTCCAGAAGTTCAGTGACAATGTCATGCATCTTCATAGCTGAGACTGGGAATAAATTTTTTACGTAATTATCTTATTCATTTGCTCTGTGGTATGCCACAAACACAAAGTCTAAAGCTTTGAAACTGTAAACAACAGCATACATAGTATGCCCCAGATTCTGCTCACTGTCATACTATGCCGGTACTCACCCATGAATAATTAGGGCTCTCCCTCGTCACACATGGTAACTCCCCGGCTATAGCCTAAACTATCCTGTAGTACACTATGCTGTCTCAGATATTGTATGTACAACTTGAAATTGTGAATTGTGTAATAATCTACTTCCATGTTTCATCCTGCATCCTGGTGTCCAGCTGTGAACTAAACTGTGCTCAATATATTCTATTCTTTTCTCTTGTCATATAGGTTCTAATGGGTAAGGCCCTCATTCATCTCCTCATCTTCCTGCTTGAAGTCCTATGCAAAATATGTTGATGCTCTATAGATTCTTGCTATGAATACTAATGTAGAGAATGATTCTGAGGGTTAAGAGTTTACTCAGGCAGTTTCCCCCTATATAGTTGGACACCTAAGTGGTCATGTGACCTACCCAGTCAGCTATGTCTCCCTTCCAGGGTCCAGTGTAATTTTTTCTAGGTTCTTGTTGCCCAGTAGATGGCAGCGTTTAAAAGTATGAAGGGGTATAGCACCATGTGCTCAAGGTCTTTCCTGGGGCCTCACCTCTCTGCGCGGTTGTTACAGGCCCAGAGCTACAATTTGGTTAAACTGGGAGTACAGGGGTGCAATTGCACATGGCCACACTGGAGAGATGATGATGAAAGACAAAACAGACAAACAGGCAAAGGTATTTGCATGTTTGCACAACGGGAGAGGAGGTGGGTGCACACAAGGCCACCTTCAGGGGGGCACAAGGGATACTGTTGTAGCGGGCCCCTAAAAGGGAGGTAAATTCAGCACCAAATTATTAAAGCCCAAGAAGGTGTCAGAGACTGAGACTAATATTAAAGGAGAAGGAAAGCTACCAAAGCAGTTTATTGCTAATCTAATAGATTAGCCACAATAGTGCAAGCTATAAGACTATATTTATTCTGCAGAATGCTTTAGCCAACCTGAGTAAACAGCTCTAAAAACTCTCTCTGTTTGATTAGGATAACAGCCGTCATATTAGCTTAGTGTGACATCACTTTCTGTCACTCCCTGCTCACTCATAGATCTGGGCTCAGATTACAGCAAGGAGGGGGGAAAGGGAGAAGCAAACTGAGCATGATCAAGCCCTAGCCCTGGAGGTTTATCCTTAAAACAGGAAGTCTGATGCAGAAGCTCATGTGTACACAATAAAAAGAAAAGAAATGCTGTGTTTATTTTGACAGCATTACTTTGAGGGTTTACTGGTGTATTTAGGTGGACCTTTCTGATTCTGAATTTCTTAATTTCAGCCTTTCCTTCTCCTTTACAGTGATACAGGCATCTTTCATTGAGGAGCAAATCTCAGAGAAAGACATAGGAACCTGATGGTACAATGTAATATTTATACCAACTTGAGTTACACAATTAGGTAATGATCACATGACACTACTAGGTTTGATCAGTCCCTTCCGCCTACTGTGCTGATTCAACTGCAGTAGTGCCTAATGATGCAGATTAATCCTGCAGCTACAGCTACCACTAGGGTTGCCACCCAACTGGTATTTTACAGGCCTAGCCGGTAAAACACCTGCCAAGGCCGGGGCCGGTATTCCAAATTTACCGGCAATGTAGTTGCCAGTAATTTGAAATACCCTTAAAAAAAGCCCTTTATCCGGCCCCCAGACTTACCGTTTCCCCCCAGCCTTCTGGCCATCCGTGTGTTGCTCTGCCCTTTTGTGGCACGCTATGTGGCCCGCCCCCTTTGCATCATGGACCGCCCCTTTTGTTCCCCCCCCCACCGGCCAGTAACATTTTTCACAAAAGGTGGCAACCCTAGCTACCACGGAACCAAGCGTTGGCTCTAGGGTTCTCACAGTGGCCTGCATCTGTCGCCACATTGCAATTGTGCTGATCTTAGCCAGGGCACCTGCCCAGGGTGCAACGATAGGGAGGGCGCTGGGCAGGTACCTGTTAAAGGGTCTTCTGCTTACCCCTAGTCCATGTTCACTCCCCTCTGCCTCTCTCTCCCCTCTGTCATTGTGGACATCACAGATCATGCACACATTCAGGCGCTCGAGCACACACACGGTTGGGCAAAATCAATACTGTGGGATGCTGCCTGCTATGTGTCTACCCTGATATCCAGTCAACTACAAGAGGTCCTCTGCACTCAACCCATTATCAATATAATTAAGACATTTTGTGCATACTGCTACTAAAAAATGCCTTACCCTTTAAACAACACAGGGATTGTTTGTCCATATATTGCAATATATTTAAGATGGCCAACTACGTCAAAGTCATCCCATATCTGGCCAGTCCTACGCTTAATTTTCATCTGATTCATTAAGAATTCAATTGCTTAATTATACATTTTACAAAGGGACTAGGTTTTACCTGCAACTTACTAGCTGCTTTCAAAGTAAAACTCCCAAACTTGGCCAGATATGGGATGACTTTGACGTAGTTGGCCAGCTTAAATATATTGCAATATATGGACAAACAATCCCTGTGTTGTTTAAAGGGTAAGGCATTTTTTAGTAGCAGTATGCACAAAATGTCTCTGTCTTAAATATATTGATAATGGGTTGAGTGCAGAGGACCTCTTGTAGTTGACTATATGTATTTTGTGGTCACACCCTCATTGCACCCCCGCCTAATGGTTTTAAAAAATAGTGGTGAGCACAACTTTCCCTTGTTTGTTCTACCCTGATATCCCCCATGTCACTGGCATAGTGCCACCATGACACCCATTTTCAATGATCTATCTCATTGTCTTTATCCCGTTTGTACAACCCAGATCTTCTCATTAGTCCATTGAAATAATGACACAGTATCTCAGTACAATCGGTTTTTATTTTTTGATAAATATATTGAAACATTTGTCTTTTCTAATTCTATCATTATAATATTCTAATTTCTAGAATTCCACCCTAATTTCTAGTTGATCCAGAGGAAGGCAAAAAACCCCTCTGATACTGCTGAACATTTGCCTCACAGGGGGGAAAATTCCTTCCTGACTCCAAAATGGCAATCGGACAAGTCCCTGGATCAACCTTATACTATGGGTATCAAAGGCAATAGACCATTTCTTGAAAGGTGAAAACATCTACGCCTTTCTTTGATGTAGCTAGGGCTCTCTAGACTTTTAGCATCTTCCTTTCTTTGGTCTTTGGTGACTTCTGGCAAATCTCACTGGATTTGTAGTTAATCTGCATTTTATTGTATGGAATCTTTTTGAAAATATAAAAGTGCTGTTGATACACTGGGCATTACTGATGTATTCCTCCTAGAACTCTAGCTTGTATACTAACATTAAAACATTAAAAATGAATACACTAATAGGTCAATGATAAAGACTGCTGCTGTGTATACATTGCCTTTCCACCCTTTGAAATGCTTTCCTTATTAATTCTCACTGAGGAAATTAACTGGCTGCTTAATGCTCACTGTATTATATATTCTATTATATTATATCATTTTGTGGTAATTGTGCAGTGTAGTGGCACAGTGTACCTCAAACTATTGATCTTTTCATGTGATGTGATAGAAACAACACAGTTACAGTAGGTGAAGAGGGTGACATTTCTATTAAGCGAGGGGCTACGAGACCTCTTTCCAGAAATAGTTAAATATAGCAGTGTTTCTTTTGGGAGGCTGAGCTTACTTAAATGTTTATGCATCGCCCCCCTGGTCTCCACCTCCACTGTCACCACCTCCACTGTCACCACCTCCACTGCCACCACTTCCACTGTCACTACTTTCACTGTCACTAGCTTCACTGTCACTGGCGCTGCTGACATCGCTCTCTTGACCCAAGCGTCGGGCCTTACAGAGCACCAGTGGTTGCATGCAAAAACAGTAGATGAACGAGAAGATGTTGAACCCGATAAATGCAAGAACTGCAATAAGAAAGGAAACAGTGTATATTATTAAATGGGAATAAAATACTGGGGACAGTCTATACACAGATGGAGTAGACAGTGCTACAGTTATAAGATTATGATAATAAAATAAATGTCACAGAATGGAACACTTACACCCTCCGTATAATGCGGGCATCGCTCTCTCTGGTTCTCTATCGATCCCTTCTAAAACCTCTTCTACATCTTTATAAAGAAAGAAGGAGAAAATTCATTAGTGCAAGGAAAGTGAGAGGAGGAAGAGGCAGACAGCAGGTTTCAAAGTGATAGGCGGGATAGTGAATGGGAATGGTGGGAAGGTGAAGGGTGAAGGGTGAAGCAGAAGCCGAGAATAGAACAGTAGTCACATGGATAATGACACTTACCGAGAGCAAAAGTGGTCTTTGAAGTCGTTGCTGCAATGGAAACATTATGACGTTAGAATCTGGTGTTTGGAATCAAGTGGTATATGCAATACGGCACGATAAAATTAGTGATGGGCGAATTTGCGCCTCGGTTTTGACGCCGGCGCCCGTTTTTTCGTGCCGTCGCCCGTTTTTTCGAGAAATTTTTTTTTGACGCCAGCGAATTTTTGCCGCAAATTTTCGCGGGCGTTTACCGAATTTATTCGCTGGCGGCGAATTGCGCAAATTAGCCGCGAATTTGCGCCTGGCGAATAAATTCGCCCATCACTAGATAAAATCAATATGCAAAACTTATTAAACCAAGCTCAAGCAAACTCCCATCCATAATTTTACCTTATTTATAAATAAAATAACTCGAAAAAGTTGGGTCGGGAAAAAAACTCTATGAAAAACCATTTGTACAGATGTTTTAAACTTTTTCAGGTTATCGCCCGAAAACCCAGACTTTTTCAGATTATCGGTCTAAACCCAATATTTCTTTGTATATAATATAAATTGGACACTTTACTCATTCTAAGAGGTATAGGCAGTGCTCTAGAATCCTCGGTAAGTTCATCGTCCCATTTGTCGATAATTTCATATTCAAAATCTGTAGAGAGGAGAGAAATATATTAGTGCACTAGGACAGAATGAGAATAGAACAGTAATCACGTCAATAATGGCACTTACCAAAAGGATAAATGGTGCTTTTAGGAGTCGCCGTTGCTGCAATGGAAACATTATGACCTGTTAGAATTTGGTTTGGAATTAAGTTTTATGTGCAACATGGCATGGTAAAATCTATATGCAAATGGAAAAAATACTAAGTCTAGGAATATTTTTATTTATATATATCATAGACTGGCAACAAACTGGCCGATCACAAAGAGAACCAAATCATGGAAAAATGAAATATAATATTTTCTTGGTATATAATATAAACTGTGTGGTATAGGGAGTGTTCTGGGATTCTCGGCATGTTCTTCTACAAATTTGTTGGCAATAACATAATAAAGCAAAGTGGAATGAACATATCTATGCAGTAATAATGGCTACATGGCTGTGTATAATGATGCTAAATGGTTTTATTGACACTGACAGAACTTCAGTCATTACAATTTTTATTCATATGACCATACATTGTGGGAAGAAGGAAGGCAGATGCTGTAGAGAGAGGAGCATAAGGGAGAGGTGATTGTGGGAGAAGATGAGCAGCTTACCAGGTGCCAAGGTGGTTCCTTTCCTCAATATTTTACGGCGATTGCCTCTAACTGCAATGAGAATTGATTTATTTAATATTCTTTACATTTTATGACATTTGACAGTATAGACATACATTAGAGATCAAGCAGAGCCATCTAATCACTGGGAGTGCAGAAAAGCAAACTGTGCCCCCATGTTCTAATAAAGGAGCATGTACGTAAGACTACAGACAGCCAATACTATAGAGAATAAATAGGAAGAGTAATGCCCTAAGTAGACAGAAAACTGGCTGGAGATGTATCTATATGGCCTAAGTGGGTGTAAGTCTGGGGGTCAGATGGGAGACAGACTAAACAAATAAAAGTTCCACTGATAAAGTGACGTACCAGGAGGCACAGTGGTCATAGTCACGCCGGCATTCTGGGTCACTTCTTCAACTCTGTCTGTATTTTCTGCAATGACATTATTACAGTGTGTAAGAATCAACAAATTCCATTCTACTCTGTATAATGGTACCGAGTATCTGTACACAGATTATAATCACTCACCGGAAGACACAATCTCTTTTCTTCTTACATTTGCCTCCGGGGAAGTGACTGTACTCGCTGTAATGGAGATGGGACACTGAATTAGAGACCATACATAGAATATATACAGATAATATTATAAAATCAATATGCAAATGGAATAGACACTAAGGGGGTTATTTACTAAAACTTGAAATGATCTCATATTTTTATTAAACTAAGCTTGACCAAACTCCCACCCACGATTTTACCTTGTTTATAAATACTAATAAACTAGAAAAAGTCTGGTTGAGAAAAAACTCTATAAAATCGAACGAAATTCCAAATTGTACAAATTTTTTGGACTTTACTCTCGATTCGCTCGATTTTTTCAGGTTCTCGCCCGAAAACCCCAACTTTTTCAGATTATCGGTCTAAAACCAATATTTCTTGGTATATAATATAAATTGGACACTTTACTCATTCTAAATGGTATAGGCGGTGTTCTGGGGTTCTCGGCATGTTCTTCTACCAATTTTTCAACAATAACAATAAAGCAAAGTGGAATAAACATATCTGGCAGTAATAATAGCTACATGGCTGTGTATAATGATGCTAAATGGTTGTATTGGCACTGACAGAACTTCAGTCATTACAATTCTTATTAATGAGACCATAAATTGTGGGAAGAAGGCACATGCTGTAGAGAGAGGAGCATAAGGGAGAGGTGATTCTGGGAGAAGATGAGCAGCTTACCAGGTGCCAAGGTGGTTCCTTTCCTCAGTTTTTTACGCCGATTGCCTCTAACTGCAATGAGAATTGATTTATTTAATATTCTTTACATATTACAACATATAACAATATAGACATAGATTAGAGATCAAGCAGAGCCATCTAATCACTGGGAGTGCAAAAAAGCAAACAGTGCCCCCATGTTCTAATAAAAGTGAGGAGCGTGTACGTATGACTACAGAAAGCCAATACAATAGAGAATAAATAGGAAGAGTAATGCCCTAAGTAGACAGAAAACTGTCTGGAGATGTATCTATATGGCCTAAGTGGGTGTAAGTCTGGGGGTCAGATGGGAGACAGACTAAACAAATAAAAAAAGTTCCACTGATAAGGTGACGTACCAGGAGGCACAGTGGTCATAGTCACGCCGGCATTCTGGGTCACTTCTTCAACTCTGTCTGTATTTTCTGCAATGACAATATTACAGTGTGTAAGAATCAACAAATTCCATTCTACTCTGTATAATGGTACAGAGTATCTGTACATAGATTATAATCACTCACCGGGAGTCACAATCTCTTTTCTTCTTCCATTTGCCTCCAGGGTAGTGAGTGAACTCGCTGTAATGGAGATGGGACACTGAATTAGAGACCATACATAGAATATATACAGATAATATTATATCCCAGTCAATTAGTATGGACAGTGTCCGGATGCTAATCCTATAGTGGGTGCCACCCGCCCACAGAAAGTGATAATATAATATAGTGAGTGCTCCTGAGTATTACTGATTCATTGTTATTGGCTTGGCATTAATGCCTTAATTAGATCATGTGGGGCATTGCTGATGAACTGGCAAATACAAATTTAATTCTACTTTCAGGCAAAATTTATTCCATATGTTAGACAACTGAAGAGGAAATGAAGGTACTTACCCGGTGACACGTTGCTCTGGGAAACGGTGGTCTTTCTGTGACGTAATGGAGCTCCAATAACTGCAATTAGAAATAACACACAAAGTCAGATTCAAACAAATTAAATCACAAAAATAACGTTATTGTAATATAAAATAATCTGTATAATGATAAATGAGAAGAAAAATACCATAGATATTGTTTCTTACTTGTATGGTTAAAAATAAAGATGATTAAAACAATCAGAAAACATATGGTCTTCATCTTGTAATGATCAGATCTGAAATGACTGCAGTGAAGAAAAGCAGTTGGATTATACCACAAGAGCCTTTGTGATGTCATCAACAATGAAGCCATGTGACCTTACATAGTGATAAAAGTCATTGTGATGACGTCAACAACGAAGTCATGTGACCTTACACAGCAACAAGAGTCATTATGATGTAATTGCTGCCTATCTAACAATCGTGTCAGCTAGAAAACTGCACTGCACTATTGAGTGCAATATTTTTTCGTACTTTTATTAATTATGAGAAAATGCTGAATTATTAATTACCGACTTTAATAAAGCAGAATGACAAGTATATTACTAATAATGGGCTTAATGTGAATAAATTGTAATCATAAAGCTAATCCATCAGCAATGTGCTGCCACTATGTCCCGGGTCATGTGAATCCTCATAAACCATAAATACAAAGAACAAACAGGAAAAAGAGCTAATGTGATCAAATAAATAGGTGCATAAATATTATGAATAGATGCTCCTTTTATTAGTGGTAAATAGTAATAAAAACAGATAGCAGAGCATAAACCCCCTTATAAACTAAAGACTACTACATAAAATAGCAGAGATAATTGATACATTAGTGCTATATCAGTTATAGGTGTGTGTGCTGTACAATATATTTTGTAAATACAAACAGCATGGTAAAAGACCACAATAGTGTTATTTTGCAATCCTGTGAACTGAGCTGGAGACAAGAGTTAATGCCACTCAGCCAAGCAATTCTGCAATTTATACTATTTTAGATAGACAGATCACACAGTGGGGGTCATTTATAAACAGTGGGGCAAATTTGCACCTGGGCAATAACCCATGACAGCCAATCAGACAATTGCTTTTAGTGCCCAACTTGCACATGGCTGAAAATAGTCAATTACTGATTGGTTGCTATGGGTTACAGCCCGGGTGCAAATTTGCTCACTGTTTATAAATCACAAAAATAACGTTATTGTAATATAAAATAATCTGTATAATGATAAAATGAGAAGAAAAATACCATAGATATTGTTACTTACTTGTATGGTTAAAAATAAAGATGATTAAAACAATCAGAAAACATATGGTCTTCATCTTGTTATGATCAGATCTGAAATGACTGCAGTGAAGAAAAGCAGTTGGATTATACCACAAGAGCCTTTGTGATGTCATCAACAATGAAGCCACGTGACCTTACATAGTAATAAAAGTCAATGTGATGACATCAACAATGAAGTCATGTGACCTTACATAGCAACATGAGTCATTATGATGTCATTGCTGCCTACCTAACAATCGTGTCAGTTAAAAAACTGAAAACTATTGAGTGCACTATTTTTTTGTACTTTTATTAATTATGAGAAAATGCTGAATTATTAATTACCGACTTTAATAAAGCAGAATGACAAGTATATTACTAATAATGGGCTTAATGTGAATAAATTGTAATCATAAAGCTAATCCATCAGCAATGTGCTGCCACTATGTCCCGGGTCATGTGAATCCTCATAAACCATAAATACAAAGAACAAACAGGAAAAAGAGCTAATGTGATCAAATAAATAGGTGCATAAATATTATGAATAGATGATCCTTTTATTAGTGGTAAATAGTAATAAAAACAGATAGCAGAGCATAAACCCCCTTATAAACTAAAGACTACTACATAAAATAGCAGAGATAATTGATACATTAGTGCTATATCAGTTATAGGTGTGTGTGCTGTACAATGTATTTTGTAAATACAAACAGCATGGTAAAAGACCACAATAGTGTTATTTTGCAATCCTGTGAACTGAGCAGGAGACAAGAGTTAATGCCACTCAGCCAAGCAATTCTGCAATTTATACTATTTTAGATAGACAGATCACACAGTGGGGGTCATTTATAAACAGTGGGGCAAATTTTGCACCTGGGCAATAACCCATGACAGCCAATCAGACAATTGCTTTCAGTGCCTGCAGATGGCTGAAAATAGCCAATTACTGATTGGTTGCTATGGGTTACTGCCCGGGTGCAAATTTGCTCACTGTTTATAAATGAGCCCCAGTGTGTGATTTTTAGCATTAATTAAATGCACAAAGAGTTAACCTTATTAGCTTAAAACCTTTCCAGTTGAGTGACCCATAGGAGACAGCCTTGAGTGGCTTTTGGTGTCCCGAAGGGAGAAATGCAGAGGTCATAGCACCTAGTGACTGCCACCCAACTTTTCAATCAGTCCCTTGCCTATTCACCTTCCAGTCTGTCTGTATGAACTGTATCCAGATATTTGGCCAATAATTTTCAAGTCGTTAAGATGGCAATTAGTAGTCCTTATATGCAAGCCATTAATTAAGATCTATAGAAAAATGCTACAGAAACAGCTTTATTAATGGGCTGCATATAAATCAGACTAAATGCTACGTTCTACTATTCGCAAACTCTCAGGGCTGTAACTGCCTTATAACTGGTGCTCCAATTTGTACCAATAGGTGGCACTACTGAGGTGCACAACATCACTAATGGGGAACAAAGAGGAAGGCAGGAGCTGATTTGAAGGACAAAGTTCATGAAACGGGACAAGCAGCCCAAGTGTTTGTACATTTAAAATCCAATTATTATCCAGGTATGGGATCCAGTATCCAGAAATCTCTGAATTAGGAGAGGCCATCTCCCATAGACTCCATTTTATCCAAATAATTAATTTGTTTTTAAAATGATTTCCTTTTTCTCTGTAATAATAAAACAGTAGCTTGTACCTGATCTAAACTAAGATATAATTAATGCTTATTGGAACTAAAAGCAGACTATTGGCTTTATTTCATGTTTACGTAATTTTCTGGAAGACTTAAGGTATGAAGATCTAAATAACGGAAAGATCTGTTATCTGGAAACCCCGAAGTCCAGGCCCGGACTGGCAATCTGTGGGTTCTGGAAAATGCCAGAGGGGCTGCTGTTAGTTGCCATAGAGAGTAACTGTGTATTGGGCTGGTGGGAGGCTGTTTGGGCCTCTGTGTACCTGAAATGCCAGGGCCTATTTTGAATCTCAGTCCAGGCCTGCTGGGGTCCCTAGCATTCTGGATAACTTGTCCTATACCTGTACTAATAATGAATTAATGTGTATGTTAATGTGTGTGGGTTTTATTTAGGTTTTGCAGGGATGATCTAATCACATGCTTAATTGCACCAGTGTTGTGACCAGTAATGCCTAATTCTAAGCAACTTTCAATAGTTCTTAATTTTTTATTGTTATAGTTTTTTTAATTATTTGCCTTCTTCTTCTGACACTTTCCAGGTTTCAAAAGGGGGTCACTGACCCCATCTAAAAATAAATGCTGTCTAAGGCTACAAATATTTCTGTTCTGGCCTTCATATTCCAGTCTGCTATTCAAATCAACTCAAGTGGTTGCTAGGATAATATGGACCCTAGCAACCAGATTGCTGACTGAGATTGCAAGCTGGAAAGCTGCTGAATAAAAAGCACATATAATAAATAATAAACCAAGTGCAAATTATCTCAAAATATCACTCTCACATCAGGGGTCCCCAACTATTTTTAACCATGAGGAACATTCAGATGTACAGAAAGAAATCGCCAGCACTTGGTTTAACCCACATTCTAGAGTTGACCAGCTGCTATAAATAATAAAAAGCCATTATTTGGACACTACAAACTTACAATGCTAATATTTAGTATCGGACTCACGTACAATGAGGGACCTTGACTTGGCACGTAGCTTACATATTTTGGGCAAAGTTTGGTACTAACGCCTTATTTTTGGCCGTGAAAAGACCCGAAGCCACAAAAGGAGCCAAATTTGAAGTCCTGAAGCCTCCAAAAGACCTAAGGCTACAAAAGGAGACTAAGTTGAAGTCCCAAAGCCACAAAAGGAGCCGAAGTTGAAGTCCAAAAGCCATGAGTTCAATTCTACTGAACACCAATGTGTTTTTTTTTATTTTATTAAACCCCTGGCTACCAATGTATTATTTTAATAGGCCCCTGCCACCAATGTTTTTAAAAAAATATTCTCTGGGGCTCCAATGTTTCTTTTTAACTTCTAAGGGGGGCCCTGGTGCCAATATTTTTTTTTTTAAAAAAACTTTGATGGGGGGCCTGGCACCAATGTTTTTTTTATACTGATGGGGGGCCCTGACCACCAATGATTTTTCAAAAACCTTTTTAACTGTGGTGTGGGCGGGATCTGGGCTGGGACTGGGGCCCGGAAAATTTGTTTTATGGGGCCCCGTGATTTCTAATGGCAGCCCTGGGTGCACATCATGTGACATTAGTTACTCCACAGAATCCACTAATAATTTAAAGACAATCTCATGGTTTGCAGTGAAGTGGGTGTACTATATATAATAACTCATAATTATAGCAAACTCACAAGCACTTTGTAGCCTGAAGTCTCTCTTTTTTTTTTTTTTGCTCTTTTCTCTTTAGGAAGGAAGAATTGTAGAAATAATGTCAGTGTGACTTTGTGAGCTACAGTCTAGGGATGTGCTGTGACATTTTTTGACATTGCTCTGAAATAAATGTGTTTTCACATACAGCACAAACACAGTTATGACACCTGGAAGCAAGGGTGCAGCCAAGCAGCCACTGTGACAGATCCCATCTCTGACTCCCCCACTGTACTCAGCCCAGCACCATATAATAACCGGCAACTGCACACATAGGCTAGGGGCCCATGGGCTGTACTGACCATCGCTGTCATATGGCTTTACCCTGGGCATATCCTTTAAAGAGGTTGATAGAAATAATGGGGCCTTACTACATTTTTTCAGTTGTCTGTAAAAGTGGCCTATTTATCATGGGGGTCATGATGTAGTTCTACTGCATAGTGTGTGGCCCCATATGTATGGGGGGAAAGCAAGTTACTGCAAGGTACTACTTACCGCACCTGATTATTGTGTCGTAAGCTGGCTAAAATTTGATTAATACCTGTAATTGCTGAATGTTCTGAAGCAGCAGCAGTCAAATGGCTCTGCTGGCAGTTTGGGACCTTGACCAATTGTGCTGGCTGACCAGGCAATGGAATGATCTCTGCTCCTTCCCTCTGAAATCTTCAGCAGAGAGTTAAAAGTTGTCTAGTTCCAGTATTTAGCCATCAGAACATTAGCCTAAAGTGGAGGATAGATAGAGCTGCTGCACATATTCAGGTGAGAGATATGGGGCATACCTCCTAACTGTAAAGACTTCAGCCTACAGTCCCAGACTGTTACTGAAATGTTCCTGTTTTCTCTATGATCTCCTGCACTAAAAAGATATAAAGTTTCTGAAACTTAATTAAATATGAGGGGTTTCGGCAGAGAGACCGGAATAATCAGCACCTGTGCTTGGATACATGTGTAACTATTTAAGATAAATGAATCTCTTGGGGGAACTAAGACTAGGAGCTTAAAGGGCAATTTCACCTTAATTTTCAAAACAGAAATAACATAAAATATGGCCCTATACACACTTGAAATCTGCCAAATTTTGTAAAATGGATGTGGTATTTGTGGGATGTGGCCACAAAATGGGCTTGGTCAAAAAAATATATTTGTCCCTCTTTCCAATTTTCATATGTTGGGAGGTATGATGGGGTACATGTGTGAGCACAACCTCATGTTGAGTACAACCAAGTTCTGCTTACTATGGTAATTCTGGAGCAGGTCTGGACTGAGAATTAAAATAGGCCCTGGCATTTCAGGTATACAGAGGCCCAATCAGCCCACATAGAGGCCCAAACAGCCCCCACCAGCCCACTAAATATTGACTTTCAATGGGACCTTACAGCAGCCCCTCTGGCATTTGCCAGAACCCACAGATTGCCAGTCCGGGCCTGTTCTGGAGTAATCTGCAAGTACTAATACACTCTCCTTTGTGCCACCTTACCTTCCATTTAAAACACAATTTCCTCTTGGTAAATAAAAGGGCACAACCATGGGTTTTTGTACATTGCAGCCTGAAGTGCTTTCCAAAAAGCAACAGCGCACCTTGGAAATGGAAAACCAAATAAAGTTGTTTAATAGGAAAGCCAGCGAGTAAATGAAATGCACAGTATTTTGATTGTAATCACTGGGTTTCAGTACAGCACACTCTGATTATAAGGGACAGCTTTAGACCTTGTCAATCAATGAAATTGCTCATTGCAAGAAGTCATTGGTGAGAGGCTTGTAAAACTGTTTAGACATGTAAATACCCGTTACTTGCATTACCATTTTAATTCCTCCTCACACTATTTTTCCTTCATTTATTTAGATATGTATTCAGTGTTCTTCATTTGGGCATTTCTGTTCCATTTACATTCTTTAAATGCTGGCGATGTCTGGGGAGACTGAAGGATCTTGCTGAAGGCTCAGGCACAGGGGAGAAACAAGACTATGGGTGCTTTTAGTTTTAGCTGGTGGCATATAATGGGGTTTGCAGGGTCGACTTGAATGACCAGTCGGTTGATTGTATGGAATGAGAAGTGTGAAGACTGGAATGACCCGTTTGTGGTCAAAGGCTTATTGTACATGTAGACTTTTAACTAGTGCAGCCACTTGGGAAGTCAAAACACTGTTGCTAAAGTTGCTCATTTATTGAAGAAGGAGAAACCAGATGCATAAGGGAGATACTGGCACTGTTGGGTAGGGATTGCATGGTGGAAAATGAGCCTTCCCAAGTGCCCCGTGCCTCCTACCAGCAACTGCCATAGGCAGCATGTTTCCAGTTCAGAGAAATAGGAAGTTCCTCGAGCATGGTCATGGGTGTTTTGACCAATATGGTTCTTTATGACAAGAGCACTGCACTGAAAACTACATGGGCCACAAACCTAACCTATAGTAAGATAAGTAAGTGAGATAAGGATCTATCCAATATTACCCTATTTATAAACGGAGAGGGGCGAGGAAAATTTGTAAATGAATGTGTTTTATACAGTATTGACAGAAAAAGAAACTATGGATGTTTTTTATCAAAACTTAAAAGAATAGGCAGAACTCATTTTTAAAGGAATTGTTCAGTATAAAAATAAAAACTGTGTAAATAGATAGGCTGTGCAAAATAAAAAATGTTTCTAATATAGTTAGTTAGCCAAAAATGTAATGTATAAAGGCTGGAGTGATTTGATGTATAACATGTCAGTCAGGACTCTACTTCCTGCTTTTCAGCTCTCTTGGTTTACACTGACTGGTTACCGTGGTTACCAGGCAGTAACCAATCAGAGACTTGAGGGGGGGCTACATGGGTCATATCTGTTGCTTTTGAATCTGAGCTGAATGCTGAGGATCAATTGCAAACTCACTGAACAGAAATGTACCATGTGGCCCTCCTTCAAGTCGCTGACTAACTCAGAGTTAGAGAGCTGAAAAGCAGGAAGTTGGATTCTGGCTGTTTTATTAGATATCTGTTCACTCCAGCCTTTATATATTACATTTTTGGCTAACTAACTATATTAGAAACATTTTTTATTTTGCACAGCCTATCTATTTACCCAGTTTTTATTTTCACACTGAACTATTCCTTTAAGACAATTGCTATTTATTGTGGTCATCTTTAGCAAAGGTGTTTATAAATGTATACTGTCCCTTTAACAGATAGGAGCTTCATGTTTCTAAGCTGCTACTGCTGCTCTGTTTTAGGCTAATTTCTGGTGAAGACACCACCTTATATTTTAGCAGAGAAATGGACAAAACTGCCTATAAGGATTAGCACACATGAGGTGTTCTGTTGGGGAATCTGTTCTTGGGGAATCCTACTGACATAATATAATATATACATAATATACAGTGAGAGGCAATAGATGCTGACACCCCAGATACCCCTTACCCTCTCCAAAAAGTGTGTTATCTGAAGGATGGAGCAGGTTTTAGCATTCTGCAGGTCAATATTACCTAAGATATCATCTGTATGGTTGAAAATGGTAAATGCGATGATAGCACCAATCAGGAGATATAAGAGAGGCTGTGCCATACCTGAGAATAAGAATAAGCTGTGGCAATAACTGCCTGAAAGGACTTGCATTGTCCTGGGTTGAATGTTTCTGCAACTACAGGGTCATGTACTATGATCTGTGATGGTTCCCCATACCATTAAAGACATGCATTCGTTTTAAAATAAGATTTTAAATGGTAGAATACCACAATATCATATTGTATTAAAAACGACACCATTAAATCAGGATATAATCTCTTGAAATCATATGGATGGATCTGCTTGCAACCAACTCTGTTACTAAAAACGTATATCAATACACATTTACTAGGGGAACTAGAGTATGTTCAGTGTCTATGCTTGTACATATGGAATTAAGGACTGTTTAGAAATCAGCGCCCTACTTAGGTTTCTAGGTCTCAATATTACTTTGAGTTACTGATTTGTAGATGTTCTTGGCAGGGCTATAACTATAAAGAAGGTAAACCCGGTGACTGCTGGGGGCCATGGACGTATAAAAGGCCTTGATGGGGCATTGACTGATAAGCAGGTTTAATATTTATTTATGGTAAATGTCTTATATTTGATATCTAGAGTTACCAATCAGTAACTCAAAGTAATATTGTGACCTAGAAACCAAAGTAGTAACTTCTAATTATGCAACTGGCCTTTCATGTAATAACTACATGTAATAACTACATGTATTCTTTATCCATCATCATGTTGGTAACTCCAGCATTAGACTGGGGGGACTGGGCCCACATCAGGGGCCCCACACCCCGCCAGCTCCCAGCTATAACCCCCCTCCCCTTGCCCACAGCCCCCACCCCAGCTACAACTCCCTCCACCAGCCCCTAACCCACATATACATTTTTACCTTGTAGGGGAAGTAGGCAGCATAGGAAGTGGGTCTGGGTCAGCAGGGCCCATCAGGGTTTTCCTGGTGTCCCGTTGGCCCAGTTTGACCCTGGGTGACTCCATCTACCTCTGTTCTAAAGAATCACTGGAACAACATGACTGAGAAACATATAGAGACACATGAAAGTGTAAGTTACAAATCTGGTAGAGCTGAATGCAAGCTGAGAAGCCTGTAGGGCTGAGGTAGAAATTACATTTTGCTAGCAAAGGTCAGCGCAGATTATGAATTCTGGAAATATGTCATTCGGGCTGTCAGTTGGTTGTTTATTATTGTGTCCTCATGTGCAATAGTGTCATGTACGTTGTATTTACATTGAGTCCTGAGGAGCTCCACTTGCTTCAATCATGTTGTGGAGAAAGTCATTAGAGTTTCCCCAAATGTGGAGTTGCCCCCTAAAGGGGTACGAAGCAGTGGATAGGGTGCGGAATCTGAAGGTCACTAAGGGGTATATTTATATACCCCTTATAGGTTTTTTTTTTTTTTTTTACCTTGAATGACCTTGAAACTCGAATGGTATCTAATTTAAGAAAAAACTTGAACATCTAAAACTAATATTACCAACCCAAAAACTCAAATCGAATTTGAAATGAACTCAAACTCGAATGTCAGGAAGGCTATTAACATCTTCAAATGGATCACTAGACCTCTGCCATTGACTTCTACATGAGCTCGGCAGGTTTTAGGTGGCGTACTATCAAATTCAAGTTGTTCCAAGGGTCAAGGTATGATAAATCTTGAAATTTGAATTTACTATTCAAATCTTAATAAATCTGACCCTAAGAGTTAGATATGAGTCAAATGCTTATTTGGTCTTATGGATAGCACAGGAACCCCAGCAGTTTTAATAACATCATTCCACTTTATCTCATATTGCCTCTTGTAATGAGTTGTGCAGTGATACTGTAAATTATATGTTTTTGTTCCCCAACCATACAGTAATATTTGAGTGCATTGGCAAACACCATAATGAAAGGTTGCTCTGGGGTGGGAAAGTTTTCTTCAGATTGCATGCATTAAATATGTTTCCTGCTTTTATATGCACATGTAACCCTTTCAACACCCCTTTGTCTGTGTTACACTCCACGTGTGGCGCTTATCTGATGACACGGGACAAACCTGAGCCGATCCGCAGTGGTATTGGAAGAAATTGGGTACCTGGTACTTACTAGCGCAGTGCCTCCACCTAATGTGAATACAGTAAGAACACACACAGTATTGGTTAAACTGAATAATGGTTTATTATAAAATAAATGGGCAACTAGTACATGCAGCACTCCTATCCAGTGGCAATAGGGCCTCACTAACTAACTGTCTAGCTACCTAAAAAGGCAAAGTCCTTTAATGTCCCTTCAATAACGGTGTCTTTTTATCTTCAGTGCTCTTTAGGGTACTGTCCCTTTAAACAGGACGCTCACAAATCCTCTTTGGATACTTTAGAGCTCTCTTCAGGTGAATCCAGCACATTCAGTCATACAGTGCGATTACCAGCCCTTTTGGATGCTCAGATAGGAATCTCCTGCTGGTTGTTCCTCCAGTCTGGATTCCTTCACACTCTCTGTCTTTCCAGGCACAGTATGTGGCTTCCCTGTGCCAGCCTGATCCAAATGAATGCCTTTGGTGCAGCCTCTCAGTTCTCTGGACCCACCAGCAGCTCTCTGGCCTCTTTCTCTGTCCACCATGCGGCTCACTATGCCAGCCTTTCTTCTTTTGCCAGTCTCTGTGACTTCCTTTTCCTGCCTGCCACCCACTAGCTGCTGTGTCACTTCCTGTTGCACTGAAATCACTGAATAGCTGGTTGCTAGGTAACAGCTTACAGCAAACAGACACAGGCTCTGGGCTTCTGCCCTTACAGGGATAAGAGCAATGATGTTGCACAGATTCCCTACATACATAGTATGGCTGGGGGCTCCCCAGTAATTGTGCCCATGTGATTAGAGAAGCCGATCAGTCTTTCTCTTTAATTAACAAGTATTTTAATGTCATTTTCTCTTTAATGATTTATAACTTATCTGTAACTTTCAATGCAGCTGATAATAGCATTGTTTAACCCATTTTGTTCTCTGGTTTTAACTAGTTAAACAATGTGGCAGGAGTCCATTCTTCTCCAGGTCTGGTAATCAGCTAGAAGAGTATAAACTGCTGGACAGAAATCCCTTTTGATTTACATTTTGTAATGAATGTATATTGGAAAACTGCTTATGCAAAAAAAGAAAATCTTTTGGGTGAGAATTCCTTTAAAGCGTAACGTCATCAAAATAGATGACATTAAACAAACACAATTCAGAAAGGTTATTACATCCATGCATTCTCTTTTGTAACTTGTGGCAAGTACCAATGAGCCCCTTCAGTCTACTCTGATAAATGACACTGAGTACAGTGCACACATTGATAAAAGGCAACCCTGGAATTACCTTCAGGCCTACAGCTAATTGCAGGGTTCCCTTGGCAGGTTGCCTAAATTTTGTAGGCAGTGATGCCATCAGAACAATAAAGGAGGGGAAAATACATGAGTTGCAGATTTAGAACAATTTACTATAAAGGATTTGCATCAATATAGTGCACTGTGTGAAGTAGAGGGTGCCCACGATTATGAGGCAAACTCATAGGGACAAATTTACTAAGCGCCGATAATTCGCGAGCGACGGTTTCGCAGGCAGCGCAACACTTTGCTAGGCGAAAATTCGATCAGACAACGCTAATACACTAACATGCAAAGTTGATTCGGCTTCCGATGAAACTGAACCTAGTGTGTGTATGTAGAAGTGAAGGTGCTGGGCAGGTATTAAGTAGACGACTCTGCTTTCTGTGATCGCACTGCTTCTTGTGTGTCATCTATTACCAACAGGCACAAATAGAAAACTGGCAGGTGCAGCATCGGACTGGGGGCAC
Organism: Xenopus laevis; assembly: GCF_017654675.1. Classification (NCBI taxonomy): domain Eukaryota; kingdom Metazoa; phylum Chordata; class Amphibia; order Anura; family Pipidae; genus Xenopus; species Xenopus laevis. The sequence goes on along the minus strand of NC_054377.1, from coordinate 119,455,322 downwards.
CATGGTTGCCACCTAAGGGGTCCTGCACACCTCTCTGGGCCCCCTGCCCAGCGTACCTCATTCTTTTTGTAGCTGTGATCAGGGCCATTTGGGGAAGTCCGGGGGCAGTGCCAAAGGTTTCCGGCTAGGGAATGGGACTGGGTCAGCTGAGCCCACGAGGACTGGGGCCCATCGTGGTTTTTCCTGGTGTTCCACTTGCCCAGCACAACCATGGGCAGCTGTGCACAGTGGTGTAACTTTTTTATGGGCCCTCACACCTGGGTGAAATTGTGGGTGATGCTGTGGGTTGGGGTACTATGTTCTATTCCAGCCAGGGCACCATCTGCAAAGCGTTTGTATGTTCTTCCAGGGTCTGCATGAGTTTCCTCCTACACCTCAAAAACGTACAGTCAGGTTAATTGGCTCCTGTTAAAATACAGTTTATCCTAACCTGTGTGATAGAGAATTTCAGCTCCACTGGGGAAAGAATAAATGCAGAATAATAATGTAAATCATTGATTAATTAATAAGAGCTTTTGCCCTGGGGAAACATTGCACCATGCAATGAAATAATAATTGAAATGTTCAGCAACACCTAATGGTTCCAAAAGAGTAAGGTTTCTATGAGATTATCATCTGCTGAAGCTCACAGGTCTAAAGGAGCTATATTCTTGACTGGACAATACATTTATTGTTCTCTCACATCAGTGTTTGGTGTAAAGCATTCCACTAAACACAAGCGAAACGATTGTTATTTGGTCAAATAACAATCGTGCAGGTTTCAAAATCCTGTTGGATGAGAACAGCATTGCATGGTTATATGGGCCTCTTATGATGATCCTTCGGACCAATAATAGGATCAGCCAAATTTGGCCCAGCACGTAGATGGCCAAACTGGGCACAGACAAGCAGATCTGGTTGTATATGATCAGCTTAATAGTAGCCCTTCTGATGATTGATATTGCTTTTATTACTGATTACTGATATTGCTTTTTGCTATCTAAATAAAATAGAACAGTTTTTATTCTCTTTGTAAACTGACAGTTACAGTGGCGCAAGAAAGAACATTTCAGCCCATTACTGCAATCATAAATTTACTGAAAAGGCAATTAGGTGAATTTCAAACAAGTTAGGAAATTTCACTGGAGAGTGGCTTCAGGGAATTCATTTCCAGAAAACCATTCGTGTGGGGAAAATTAGTAATTGTATTTTGTGTTTTGTTTTCATTTTCTCCCCAAATCTGAATTTAATATAAACCCACACCGACACAAATTGGCAACAGCCCACACATAACAGAGATATATATATATATATACACAGGCAGGCAATAGAAAGCATAGGCTGGGATAGATTTACTCTTTTCTGCTATAATTTTACACTTAAATACATAATAGATACAAAGCAGATTTTATTCATATGTTTAACATTCGGCTACAAACACTAGTGATCTTTTAATTTTTTTGTAAATACAGAAATTATCACCAGTAACAAACGGCTGCCATGACATAAACCCTGGTGTTTTAGGGCTAAAAGCCTTGGAAAAAGCCACCTGAATTTTTTTCCATCTGACCACCGTAACGGATGCATTATTATCTGATCGTTTGGCCCTAGGGCCCAGGATCGGATCAACCCACTTCAATGTGGGCATATTTACGTCTATAGCCACCTTAACCCTTGTACCATCTACTGTGTTCCCTCCTTACTATTTATCAGGCTTAGTCATGAATTTACATCTTTGTATTTGTATCAAATACAGAACACTCAAGTCTAACATCCTTTATGTCTTCCAGATTGTATCAAAGTAACAAAATGCCCTGGAACATTGTCTTTTGAAGACGAGGTCCTGCTTTTTTGAACCTTACCAAATGGAAAATAGAGATAAAGAGTCCCAGTAAGGGCATCCTAGGCAAGGTAGTGCCAGAGATACATATAAAAAACTGTATGAGCATAATGTCCATCATGGTAGGTAGCACAAGCACCTGATTTAGAGGAGTGATCCCCAACCAGTGGCTCAAGAGAAACATATTGCTCACAACCCATTGAACGTTGTTCCCAGTGGCCCTTAAAGTAGGTGCTTCTTTTTGAATTCCTGGCTTGGAGACAAGTTTTGGTACCATGTGTACTGCCAAACAGAGTCTCATGTAGACAGACAGTCCTCATTGGGCCAATCACAGCCCATACTTGGTACACCAAGAACATTTTGCTTGTGTTCCTCTCCAACTCTTTCTACATATGAATGTGACCCACTTAAAAAAAGTTGGGGATCCCTGTGGAATGTGCCCTGCACAGTATATGTATTCAACAATAGATCGAAAAAAAAATCACTCATTCATTTGTGGCAATGGAGAGATGCTTCCATAGTAACTACTATGCTAAAATGAATGAGATTATTCTAGTCATTTGCTTTGGGGAGCCTACAGGGCTGTGTTAAAGCATGGTAATAATATTAATGTTGAACTGAAGCGACTGTTGCCGGTGAACAATGAAGAACATGGTGAACAGGGTCTCCTGAAAGTTGAGCACATTAAATTGAAGAGGGCACACATATATTTAAAGTGTTAAGTGGAACATTTAAACAGCTGATTTCACTATGCTGATGGGTGACAATCTGGCAGAAAATACATTGTCGCGTAGAATGTTGTAGCAACTCTAGACAATAGATCACTCTTTCAGTCTCTTATATACGTGTATGTAATATAAGACAATGTTGCCCATAGCAGATGACCAGTTAACGCAGCCTTCTAATTGGGTGCTGTAGATGATTAATTCATTAGCAAAGGTTACACCTTTTATTACCTTTGCCCATTTCATTTTTTCATCTGTCTAAAGTGTTTTCACTAGTTCTTCCAAGCTTCATTCACTTGCATGTCTCATTACTCATGCACTTTCCTTTTTCCATCTTTCTTTTGTATCAGGGGCATTTGGTGTAGGGATCGCTCCTTACTTCATCCAGATACCTACATTATGTACAGTATGTAGTAACCACCAGTTTCTATTCTCTATGTATCAACTCTACTCTTTTTTGAAGCAATGTAGCATTACCCATTTATACTGTGGAGAAGGATCTATTTATTTAAAGGGGTGTCTCACCTTTAAGTTACCTTTAAGTGTGTAGAATGGCTAATTCTAAGCAATTTTTTAATTGTCCTTCATTTTTTTCTATAGTTTTTTTAATAATTTGCCTTCTGCTGCTGACTCTTTTTAGTTTTCAAATGGGGTTCACTGACCCCATCTGAAAAACAAAGACTCTGTAAGGCTGCAAATGTATTGCTATTGGTACTTTGTATTACTCATCTTTCTATTCAGGCCTCTCCTATTCATATTCCAGTCTATTATTCATATCAATGCATAGGGATGTAGCGAACTGTTCGCCGGCGAACTAGTTTGCGCGAACTTCGACTGTTCGCGTCCGCCGAATGTTCGCGAACGTCGCGCGACGTTCGCCAATAGGCGTTCGTGTCAAAATCGTTTGACCATTCGATCGCTAAAATCGAAGGATTTTCGTTCGAATCGAACGATCGAAGCCATTGGATTGAATGAAATCATTCGATCGAATGGCTTCGATTGTTCGATTCGAACGAAAATCCTTCGATCGAACGATTAAAATCCTTCGATCGTTCGAATCGAACGATTTTCGGATGTTCGAAGTTCGCGAACTGTTCGCATTTTTTGCCGGTGTTCGCGAACGGCGTTCGCGAACACATAAACGGCAGTTCGCTACATCCCTATCAATGCATGGTTTATATTATAAAGTAGACCCTAGTAACCAGATTGCTGAAATTGCAAACTGGAGAGCTGCTGAATAAAAAGCTAAATTCCTAATTTAGCTAAAAAAAACTCAAAAACCACAAATAATAAAAAATGATAAACCAATTGCAAATTGTCTCTTAATTTAATTTCAAGGTAAACAACCCCTTAAAGTCTTTGTGTTCTATCTGAATCTGCTTTGAATTCACCTTAGCTACACCCTGTCTTATGAACCCTATCCACCAAGGTTTGCAAGCTCACTTCTTGAGACCATTACTCTCTGTGTAGCTGTAATTAGTTAGCATTGCAGAGGCATGGGAAGATGGGAGGTAATCTAACATAAGACAATTTAATATTCATTTAAGTAAGTAAGTAAGACTCTAACCCCTCTCCCTAGATTCCTGCCCTCAAATAACTACAGGGCCAGGGACGCTAATATATATTTAAACTCAGCCTCCATGGGAATGCAATATAAACTACACCAAGCACGTTCATTGTGGAACAGTGAGTGCTCATTATAAATGTGTCCTACATTATGTTCTAACTGATCATGCATGCAACATATTATAGCTCCTACTGTCATTAATAATAAAATTAAAAGGCACCAAGGAACTTCCTTTACCATTCAAAATGACTTCTAATATCCTTTATCATTTTTAATAGTGGGGAATTATCCCTGCCATATGAGGGGCAGTTGGGCACAGAATAAACATGATTTGGATGATTTATGAAGCACCTACAAAGGGCAATGGCATTACTTAGCTTTACTTAAACATTTGCAGGTCATTTATTATTCCAGGAGATCTTCTAAAAGCACATTGCCTTCAAAATTGTTCTAACGGCAGTAATACCTGTCAGAACAACTCCGGCTGCTTGATAAATAGTGGGTGCCAGTCAGGTGACAGCACAAGAGTATCTACTAAGCAGGGCTTGTGCTAATTTTCTTAGCTAATTAGTGATAAATCCGCCTGCAATAAGAGCTAAGGTTACAGGCAAATGGATGTCAGTACACAGCCTCGAGGTTTGCTTGTAAAAGTCATTGTGACCCTCTCAGCAGTAGCAACTTATTGCTGAATGTTCTCCAATATCTTTTCATGGCACAGAGAGCTCGTTAGAAGCCTTTACCTGTAGGTAAAATGAAAAAAAACTTTTAACCTGAGTTGAATAGGAAGGAACTTTCACTTTCTGAAAGATTAAATCATAAGTTCTATGTTGAACCTTTCTTTTAACATCTACTGTAAATACCCTCAAAAATCCCATCATTAGTATTAGTATCATAAGTATTAACCAAATATGGTGGAAAATATGACTTTGTTAAAGGGGTTGTTCACCTTCCAAACACTTTTTTCAGTTGTTTTCAGGTTGTTCCCCAGAAATAAAGACTTTTTTCAATTACTTATTTTTTACTGTTTTTCCAAAAAGTTTAAAGTCGAATGTCCCTGTCTCTGGTGTTTGAGTCCTGATCTTATCTAGCTACTGTGTGTAAAGGTCATGGGCTGGGGAAATACTTTGTACCCTGCCTTATTTGGAACCAGAAGATCCAGGATGTCTTGGGGTGGGAAAGGTTACCTTTTTAGTAAGAAATGTTGCATTCACTAATGCCCAATAAAACATTTATCAGTAGTAGATGCAGGAGGGTGTGTTGTATTTGTGTTTTTTTTTTTATTTTAACCAAGTTGCTATGATAGCGATGCTTTTACCTTACAATTTTGCAAATAAGCAGATGCACTGGGGTTCATTGGGGTAATTCTTGGTGCTCATGATGAAGAGCCTAACAAGGGATTCAAATGTTGAAATTTATTTTCTTTCTGCATATTCTATAGGAGCCCCATGAGTGCAACTCTCTCCTTTTTCTGTTTATAATTATAAATGTCCCCTTGTTTTATAAAGTCACACCACAATCCTGCAATGTTATGTTTTTCTTAGGCAGGAATCCCCAACCTTTAGAAGCCGTGAGCAACATTAGAAGTAAAAGGAGTTGGGGAGCAACACAAGCACGAAAAATGTTCCTGGGGTGCCAAATAAGGGCTGTGATTGGCCATTTAGTAGCCCCTATGTGGATTGTCAACCTACATTTAGGCTCTGTTTGGCGGTACACCTGGTTTTTATGTAACTAAAACTTGCCTCCAAGCTAGGATTTCAAAAATCTGCTTTGAGGCCACTGGGAGCAACATCCAAGGGGCTGGAGAACAACATGTTGCTCGCAAACTACTGGTTGGGGATCACTGTTCTAAGGTAAGTATAACACAATAGGAGTCTAATTACAGATGGAAAGGATGGTAATGGCAAGCCAGCCTGATACAATACTAGCTGAATTACTTTAAACCATTCTAATTATACATGTACTGTATATAAAGACAGCTTAGATGGAAAAGGTTTAGGGTACACGGTAGGTGTTGTACCCTAAACTAACACATAGCAGCTTACTTAAGTTGTAGATTCTGTCGTTTCTTGTTCTATTACGAGAAGGCCATCTCCCATAGACCACATTTTGTCCAAATAATCCACATTTTTAAAAATGATTTCCTTTTTCTCTGTAATAAAAAACAGTACCTTGTATTTGATCCAAACTAAGATACAATGAATCCTTATGGAAGCAAAACCAGCCTATTTGGGGTTATTTAGGGGCCGATTCACAAAGGGTCGATTATCGAGGGTTAATTCGACTGGGAATTAAAATCCTCAAAGGATTTTAGCGCAAATAGTGCGATCGAACGATCAAAGGATTATTCCTTCGATCAAACGATAAAATCCTTCGAATCGAACGATAAAATCCTTCGATTCGAACGATAAAATCCTTCGAATCGAACGATTCGAAGGATTTTAATCCAACGATCGAAGGAATATCCTTCGATCAAAAAAAGTTAGCCAAGCCTATGGGGACCTTCCCCATAGGCTAACATTGAGTTCGGTAGCTTTTAGATGGCGAACTAGGGGGTCGAAGTTTTTTCTTAAAGAGACAGTACTTCGACTATCGAATGGTCGAATAGTCGAACGATTTTTAGTTAGAATAGTAGTCGATTCGAAGTCGTAGTCGAAGGTCGTAGTAGCCCATTCGATGGTTGAAGTAGCCCAAAAAACACTTTGAAATTCGAAGTTTTTTTACCTCGAATCCTTCACTCGAAGTTAGTGAATCGGCCCCTTAATGTTTACATGATTTTCTAGTAGACTTAAGGTATAAAGATCCAAATTACAGAAAGATCAATTATCTGGAAAACACCAGGTCCTGAGCATACTGGATAACAGGTCCCATACCTGTATTATCTACAGCTCCCTTTAATGTCATTGATTCCAGTATTAAATATCAAATACAACCCTGATGTGGAGCGACAAGGTACATACTCACAGAAAGAAATTAGAGTATAAATGTTATAACTGTTTTGAAGTGAGGAATTCTGAAAATACTTTTGATATTTTTGCCATTTATCAAAATTTTCTCACTGTCAATAAAAGTTTTTAATGAATTAACACATTTATAAAACCTGTCTCTAGTCATGTGAATGTATTCAGCTTCTTTGTGCAGTTGAGTATCATTTTTTATATGGAGTGTTGAGAATCCAATGCATATTGTATGTGGGGAGAAGGGGGACTGTGCCAGGAATGGAGCAGATAAGAAACCAGGGGGATTGTGGGTGCAGGACAGGAACATTGGTAGTGAAGCTGTTGGGAAGCAAGTTCAGAGGAGGGGTTAAATCAGAGGGCCAGTGGTCTTTTAGCAGACTTAAGATACAGGGATCCAAATTACAGAAAGATCCCTTATCCGGAAAAACCCAGGTCCTGAGCATTCTGGATAACAGGTCCCGTACCTGTATTTTGAGTGCTGAAACAATAAAATTGTGAAATCCAGATAAAGTTTTGACAACGTTTGATAATAAACCCCAGTTTGTTAGCCTAATATATTTACTTTTTTTCCAGTTTGAGGGCCTCTGTGTCTTTTATTTGTACACTGTACAAAGTATATTTTAATTTTTTTATCAGATTATTTATGAGCAGATAAACATTTCAGTTAAAATGAATTCACTTACGGTTTCAGTAGGATAGAAAAGAAACTTGTCTGTTGTACTGTACTGTTCCTTTTTTTTATTCAGTCGTTATTCTTTTAATCAAACAAAAAGATAAAATAACAGCAAGTGGGCACCATGATTTTTCTTGTCTTTTGCTTGAATAACTGGCAATATTTTGCTTGGATTATTTATGGATGCATGGTGTCATGAAGGCCACGTGTTTGACAGGGAGCAGCCTGAGTGGATTTATGAGGTTGTTCTAAGTTTGTATTTAGACCCTGCCGCAGTGTTGACACCATAGGGCTGTGACTCTGTATTACTGAGCCGTCACAAGAGACTGAAGAGAGAAAAGGAAAAATATTTACATGATATAGTCTCATACCCTCTAACTGACTGGGAAGTAGAGTCCTGCATTGGGTTGGGTACCACTAGGGGTGATGTTGTAGGGGTGGGCATGTACCTATTCTGACTGCTTTCCCCTAGTTTGGGGTTCCATGTGAGGGGGTGGGTGAAGGTAGATAGTGAGCCAAGGTGATGATTAGGGGGTTATTGTGGACTTTTTACTTTTCGGATCAGCACTGAGTGCCCTGGGGTAATGGGTAGTAGGTCTTATGAAATGCAGAATTGGGCACTGGTTGGCGGGTCTGTGCCCTCACCTCTCAGCACTGGCACCCAATGGCGAAATTTTAGAGAATGCAGATCCTGCGGTCACGGGAAGGGGAGAGTAAATTATTATGCAGGCTGAGAGGGGTTCACAAACTTTTTCATATGACTGTATAAATGGCTGTGAATGTAATATACTGTATTATTATGGATACACATCAAAGGAGAAGAGGTTGTCCCTTGAATGACTCATTGGATGATGGTAAAGTCGCTTTATGCTGCGCTGCTCGTTAATATGAATCATTCCGCATTTTCCCTAACACAATTATATAGCTCTGCTGTTCATTGTTGCTCTATCTTTACATTTATTTTTATCCCTATTTGTAACCCTTCCCCGATCAGTGTCCCCCCTTTACTCTCCATCAATATTTCTCTTTCTTCCCATGTCTTACTCCCAGCCTCTTACCTTTCAGCAAAATCTCGTAAATAATTAAAAGAGATACTTAAAAAAAAAAAAGAGAAAAAGAAAATACCATAGAGATGACAGAAGGTTTTAGTTTCCATGGCTACCTCTTTCCTGGGGCATGCAGTCTTTATTTTAGCTCTGAGCAGCGGGGGACGGAACACAGGGGCAGAGATACACAGAGAAACCTCTCCGGGCTGCCGCCACCACTGCTTAAATCATTGGCCACCTCTTTGGCCGCAAAATGGCACTGGGGAATATTTTGTGGGTCAAGGCCCTCTGACACCAGGCTAAATGCAATGTCTGTTACACACAGGGATTCTCCACTCATAGAGTTCACAAGTCTTTATCCGACGCAGACAGACAAAATCGGAAAAATGGGAATCTTTGTGAACTTGAAAGATACAGAATTTCCAGGAATTAAAAAAATATATATTTTCTTTAGATTATCTATTGTAAAAACAGTGACAGTGTCTTCCCTTGTGTAGTGGGGAAGTCAAGTCCTGTAATAACAGGTTCATGTAAAGAGGAAACATGGTTTATTATCAATGTATCTAAAGGAGACGCGTTCCCTCCCATAATGTCCCCAGCTTAATGTAAAGCTGCTGAGATGGCTCTTCTGAACACTTTATTATTATTTTCTTTTAGATTTTATGAAAACACACTGAGAGACAGAACTGAGCAGAGAAGTGTCAGGAGACTCTTCTTTAATCAGTGAATTAAGCTTTCACCGTTCTCTGCAGCCACCACCCAAATCCGGACTGCAGGGGGCGCTCCTCTTACACAATGATGGTATTTAGCGGTGAACAAGTGTTACTAACACTGTGTTAGTATCATGAAATCTAAAAAACAATTATGTAAATTACAAAAAAATATATATGCAGGTATATGTAAAATGAATGATGGGTACACTTGGCATCACAGGTGCATTTTGGCCTGGTGTTGCCATAGGCACTGGACATCCGACTGTTCCTCTAGCCCAGTGATCCCCAACCAGTAGCTCGCTCTCCAACCCCTTGGATGTTGCTCCCAGGGGCCTCAAAGCAGGTGCTTATTTTTGAATTCCAGGCTTGGAGGTGAGTTTTATTGCATTAAAACCAGGTGCACTGCCAAACAGAGCCTCAATGTAGGTTGACAATCCACATAGGGGCTACTAAATGACCAATCACAGCCCTTATTTGGTACTCCAGGAACATTTTTCATGCTTGTGTTGCTCCCCAACTCCTTTTACTTCTGAATGTTGCTCACGGGTTGTAAAGGTTGGGGATCCCTGCTAGCAAGTGGAATTTAGTATGTGCATGTGCTGATCTGGAACAGGCTAATATTGCCCATTCCCTAAGCACCACCTCTAAATTTAGCTGCAAGTGTTCCCTAACAGACTAGGGAAAAATATTATTTAAAACATTTTCCCTATATAGGCACCTAAGGGAGGCCCCCCTGAAGCTGACATCCTATGCACTGGCCTTCAGGTGCTTATATGTATTTATAACTTTATTTACATAACACTACTAAGATACGCATCACTGTACAATTTTACAGTATAGAATATAACACACAGGGAGGATAAAATACAATGTATAAATAGTAACGGCCATATGGTAAGAGGCACAGTAGGAAGGAGGTTCCTACCCTACAGAGCTTACAATCTAAGTGGGTGGATAACATACAGGCACAAATTCGACGGTGAAACCACACAAGGTTTAGACATAGGCCCTTAAAGGGATACTGTCATGGGAAAAAAAAATTTTTCAAAATGAATCAGTTAATAGTGCTGCTCCAGCAGAATTCTGCACTGAAATCCATTTCTCAAAAGAGCAAACTGATTTTTTTTTATTCAATTTCGAATTCTGACATGGGGCTAGACATATTGTCAATTTCCCAACTGCCCCAAGTCATGTGACTTGTGCTCTGATAAACTTCAATCACTCTTTACTGCAAGTTGGAGTGATATCACCCCCCTCCCTTCCCCCCCCAGCAGCCAAACAAAAGAACAATGGGAAGGTAACCAGATAGCAGCTCCCTAACACAAGATAACAGCTGCCTGGTAGATCTAAGAACAACACTCATTAGTAAAAACCCATGTCCCACTGAGACACATTCAGTTACATTGAGAAGGAAAAACAGCAGCCTGCCAGAAAGCATTTCTCTCCTAAAGTGCAGGCACAAGTCACATGACCAGGGGCACCTGGGAAATTTACAAAATGTCTAGCCCCATGTCAGATTTCAAAAATTGAATATAAAAAAATCTGTTTGCTCTTTTGAGAAATGGCTTTCAGTGCAGAATTCTGCTGGAGTAGCACTATTACCTGATGCGTTTTGAAAAAAACATGTTTTCTGATGACAGGATCCCTTTAACTACTGGGAGTGGAGTAGACTAGTCAATGTCCTAGCGCTCCAAATGTAGAATCTGAGTTTCTTTTTATAAAGGTTGAGTGAATGTTCCTTATGGAAAAGCTCAGGGATGGAATTCCAGAGGTAAAGAGCACTAGGACAGTGTGAAGAGAGTGTAGACGGTCTATAAATACAGGCCTGCTTGGCATAGCTTGAGCTTGAATAAGCTTATAATGTAAAATATACCAACATCCTATAATTAACATTTTTAAAGTATTCCTCCATATTTCCTTATCTTTGGGGTTAATAGCTGTACCTTGCTTTCTTAAAATTTGAAACATGCTGATGACGTTTTTGTCACCATATTAAGCTTTCTCATCTCAGCCACTCCGTTATACTGTAAACCTGCACGATGTAAAGAATAGATTGGTCGACAGAGGATCCAGGACACCTGTGCACTTTTATAAATAGCTAGAATTTCAGCCATAAAGCACGAGAGAACTGCTGCTGAGAGAATGGAAGAGCAATTAAATGTTCCTGCAAAACTGTGCTTACAACGTCCGATCGTTCGTCGGACATAAGGAATTATCTGTACGTCTATGGTCAGCTTTAGGGAACAATTTCTTCTGTGAAGATGCTGGTAACTGTAACTGAGCATACCCTAAATAAAATAATGCCATGCCACTGGGCTCAGGACACCATGTCATACAACTGGCCAGGCCTCCCTCCACCTTCTTATCATGGAATCCTAAAAACAAAAAGAAGCTTGATGCACGATGATTGTGTTCCTTTTCAAGAAATACTATGATGATTTCATAACCTTTTCTTTTAACTTATACAGCAATACATGCTTTAGGCAAAATGTGTACATTCTGTTCGCCAGTAGGCCGATAAATTGTAGAGAGAGCAACTTCTATCTATTCTTCTATCTAGGAATTTAGATTGATGATTCACCATGCTTCTCCAAGCCACTTCAATTGATCACCCCAGATTTTCCATTAAGAAACCAAGTTTGCTCCATCTGTAGTGAATGTCACTTGCTTTATTCTCGATACAGGTTGAAGACGTATGAGTTGTCATGTTCCATGGAGCATTGGGCAACCAGTGCTGGAGTGCAGAAGAGGAACAGTATGGCTGGGGCTGGAGAACATATGATTAGGGGTGGGCGAATTTGACCCGGTTCGATTCGCCAAAAATTTGCTGCTGGCGAAATGTTGCCGACGTCCATTAAAGTCTATGGGTGTCAAATTTTTTTTGACGCGCATCTTTTTTTTCTTTTTTTTTCGCACGACCCCATACAAGTCTATGGGCATCATTTCCGCGGCAAAACAAGGCGAAAAAATTCGCCCAAACCTACATATGATGCTCTAAAAGCAGTTTATTTTGTCAGTACAAACCTATTGTAAATAACCATATTTTGGGGCATAGTAACAACAAAAAAATATATATATATTTTTCATTTCTTAAAAACCTGATAAGTGCTATGCTCTGTTTTCTTCTACATTGATTATTCATTAGCACCCACTTGATTTTTAGTGTCCTTCCAGGACAGTTTTATATCCTGGAATCTAAAAAAAAAACATTGTTTTTTGTAAGGCTACAAATGTATTGTTGTTGCTTTTTATTATATATACACCAAGGGGCCCATTCACTAAATTCGAGTGAAGGATTCGAAGTAAAAAAAACTTTGAATTTCGAAGTATTTTTTGGGCTACTTCGACCATCGAATGGGCTACTTCGACTACGACTTCGAATCGAAGGATTCGAAGTACAAATCGTTCGACCATTCGATAGTCGAAGTACTGTCTCTTTAAAAAAAACTTCGACCCCCTAGTTCGCCATCTAAAAGCTACTGAAGTCAATGTTAGCCTATGGGGAAGGTCCCCATAGGCTTGCCTAACTTTTTTTGATCGAAGGATTTAATCGTTCGATCGAAGGAATATTCCTTTGATCGTACGATCGCAGTATTTGCGCTAAATCCTTCGACTTCGATATTCAAAGTTGAAGGATTTCAATTCCTAGTCGAATATCGAGGGTTAATTAACCCTCGATATTCGACACTTAATGAATCAGCCCCCAAGAGTGGTTGCTTTTTATTACTCATCTTTCTTTGCAGGTCTTTCCTATTCATATTCCAGTCTCTTATTCAAATCAAGAGACTGGTATTTTAGGGTAATTTGGACCCTAGAAACCAGATTGCTGAAATTATAAACTTGAGAGCTGCTGAATAAAAAACGAAATAACTCAAATAATAAAAACGAATATAACCAATTGCAAATTTTCTCAGAAATTACTCTCTACATCATTTTTTACCCTTTAATCTCAGTCAATATCAATTTTATGGAATACAAGGAAAAAAGCAAAAGGGATGTTTTTTTGTATTAGACAAATACAATTTAAAACTATAATAAACTGTAAAGACTAATGGTTATGTCTTTCTCTTGATCCAAGGCAGCTTAATTAACTGAAAGTGCTAAATAGTAGCTAAATTAGTAACTTTGAAGTGGTTGTGGTTTTCATTTGATCTCATTTTGAAGCCATTGTCTATACATCCAGTCTGACCCTTAGAAACTGCTGCACTTCTGTGTTTTTTTTAGCCAAGGAAACAACAGCACATAGCGAATATAATCACACAAGCCCCAAATTAGAATCAAACTGCTGGAAAATAGAAAGAATGTTACATAAAGGCCCATTATTTGGCAAATTATGGATCTTTAAAGAAATAAAAAAACAACATTTTGCACATAAAATGCATTGCCTGGGTTGTACTGTATCTAGCATAACATCACTGATAATGGAAAGCAGCCTTTAATCCATCAAGTAATGACGATTTATATTCAGCATTGTTGTTAAATCTTACATGTGATTGTTGCAGACATTCCTAAAAACTGGATGAATCCGCACTGCTAACGCTCCTCCGGCCTGTATGGATATGTGCTCACCATCTACTAAATATATTCCACTGGCAGAACCAACAGTTTGTCCAAGGCAACCCACATCTATGAAGTGCGAAACCTTCCTTCCTGCAGCTCAGCGAGAGCTCAGGGAGTAGGTATATGTTCAGTCTTAAGGAACAGGATTGTCCCATGGGAGATCAACTTCTGAACAATTGCCTGTTCTCTCCATTAAATGAATATATATATACTATATGTACTATGAAATAAGTGGTTCATTTTCCTTATTAGTCATTTCTAACTCTCTCCAGTGGGTGTGCCTGAAATACAACATTACATTTCAGGGAAGTCAAAGATGTTCTTCAAGTACAATTAGGGATGACATTTCGGCAGAACTAAGGAATTCTGGGAGGTACATTAGCAGGTATAGCAGAAGAACAATAAGGTAAGTTGCCAGCAGGACTGGATTTGTGGAAAGGCCACAAAGGCCAGTGACTAGGGCAGAAGAATTTTAGGGGTGTCATGACGTCCAGCCACATTGCAATGGGTTCAGAAGCACTGGGGACATGCGGGATATTTGCTAGCTCTTTAAATCTCCCACCTGTCAATCCCCGTGGTCTGGACCCAAAAATAAGACTTGATAATGCGTGTAGACGCATATGGAGGGGAGAGATGGGAAAGAGGTATAGGGGGCAAAGTGTGGTCCCGGCCTAGGGGCACCTTATGTGATTCTTTAAAGCTGTTTTACCAGCCCATTATCAAAGTTTAAATAATTGATGGCACCTGATAATGCTCATTTTGTCCTGGCACCTACTGGCTCTGTACACAATCTCTAACCTATCCATTAGCAGGAATGAAGGAGCATCAACTGGATGTATCTGGGGTGGTATCAGTCAATACACTGATCATTTCTTAATAATCCTTTAACATATAAAGACCCAAGATGCTGTTCATAGGGCTTTCTAGCCAGAGGACAGCGCCATGTGCTTATGTAGTCTTGAACAAAACAAAAATATAGCAGCTCCAAGCTCACAATTAGTAACCGGAGAGGTTGCACATACTCAAAAGAAGTTAAAATATAGTCTTTATTGGCTTTACTTAAAAATGGGCAAAAGGATACAAAACGCCCTTAGTCGTAGGCATGTATTATGTAGTCTTGTACTACCCAGGAAATGTTGGCTTGCTTTGCTACTGGGATCAGGAATGCTCTCAAGCTACCAGGTATTTCTGTTTTTTGGAATATATAGACCCAAAAAACAATGTTGAATCTAACAGTGCCGAGGGTAGAAGCAGATATGCGCACATACTGATGGCTTATAAACAATAGGAGAAAAGGAATAAATAAAAATTGGCTTCTGCTGCTAATGATTTTGGACAGTAGTGGTAACACATCCGGCACACTTGTTGTCTTCAATAGGTGAAAAAAGAATTATTACAGCTGCTGAGTCGCTGCTGCATAAATTGAACCAAACGTTGCTCTGCTTTAACCCCACATGTACCAAAGAGTATTCAAGGCATTTCTTGACCATATCAAACCTTCTCTGGAACCCAAGGGGTTAATCTTATTTGAAAGCCTCAGCTGTTCATCACAGTTTGAATTAGTGATGATAATGGAGGCCGCAATCCACAAGTCATAAGGGGATGTTTAGGTGAAATTGCTCCTTCATTTTATTTACAGCAAACTTGTCATTTGAAGTTGCCTTTTAAACAAAGGTTCTGAAAGGGTTGTTTACATTTCCCAGTGGCTGTTGCTTTTATGAAGCGTCAGCAGGGGACTTGGTGTTCCGCGGCGCCGAGGGAGAGGGAGGAGGAGAAGGTTAGCTGAAAGTTATTTACCATCTGAAAAGTAGTTTGTTCAAAGCCCTTTATTAAAGAACCGCTGAGCACTGGATCAGAGAGTTACAGACTGGGCACACGGACATGATCTTTCAACAGGTTCAGTGGTCTTCTTTCAATGAAACACAATGAAACATCACTTGTTCCTTTTATAAATACTGGCTAAGGGTGGGTTACGGGAATTTCTCTTTCTATGGCTGACAATCATTTTATTGGAAATCAAAAATGTCTTAAATAGAACATGCCAATTCTGCGGTGCAATATTTCCTTTGCTGTGCCCACCAAATCCACTGAAAATGTACGAAATCCTTTGAAATCCAACCAAAATTATATAATTGAAAAGAGTATAGTGTATATATATATATATATATTGTAGAGCTCTTTAAGCTAATTAAAGAAACAAAAACCAAATGTAGTTGCAAATAGGGTTGTAGACTATGAGTTGCAGCACATTTTAAAGACACAACACAACTGAGCAATCACATTTACTCTGTAGATAATTTATGGCGTTGATGTCTGAAACAGAAATTTGGAATCACCAGAATGTCAGCAGAATCAGCTGGAAGAACTCTACAACAAATTACCTTAGATGAAATGAACCCCTTCCCTTTTATTAGAAGAGAGACCTACTGATTGTCTGCTTTTAATACATTGCAGTCCGAAACACAAATGGTGGAATAAGGTCAGTTCCATTTTCGGGGCACCCACATAACATGTAACGTGCAACAATAACCAAGGGTTGTGCCATGACACACCTTAGATTTATGTCACAAACATAAAACATAACATTGCTTGCGGTCAGAATTAAAACCATTAGATAATGATACATTTTAGGGGTCATTAAAGAACACGCCCACATCGGCAGTCTCTAAAACAGACACAATGTAGAATTTAAGTACTTGCGTCTAAACACAATAATGCAATTCCATATTTATGAGCACAAATGCAGCAAACAAAGTGCAATATTGTAGAAAAATTAGTTTTTTTTTATCCATAATGCAGTGGTTTCCCATAATACCTCCTTAGATGACAATCAATTGGATTTGACTTTGCCTTAATTGAAACTGTTCTCTGGGTTGTGTCCAAAACAGATGCAAATGTGCTTGTATTGTAATGAAAATCGGGTGAAATGTGAGTTTGGTGGAGGTTGGGTCACTTCTGGACTGGGTGGTCAAAACAGTGTCCACATCCAATATCCTGGGCTTTAAATCTGGTGCATCTATTGGTGCAAATCATGGTCATATACATTAACTTTTGTAAACTTCCATGGACCCTGGGCAGTGATAATCAGGGCTGGACTGAGAGTCAAAATAGGCCCTGGCATTTCAGGTACACAGAGGCCCAATCAGCCCACACAGAGGCCCAATCAGCCCACACAGAGGCCCAAACAGGCCCCACCAGCCCACTAAATACTGATTTTCTATGGCACCTTATAGCAGCCCCTCTGGCATTTGCCAGAACCCACAGATTGCCAGTCTGGGCCTGGTGAAAATAATTCAGGTGCATTTATTCAGCCATTACTAACTCAACTTTTTGGAGGTCTCCAACTCCCTTCACCCTGATGAAGATGAGGTGGAGACCCCCTAAAATGTTGAGGTGGTAATAGCTAAATATATAGGTTAAGCACCTGCTTCATTCTCATTATGTGTGCCTTCTATTTCTACTGAACCCTGGAGCTACCTCCAGATCCAGGATGTTGGCCAGATTTTCCAGTATGTTGGCCCAGTTTCAGTATGTGTAGTTGCACACCATTCATCAGAACCATTGCAGGAGCAGGTTTGAAAACAAAAGTGCCTTAATGACCTTGTGCCAATATGAGTGCTCAATTGGGTCCATTTTGGAGCACCAGCACTTGTGGGTGTGTTTGTAAATGACCCCATTATATCTCTTCTTATTATAAGAAGAACAGCTACTAAGTGAGGTTCTGTTCTGTGAATTATTTCATTTTTCTAAGTGTAAAATAAAGGTAATTACGTTAAGATATTCTCTGTAAATTAAGAGTACCAAAATCAGGATCAATAACGCTCCTTCTCCAACAAATATTTGTATTGCCTCATAAAGATATCTTTTATAATACAAACTTTGAGGAAGTCCCAAGCAAGAGTAAAAATAAAATATATAAATAAAATAATTTATAATTATATATATATACTATATGAAATAGTTTCACAGGCTGGTTACAGTACAGCGGTTCCTCCCCACACAGAGCACAAGAGCTCAACTGCCTTTAACTCTTATATCCCCAGTTGCATTGCTTGGCTGGCTCACACAGTGAGGTAATGTAGCGTTTCCTGACGGTCTGTTTGAGAGCCATAAGGCTTATTATCCCCTGTTGCAGAATTAGAAAATCATACCCCAGAAGATTTATCCTGCCACCCACCCAGAAAAAAGTCTCATCTGTTTCGACGGCTTTTATTGCCAAAATCCGCATTTCCTGAGACACTACTGGGTGGTAACCCCTTTTCCATAGTTGGTAATTTTTCGGTACTGCTACTATTCTCTTGGTTTTCTGAGGGAGTAGAAGTTTGGTAAAAATCCATCACCCAAGATGGCATTGAAAGGAAGCCCTGTGGATCAACCGTGTAAAATTGCTTAGCTCCTCTTACCCTAGAAGGAGCAACAGAAAGACTATTGACACTGCTGCATTTCTTTATGGTACCACCAGGTGGTGCTAAAGACGGAGGTGGGGAAAAGAGAGAGGTCAGAGATAAGCTGCTAAAAGTCTCAGAGGGCTCGTTCGCACCTCGCAGGCTTCCACCTGCCCCTTCTTCATCAGAAGGGTCCATGGAGTCATGAAGAGTACATCCAGGACTAGTGCTACCACCACTGCTATGGCTCCGTTGGTGACGTCGAACTTTCTGAAGGGCAAAGCTAGGGCGGTTACTTCTCCTTTGTATCATGGATAGAGATGTTATAGGTAATGGAGTATGGTGTGATGCAGGTGTCGCACGGAGATCTGGGAGGTCCAATGTGCACTGTGGTGAGTCACTAAGATTTAGGCTATCTTCCAATGTGGTCTGTAAGCTGTCCTCCGACGTTGCACTACCACTTTCCATAGATGAATTGCTTTCTGTGGCCTGTGTAAAAATAGAATACCTTTCCTTACTAATTGCATTTAATGAAATAAGCAGTATGATAGAACACAGAGTGGCATAATGTATTAGTGTTCTACAAAACTGTACAATTAATTAAATCAGTGGTCTCGATGATCACTTACAGGACATTACATTTCTGAGTCATGGGCCATTCATTCAAATGTTTGGCAAATGGATTGTTATATATAAATTATGTGATACAAGGAGGTGTATAGAGATCTTGGGACTTGGGTACCCTGGGGCCAATACAAATTTCTTGGTAGGCCACATATGGCCCTCTAAAATATAAACATAAGAAGGTAGAAGACCCGGTTTGTGAAAATGTAAAATCAGAAGAATCAGGTGCAAATGTGACACACAAGATATATGTTTTTGTAGTAGTTTTGCCCTAAGGCATAAAGAATGTGCTACAGTAAGACCATTTTAGCCAAAACTATTTGTAAGGTAAAGTTTGCACCAGACTACTAACCCAGAGCTTGAAAATCTACTGAAGTAGGTGAGATAAAGAAAGATACAGAAGGAATGAGCTGTTAGTCAAGATGTAATAATCCACCGTTTACCAAATTCCCCCACTGGAAACTATTTAGTAACACAAACATTTGCCCCGGCTCAAAGACAACCTTGTTTGTTTGCAGATTGTTTTAACATATTACACCAATAAAAGATTACTGATGATGAGTTCTATTGGGGAAAATAAGACCAAATAAATGTTGTGATTCCCAGTCTTCTCCTGCACTGTCAACATCCATATCCTCGACATTGCTTCTTCTCTTGCAATAATTGGCTACGCTACCACTGGTCAGATCCTCAAGCATTGATGGGGCCCAAGACAGGAACCAAAGTATCCATCAGCATGATCCAGTTCTGGTAGTGAGGTTAACTATCACAGAAGTCACCTTACCTATAGAAATGTTGGACAAGACTAAAACTGATTATACTGTAACTGTTTGCATCATCAAAACAGGATGGTTCTCTTGAAAGTAGAAGAAAATTAAATGGAAGTTAGAACTGCTAATACACTTAGAATATATGTTGCCTTACCTGCCGAAGAAGTGAGCAGTTGATATCTGGGGAGCGCCGTGTGGCCCACGATTCTGGAGAATGCAGTTTTTGAGAAGGAGTAATTTCTCTGGTGTTTGGAATCTCTCGATCTGTTTCAGTTGAAGGGTGGAAAAATTCTGATGGGACTGGTAAAAGAGGGCTCATTGCTTCGGTGCATAGCGGGGAAGGAGAGACTGTGGGCACAAGCAAGGAAACCATAAGTATGATAAAGTAAATGTTATTACACACTAAGTTAAGAAAAATGCATGGTCACACCTAGCCCATTGGTTGGTGGGTGTAAGAAAGAATAAGTCATGGTAGCATTTTCCGAAAGTGGACAACAGATTATCTGATGTTACTACTATTACAAGATTATGGAACTGATTTACAAATATCGGTGCAGTTGCCAGTAGCCATCAATCAGCAGTTGAAACTATCCACTAACAAAGGGGAAACTGGTGCAAGAACAGAGAGCATTGTTGCACTGTACCAGGGGTAGTGCAAGTGCAAAGTGTACAGGGAGATAATGGGAGCAATATTGTGTCCCATAGCATGCCTCCAGCTTGAGTTTACTCTTGATAAATGAGTCCTTACATGCAGAAGAATGATTTCTTTCTTTCCATAAATGACCTAGTTACAGTGGTAATGCGCTTGCTAATTCACTAAAGAAAAAGCACGGAGAACAATATGCTGTGTTATTGTGTGTATAGTCAACAAAATGCTGGCACATTAGGCTTGCACTGAAACACTGCTATATAAAGGTCACTGCGGTTTTTACACTGGGGCTGAAAATGTACAGCCTTTCCAGACACTGTTGTAACAATACATCACATTAAGAAAAAGGTTCTGTATGATGCACAGGCTCACCTGGGATGCTTTCTTCTTTCAGCCAGCTTTCCCAGGACTCCGCCGGGGTTAATGAGACTTTCTCAAACTCACACATAAATCGATCGGCTGTTGGGGATCCCGGAATGCTTGCAAGCGGGAAGATGTTCTCACCAAACATTGCCAAGGAATCCGGGCTATCTTGCCCATCCTACAAATCAAAACAGGAGTGGGATTTGCACTTCTTGAAACTCGTAAGAACTGGCACAAAGTATCACATACGTTTCTTAATTGATGAAGTTGATAATTTAATGAAAGCTCTAGGGATGCACCGAATGGATTCGGCCGAACCCCTGAATCCTTTGCAATAGATTTGGACGAATACCAAACCAAATCCTAAGATTCTGCCGAATCCTGCTGAAAAAGGCAGAATCCCGAACCGAATCCTGGATTCGGTGCATCCCTAGAAAGATCTCAATTCAATGATACATGAGTAAAAGATGGAAAGTTTGTATGATTATTAATGACATCACAACATTTATTCTGCTATTTTCCTTACCCCCTGCACTTAACACCAGTGTCTGGATGGGGCAAGTTGGGTTGATATCCTACTGTAGAGCAGGTCTGGACTGGGATTCAAAATAGGCCCTGGTATTTTAGGTAGACCCAAACCGCCCCCCACCAGTCTACTAGATAGTGACTGTCTATAGCATCTAACAGCAACCCCCTCAGAACCCACAGATTCCAGGCCTGGTGTAGAAAATGCAAATGTTACCTGATGCAAGGTTCTCACATTGCAGAAATAGCACAGGCAGTGGTGTAACTAGATGTTACTGGCCAGCAAATTATTTTTCAGGCCCTCAAATGTCTAGAGATTGAAATGTTTTACTAATATTTCTTGAAAGTGTAAATTAATTAGGGCTTCATGGGGCCCCTATACCTCCTGGGCCCCCCCCAGCAGCCGCAGGGTCTGCTTCCTCTGTAGTTACATCCCTGAGCACAGGTAACCCATGGTAACTAATATTTCTTGAAAGTGTAAATTAATTAGTGCTTCATGGGGCCCCTATACCTCCTGGGCCCCCCCCCCAGCAGCCGCAGGGTCTGCTTCCTCTGTAGTTACACCCCTGAGCACAGGTAACCCATGGTAACAAGCAGATTGGTTTCTGTGGGTTCCTGGACCAATACTAGACCCAGCTGCACCTCTACAGAGACTGGGAGCTACAAAATAACATGGGCAAAGTGTAATCCAAGGACAACCAATAAGAGCCACTATTAAGAGTTAACTATTGGCTGGTTGTATGGGGGGTGAAGAAAATCAAATAAAGCCTTAGGCATCTAGTGATTTGGGGACTAACAGTGTCACAAAGTGCCTGTTTGATGTGCACATTTTGTCCTGGTTAATTCACCACAAGTACTGCAAAAACATGTTTTTTTATCATTCTTCTCATGTTATGACTGGCTATCATGGCACTGGCCAGGTGCTCAAACACTAATGGGGCCAAAGAAGTAGGCGAGGTATCCCTGTGCATAATACAGCTCTGGCAGTTTTCTTTTCTTCTAAAAAAAATTACATTTTAGGGGATGGTTCAGTTTATCCGTTCTTCCTCTGTATATCATAAAAGTCTAAATCTTTAGGAAAATAACATGTCTTTATGTAGTATAATCACAAGTGAAATCTCTCTGTGTGATGCCAAGGCTCTAAAGAACGACAAAGGAGCTGGTGCACTTATTATCCTCGCAGCTTGAAGCATCTTGGCTAGAGTAGCCGTCCAGTTATCCTATGCAAGTGGAAGGCTCAATTTGGCAGACAGCATCTGCTTCGTGGATCCTAATTTACAGCTTTGTAATTCTGCATGAGGCTGTTTAAACTAGTCTCCTCCGCATGATGATATTCTATAATCACATGGCCTGTGACCCAGATTGGAAGAAGTTGTGGTTAGTACGTGTCTCCCCTGCACTGAGCTTTAATATTAATGTAGCTTGCTTCTGCTGCTGTCACAACCTAGACATGGCCTACGAGAAACCACAACGGCAGCGTTTCATGGAAAAAAGAGACATCGCTGTTTATATGTCTGACAGAAGTCATGACATGAATGTCACCTTTGCCAATATTTAACAATCAGCAGAGCAATGGTTCTTTGCTGTTTCTCAATAGCCCTCTGTTTAAAAAAATGGAAAAAACACGAGTTTTATTAACTGATACATTTTGTATCCAACCCATAACGTATTTATATTTATCAAGATGCTGCATTGTGCCACCAGGTGGAGTATTCAGTGGACAGTCACATTGCTGCAACACTTCTAGGCATTGGTAAAACTATCATTCTCCATTCTAGATAAATGGCAATACCTTGGAGTGCATTGCTGTCCTGTCATGTACTCATTAGGGAGGTATTCCTTCTCTTAAGCTGGGAATACATATAAACCTCTGCTCAGCTGGGGAGAATGCCAGGGGGTGGGCCATACTGAGCTGATATAATTGGGTCAATGATTGGATCAAAAATGGGTCTGAAAGTAGAGGATCACATCAACCACCTAGAGCAGGGATCCCCAACCCTTTTAACCTGTAAGCAACATTCAGAAGTAAAAGGAGTTGGGCAGCAACACTAGCATGAAAAATGTTCTTGGGGTGCCAAATAAGTGCTGTGATTGACCATTTAGCCCCTATGTGGATTGTCATCAACCTACATTGAGGCTCTGTTTGGCAGTATACCTGGTTTTTATACAACCAAAACTTGCTCCCAAGCCTGGAATTCAAAAATAAGCACCTACTTTGAGGCCACTGGGAGCAACGTCCAAGAGGTTGGAAAGCAACATGATGCTCACAAGCCATTGGTTGGGGATCACCGGCCTAGAGGATCACTTCAACCGCCTGCTGTAGTCCCTGTCCAATGAGATTTTTAAATCCACCCCATGGATATTTTGCCAATCCCTGGATAGATATAGGTTGGCAAAGCAATAATTTTGCTACCGGACATGGGCCAATGAGCTGCTGACTTAGTTTAGAAGGACTAAGGTTGGCTTATGTACTGTATGACCTGCTTGAAGTGATACTAAAACTTTCCATTTTAAAGGGGATGCATTTAAAGCGGATCTAAATCTTACATAAAACGCATTGATTTGAGCTTACTCAAAGTGCTTTTCTCATCACTTTTGCAATTTGAATTCATTTTTCTATTTAGCTCTCTCTGAAAAAATGAAATCTCAAATCATTCGAGTTTTCGAGCAAAACACTAGAACATCATGCAGGCTGTTAACATCTTCAAATGGTTCAAGGGGCCTCTGCCATTGACTCAGACATGACCTCAACAGGTTTTTAGATGGTGTTTTTTTGGATTTGAGCTACAGTGTCAAGCTGAAAGCTGTCTCGAACTATCAAAAACTGCTAATATAAGAGTATGTTTCCAGCAGTTAATTTTTTTGGGTTTACATCCCCTTAAAGTTTTAAGTATGTTATAGAATTACAATTTTTTTTCATCTTTTCTTTTTGAATTCTTTGCCTTCTTCTTCTGGCTCTTTCCAGCTTTCAAATGTGGGTCACTGACTCCATCTTAAAAAACAAATGGGCTGTAAGACTACACATTTATTATTATTGCTACTTTTTATTGCTAATTTTACTATTCAGGTCCTCTCCAATTCATATTCCTGTCTCTTATGCAACTAATGCATGGTTGCTAGGGTAATTTGGATTCTAGCAACCAGAATGCTGTAATTACAAACTGGAGAACTGCTAAATACAAAGTTAAACTCAAAAACCACAAATGATAAAAAATGAAAACTAATTGCAAATTGTCTCAGAATATCCCTCTCTATGTCATACTAAAAGTCTTCAGTTTCACATTTCTATTCTACCCCCCTCTCACTTAAATAAATCACTCACTGACACAGGTTCTGTCTCCCTTCTGGCAGGGGCAGCAAGGCTACAGTATGCTCCAATAGTCTGGGACACGTGTAACAAATGGCAAAGCCTATCAGAGTTACCCTCTGGCATGATTGCTGGAATATCATAGTGTAAATCAATAGGTACAAGAATGATATACCAAACTGCAGTGTGTTTGCAAATAAATCATCTAGTGTGTTGGAGATATAGGGATTTATGAGCATTAAGTTGCCAGTATAATAGAATCTATGCTGCTCAGTAGCTGCCTTGTCTGCAGGCCTGGATTTGTGGAGAGGCCACCAAGGCCTGGGCCTAGGGCGGCAGGATTTTAGGGGGCGGCATGCTGCCCAACCACACCCACATTTGTTCAGAAACACTGGAGATGAGCAGGTTATACGATTTTTTAAATATCCTGTGCGCCAATCCCCATTGCTCCGGTCCCGATGATGAAAATTTGAGCAAATAAAAGGGAGGGGATGGGGGGCGACGAACAACAGCGGGCCTAGGGGTGCCCGGTATGTAATTCCGGCCCTGCTTGTCTGGTCAAATGAGATGCACAAAGGACCTACCACCAATCCACCAGATCATGTGACCTCTGGTGTTGTTGACTATAAATGTGGTGGTGATGTGGATGTGGCCCAACACTGTAAATATGCTACTGGATACGGTAAGGCAGAAAAAGAATTATCAATGGCTTTTTCAGTGCATAAACAGATAAAGCATACTCTCCCTAAAGACCAAGGTCTACTAGACATCTACAGGCCATCTGCACAAACACCACATCTACATATGCTTTAAATATATTGTTATTATTGATTAGTGATTTATTTAACACTTTATTATTAGAATTAGCACAAGAAAAGGTCTGTCCCCTAAGGGCTGAACTTCATGCTGCGTCTTCATCCGACAGTCGGATATATGTAGTTTTACCTGCGATTTCTCATTCACTTCCTTTATCTTCTGGACATCTGACACGTCACGTGTGTGTCATCGCATGACGACGGATCGCTCCTTGACGCATCGTGGAGTTCAGCCCTTAGACAGCAAATGGATTATGGACTACTACTATTACTACTACTACTATTAGTAATCTTTATAGATATGTAATATTGCCCACAGAGACATGTTATCTCAGGAGCATATTCACCAGAGGAACAGCCTCAGTATTCCACACAACTCTCCAACAAAACACCTTTTCACTCCATTCAGGAGCAAATACACAATGTAATCTTATTTTCTATTCCTTTGCAACGGTGTAGGTTAGGTATGATACTGTCAACTACTGGGAAGTGAACAGACCTACTCAAAGGATAGCCTGAGAATAGCCCCAAGGGCTGTTTTGATCACAGGAGTTCTTTCATGATTTCCAGCTCAATAGGAAGGTAGCAGCTGCCAAGAGTTAAGGTTGTATTGATTGCCATATTCTCCCTAAGAGCTAGGCAGCAATCAAAAGGCTTTGTGTGCCCCTGGCCTAAGCAAAAGGAATTCACAATTAGTGTATAAATATACAACTTTACCCAAAAGGGCCACTATACCCTTGTTTTTTCCTGCTGAATTGTGCTTACTATGTTAAATAGCCATGTTCCCTTATGGATTCTTGTCATTGGATTATAAAACAATAGAAGGCCTGTGAGCAGTGGTATGCCAGCATGTAGTATGCTTGGCAGTTAAAGAGTCGCTGCTAAGGCAAGGCTAAGATGCAAGCTGGTGCAATTACTGAGCAATAAAGCAAAAAGAAAATAAATTATTATATATACTTTTAAAAGTATGCAAACACTATTTCTATGAGACGCACAAAAAAAGGCAAATGATTGGTCAGCTGTGATGGAATATAACAACAAACATAGCCATGTATAGTTATGTTGCCCATATCTATTAAAATTCCCTTCTGTACCTATCTCAGCTGCATTATTTGTCCATGCTAGAAAATCACTTGACTCAAATGGCTTTCCATATCCCGTCATAACATTCCATTAAAACGGACGATCAGTATCACACCTCTTCAAACAATAGGAATGCTGTTTAGTAGTAGTATGCCTTGTGAGCTGCGTGTTTGCTCCATCTGTGAGTGTCTCTTTTTCTATATGCACGCACACGCAGGGCTGCCATCAGGGGGGGGACAAGTGTCCGGGGCCTGGGCATCAAGGGGGGCCCGGCAGTGCTGCAGTTTTGAAAGAGCCGGCCCCCCTTGCGAGTGCCGAAGCCTGCGGCTAGCCTGAACAGCCAAAAATGCGGAAGTGCCAAAAAGCCGAACTCCCGAAGTGGCGGAAAGACCCGAAGCCACGAAAATAGCCGAAGTCCCGAATCCACGAGTTCAATTCTACTGAATATTTTTTGGGGCCCCAATTTTTTTAAACTTGTAAGGGGGCCCTGGCGCCAATGTTTTTTTTTTTAATTTTTTTATGGGGGGCCCTGGCACCAATGTTTTTTTTTTTTAAACTTATAAGGGGGCCCTGACCATCAATAGCTTTTTATAACTTGTATGTGTGAGGGGTTAATTTTTTAGCACTGATGTCTGTGTGGTCTTTTAACTGTGGTGTGGGCGGGGTCTGGACGTGGCTTGGTCACCAGGGTGGGCGGGGGCCCTGATTTCTAATGGCGGCCCTGCGCACACGTATAGAGTCTGTGTTGAGCACATTGTCCTGCTGTATTGATTGATTGCAACCGGTGTTATTTTAAAGGAAAAAATACAGTCCATCACTTCAATTTGGTTCATTACAGCGAAAGACACAGTTGGAAGAACCAGTGGATGAAACGGCGTATTCCACAGAGCTTTTATTATTTGACTCTAATAAGGAGGAAAGTGGTTCCTCGCAGATTGGCTCTACAGACATTTGCGGAGGGCAATTTTAGAAGCACTAAATTTTCTCTTCTATAAAAATCTGCTTTCCCAGCTAATGTAATCGCTTTCCCCACTAATCTTTTTGTATATCTATAATTTCATTTTGAGTGGGTTAAAGCTCTTGCCTTATCATTAAACAGGAAAAGCGTATAAAGTACATTCCTAGGCCAACACTGACAGCATTGCAGGTGTCTGTACCAATATGCAGTTCTTCAGCACAAAATATTTCAAACTTTGCCTCTGGCACATCCAATGTCTGTTACTCACCAGTGTAACCCTTATACGTTCTCATTTGCAAAAATTAAAGGGGCAGATTTACTTCAAATTAAGGTGACAATGATAATCCGAAAAAATTATCAATTGGTCTCAGTCGATAGTGGGGGTTGTAGAAGAGGGGTTTTTATTTAAAGGGGAACTAACCCAAAGATGAAAATTTAGTATCAGCTTCCACATACTGAAATACGAAACTTTCTAAATACAATCAATTAAAAATGATGTATGATTTCTTAAATAATCAAGTTTATATTCACTATCCCTCTTTCAGCATCTTCACTATCCCTTCTCTTCATTCTGTTGTCTCCTTCTGTCTTCATGCAGCAGTTGGGTGTCAGATATTCATTGACAGTTAAATCCAATATATCTTATTGGGGGGCTCCTTTTGCCTAGAAGATGTATTAGAGCTCACTCTATTAAAATCACCAGACATCATGTCTCTCTACGTGCAGAATTTGTGCATACGGCAGTTTATTTGTTAGATTTTGTTTGTACTGGAATCAGTTATTTGAGTGAGCCCTAATACATCTGCTAGGAAAGGAAGCCCCCCCCCTATAAGATATATTGTATCTAACTGTAGAGGATTATCTGAAAGAAGAAGAATGAAAAGAAACAGATGCTGAGAGAGGGATAGTGAACATAAACTTGATTGTTTTAGAAATGATGCAGAATATTTAATTGATTTTATTGACAATGTTTCTTATTTTAGTATGAAAAACCTTATACTGTATATATTAAATTTTCATTTTCCGGGATAGTTCCCCTTTAATTTTCTAAATTAATACTGTGTTTCCAATTCAGTCATTCAATAGAAAACCTTACAATGATAACCTTAATGATAACAAATGTCACTCACTAGGAGTAATTTATGACTAGGAAAGCAAGAAATGGCAAATTGGCATTCATTTTGTTCTTTGCTTCCTGCCCACAATGGCATCCAACTTGTGGGCAAAATTATTTTTGTGGCCCCAATTACTGGCCTTGGTCCTTATCCTCTAGGATTCATTGCTTACCAGAGATGTCCAACTGACAGTTTTAAGTGTCAGTGACAATTTAAACAGCTGTCACTTGAATTTAATAACTGTTTTACTTTAATATACCTTCTGGCACCTACAATTGCCGATTCTGTTCACTGTCACCAGTGACAGCCAATATAAGGAGAAGTTTGCTGCAGAATTCTTTATAAAAAAAAGTAATCTGCAATTGATGTTGTGAGCAAGGGAAGATGACAGTGCAGTGACCTAATTCCTTTGGTTAAACACACATGACCGACATTAAAGGAGAAATAAAGCTTAAAATAGAAGTAGTGTAGAAATGCTGCACATTCTGTTTTGGGTTCTTGCACCAACCTAAGGCAACCACATCCATTTATCAATGCGGATCTGTGTCTCTGAAGATGCCTCCAGTAAGTCTTGGATGCTGTCATTTATCTAAGCTTAGAGAACCACTCGCTATATACAGCCCTATAACATCAGCTTATTTGACAGGTGAACCTAATTTTCTGCTTGATGATTTTCAATGACCCCTAAACTTAATTTCTCAACAGCTGCCCAGAGCACACTGAGCATGTGCAGTGTCACTGACAATCCTGATAAAAAACAAGATGGTGAGCTCATGTGACAACTTTGAAGGCCTAGATCATTACTGTTATAGCGATGTTAAATCTTTTGGCTGCTACAGTAAGTTCTGTATATAAAAAATGGCAATTGTAGCCTTACTGGTTTTAAGGGTTTAGTTCTTATTTAAGAATACATTTAGGGGGTTATTTATCAAAGTCCTATTTTATCTCAACATTTTCTGCTGCAAAACTCCGATCAAATTCGCTCGGGTTTTTTACACTTATTTATTATTACATTTTCCTGAAAATTTGCTTTGCAGGAAAAAATCTGATTTTCACGATTTTTTGGGGATTTTTCATCTACTACTATTTTTTTGGCGTATTGCACAAAACTGATCGCACATCATAAAATCATGGGACTTCTCCCATTGACTTATATGCAACTTTAACAGGTCTGAGATGCTGGATTTTCTGATTTGGACTTTTCCATCCTCAGGGTTTAATACATTCCGAAAAATTTGTTTAAAATTCCGAATTTATATATAAAAAAAATGAGGATTTTTTTGGGGATTTTTAAATTCAGAGTTTAGTAAATAACCCCCTAAGAGGTAGTGTATGAAAAAAGGAAGAAGGAAAGAAAGGCAGTCTGATAAGAAGGGAAAGGGATCAAGATAATAGAAAATTGCAAAAGGGAGTATGTACAAGCAGACCAAATGGGAATGGGAAGAGCAGAATAAGAAAGTAAAGGATAATGAATGGGAAGATATTTAAGAAAAGACCAATGGATAAATTACACCAGAAGTGGGAAAAGGAAGTGCAAGAGTGAGGAAAATATGAACCAAGAAATGGTAAAAGGGAAGCTCAGAAAAAGAAAGGAGTAATAAGGAAAATGAAAAAAACTGTGACTTGAAAAAGATGATGACCTCCAATGGATATATATATATATATATATATATATATATATATATATATATATATATATATATATATATATATATATATATAGGAATGGGACCTGTTATCCAGAGTGCTCAGGACATGTGGTTTTCCAGATAACGAATCTTTCCATAATTTGGATCTTAAATCATGTAAATATTCAATAAACTCAATAGGCTGGTTGTGCTTCCAAAAAGGATTAATTATATCTTAGTTTGCATCAAGTACAAGGTACGGTTCAATTATTACAGAGAAAAAAGGAAATAATTTTTAAACTTTTGGATTATTTGGATAAAATGAAGTCTATGAGAGATGGCATTTCCATAATTTGGAGCTTTGTGGATATTGGGTTTCTGGATAATGGATCCCATAGCTTATGGGTTATACAGACTTTGAATGGCATAATCAGTTAATTATAACCACACCCATGAATATGATGTTTATGGATAATCAGCCTGTCCAGCCTAGGAATAAATGGCATGTTGTGAACCATCAGATGTTTCTTTAGTTTACAAGGCTTGATTTTTGGCATCAGGTACCAACATATTGCTTTTTTGATGAAGTCCAAGGTCCAGGCTCCATTGTATAGTTCAGCCTGTAAACTCTCCCAATTAAAAGGAGATCTAGCAGATTCTTCAGATATAACCACTTTTGTTGTTGGATAGAAACATGGAAAAAAAACGTACCCTGGTCATATCATTGCTTTCAACACATCATTCATTCTTTATAACAACTGTAGTCGAGCCTTAAAGGTTCCTGGTTGGTTGCTATAGATTACTGCCCTGGCTACATTTGCCTTCATTTGTGCATACTGCTTAATTCTCACAGTCGCTAGTCTACTGGAACTAATTCCGAGGTTCAGTTCTCAGTTCATTTTCTATAGAATTGATTAGAATTGGGAATTCTGTATTATAACAGCAGCATTTCATTAGAAAAAATGAATTGGAAAGTGTAAATGTGTTTTTCATATGCATAAAATGTCCTTGTTCTGCCAAAGGAGCTACTAGAGCAATAAATGACTAAACAGCAATGTGAATCTCTACACATAACAATTAAAAAGCTGTAAAAATATACTGTATATTTCTGTTTCTCATTTATATGTATTTGTTCATGAGCTCAGACGCTACTCAGTTGTAGGCTGAGCCAACGAGGTTGAATATTCATAATTTTTCAGCAGTGAATCACCCTTCTATTAACATGCAATTTGGCATTTCCGCAGAGCAGTTACATGAAAAATATAGTGAACTGTTGTTACATTTAATGAGCTTGCCCAAGATAATCCACGGGGATAAGGTCAAATAATTAAAAGCTGCTCTACTTTGAATTGCATTTACACACAAAATATGCTTTTACCTTCATCTCCTTTAAATGACTCGTGACACCTTGATCTTCTGAACTGAGTTCATCAGTCAATACTGACGAGGACTTGTCAGAGGTTAAAGAAAAGGCCTCCATTTCTGCCAGCTGGACCTAAGCAAAACCATTATTAGTTATAGGGATTTGCAGTTAACCCATTCAGACATTTCTCATGTCCTGCTTAGCCTACAATCTTCCCCGACTGTTTTGCCCAGAGGACAGCAGGAATTTTACACTATCCTACAGTGTGTAGAGTCAGTACAACTCATAAGGTTATTAAAACTGTCAGTGTTGTATTAATCTGCCTAGACCCATTGCCATACAGGTGTGGGACCTTTTATCCAAAATGCTCGGGACCTGGGGTTTTCCGAAT
This sequence comes from Xenopus laevis, assembly GCF_017654675.1. Classification (NCBI taxonomy): domain Eukaryota; kingdom Metazoa; phylum Chordata; class Amphibia; order Anura; family Pipidae; genus Xenopus; species Xenopus laevis. The sequence goes on along the minus strand of NC_054377.1, from coordinate 119,423,286 downwards.
AAGGAATCTTTCCGTAATTTGAATCTTCATGCCTTAAGTCTAGTAGAAAACATTAGAGGGCAGATTTATCAAGGGTCGAAGTGAGAATTAGAATTTTGATTTAAAATTTATAAATTCTAATTTTCAAGTTTATTTTAGGGTAATTCCATTAGGGAATTGTTAAAATTCGATTAGAGTTTTTGAAAAAATTAGTATTTCTAAATGTATCATGTACTGGCCCTTTAAGAATTCAAATTAGACTATTCGCCACCTTAAGGGATCTTACGAGCGTTTTTAGGTGAGCAGGAGCAGACACACTGAATTCTTTTCAATGGGGCTGTACTCATGCAGACGCATGTAAGCGCTGAATGCAGGAAAAATACAACATGCTGTGTCCCAACCTGAGTTCGCCGCTTACATGAGTCTACTGCTGCGCTCCCCTGCGGCTGAATGCATGAACCTGGAACGCAGGGGAGCGCAGCTAAAAACGCTCATCTGTAAGAGCCCTAAACCTGCCGAATTGCTGTTTTAGCCTATGGGGTTGTTTGGAGACATCCTAAAAATCTAAATGTTTTTGGTAAAAAACCTCGAATTGAATTCGATTTGAGTTTGAGGGTCGATCCCATTCACCCGAATTTGAAAAATTATATTTTTTAAAAAAAAGTTTGATTGAACTTTTTTTTCGAATTTCAAGTTCATGGGAGTTTTTACAAACTCCCATGAACTTGAAATTCGACCCTTGATAAATCTGCCCCTAAGTAAACCCAATAGGTTTTGCTTCCAATAAGGATTAATTATATCTTAGTTGGGATCAAGTACGAGCTACTGTTTTATTATTACAGAGAAAAAGGAAATCATTTTTAAACATTGGGATTATTTAAACAAATGGAGTCTATTGGAGATGGCCTTTCCGTAATCTGAGCTTTCTGGATAACGGGTACCTGTACCTGCAAGACTTTTCATCTATAGGAGAGCAGGGTGACGTCAGTAACTAAAAGCTGAAATGATCAATACAGTTTCAGCTGCTTAGCTGCCAATTATGACAAACAGTTTCCAGATTTCTTAGCTGTTTTAGAATGTACATCATTAAATGTTTCACAACAAGTCTGAGTTATGCCCATCTTATTTTTTGTTAAAACCTACATATATTAAAACAAAAGAAGACTAACAATAGTTAAAGGGGTGGTTCACCGTTAAGTTAACTTTTAGTATGTTATACAGTGGTTAATTCTAAGCAACTTTTCAAATGGCTCTTATTTTTAGTTTTTGAATAATTTGCCTTCTTCCTTCTTCAAAAAAAAAAAACCACTAGAATATTAGGATTATTATTAACATTAGAATGTATTCATTATATTATTTTAACAATAATTATTATTAGGATTAATGTTTTCATTGCGACCCAGCAACCAATTTGTTCTGTATCATACACTATGGGACAGATTTACTAAGCTCAAGGGAATTTTCAAAGTTAAAAAAGTTTGAACTTCGAAGTCATTTTTTGGATACTTCAACCATCGAATAGGATACTACGACTTCGAATTTACTTCGACTCCGATTCAAAGTAAAAATTGTTCGAATATTCGGCCATTCGATAATCGAAGCACTGGCTCTTTAAAAAAAACTTTGACTTCATATTTCGCCAAATTAAAGCTACAGAAGTGCAATGGTAGCCTATGGGGACCTTCCGCAGCACTTTTCTAAGTTTTTTTGATCGAATTGAAATTCTTAGATTGTTCGCTAAAAATAATTTGAATCGTTCGATTCGAACTATTTAATCGTTCGAACGAACAATTTCTATTCGATCGATCGAATACGCTAAAAATCCTTCAACTTCGATATTACAAGTCGAAGGATTTCAATTCGAGGGTCGAATTTCGGAGTTTTTTTAACTTCGAAATTCGACCCTTAGTAAATCTGCCCCTACCTGTTAGATTGTAAGCTCTGCAGGGCAGTTTGTCTGAAAATAAAATATATATACACACACACACATCACATATCCGTATATGAATATATGCTTAGGAAGAACCCGCAGGAATGTGGAGGCCTGGTAGTTACAATCACAAAAAGAAAATGGAGGTGTCTGTCGATGTTGTCATTAAATCCTCCCATGGAGGACATTTTTGGTGAAAAAGATAAATTAATTTAAAGGAATTAATTCACTGTCACAACTAATAATACATTTTCCAGTGTATTAACATATAGAAATAATTATATAGGGCTCCGGTTGATACAAGTAAGTAACCAAACAAACTATGAATCATTGGTATTGAGTAACATATAACCATGTTTTGATGACTGATCTCTGGGGCTTATTGATAAACATCATGTTGCTCCTACTTAACACAATGAAAAGAAAAATGGAACTAGATGTGGATCGATACTGATTGAATCGTGTGTCTAAATACAGCTTCAGTGCCGATTCTGTTGTATGATTTTTTACATTATATTCAATAATCCTAAAACATTATTGGAGATTTGTCATGGGACATTCCATGTTTAACTGTACCATTCTCAAATTCTTCCTTTCTAATATTGCAGCTTGAAGGGTAACTACACATGAAATCTACGTTTAAGTTTACTTATCTGAATTAGAAGTGTGTTCACAGACAAAATAAAATCTACTTCAAGCTTGTGATTTCCATCTCATGTATTTTCAGACTACGTACTACTCATCCTTATTTTATTAAATAGTACCATCTAAGACTGCTCACAGATCATTTCCATTTAATTTATTAAAAGAGATATATACTACCAATAAGTACATATTAATGTATTTATTGTGCAATTCAGGTCCATAGTGACAATTGGGAAATGGCACACACTAATATAGTGGCACATGGGTGTGACGTTTAGTATTTTACCTCTTGTTTGTCGTGATTGCACTTTTCACAGACGGTTGGGGAGGAGTAATGGTGGAAGACTGATCCAGATAAATTATCAATGATTGTTAATTCCCCTTCAAAAGAGTCCTTAATGATTAAGGAAACACTATCCAACCACAAGTTCTCCTAAAGAAAAAACAGTGTTGTTAGTAATTGTGGCACAATCATGCACTTTATTTTTGAATTCCTGGTTTGGAGGCAAGTTTTGGTTGTATAAAAAGCAGGTGTACTGCCAAACACAGCCTCCTGTAGGCTGCCAGTCCTCATATGGCTACCAAATAGTCAATCCTATGTCTTATGTAGCATCCACAGGAGCTTTTTTCATGCTTGTGTTGCTCCCTAACTCTTTTTATAGTTGAATGTGGCTCATGGGTAAAAACAGCTGGGCACCCTATAAAATGTATAAACTATGTTTCTCTATTGAAACAAAAATTACATAACTTTATTAATGCATGTGTAAATAGTAGGGGATATTTGTTTGATTATGGCATCAAAAACACTGTATCCAAAGGGTGTGAGGGTCTCCAAAAATAAAGAGGCAAATATAAAAAGTAGAAAAATGTATTAGGGCATGAAGACCTAACGCATTTCGTGCCTATAGGGGCACTTACTCATAGGCTGAAACGCGTTAGGTGCCCCTATAGGCACGAAACGCGATAGGTCTTCATGTCCTAATAAATTTTTCTACTTTTTATATTTGCCTCTTTATTTTTGGAGACCCTCACACCCTTTGGATACAGTGTTTTTGGTTTTTGCACCTTGGGACTGAGGTGAACTGTGAGTGTTTTCTCCTTATTATTTCTTCTATTATATATTTTTGTATCTTTACTTATCTAATATTTATTTGTTGAGTGGTACCATAGATACTTTTTGTTATGTGGCAGTAGCACAAACCAAAGTATTTTCTGATTATGGCATCCCCAATATTTCCACTGTGCGTGTGGAACTTCAAATACCGACATAACCATTCCATTGACTCTTACCTGAGCAGGAGAAAAACACTTTAAGCTTCGATGACTGTCAGTGGCCGGTCTTCCTCCGCGTCCCCCATTATCTAAACCAGTAACGGGTGATGTTTGTGAACAGAGGCCATGAGCTAACTCCATTTCTATCTCTGCATCCAGCTCAGCATCCTCCTGTGCTTCTTTGTTGCTGTCATCCAGGTGTTTCATTAACACGGCAACTACTACGTTAATGAGGACAAACTGAGCTGTGAGCACAAAGCTCACAAAGTACAAAGGCGAGATGAACTGGAGGTTGCTCAAGCAACTGCGATCATCATTGGTGCAGTCACGCAAAGTATCCTGCCAGGAGAGTAGAAAAAGTCGACAGTGTAACAAATCAATCTCTTTGGCCCAATTATACATAAGGACAAAGTCAGATGTGGCTTTGTTAGCTGGTTGACTCCCACAGCAACTGAATCTGTTTTCATCGGGGAAAGAACAGTGATTCATAAAAGAATCCTAGGGGAACCTCTGTTTGTGTAAAGGCCAATTTAATAGGGGATGAACCAAATGAATACACTGTGAAGTGCAATTTATAACATTCAAATTAAATTTGAATGCTTACGTGCCACTACTATATCCACGAGAAACAAAGATATTACTGAGCAAAAGCAATGCACTACATAGCATGTAAATAGGTATCAAGATCAAGGATGAGTTTAAAAACATTAGGAATGAACTGGCGTCACTACTTTTCTCTGTGGTTTATACTGGATTTCCTCCAGTGCCCTTTAGAACATCGATAATTTACTTAAAAATTCTAAGCAACCAGGCAACTTTCCATTTGACTTTTCAACTTGACCGTCCATTTCCCAACAGAGATCAAAACTTTACTGCCTTTCATTTGTATGAAGAAAACGGAATGTTACTAGGCTGCAATTACTAATGTGTGTGTTTTATTTTACTAAATGTGCTACTGTACCTTCATAATTCCATTCCAGTTGTCCCCAGTAGAAACCTGAAAGAGAGTCAGGAAGGCCATTCCAAAATTTTCAAATGTGGCGTGGCGACTCATTCCTTCACATGGGTGGTCGTCATTGCAAACTGTGACATGGTTAAAGTCAAGTGTATGAATAAGTGGGTCACGTACCAGTTAACACAAGGTTTTATTTCATGTGTACAGTTATACACAAAACATAAACGTACCAAGTTTCCCGAAAAGCTCCACTCCCAAAGCAGCATAGATGAAGAAGAGAAGCATGAAGAGCAGTCCCAAGTTTCCTACCTGAAACAAAACCACAGCTGCTATTTGAGACTAAAGAAAAACGACAGATGTTTGCAAGTATCATGAGAAAAGAGCTTATTAAATATATGACTGTTACAAGAAAACAATATTTGCCCATTATGTTCTTCTTTCTCTGGGAGGAAGACAGCAACAATGATTTGGCTGATTTATAAGGGAGAGTTACAAGGCTATTTTGATACTGTATTATAACTGACCATTCATTTTATTAAAAATACAGATTCAGTTGCTCCAGGATCAGATCTTAGCTCATTTTCTCCATTTTTGGTGGAGAACGAAGTATATGAGTTGGCTGCAGATTTGTAATGCAATTTGGGTGAAATGGAGATAAGGTATTATCTCCATTTCAATCTTCAATATCATGATCAAACTACACACAATCTGAGAAAAAAATAACAGACACTTGAATATATTTTGGAAACCTGAATAGTTGTCATATGTGAAAAAAAAAGAAATTTAAAAATGCAAAAACTTGGCAAGTAAATGCTGCCAAATTTCTATAAAGCTCTGCAACTTTCAAACAACTTTATTTCATTTTTTTATTTCATGTGATTTTTGTTACAATTTTTTCTGCGATATTCTTTTTTTTTTTATCTTGAAAATAGATAAATCTGCCTCCCTGCATGGAAACCACATTTTAGACAGACACCACAAGCAAAAGAATTTGCACCTTGGCAGTAACCCATGACAACCAATCAGATGTCTGCTTTCATTGTTCAACCTACAGGTAGGAGAAGAATGTGCAAATTTGCCCACTGTTTATAAATGAGCTTATGATTGTAAAAGAACACATCTACAAACTATGGGATGTAAGTGAAGTGTAAATCAGAAAGGATGTATGGTATAAGGATACAGAAGAGGTAGAGATCCAGCAGAAGGAAGGGAGGTAACCAGTGGAGTGGAAAAGGTTAACTGGAGCAGAAAGGAAGGAAAAAAATAACACAGTGGCAGAGAAGGATGGGAATAAGACGACCCTGGGGGAAATGAGCATTATTCCAAATGACTGGCTTATATCAATATCTAAGTAAGAATAATTGGAGGAATCAAGATCTATACATGTGACAAGATTAATACATATGACAATTACCAATGTCAAGTATCCAAAACTAACTGGATACAAAATGACCTGCTGTGGACCTTAATCAATATACTATATATATATATATATATATATATATATATATATATATATATATATATATATATATATATATCTATAACATCTCTCTGTATATACTGTACACACACAGTAACACAGTATCCTCCTGCAAACAGGGACACCGAAAGCATTCCACTGCAGTAATTTGATTATCGGGCCTATCACAGTGTTGTATGAATTATTGCTCATTTAACAGGAGGAACATATTTGTCATCGTTTCAGGAATTCATCTCCAACTCTGCAGGATTTTAAATGTGTGAAACATCTTGGAAATATAATCAGGCTGACAAATCATCATCTGTTGAAGACCATGATGCTGCTGGGAATAAAGATAGCAGCCAAGCATCTTCTCCAGCGATTAGCTACTTTAAGAGAACAACTGGTAAATGGAGCAGAGGGGGCCGGAGCAGAGATGGCTTCTGTAAATTGGCAGAATAGCAGTGTGTACATATGGCCTCAGGAGAACCATCTAATGTATGAGCATCAATATAAAGTAAAAATCAGCCAGTCTAATGTAAGAACAGTAATCTGATTTGAAATCAATACTGCTGTTGTCTTTTTTTTTTTTTGTCCCTTTCTTAATGATCTTCAGCCTAAGATTCGTAGGAATGAGACTCACTCGGGGCCAGCTCATCCATCAGGAGAATGACATAAATCTCATTACACCTTCTGTCAAACCTCCACCCCCTTCAAATGAAATGCATCTGGAGTTTACTTTCTCAATTATGCTAGTTTGGGAAGTCCTGCTATCTTTGGGAAAAATAAACTAGGGGCAGGGAAGCAATCGATAGCAGGTGAAGAGAAATATTGAACAAAGTATTGGTGATACCAACAAGGAATTAGAACGGGAAGACATATATGGAGCCAACAGAACTGTGATGGAGTTAAATGAGGACGTTCATACAGCACAAGGCATTGGCACAAAGACTAAACTGCCAGAAAGTCATTAGAAAACAGATTTGCTATGAGGAGATGGAGAGGTGCTATTATGAGCAAATTAAGAAGTATCACCAAAGAATGAAATGTAACTGACAATGGAAGAAATTATTCCAAGTTTCAAAGTCGCCATGATAACAATATTAAAACGCAATAAAATGTCATTTGTTAAAGGATCCTGTAATGGGAAAATAGTCTTTATATCATTAGATTGTCACCCCATTTTTCTCTTAGACACTGAAGCAGTTTACGGCCCGCATAAAATATTCTTATTTGCATATAATGGGGAGCTGTTCCATTGCTTACCTTGGCAGTGAGACCTATCCTACATTATTTATTGAAAAAACTAAAAAACTCTATTCCTCTAAAATCAAGAATGTCATGTTATTTATTTAAAGATTTGAATATAAAAAGTATCAATGGAAAACACCCGAAGAATCCACAAAAAACACAAATATCTCAAAAACCTCAAAAAATTTGAATTTTTTTGGGCAATCTGAAAATCTCTAAAAGTCAGAATGGCTCAGCCTAAAAACATTGACTTCTACAGGACCTCGACTGCTTTTACATGCCAACGTTATGTATTAGAGTTTCTGTGGTTTTTACAATCTCAACTTTCTAGAGTTTTAGAGAAATTTTAAATATCACACATTTTTAGAGGAAAAAAATAGACATTTGAATGTTCGAAATAGGTCCCTACGGTTTGTTGATTTCTAATTAGCAGGTTTTATTAAATAATTAAAACTATATAGAGTGACTAAACCCCAACAAGATATATGTGGAAATCGGGGTGCAAAGTGCAATTTTGTGTACTTTGCTCCCCACCTTCCATGCTAGACGAACTGCCTTCGGTCACTATGCTCTTTTGATTGCCCGAGTTAAGGTATATTTTACAGTAGCCATTTTTTTCTCCATTACTTGTAGAACTACCCCAACTTGCTCCCTGCTTGCCACAGGGTGTTTCCCATTGGCATCAACAAGAAAAGCTATGACTCGGGCCATTTTGTCATCATTCTGCATCTTTGTCTGGGCCGTTGTATTTGATTATCACCTGAAACATGCCAGAAAAGCCACTTTTTCATCTAAACAAAGTAAATGCTAGATGGGGGGATTCATTCTTTCATTACCTGAGGCAGAGCTTGTACCACAGTGTCCAGTAGCGCCCTCATTCCCGTTGCCATTTTAAGCAGCTTCAGCACTGCAAGGAAGAAGTAATAATTGGAAACATTTAGTCAAGTACCTGGAGCTCTGACATACCAAAGCCGAGCACTACATAAAAGGATAATGTGCCACTTTTTAAATGTCCTAATAATGATATTGATTATTAACTGAAAAAAAGGCTTTATTACCCCTGGTGATGCGTAGCACCCTCATGATGCGAATAATGGTGGGATTGATGGGCAAAGCAGCATTTATTTCAATTTCTTCTAAAATGATCCCCATCACAGACAAGAGCACAATGGCCAGGTCCAGTTGGTTCCACCTTAGTTATAAAACAAACAGCAAATAAACTATGTATATAAATATATAGCAGAATCTTAGTTAAACAGTTCAGCTCATACATATACAATACTTTTTTAGCAATGGTTTCAAAGTATACCTCACAAAATAATATTATTTTCCCCTTAACATTGTTCATGTTATAATCTTATCATTGATTGAGATGGATCAAAGGGATTTCTTTCAGGGGACACAGAAAGTTGCCAGCAGTTGCAGAGCATACAGAATAATAGACAGCACATTAAGATTAAGCAGGACTATCATGGAATAGTTATTCATATGTTTTATGACTGTATTTTACAGGGGAAGAAGGACTCTTTAGGGACTTCTCTCGGTCTCCATGTGGACCAGTCCTACACTGTTTACTGTGTATTTAGTTAGGAATTGTGCATATCCCTGCAGTTCCCATATTTATGAAGTGAATTGGGCATCAGATGAACAAATGACAAGCGGGGGGACAGTATCAAGGTGCCTATTCTGTTCTGATCTAGTACAGAAATCTGGTAGTTAGTAATCTGTTACCAAGAATGCTCCAAACCGCAGAAATGCCATTTTTGGAGCATTTCTTACTTTTGATGCAATAAAGTCCAAAATAATGAAAGTCCCGGTTGGTATGTTCCAAAGTCCAGCAAAAACACAGTCGGGCTCTCCTCTTCCCGTTCAAGCAAATAAGTTCAATAGGATGAGTTGCTGTATTCAAGTTTTTGTAACAAGTTTTATTTGTAACAAGTTTTAAAATGATTTTGATATGATAAGTATTCGATTTCATCTAATTTATGGAAACAGTTTTTTATCTCATGTATTAGTTTTGCTATCTCGATTTGGATGTTGCAATATTCTGAAGCTGAGTACTTCACCCCTTGGGACTTCTATAAATGTAGCGAAAGAGTATCAAGAATAAGATAAGAACATTGCACAGGGCTAATAAAGTTTGACATAACTTGAATTGACGTGGACTTGAAAGAGCGATTGCAAAGAGAGGACGTCACCACTCTGGGACGAAGCCGACAGGCGAAACGCGTTAGTGGAGACAGTTTGAATTTTGGAGACGGCAGAGGCAAGTTTGCAGACACGCGCAGCAGCTAATAGAGGACGCTAACATTGGAAGCAGCGCAGTGAGATCTCAAAAATATTTTACACGTGATTTTATCAAGCGAATTTTGTGAGTGTATCTTTTAATTAGTTATTAAAATGTTTTAAAAGTATCTACACATGTTGCTCTAATTTATGTCCACCAAGGATTCAAGAAGGCCCATATCGAAGAAGGGGTTAACTAAATTGTCTGAAATTAATTCCCTCTCGTGAGTATAATATACCACCAGAGGATCCTATCCCTTTGGGGGACTACCATTTGAACCAAACTACAGTTTCTCTATCTTCTCTTATCTCACCTTGGTCTAATAAGCAGGATTAGTTTTGCCAAATCGGCAACACAGTGACACGGTTCCTTATAATTCACATTACTATGTGTTGCGACTTATGCAACATACACTGGGGCTCATTTATCAACACTGGGCAAATTTGCCCATGGGCAGTAACCTATAGCAACCAATCGGTGAGTGGCTTTCTTCGGCCAGTTGCAGGTAGAACAGTGAATGCAACAATTTGATTGGTTGCCATGTGTTACTGCTTATGGGCAAAATTGCCCAGTGTTGATAAATGACCCCCACTAAGTTTATTGTTTGTATCTATTTCTATAGTTATTGTTTTTGGAAGTAAAACAGCACGTGGTAATTATACCACTTAATTAATCACTTAACAGCACAAAGGGTGTTTTAAATTATTTATAGAATTACTACACTATATTATTTTAACCTGTTTTGTTCCGTCCTCAATAACTTGTTTTTGAGGAATACAGCAACTCATCCTATTGAACTTACTTTTGATGCATCAGACACAACTGTGGTGGTCACAAGAAGTGTGGACACATTTATACTGTACTTTTGGGGGAAAAAAATACATTATGGGCAAAAATGACAATAAGCTGCACACTTGTGTTTGTAAATGACCCCTAATACCTCTGTATTGTTAACTAATCCAGCAAAAATCCATGCAATCCTATGAGAAATGTCATTGTTTAAATATGCTTTAGTATATATTAGGCATGGTGCAAATTACGGAAACCCTGTTATATATAAAAAATCCATTACCAACTATTCAGGTAATATCTATTTTTCTGTAAAGAATGGCAATATTCCTAAAGTATTTATGGGTATTATATATATATATATATATATATATATATATATATATATATATATATATATATATATATATATATATATGTAGACCGCACACATAGGGGGTTATTTACTAAACTCTGAATGCAAAAATCACAAAAAAATTGGAGATTTTTTTTCATAAAATCGGAATTTATTAAATACAGAGGATGGAAAAGTCCGAATTAGAAAATCCGGCATCTCAGACCTGTCGATGTCGAAGTCAATGGGAGAAGTCCCTATGATTTTTTGATGTGTGCTGGGTTTCGTGGGTTTTCAGGCAAAAATCTGAGTTTCCGGTGAAAATCAGATGATAAAAACAGAAGAAATCGGATCAGATTTTTTTCCCGCAAAACAAATTTTCGGGAAAATGTAATAATAAATAAAAAAAAAAAACGAGCGGATTTGATCGCCGTTTGTAGCTGAAAATATTGAGATAAATTCAGACTTTGACAAATAACCCCCTTAGACTGTGGAGGGACCTCCTTCCTACTGTGTCACTTACCACATAGCACTTAAGCGCTGTGTCCTTATATGAGCTCTCTGTACTGTGTATATTTATTGTCTAACTTTTCCTCCCTGTGTGTACTTTTATATATGTTGTACTTTTACTTATATTGTGCTTTTATGCATTGTACGGCACAGCAGCTCCTTAACAGAGCTTTACAAATATAGTTATACATACATAAATAAAGTTATATATGTGTGTGCGTGGGAGGGTGGATGAGGTTAATGCAGCAATTCGATTTCTTTACCCAGCTGAACGCAGACCAGATACAGATTGGCATTGTGGTCTGTATGGTTAGTTTACAAAGCGCTTCATAAGCTGATTTTCTATGCAATATAATGAGTGAGGAAAAGCAATGCTCTGGTGCACAAGGGTTAAAATCCTTTCAGAGGCTGAATGAGTACAAATGTGCTACATCTTGTCAGTGGGGATTTTCCTTTGTCACATGGGAGTCAGTATAAGAAGTAACCATTGGACAATTCTTACACATAGCGGAGCAAGATCATCAAACAAGCCTGCGGCGCTTCACTTCGCAGCAACCCCCCCATATAAGCAGCTCAGCTAATTACACTGTTCACTGGGGTAGGGGGCAGCATTAATGAAGTCTGAATACATTCTTCTCTACTATCCCTTGTACGCCCCACTGATCAGGAACACAAATAGTTCCCAGTTAATTACAGGATTCTCAAAATACTCTAGGAACAGGACTAGCGATACAGCACCAGTCAGACACCAAAGCAATCACTATTTGCTGTCAATTCTGTAAGTACAAGCTGCGTATTAACTGATCATTGTCCAACGATAAATTGCACAGTACTATCAAATTAAAAGTTTGCCCGTTACTAAAATAAGCTTTTCATTTAAAAGATACATTTATTCTGGTTTCAATATACTGATGTCCGGAAATCTCAAAATGTTTTCTAAAAAACTTTATTGCATAATAATGTATTCAGCCCTGTGGAATATACCCTATATATGTCATTTACTAACGTAAGTACAGTGAGCAAAGAGCAATCTTGATTGCAATCCCCATGGTTTTTTTTGTTATTCATAATGCAGCGTTTACCCCCAGAATTCCAGCATTGTTGTGGTCACAACAGGGCTATTGTGTTGCCCCAGACCAAATTGTGGCCATGTGTCAAAATAAACGCATCTGGGTGTGCGCATTAACGCAAATCAAAAAAAACTGCACTGAAAGTTTTCTGCTCGGCGACATTTATGGTGTTCGGAGTGATGTGTGCATTCATTGTGCTGTGGCTTTTGAAGCAGGGCGCAAAGGGAAGCCTGGAGTTACCATCTGGTTCCGCTTCAGAATGGGAGGCAGGAAGGACTGAGCGGCACCATGTGCAGATACGTGGAAGTGCAAAGAGTGCATTTTGATGCAAATACGTTTAGAATAGGGTTTAGAGTCCAGCTGCACTTGTGCTCATACATGACCCCTATATTTTAAACTGTTGTTATTGGCTACATTGGATTCCTGAATTACTCTGTATGCTGGGATCATATTTACTCTGCCTAGTCGCACTGGAGCCCCTCTCTGAAACAATTGTCGCTGCCACCATCCTTCCTCCATGGTCCTGGTAGTGGCCGTGAGAAGAAAAAAGGTATGCATGGAGGGGGGTTGCGGCTAGGGCAGGTGGGCCAGAGAGGGCTTTGCTGTTGGGACAGGGGGCTGGGAGCCAATGAGGTAGCAGCCCCAGTCTAATGCTGAGTGTGCTTCCCTAACCTTCATCTAGGAGGTCACATTATAGATACTTTGCTTACTTACTTATCTATGGTGAACTCAGAAAAATAATATTGAACAATTACATGTACATAAGGTCACGAGAAAGAATTAGGGCTTAAATGACATATTGATAAATGTAAAAGTATACCATTTTAAGGATACTACTAGTTTCACACTGCAAGTACTTTCAATGCATTCCAGTCACACAAATCCCCACATGAATCAAGAGTCATAGTACAAGAAGGAGAACTAAAGCAAACTGAGGCAAATATATAACAAAGCACTCAAGCATATCATGGACATTCCCAACCACTGTCACTGGAAATGCCAATTTTTTAATGAGAACAAAAAAAGGCAGCTGAAAGCTTTGAGTTCCCTAAAAAAAATCTATGTTTTACTTTCTATATGAAACACAAGCAGGTTAACAGGATTTAAGACCATATGGTATAATGTAAAAAGTAATGGCTGCTCATTGCAAAATCATATACATTGTTCACTGAAAACATGTTTTTATTTGCCATACTCAAACTTCTAGTTGTTTTAGACTATAAGCAATATAAACGGTAATTTTTTCCATCGTTTGGATAAATGGACATTTTGGTTTGAATTTCATGGAACTCTTTTTTTCAGCATCAGTAACTTTTTTTTAGTATTCTAAAGGGTTACAGTTTGTCATGGTGTTTTTACAGCTATTTCTGTACATCCATTAATAGCTTGACTTGCTCCACCTCCCCAGTAGGTCTAATTAGGCTGAACTGGAGTCTAGATCTGACTCACATGAATGTGGAGCAAGTCCTCTTTTTTTTTTGGTTCAAGTGAGATTTATTGAGAGAGAAAAAAAAAAAAAATAAACAGAATAGTTGTACAAACATTATCACAGTTCAGTGCACATACAAAAGGGAACATTACCCAATACGCAGATTGGGTTTAGATAACCTGCAATCTCAGAATCTTGACCAAATAGATACATACATGACACTCATAAGCATTGTACCTCAACTTACAGAAGAACCATAATAATTTTCGCTAGGAAAGGGATCCACTGAACACTGTAAACTCACATGGTTATGGACAGCAAAGACATAAACAAACTGCATTTCCCTGAAATGAACTGCATCCTATGATTTGACCTTAAGGCTGTTCGTATCTGAAAAAGTTGTGCGCTATCTTGTAGCGTAGGATAAGTGGGCTGTAACCTAATCAAGCGTTAGGTAATTACTACCGGCTCCCTAGGCGTAATCAGACATGTTCCAGGATCCAAAGCTGCCAAATAGCGATGTTAGCCTTAGTAGAACCCTTTCTCTTAGCAATCAAATCCTCCACTTTTTGTAAGTCCTGAACCGACTTCAACCACAGCTGATAGGAAGGAGGGTCTGGGGCTTTCCAGTGTTGGGCTATGATTTTACGTGCTAAGAATAGTAATTTGTGAACCATAGTGTGGGCTGGGTTCGTTAGAGGAGTTGGGGGGTCCATACCTAGTAAATACCACTTGGGATCCAATGGTATCTCAAACCCTAGCATCCTAGTGATACGGCTCTGAATCGCTACCCAGAAGGGTACAATTTCCGAGCAAGCCCAGAAAGTGTGTAGAATCGTGCCCTCGGCCGCACCACATCTCAAGCAAGCTGGCGAGATCTCTGGATTGATTTTATGTAGTACTGTTCTTGAGTAATAGGCCCTATGCACAAAGTACAGTTGTAATATCCTATACTTATAAATAGGAGAAATCCGAAGAGGTGTATGAAGTACCTGTTCCCATTGTTCATCAGTAAATGGTGAGAGATCTGCCTCCCAACGGTCTCTCACTTTTAGGGAGGATTTTTGCAGATTAGTGGTTTGCAGGGCTTTATAGAAACTAGAAATTTTGTGGCTAGGTTGATCCTGTCTAAACACCTCAGCCACAGGGGTATTCCGTAAATTAAAATTATCTGGTTTAAGTGCTTTCTTCACTGCCCATCTCATTTTGTGGTATGTCAGCCACTGGGATGAGGGGACGGAGAACTGTTCCTTAAGAGTATCAAATGGAATTATACCTTGTTCATCCCATATCTGATCTAGGCAACAGATCCCAGCCTCTAACCAGATTCTAGGAACTACGAGTTTATCCAACGGGGTCAATTTAGCATTATACCATAAGGTCGTAAACGGGTCTAGACCCTTCGGGTTGGTTAGATGGTGAACCCTTGAGACAATGTCTCTTTGCAATCGTAGAAGTGGGTTGGTTTTAGAAAGCATAGCATTTTTTGGATTTATGGCCGTTAGGGCGTAAAAGGGAGGCAGGTCACTTTGTAGTATCTCCTGCCACAGCTGATACACTGCTTCCCCTGGCCCAGCGAATTTCAAAGACCACAGTTGCGAGAGTTGTGCTGCCACATAGTACTGGTGCATGTCAGGGACCGCCAGGCCTCCCTCATCCTTCGGTCTACAGAGTGAGGCTAAGGACAGTCTGTTTCGGGAGGTACCCCATATATACCGCCTAAAGATAGCAGCCAGGTCAAGAAAGAAGCGGTTTTGTACTATAAGGGGGGTGTGCCACAGTACATACAATAGTTTAGGAGCTATAATCATTTTAATGGTCTGTATGCGGCCCATAGGACCCAGTGGCAAATTTTTCCAAACTTGAAATCTACGCTGAACCCATTGCAACAATGGAGCTATGTTAAGATCATAATAAGATGACACCGGCAATGCCACCGTCACCCCTAGATATGTGAATTGCCGAACTTTCAGTAATGGTATATCTGCCCTAATACCATCCCCCACCTCTGGGTCCACTGGAAATATAATTGACTTAGAGGGGTTAGTTTTTAGGCCAGAGATTTCTCCAAAAACCTTAGTTATGTCCAGAAGGGCAGTGAGAGAGGCATGGGTGTCCCCCAAGTAAATCAGCGTGTCATCCGCATATAGCTGTATTTTCTCTTCCCTTCCCCGTATCTGAAAGCCTGAAATCCGAGGACTCTGCCTGACTGCAAGGCCTAACGGTTCGATAGCCAAGGCAAACAATAATGGGGAGAGGGGACACCCCTGCCTCGTACCTCTGGTCAAGGCAAAAGCTGGGGTTAACAATGAATTAATTCGTAGGGCTGCCGTAGGGGCCGCATATAGTAACTGGACAAGGGAGATAAAGTAAGGACCAATCCCAAATGCGGACAATACCTTCCATAAGTAACTCCATTCTACAGTGTCGAATGCCTTGGCAATGTCCAAGGCTACTATTGCCCTCTGCCCCATATTGGAATGATCCATGGTAAGGTTAAGCATCAACCTTCTGATGTTATGCGCCGTTGTTTTCCCCGGAATAAATCCTGTCTGATCCTCCGTAACCATATGAGTAACCACTTTCCCCAACCTTCTAGCCAAGATTTTCGCCAAGATTTTTGTATCAGCAGTGAGAAGGGAAATAGGCCTATAAGCTTCAGGTAGAGTCGGGTCCTTCCCTGGTTTAGGAAGAAGGATTATGGAGGCTTCATACATGGAGGCCGGGAGACTGTTATGGTGGGAAGCATAGTTATAAGTTTTAAGGAGATGGGGGGCTAGTAGTGCAGAGTGAAGTTTATAGAATTCTATAGGGATTCCGTCCGCTCCAGGGGCTTTGCCTACCGGGAATGACCCTATAGCTTCCTGTATTTCCACCGTTGTGATGGGTTGATCTAAAAATTCCACACAGTCTGCTGGGAGCTCTGGGAAGCACAAACCTGCAAGGAAAGACTCAGTTGCAGTACCCTCTGGGTCTAATTTAGATTGGTACAAATCGGCATAGAAAGCAACCATACGTTGCCTGATCTCTGCGGGGTCGTTAGTAAGGGTGCCATCCCCCACTTTAAGTTGTGTGATCATGGGAGGTGTTGATTGATCCCGAGTTAGCAAAGCCAACATCCTGCCTGCCTTTTGGAGCAAGTCCTCTTTGCTTATGTAAGAAATTAACTAACCAACATTTGTGTCTTGTTTAAAGGGATACTGTCATGGGAAAAAAATTTTTTTTCAAAATGAATCAGTTAATAGTGCTGCTCCAGCAGAATTCTGCACTGAAATCCATTTCTCAAAAGAGAAAACAGATTTTTTTATATTCAATTTTAAAATCTGACATGGGGCTAGACATTTTGTCAATTTCCCAGCTGCCCCAAGTCATGTGACTTGTGCCTGCACTTTAGGAGAGAAATGCTTTCTGGCAGGCTGCTGTTTTTCCTTCTCAATGTAACTGAATGTGTCTCAGTGGGACATGGGTTTTTACTATTGAGTGTTGTTCTTAGATCTACCAGGCAGCTGTTATCTTGTGTTAGGGAGCTGCTATCTGGTTACCTTCCCATTGTTTTTTTGTTTGGCTGCTGGGGGGGTAAAGGGAGGGGGGGTGATATCATTCCAACTTGCAGTACAGCAGTAAAGAGTGATTGAAGTTTATCAGAGCACAAGTCACATGACTTGGGGCAGCTGGGAAATTGACAAAATGTCTAGCCCCATGTCAGATTTCAAAATTGAATATAAAAAAATCTGACAGTATGACAGTATCCCTTTAAAAACCTAGGAGCGCTATACTAGTACAAACAGTTGTGGGTATATGCTTTACATTACAAGTGAATCTACTGTGTGCTAAATCAAAAAGTGGATTTTATGTGGTGGATCTGGACAACCAAACATTGGTATTTCTGTTGCTGTTTTCTGTGCCTTTTTACTTTTTTAAAACCTTTGGTGTGTCGACATGAAACGCCAAATCACCAGCAACTTGGGCAATCCTAGAGTTGGTGATTTCTACATGATGTGTGTTATTTATGGTGTCTGGGACTCTTGTGTATAGTATTCTTTAATTTATGCTGCAAAATCTTCATGAATAATGTTAAAATACAGGTCGTCTTGGATTATTCCTGCATTCTTGCTCATGTTTACAGATGAGTGTCCAACGGACCTGCCGCTGAGGGAAAAGAACAGTATTATGTAGATAAGGAACTGGGCAAGCCACCTTTATTGTTGGAGGGCTGAGAGCTGATATTTCTGTCTTCAAGTTTAAGCAGTTCCGTTGATTTAATGTTGCAAGAGGCACACGGGAGGTTGTAGGAGAACTCAGAGATTGGAATGAAATTTCCAGGGCAATTACAGAATATAATGAAGTGCAAGTAACTATGCATTTCCCTTAGCTTTCCATTTGCTCTGATTTTACGCTTTAGAATTTTCACTCTGTGTGATATTCCTCCTTTGCTTGATTTATGCCCAGAGCTGGTTCAACCCAGGATTGTCATATAAACCTCAAAATTATTTTAAACCTCTTCACTTTTTAAAGTGATGATGTTTTTTTATAATGTATCCTATGTCTGTTAGCTGCACAACTTGCCTGTCCTTGAAGAAACGTCTAAATCCAAAGGCCACCAGCTTCAGCACAGCTTCAAGTACAAAGACTGTAGTAAACATGTAGTTACAGTACTTTAGAGCAATTTCAAGAGACTACAAAACAATGAAGACAAAACAGAGAATTAAAGACATAAACCAATAGCTTAATACACTGCCCTATACTGTTCTATCAATGCTTGCAATACAAACTCTACAAGATGAGTCAGAAATACTTATCAGTTAAGCTGAAAATGTTGAACACTAACAAGAGAATCAAGGATAAAAGCAATAATGTAGTAATTTGGTTAGATTACAAATAATATATAATGAAGTATGGTACACTCATAAGACAAAAGGCCTTTAAGTTTCTAGATGAAACGTATGTCTAAGTCAGTTGGCTTTCAGGGTAAGGATTCATTGAAAATGCCAAATAAATGCCAGTTGAAAGCAATAATTGAAGCTCACATCTGTATTCCTTTAAAGAGGAACTATCATGACTATCAAAATTTAAAATAAGCTTCATCATACTAAAATAAAAAAAATAATCAAAATATAATCAATTAAAAAAAATTCTGGCAGGTTTCTTAAATAATTAAATTACTCCTCACTCTCTACACCTCAGCTTTGGTCTCTCCCCAGTTTCTATTCATGCAGAAGTTAGGATTTTGATTGCCAGTTAGGTCTAATATTGCCTTTGGAGGGAGCTCCTTTTGCCTATAAGATTTATTAACTATTTAAAACCACCAGAAATCTTGTCTCTCTACATGCAGAATTTGTGCCGAAGTCAGTTATTTTGTTATATTTTGGTTTTTTTTCAGTTATTCAAGTCAGCTCTAAACCATTTGCCCTCCTAAAAGATATATTGGATCTAAGGGGCCCATTTACTTAGCTCGAGTGAAGGAATAGAGGAAAAAACCTTGAATTTCGAATGTTTTTTTTGGCTACTTCAACCATCGAATGAGCTACGTCGACTTCGATTCGAACTAAAAATCGTTCCACTATTCGACCATTCGATAGTCGAAGTACTGTCTCTTTAAAAAATACTTCAACCCCATAGTTCGCCACCTAAAACCTACCGAGGCCAATGTTAGTCTACGGGGAATGTCCCCATAGGCTTCCTAACAATTTTCTGATCAAAGGAAAATCCTTCGATCGATGGATTAAAATCCTTGAATCGTTCCATTGGAAAGATTTAATCGTTCGATCGTAGGAATATCGCTAAATCCTTCGACTTCGATATTCGAAGTCGAAGGATTTCAATTCGGCAGTCGAATATCGAGAGTTAATTAACCCTCGATATTCGACCATAAGTAAATTTGCCCCTAACTGTCAATCAAAATCTGACACCAACTCCTGCATGAAGACAGAATGAAGAGAAACAGATGTTGAGAAAGGAAGAGTTAAGACAAACTTTGTTATTTCAGAAACGGCACGTCATTTTTAATTGATTATATTTAGAAAGTTTCTTATTTCAGTATGTTGAAACGTATATAAAATTTTCATTTTTTCGATAGAGTCAAAGGTTAGTTAATATATTGACTGTGGGGGTGCCTAACAGATTGGCACTCTCCTTCAACTTAGGTTGAAGAACTTAAAAATTATAAATAGCTGTAACATGAAAACATTAATAAAGAATTTTGTGAAATAGATTTATTATACTCCTATTATCCATTGATTTTCTTAACAAGTATAGTTGCACTATTGTTTTTTAGATTTATTTTCCATTTAAATGTCTGTGGGCATAAAAATGTCATACTTCTCTCTGTCTGTTTTTCCCATGCTTGACCTGACTTTTTAAATGTAATTTATGTAAAGGTTGGCAGGATAATTAGAAGTATTGGAATTAGGGATGGGCGAATTTTTTCGCCTCGTTTCGCCAAAAAAAGGACGCCCATAGACTTGTATGGCGGTGTGCGTAAAAAAAAAAGACGTCCGTCAAAACAGTTTAGCCGCGCGTCAAAATGTTTTGCGGCGAATTTTTGGCGAAACGAAACGGCTCAAATTCGCCCATCCCTAATTGGAATATGATTTGGGAAGATTTTGGAGACATGTCCAAACCAGTCAAGGGTAAGAAGAATTTCACCGGCACACAGGAGTTGCAGTAGCAGGGCAAGCCCTTGCAATTTTATTATGCAGTAGTGCAACGTTTCGGGGTCACGCCCCTTTGTCAATTCTTCTTACCCTTGTTGTGAGGCGGCCGATTCCTCTATCACTGGGCACCAGGATAAGAACCTTTGGGTGTGTGTGGTGTGCGGCTTCTCCAAAGTTTACTTGGACAAACCAGTCAAGGAAAGCCCATCAAGAGCATCATTATATAGTTATATTGTAATATTTCCAACTAGTATGAATTTAAATGGTGTTAATGTCATGTGTCAAAAGACTGAATAAATATTTTGGTCAAAATATTTGCAGTTTAATATTAAAGGAAAACTATACCCCCAAAATGAATACTTAAGCAACAGATAATTTATATCAAATTGAATGACATATTAAAGAATCTTACCAAAATGGAATATATATTCACATAAATATTGTCCTTTTACATCTCTTGCCTTGAGCCACCATTTCGTGATGGTCTCTGTGCTGCCTCAGAGATCACCTGACCAGAAATACTACAACACTAACTGTAACAGGAAGAAGTGAGGAAGCAAAAGGCAGAACTCTGTCTGTTAATTGGCTCATGTGAGCTAACATGTGGTTTGTATGTGTGCACAGTGAATCTTACGATCTCAGGGGGCGGCCCTTATTTTTTAAAATGGCAAATTTCTATTTATGATTACCCAATGGCACATACTACTAAAAAAGTATATTATTATGATTAGGTTCATTTACATGAAGCAGGGTTTTAGACATGAGCTGTTTTACTCAGTATCTTTTAATAGAGATCTACATTGTTTGAGGGTTATAGTTTTCCTTTAAGCTGCTGTAGACTTTAAGTGACTTAAGTGTGTTTTTTTACCAAGATGATACAAAATGCCTTTAGCTTTTTCTATGGCAGTTACATATGTTGGGGATTAGGGCTATAGCATATTCTATACGAGTATACTAGTAGTTTCCTCTGCTGGAGCAGAAGTACCCAACACTGCCATTTCATTTTCCCATTCGCATGTGGCGATGGAAGGTGCTGGTGCTTTTTACCCCCAAAAATGTCTACTTTCCTATTCTGCCAATTTGTTGAAATTCCAGAGAAATGGAAGAGAAAATGTACTGTGTGCTCATTTTTATGAATTCAATATGCAAATATTTGTATCTTATTTATCCATTTGGACAAATGGAAAACAGTCTATAATTGACGAAAGGCTCTCTTGGGTGTGAAGTAAAAGTTTAAAGTACTTTGGTGTGTAAATAACTGCTGTTTAGGGTATTGATATCATATAAACAAAACCATTTGACATACCCTTGGTTGACTATAGTGCTCCAAGGACATTGTGATAACGTTAAGGCAAATGATGATTGTAATGAAAATATCCAAGTAGTGGCTGGTGCAGACGGAATGAATAAGGAGACGAGCAGGACAATAGGTGGCATAGTACGGTAAGCGCTGGGCTTCTGTATGAACAGAATAGAGAGAGGCATTAAGGACAAATCCCACGGAGACATGATAAGGAGAAAAGGATTGATAAGGAAGAAAGATTAGCAGAGAATGTCAAGTACAAGAAAGAAGAAAGATACAACTGCCATTGTGAAAAATATTTTTTAGAATGCTCTAATACAATGAGCAAAAACACAAAACACAGGCTAATAGGGGTTAAAAAGACAGATATGGCCCAGTCTAGGGCTAACAACCAGGATGCACATAAACAGAAAAAGACATAGACATGCAAACTAATATTTACAGAATTTTCTGAACCCTCCAGCAATGAAAGTCACTGTGAAAGAGCCTAAGTATGTCTTTCAGTTAAAGATCATCTTTTATGGAATAGCAATTATAAACTACAGCCTAAATGGCACTGGTGTATTATGAAGATAAATAATACACAGCACATCAGGGTTTTCAGTAGCTCAAGCTGCTGTTGAACAAAAAATCCCAATTCAGCCTGCAGGGGAAATGCCAATAATAAAACAGGCAAATAAACCCATCAGACTTGCAGACAGGGTTGACGCCTATTCAGACCTAAGAAAACAAATATGTCTAAATGAAGGGAGCAAACAAAATAGCTTGATTAGACTGCAAAATGTTGTTGTAATATAATGCAGCTAGTTAAATGTGGAAAGTTGGGCATAAAAGCGTAGAAACTCTAAACCTCATTTACTAATGCAAACAAAAAGCATTAGGTTGAACACAAAACTGAGCCCACATTTATGCTAATTAAATAGACACTTGACCTGTTCAGGTTCCTTTCTAGTATTCTTTTAAGTGGAGCTGTCCTTTAAAATCTAAAATGTGCGTGATATGGCAACTAAAAGCAGCACTGAAGGGAGGAGGAAAGAATTAGGAAGACATATCTACTACGAACCGACCAAACACTTAGGCTTTTTCTTACTCCTTCGTTTTTTCTCCAGGCGTCTCAAGCGTTTTTCTTCTCGTCTTCGAGCTTCCTCGGCTTCCTGGTGCTGCCGACATTTGTGAAAGTTCTCTACCACGACACCCACAAACATGTTCAGCACAAAGAAACTGACAATCAGCAGGAATGAGATAAAGTACAACAACATCCATGGATTGTGATTGGTCACTGGCTGGAATGAAAAGAAACCCTTTTTAGTTGGGTAGAAGAAGACTTTCAGAAGCCTACTTTGAACATTTTGGATATGCATTAAGATGATGTGCAAAGTTTCCATTAAAGGTTTGTGGTAACTCTCCTTTATCTCACAGAAAATACAATAAAGTTACTTACTTTCTTTTGATTCAGTTAGTACAATAGGAAAGAATGGTAGAATTCAACTTTTTGAAGAACTGTAAACATCTCCCACTAATCGGGGGTCCCACAGTCTATACCAGCAACCTACATAGTTCAACTCTTTAACTAGATTATGTTTTAAACTGCGATTGCATTATTATTAAACATATACAAGCTGATTGGTTTTATACCATGAGGAGGAGAAGTTCTCAATTAATCTTAAGGCTTTAAAATAACACAATCCCACATTCAGGCAATTACACAAAGAGTACTCTAGATGTGCTGTGTAATCTCAAGGTGTGTATCCTGGTTTTCAGATTTTTGTACCTGTTGGTCAACTGCTACAGCATCTAGTCCATTATACATTATATTAACCCATCCATCTTTTGATGCCAAGACAAATAGTGACATTAATGCCTGAAATGAGATAAAAATGATGTTATTTTTGATTCTGCATACAGGTTTTTGCAATATTCATCAGACTGAATAAACAACACTTGAATTGGTTGCAAGCAATTACCTGTCCCAGGTTATCGAAATTGTATTTATGATGCACCCATTTATAATTGGCTGCCTCACAGTCTGACTTATTGGTGACATTTCGAACATCCACACCAAGGCAGTAGAAAAATTTACCCTTAAAAAGCTGCAATGAGTTAGAAAAAAGAGAGTAACAATAAAAGCGCATGATTCATAATGACACTGTATCATTTCTTCTTAGGTATAGCTGTGAGAATGCACAAATGCGTATTGTCATGCAAATGGGGCTACTCATACGATATATCAAATGCTCTCTGGTTCCTTGCATGTCTGAATCAACACATGTGATACTGGTCTTCGCTATACTCCACTACAATGCAGTTATGTATGTATTTTAAAATATCAAGTAAAGTTTATTATAATCCTAAAGTCTTAGAAGTTTCGGACTGAATAAAGGACCTTCTGAGGGACCGAAACGTTGGAACAATACATGATATATTTTTGCATTTGTGAAAATACAGTATATAATATATATATATATATATATATATATATATATATATATATATATATATATATTTCAGTAGGGCAGCACACTGCTTCTTTATATGTATCCCCGGGTGCAAGGTAAAGTCATTCCATATGTAATAAATCAGACCAGCAACACCGGGTTTTCTTATATGTATGCACTCTTTAATACAGTTGTCTTGAATAAGAAAACCCAGTGTTGATGGTCTGATTTATTACACACACACACACATATATACATATATATATAGATATATATATATACAGTCAAACTGGTGCACTCATGGCAACTCACAACCGCCTGGGTGCTGGTCAACACATTAATACATGATCCATCCACAAACCGCACTCCAGGGACTTGTAAAGTGAAAAAAATGATGTTTTATTACCAATGTTGCGGCGCCCTCACTGACGGCCCCAGTGAAGGCGCCGAAACGTTGGTAATAAAACATAATTTTTTCACTTTACAAGTCCCTGGAGTGCGGTTTGTGGATGGATCATATATATATATATATATAGATAGATAGATATGTATAAGGCAGCGTGTATGAGCTGCACACCCCTGGGTGCAAATACAGTGTATAAAGTGATGGCACTCACAGGATTTATACAGCAAAAGACAAAAAATATCAAAGGTTCCTGTGTGGGACCGAAACATTGATCGAATAAACCTTTTTTCTTCTTTGACATTTTTTGTCTTTTGCCATCACTTATATACAATATATATATTTCTCAAACTGTAAGTCACTTTATGTCAGCATTATGTCAGATATTTGTCTTGATCTACATGTAAACAGAAAATTGATTTCAAGTGCTTTACCAACTAGTGTGTCACCATCATAAAGGCCAGAATGACTATAAGCAGCACAGGTATATCGGAACAAAAAATTCACAAACATTTGCACCACTTTTGTTTTCATTGCCCTTAAAATTCAATTTATTACATTTCCCCCTTAAAATTATATTTCCATGACTATGTTTTCACTCTTCTATGATACCTTTTTGCATTAATTGGAGTGCCGATAAGCAATGTGGCACAATACATGTATATTTCTGTGTCCCTAGCACACCATTTTGGAAGTGTGTGTTTTCTTGAGGCAGATGTCCTGTGGTACCATTGATAACGGTGCCCAGGTCATTCTGGTCAGTGAGCTTAAAGACCTGATGTTAATCATAAATGTATCAGGTATCACCGACCAAGGACATTTCAATTACCCAGCAGCAAAGAACAGCTGATATAATTGTACAGTTCCTACTGGGGGGTTATTGATTGAGTGCGGAATGATTTCAGTAGCAGGGGAAAGCAGATTTTGTTACAGCAACCTATTAGTTTATGTCACATTCTATAGTGTTGCCCTCTTATTCAGTATACAATCAAGCACAGATTCCACTGTTAAATAAAAAACATGCATTTCACAGAGCTGGCAGCAAAGAAATCACAGGTACTACCTGCACACCAAGGATTCCAAAAATAATAAAGAAGGCACAGCAGATCAGAACTATGTTTCCAATGGGTTTTAGAGAAGAAATCAAGGTCTCCACCACCAGCTTCAGACCAGGGGCTCTACTGATAACCCTGATTGGGAAAAATAACACTTTAAATATATTGTGTTTTAGTTTATAAAACTCAAGCAATAACATGGCATCTCACTGGCTGGCAATGAGTAGTGTCTACACTTCTGTAAAACAATAAGCAAAGGCAAGTGTCCAATTACTCACCTCATATTAGTAACCTAAAGAGTAGTTCTTAACCAATCATTTTTTGTAACCATTTTATAGCATGAGATCTAGACATTTGCTTAAGTAGTAGCAAACTTGTTCAATTTCCCCTACTTTGTCTGTTCAAAAAACCCTACTCCAAAAAGTCTGATCTTTTTTTAAAGATCTGAAAAGTCTTG
This sequence comes from Xenopus laevis, assembly GCF_017654675.1. Lineage (NCBI taxonomy): Eukaryota > Metazoa > Chordata > Amphibia > Anura > Pipidae > Xenopus > Xenopus laevis. The sequence goes on along the minus strand of NC_054377.1, from coordinate 119,397,067 downwards.
AAATTTTGAAGGCCATCTACTCACACTACGTTATGGTTTATTTCTATCCATTTCATAAAAATAATTAAGGCTTTTAGCAAAATTATTTCATAGGGGAGACTGAAGAACATCCTTTTTGGCAAAATTAGAGAAACTAATACAATTTTCCTAAACCTTTGTTTTCCATTTCCTCACAGCATACTGTATAAAGTATAAATATATTTTACAAGTTTATAATACAATGTTGTTTTTTTGGAGAAGATGTTAATCCATCTAAAAAGTAGGGGGCCAATTGTAGATATCCCTAAATGGCCTATCACGTTTATCACAAAATGCCTCACCAAGTTGTTTTATGAATAAACACTTCCTTTTTCTTGTTTCTGAATATTGCTAACCCTTCTAGCTACGAAAGGGTCAAGCATTTTGTGGCACAATGTCTGCAAACATGACCTGTCTGTAAGCAGTCAAATGGTTTTGGCACAGACTTTTCATCCCCTTACCTGAGAGGCCGTAATGTTCTCAAAAGCCGAAGAACCCTTAAGACACCCAGAATCTTTGCTCCCCCAGCTGATGCTACGGACACCACAATATCAACAAGGGATACAAAGACAAGAAACCCATCCAGAATATTCCAGCTGCTCCGGAGGTAAGCTTGATCCCCAAAGTAAAGTCCCAGAGAGACCACCTACAGAATGACAGGGAAGGAAAACTGAAGATGTGTTATGCTACAACAGAAATAAGAAGCAATGTATTTCCATAGAAATGAGAAGTACATTAATCACTAAGATAACTCTCAGTCCATTGGACACAAAATAAATGACTTACCTTCAATGTCATTTCAGCTACAAAAATGGCTGTGAAGATATAGTTTGATATACTCAGGAATATCCTTTCCTGTAAAAAGATAAATGAGAGAAACAGTCCATTGCCATGAATATTAGTAGCAGCTTGCAGAAATCAAATTCTCAATTTACAAAAAACTCTTAATCTACTGTATAGCATTCCCACTAGGGCTGTGCACACTTTGGTTAGGGAATATGAACTGATCCTCCCTCCTCAAGATAAATGGACTGTGTCAGTGCACAGCTCTAGTGGGGACTTCATGTGGCTATTGTAATTAATGTAGATTAACAGAAACCCACACTTTAAAGTGCAAGTAGAGGGCAACTTAAATTAGGCATGCTTTTAATCAGTTTAAGGGCTGCTGTTGGGTGGTGTTGTTGGGTGGCTGGTGAGTGCTCAGGTATATCAAGTACCCTTATATCTCAGGAGAGTCTGCACTGTTTATGAACTTGGTCCCTGCCAACAGTTCAGCGGAGAAATTGATTTCTGAAAATTGGTTCAACCTGCCTGCTATTCATGAATGTTGGACAATCACACATTGAACCAGTTGTAAGAGATACCTTGGGAAATATAGTTTATAGATTTTAAAAGCAAATGAATATGTCATATCATAGGAAATAGGTATGCAGAATAACACTATGGAAGCACAAGCAGCACAGAGGGGCTGAAGCAGTGACCAACCAAGAAATTAATGGGAGCTGTGTCTCACCGTACTCTTGTGCTCTATCTGAGGCCTCTCCAAGGCGATTGTAATGCAGTTGAGGAAGATGAAGGCAAGGACCACGTAGTCAAAAAGCTTGTGCGCAATTATTGTTTGGCACATGATGCGGAACCTACATGGAACCAATCGATGTTTGGAATCAGATGCATGACAGATCCAACAATAGGCAATGCAGAAAATGCCAGTTCAACTGCTACCCTGCTTGCTATTCCCTTTATTATCAGTTTAATGTGTACTGAAAACAGTAATAGATTAGGCCTGCATGAAACAGATAAGCACATATTTTCTGACTGCAGGACCAGCTTGAGGATTTAGTAGTGATCTCTCCCAGATTATGTTGTGCAATACTCCGGTAATTAAAACCTGATGCCTGAATGTTACATAGCATAATATTGTGTAAAATGAAATAAAAAAGGGAAGAATCTGAAACAACATCTGTACATACTCCCAGCTGAAAAGTATTAGCTCAGATTGCAGTAAAAATGCCCACTTTATATATTTTGCCAGCTCTCGAGGTGTAGCATGAATCACCTCTTACTGTTTTCATGGCAATTAATGAACTAAGAGAGGATTGAGGGTAAATCCATGTGTGTTTTCAGCATTGGGATAAGAGAATTCTGATTATAATTCGGTAGATTCTTTGGAATATTTAAAACTGAGTTCATGCAAATCTTTAACCAGAGGATTTTTTTCTTAAAGCCTAATACTAATGAGAATTTGCGTAATTAAGTAGAATTAATGGCAAATTAGAGGATTATGTATTGTTGCATCAGGGCAGTTTTTTTGCTAAAGAAATAGATTCATTTCCATTCCTCTTGCTTGTTATCTGTTAAATAAGGTCATTGCTAACCCTGTAGGTAAAATCACATGGAATCAACATTTTCTGCCAGTCATTTCTCTTTCCGAGTTCTCATAAACAAAAATTCAGACCCATACTACTGCGAAAGGAACATGCTAATGAAATTTGGGTAATACGCTTTTTGCAGCAGTAGCTGGAGGTACATAGATCCTCATCAGTAAACAAAGCAGAGATAGATTTATTTAATGCTGAATAAAGGCCACTTACCTGTTCTGTGGGGAGAAAATAAATATCGACCAGTCTTCACGTAACACACACCAGTCTGGTCTGTACACTTCAATCATTTTTCGGATCCGAAAGCACAAACTCTGCAGAGTGATCATCAATAAATTGTTATGACCAGGAACATCTCTTCATTTCATTTTTACTAGTCATTTGTTTACACTGAATTGGAGCCACCAACTGTCACAATACAAAAATCTGTCACTTCACTGTCTCTTGGTAATCTTTCCGAACATATCCCAGTGTTTAGACTGCTGTAAAATTGAGTACAGTACCAAGAAAAATGATTACTCGCTTTCTATTGTCATCAGTTTATTTCACAGAAATATAGTGAAGCAGGGATTTAGTCTTCCCCCATGGTTGCTAGTTCTTATACTGGAAGACTGCTATCTGTGTGGACAGGTGTGAAGTGGGTTAAGCCCCATCCAGGTAAAGGCACGAACTGTAGGTGGGTTTGAAATTCACACAGGTACAGAGATGTCAGATGGTTTCCCTTTAGTGGTATATATAATGTAGGGGTTAGACATGTTCGCTAATTTGGGCTCTTCTCGTGTAAGAGTGGTGCTAGCATCTCAGTATAGGCAAAGCCTCAGTGAAAAGATAGACCACTGGGGTGAGAGAGGGCCTCAGTAAATGTTGTGGAAGTCAGACCCTGTAAATAAGAACTAGCTAGTATTCGCCTACATCCTAAATCGACTTGATCTAGGTGTAAAACATAGGTAGGTCAAGTTAGTTGAGAAGTCTATAAATTCCCACTTAGGAGTGCAGAGGTTAGTAGCCTTGGTGACCTGGAGTAAAACAGGGTGTTGTCAAATTAGCACCATGGCATTAGGTTTTGTCTACTGCACTTGACTTATTGGTCCTAAAACTGTTAAGGGTTTTACTCACATAATCTATTTCTTCTTCTTCTTCTTCCTCCTCTTTATCTTTGCGGTTATTCATTTTGGGAAAGACTTCCTTCATGATTGGAGGTGTTTTCCTAATGGACTCACGATGTTCTTCTGCCAAAGATGTGCCTTTGCAAGAACCTCTATGGTTGGGATGAGTTGCTGTATCACCTGGATTATCTGAAGAGCCTTTATTATCGAGTGACATGGCTCTTCTGTCCTTTAGACTTGAGGATCTCCTGGAGTGACTCCTTTCTCTCTGCTCCTCTCCACGTGACAACAATGATTCATGTTCAGTTGTGAATGTTCTTGGCTTTATACTGTGACGACGCCCTAAACTGTTCCAGCTTGATCTCCGGCTTCCCCAAGCACTGCTTCTTCCCCAATGTGAGGGTCGAGGTCCCATCTGTTTAATTTAAAGTTGAATTTATGAGAACACTGATATTTACTGTTTTGTTGTGACATAATCAGAAGTTTGCCCAGAACATGAATTTCAGAACAATCAATCAGTTGCACTCTATCATTATTCTGACTGAACTGATGATCAGCTGCTGTGGGTTACTGGAATGGTGCAAAATGTCTACCAGTGTTATCACATAAGCCCCTTATTGTCTATCTACATCCCCATGATGTTACATTATTTCTAAAAAATCATGTTCATTCCTTTGTTCAGCAGATTCCTATTCAGTTTCTTGCTTACCAAGAGGAAGTCTAAGAACCCGTCCAGCTTTTTGGCTGAAGTTCCCGATTTGAATGATTGCACTTACCTGTGACCTCTGGTCATAGGAAGTTCTCCCCAGAGACATCACACTACTCTTTCTGCAGCCAACAGTTACAAGAACTTGATCCCTTTGAAGAGAATTCCTTGATGAATTCATTATTGTAGTAGGGATTTGTTGGGTTGGAATAGGGCTGTTTTCTAAATGTCCATTTGGAGTCATAGGTACTGAACAAAGCTTGGGATCTAAGCATAAAATACAAACGATAAGTAGACATGCAATATATCCCAATTTACAGCTTCTGCTCCTAGATCTGATCAGTCTTTCATCCTTTCATGCAAGACATTAAGGCACATATTATCCTCATCAGCTTGCCACTTCATATTTCTCCCATTTGTATTTCACAAAGAAGGCATCCTAATTATGCAGTTATTATTCCCTCTTCTTTGAGTAACTAGAAGTAAATCTTAATTTAACTTCTTAAAAAAAAGTCCAAATGTTTAATTTCTCCAAAAAAACAAAAACAAATTGAAAAGAAGCTGGCTTTCTGGCTTTCCAGTAAATTGAACACAATAAAAAGAAGGGTAATTCATCTGTTGATTAGTTATAGACTCTGTAAATAATTGACTAATTTTTAAAATGTGTTCTCAAGAAGAAAAATATCTATAGAGGCAGTCAACAAGTACAGAGTATTGATTTCAGTAGGGTGCATTTCAGTGAGAGCCACAAAATATTTTGGCTGAGTTAGGGGTATGCACACAGATGCTTTTATATACTTGTTTTTAGTATCTATCGGTCTATCTATCTATCAATCATCTATCTATCTCTCTCTCCCTCTATCATTTATCAATAATCTATCCATCATCTATCTAAATATCTATCTATCTCTCTATCTATCTATCTGTCTATCCATCATGTTGATTGAGCACTATGTCATCATATGCAAGTACAGAGTACAGAATGTCATCATTTAGTATGGATAGAGTCAGAAAATATCGTTTAGTGCCTTACACTGTTCTTTTACTAGCCTGGCCATGTTTTTTTTTAAGTGTACCAAGTACCCTAAGTACCTTTAGGTCAAAAAACATCATGGTACACTTGGCTGAAAATACCTTTATGCTAACCAGGATGCATAAGGCAAGTGATGTTATGGTGCATTTCTTCCAATAAAACTCAATTACTTTGAATGCTGAAGTAATGTTCTTCACTGCTGGTTAACTGCTGGTTATTGACACTACTTGCAATAAAATACACAATACTCCACATAGTTAGACAGCTTAAATATATTGCAATATATGAACAAACAATCCACGTTTTGTTTAAAGGGTAAGGCATTTTTAGTAGCTCAAGGCACAAAATGTCCTAAATATATTCACAATGGGTTGAGTGCAGAGGACCTCTTGTAATTGTCTATAAGAATGCACAGTTAGAATTAGTGATGTATTTGTTACAGTTGTGTATTGCTGAGCTATTAGCATCTTTACTGTGATCCTACCCATGGTCTACTCCAAGACCTTTACACTAATAAGGGCCACTTACTTATTTTAAATACATTGTTAGCATGCCACCATGTTAGTGCGATGTATGCCATCATGTTAGTGTTGTTGCTGCTCTAGTCTGAATACTTCTACTAAACCAAGCAATATACTGGATTCCATTTATAAGTCTCTTTTCTTTTTTAAACTGCATTCAAACAAGGATTAAGGACAGTCCTAAGCTTTGCCCTAATACTTTACAGTTTAGTCCAGGAAATAAATATATAAACCTTATTTATATTTTCACATTGGAACAAAAAAGTATTTGCCCATTCACAGCTATTATGAGCTTCTCTATTACAGAAAATACCAGATACCATCTGCTCTGGCCTATATCAATCTCCCCAGTCAGGTACCCTACCCATCAGTGTTGTTATCAGTGAGGAAATTATCCGAATGGCTAGGGAGGGTGGAAGATACATCTAGGTAATGCTAGTAGCTGCAGAGGACTATGAGCAAACTAGAAGGACCCAGAAGGAAAAATTATTTGCCCCCCAGATCAAGTGTGGTGCCACCAGAGGCTATAAAACAGCCATTTTGAAGGAACACCATTCAGGGTAGCAGGACGTTAGGTACCTATGCTACATTGTTAGGAGACAAGGTCTTGAGGATCTCCTCCTGGCATTGAGTGTTCTACCCCCGCAGATCACTCCAGTAAATATACTGCTACTGTTAGGATATTAGGAATACTGCAATGGGCACGTTTGTAAAGATCTTTCAGTGAAATGCTGGAGAAACCACCTTGGCCAAATGCAGGATAAAATAACTGGATATGCAGATCTATTGTGGGAACTGATGTATGGTTTTTGATAGTATGATAGCATATGCTTATTCCTAGTTAGATAGGCTGTGTGTCCCTACTGCACATAAGAAAACAGCTCTAGAAATTGGTTTGTTTAGAAATAATCTCTTGATTCCCCTATGTTATTACATAACATGGTGGCACAATAAATCAGAATAATTGTTTAATTCAGTATAAATAAAAGTCTGGGAAGGTTGGCACAGAGGGAATAAAACCCTGCCCTCGGTTAAATCATTTTAGACTGTGCAGAGCTGCGAAGCACTGGAAGGAATTGCTGGCGGGGGCAGCCAAAGACCCAGAAGGATTATGTAGCTTTTCTTTTATTTCCCTTAGACCCAAAAGTATTTCTAAAGATTCAGATTTTTTTTATTAGCCTAATGCTGGGAAAATGACATCTGCTGTAGGTAAGTTGGCAGATGCTGGCAATTGGCAAGCAGTCTCATTCAGTAATGTCATACTAACATACTGTAATAGATCAGGGATGTCAAGAACAGTTGTTACTAGCAATTGCTCCTAATATTGTTTGCCAGATTAGCTGAGATGCAGGGAGCTGTAGTTCAGATCAGGATCTGTCATCTTTAGAGTAAATAATGTTTAATAACAAGAAAAGTGTTAAAGAATCACATGCTAAAATACTGCTAATTGCCTTTGTATCTTAGGGAAATGATTTCCTTTCAGCACTCTGTCCTGGCATACATCCCATACTCTGGCTCTGGGATTTGCAACCTGTTGCTCTCCAGCTGTCGTTAAACTATAGGTCCCAGTGTGCCATGACATTCCACTTCAGTAACAGCTGGAGAACTGCAGGCTGCAGTTTCCTGCTGGATCCTGGCTAGTTGTCAAGGAGCTTGCACTGCTATCCAAGAGCTGATTTTTAATTTTGCATCTTATACAGAGAGAGGTGCAACGTATATAAGCGCTGCTTTGCACCAGGCATAGGCAAGTTCTAAAGTGTACCAGTGGAACAGCCCAGTGTTTCTTTGTGCATAAAATGCTATGGATTACTACTGCACAGGAGCAATTTAGCACCTACATAAGAAAAATTACCCTACAGTTTTCTTTAAAATTATTATTTTTTTTAAATTTGTTATAATACCTTGGAGTGTTTTTCACTTAATCACTCCATAGTCACCTGTGTGCAGTTAGTAAATATGGGACCTGTTGCAGCCTGCACCCCTCAGTGCTCCTTATCTTGTGACGTGCAAGTTAATAGATGGTTAGGGTATGGTGAGAAAGTGGCTACTTGCCTCCCCATCTTCCTCTTATAAATACATGCACCTGGGAAACGAAAAACATGTCTAGCCCCAAAGTCAAATACTATAAATAAAATCTGTTCTTTAGAAATATGGATTTTAATGCAGGATTCTGCTGGAGGAGTGCTACAATACTGCTAAAGGGGTGCTAACTGATGCATTTTGCAAAAAGACTGTTTTCCCGTGGCAGAATCTCTTTAAGGCAAGGTGCCAGCAATGCAGCCATCAAGGGCCTCTATAAGCCTGTCTTTTTAACCTTGGCCTGTTAATGGACTCTGCCTTTTCTGCACCCTGCATTGGACTCTGTTCTGCATGCTGCATGCCTTGACCTCTGGCAAGTTAATTAGACTGCACAGAACCTGCTTACTAGACTCAGCTTCAGTCTATTAAACACAAACTAAAAGTGCATTTTATTCCCTGTCACTTCAGGATACTGCTTAAGGGGTACTGTCATGGGAAAACATGTTTTTAAATGCATTAGTTAATTGCACTGCTCCAGCGGGATCCTGCATTGAAATCCATTTTTCAAAAGAGCAAACAGATATTTTTATTTTAGAAATCTGACATGGGGCTAGATATGTTGTTAGTTTTGGAGGTGCCCTCAGTCATGTGACTTGTGCTCTGATAAACTCTTGTCACTCTTTACTGTTGCACTGCAAGCTGGAGTGATATCACCCCCTCCCCCCCAAACTAACAGCTAACTGACACCTACATTACGTTGCATCCCACCTAGTGGTAGATATGAGAACAACACACTGAAAAAAATCAAGTCCTGCTGACCCAAGTCTCAACTCCTTCAGTTAAATTGAATAGGTGAAACAATAGCCTGTCTGAAAGCAATTCCAATGTGAAGTGCTGGCTCTTTCTGAAAGCAGATGACCAGGCAAAATAACATGAGATAGCTGTCTATTGCTTATTGGTTTAATAAAATGTAATGTATTTAGCAATAAAAAATATACCATTAAAATCATGACTAGATCTTTTCAAGGCACTGTTACCCGGCACATGGAATCTAGTCTACACATACTCAGCCCAGTGTCCCAGACACCATATGTGACAATTTGTGTTCCCGATACTGTGCTTAGTGATTGAGAATAAGTTTCATTATGTGATTTCAACACAAACCAGCACAGTAAAATTACTGATCTAAAGGGAAATATTCAGAGGTGCAACTACACAGTGCCAGGCCCTTTGCAAAAAATCTTCGGAGGTGCCCAGCATGCAACTCCTACCACATCCCACCCTGCTCCCCTCCCATCCAATTCTCCATGTGACTTGCTCTCAGGTAGAAGAACAGCTGGGGAAGGGGATTTCTTTACACCTATAGAGGAAGTAGGCCCTGCCATGCTGTCTCCCAGCCCCTCTCCCAGACAACCTTCCTGTATAGTTTCACCACTGGAAATATTGCTGTGTATGATAATATAATCATCCTTTTAAGGCAATAACAATAGACCATCTGTATGACTGGCATTCAGGAATTAGGCACTTTCATTGTTTCTCTTCAGTAAAAAATAATCAAGTGTGATCATAAACGATTGCAGCAACATAATATTGACCATTTCGATCACAAATACCCCCATAAAAGAATCTTCTTACCAGATGGAGATTCAACTTCCCGATATTTATCACATTCCTCCATATTGGAGGAACTCCTTTCCTCATCAGAATAAGATCTGTTAGCATCTCCCTATAGAAATAAAAATTTGTAAATCTGTTGTAAGTCGTCGCTAGTGATGGGTAGGTGGGAACAATTAACAATATACTGCAACACTCTAAACGTGGCTGGACTATAAGTCAGCTGAGTACCATTTCCACTTGAGTTGGAGTGGATCAGCAAAAAGCTGCTCTCTTTTAGCCCTCTCCATTGTATTGCCTCTCTTTACAGCACCCTACTTTATGTTCATTTTGTGCCAATAGCGCACTCCGAAATCTCCTTCCCCAAGTTCCTCTTCAGATCATTTAGACTCATAATATCCACATTTATCCGCAGTTTATTTATTTAATACATTCTTTTCTGCATCATTTACACTGGATCTGAGACTATGGCTGACGAGAGACAGGAACAGTTCTGTATTCTCTGATTAAGTAACTGAATGGAATCTGAAGAAGACTTTATGAAGAACAAGGGATATAACTATAGCCCAGCACAACAGATGGTAGAGACTAATTATAATTAGAGGCTTGTAATTGCTGGCTATTTAAACATGAAATCATTCTAATGTGCATTAATACATGCACAGAAAATGAATGCAGCTGTGCCATTTAGTTTGATTTAAATTACTAGTACAACCTGTAGACATGTGAAAGTGGTTAACTAAACATTAGGCTCTCTGCCGAATGTCACTTTGCACCGCTGGGCAGTATAAGATCTCTAAAGGGAGATGTGCTGAATGTCATCACCATGTAAACTGCCAGATACATAGAACTTCACACTTATTCAGTATTTCTGTCCCAAACGCTTGTGTTCTTTATTTTACAATGTTTTTACTTATTATTTCTTTTGAGCCTGTTTGTAAACACAAGAGCACAGTGCAAAAACAGGTGGGGGTCTGGCTGCCTCTGCACCTAGAGTCAGTTTAGAAATCAGGTGCTAGGTGCAAAGAGCAGTAACACTTACAGCCTGCCATAATGCAGATGGTAAGTACAGGGGCTCCAGTGCAGCTGGCACCCACTGGGGTCAATGCAGAGCAGGGAGCAAAGTGTAAAAAACATGGTGGACTAAGGTCATTTGCACCTTGCCTTGCACATAATAAACTACCCCAGTGATTCATTCAAAAGCAGAGTAGGGTTATAGTACTCTTCTGTATGGAGAAACAAGTAAAGTAGCCACCTCAACCTTTTGAACCCCTGATACATAATATATTAAATTCCAATCAATTTCAATCAATACATAAATGCAGATGGTGTTGGTTTTATGCAGTTTCTATGCATTTGTCTTGAGAATAATGATCCATATTACTGTATGTACATTCTCATTTCATCAGTTATTCATATATATAATGCCAGCATCATCTGTTGCCCCTTTTTAAAGTATTGCAATAACTGGGGCACAAAAACCAGCTCAATATGATTTACCATCAAAGTGCTAAATCAAGATGCAACTCTTTTTTGTTATTTATCTTGGAAATCCCTATTTAAATTAGATGTTTTTAACCTCTGACCCAAAATACTGGTTTAGAATGAATATCTTATTTTAAATATTATGCCTGTTGGGGCAAAACAATGCTCTTTATTAAAGGGGGTGATGGAGACCCGATCTGAACAGCATGGGAATCCATTTTTGAGTCCTGTCTCATAGGTCAATAATCACTGGTTCCAATGTTAAGTACTGCTTTTAAGTTAACATAAAGATAAGTAATCTGTCCTTCTGCTACACCATTCTGCCCTTACCTCTGCTTGAAACCCTTCAACCAATATAGCAACAAGCAAGTTGAATAAAACATAATTCCCAAACGTCATTAATGCTACAAAGTAAAGAGCAGCCCAGGGAGATGTACTGGCCATTCCATTGTAGAGCACAACATTCCAGTCCTCTTGGGTAAGAATCTAGGAGAAAGCAAAGAACATTCATCATGGATAACCATCGTTCTTCAAACATAGAATGGCACATTGATTATTTAGGTTTATTAATAAACAGAAACCAATGTCATACCAGTATTAATCATCTCCAACTACAAGCAAAGTGGGCATTAGTAAAGGCAAGGAAGTCAGAGTATTAATACTGCTATTGCTAAAGAAAATAATCATTATTATTATAATAGGCAGCTGTTCTCATTAACTAGACTAAATTAAAACTTATTTAGATTGTGCTTTAATATAGCGTTAATTAATTGAAATTGTACACATAGATTATAAGAGTTCTGCATGCAACACTAATAAAGAATCCACCACAACAAAACAATCTGGTTAATTACCTTTTGCTGCTTCATTAAAATTAAACGAAAAAGGAGGGCAACTGAGTTCTTGAAGCGAGTCAAAAGTAAAAACCTGCCTATATTTTGCGAATGCCATGTCACTATTTATTTATGGGGAAAGAACTATTTAGTCTGTCAAAATGGATTCTATGTGTGTTGTTATGGAATTTTCCTTATCAGTGGCCATGAAACTCCATTGTTTAAAGAGATATTGCTGACCCATAATATCCACCTGAAAAAATTCTAAGTATTTTCTTCCACGGTTGGGATTTCTTCCATTGAGGTCTCTAAACCTACAATAGAGTATTGTAATATGGTTCTAAAAATGTATAGCAACCAATCAACACAAAGGATTTAATTGCCTGCTGTTTACAGGTGTGGGATCCCTTATCCAGAAATCAATTATCCAGAAAAGGGGCATATTTACTACATTTTGAATTTATCCAAAATTGTCCTACTCTCCTTGTTCCTTGTGGGGAATTTTTATTTTTTGTCAAAATATGCCAAATTAATACTTTCACCTTTTAGTAAATATGCTCCACAAAGTCCATATTAAGCATTGGCTTGTTGATGTGGTCTACGCCCCTATGACCTACATTTGCTGTGTTGTGATCTGATTGTTAGGCCCATAGGCCAAATGATGGGATCAGCCCGATATCACCCATCCCAATGTGGGTATAGTGGGGGAAAATCCGCCCATTTGGAATTTTTACGTGCATAGCCAGCTTAAAGGTAAAAAATTACAGAAAGGTATATTATACAGAAAATCCCAGGTCCCAAGAATTCTGAATAATAGGGATAATAAATCCTGTACCACTGATTTACTCCCTTTGGTCAGTTGTAAGTTCTAAGGATTGTTAGATTGTTAGAAGATTGTTAGAATGTGAAGTATAACGTGTGGCAGGACTTTTGCTTTGTTTTAGTAAAATTAAGACAGCCACGTTATTAACCAGTAATTAATAAATTAATTAACATAATTAATAAAGTAATTATGAAAGCACAGATATCAATTTCATTAACTTTATGTAAATAGTTTTACTAAATTAACCTTTACACATCGTTTGCCTGCATGAAGATTTTTGTTTGTTGGTAGTTTCCCTCAAAGACCACCTCTATGTCCTTGAAGAAAGAGTTCTAGTACAAATAGCAGTAGCTGATCCAATATCACAGCATCTAAAGCACTGACTACTATGCACTGAAACACATATCTCTGTATTTACTGAAAAATGATCATGACTGAAGTGGAGAAGTTGATCTGATTGCACACCTGAGCCCCTGTTACTATAGACACCATAATACATTTTCCGCCTGATTTAACTCAAGGTACAAATAGAAGAAAGACTTCTGCTGAATAGCAATTTGCTAAAAACAAGTGTTCGGTACAGAGCAACATGGGAAAAATGTTAGCCTAGGGCTGTTAGAATGATCAGTACAGGTATAGGATCCGTCATCTGGAAACCCATAATCCAGAAAGTTCTGAATTACTAAAAAGACATCTTCCGTAGACTCAATTTTATCCAAATAGTCCAAATTTCAAAAATGATTTCCTTTTTCTCTGTAAATAATAAATAAAACAGTACCTTGTACTTGATCCAAACTAATTAATCCTTATTGGAAGGAAATCCAGCCTTTTGGGTTTATTTAATGTTTCTATGTTATTCTGGATAATACAAACCCTACCCTAGGAAACATTTTGTCTCTGAGAATGTGTAAAATGGATTAAAAAAAAGTATACCAACAATACGAACACAGGTAATTTTGTTGCTATGTCAATCATAGGTATTTTTGTTGCTAAGTGTAGGACTACACTTACAAATTCATATGTTGTCATGTGATTGACTGTCGTGGGCAATTTTATTGTAAAATAGTGATGGTCGAAATTTTCTCATTTCGCTTCACTACGAATTTTCCGTGAAATTCACAAAAAGGGGCGAAGAATTCACAAAGCGTGAATTTTAATGCCGACGACAATTCGTGGCTGTCAAAAATGACACTGGCGACAATTCCGGCGACTTTTGACACTCATTAAAGTCAACGGGTGTTCGTTTAACTTAACAAATTTTCACAGCAATTTATTTATTTGCCGGTGGCGAAACGTGAAAATTTGCCGTGAATTCGTGTCTGGCGAATAAATTTGCCTATCACTATTCTAAAATTAACACATGGGGCAAATTTATTAAAATTCAAATTTTAGAGCTTTGCCATGATTCAAGACAAGATCACAAATTCAAATATTTTCAAACTTCAATTTGCAAGATTTATAAATAGAACAAAAAATTTCAAAAATACGAATAAGAAAACTGGCAGCTAAAACCTGGTGATATTCTGTATAAATCAGTGAGAGGTTTATATTTAAGATTCAAGTTATTTTTTTCTCAAATGGCTACTGAGAAAATGAATAAAGATGCTTTGGTGGGCAGACATTTTTTGCACAGCGAATGATGGGAGACAAACAGTATTTAAAAGTACAGGTGATACAGCAGATAATTCTAGTAAGAAGAGGCAACTTTATGGCGTCATAAAGCATCATGAAGCCTTTTGGATTTTTATGTTTCAAACTAGGAAACCTGATTTAATAAGAGTACTGTTATGAATTATATCAGATGTGTTAGACTTGTTATTTTGTTGGATTTATATTAAATCAGGGGAATGGGCATGATGCCTAAGATTAAAGGAGTTTTTCATCTATAAATGAATTTTTAGTATGACATAAAGACTGATAGTATAAAACAATATGCACTTGGTTTTCTTTTTTTTTCATTGTGGATTTTCAGATTTTAGCTTTTTGTTCAGCAGTCAGTTCTGCAGTTTGAGATTTCAGCAGCTATCTGGTTGCTAGAGTCTTATTTACCTTAGCAGCCAGGCAGTGGTTTAAATGAGAGATTGGAATATGAAAAGGAGAGGGACTGAATAGAAAGATAAGTAATAGAAAGTAAATATAATAATAAATTTGTAGCCTCACAGAGCAACATTATGGGGCACATTTACTTAGATCGAGTGAAGGAATAGAATAAAAAATACTTTGAATTTCAAAGTATTTTTTTGGCTACTTCGACCATCAAATTGGCTACTTCGACTTCGAATCAAACGATTCGAACTAAAAATCGTTCGACTATTCGACCATTCGATAGTTGAAGTACTGTCTCTTTAAAAAAATCTTCAACCCCCTACTTCGCCACCTAAAACCTACCGAGCATAAATGTTAGCCTATGGGGAAGGTCCCCATAGGCTTTCTAGCCAATTTCTGATCGAAGGAAAATCCTTCGATCGATGGATTAAAATCATTCGATCGAACGAATATCGCTTAATCTTTCGACTTCGATATTCGAAGGATTTAACTTAGATGGTCGAATATCGAGGGTTAATTAACCCTCGATATTCGACCCTAAGTAAATGTGCCCCTTTATTTTGCTACTTGGGTCAGCAACAACCATTTTAACGCTGGTAAAATGTAGAAGATTTTAGCTAAATGCTGATTGGTTGCTATGGCTCACTGGACCATAAAGATGCTTCTCTCTGTACCGAATGTCGGATTTTTAATCATGCACTCAGTGGTGGTACAAGTGCTCTCTAAGTGGCTCTCTAAGTGAGCACCAAGAAGGGGGTTGTTGCACCTCTTACCACTCTTGCACTTGTGTCTCCAGCAAATTTGTTTTACATAAGACTTTTTCTAACTTTAAAAACTATTTTAAATATGTACATCAATAACTGAAAACTCAACTGCCTGTTGGTGGCTAATGCAACTTTACCTAACTTTGTAAACTAGTCTTTACCAGGGAACCTTTTATATTTCAACACAAATATGTTTACTTCCAAAACTTACCAGCTTTGGTAAGGCAAATGGTGTTGCAGCACACTAGCAGAAACTGCAAAACTGAAGTTTGAATATTTTAAGCTACCGAAGTACTTTTATTATAACAGCTGCTGGGAGCAAACATATATAATATGAAAAATTAAAAAGCATTTTGCTCTAGAAAAGACACACTAACCTGGAAAACTGTCACAATGGCCCACAGTAGAGAATCAAAGTTTTTCCTGTCTGGAACAGTATCTCCGGAATCAGTTCTTAAACTGAATTTACACCCAAAGATATGCATCCCAAGGATACTAAATTGAGAAGAAAAAAAACACCTGTTGGGTATGAAAATACTACATTTGGAAAATGTTCTAACGCTCTGAACAATTCGATTATTAGCCCTGCCCACCAACATTTTTGAAAGATATATATAAGAAATAATGGTTTTGAAACTTACTGGTTTAAAGAAACTATACGCAGAAATAACAATATACATAAATGACAAACTCCTGGAGAAAATCATTTTTTTGGAACACAGGTAATGGTTTATAGCTACTTTTAATCACTATGTTTTATATAATTTTTACATTCTTTACAGCATCATGGAGATCCAGTCTAAATGGCATAGAGACCTATTTTGGGTCCTGAACCATAGGTTAGAAATCCATGATCTAAAATAATGGTAACTAGGGTTACATTTCATATACAGACTACATGTGAGTATTTTTTGCATGATTTTGACTGAAGGAAATACTAATATTGTGCACCTGAAAATGAAGATGAAGAGCATCAGAAGCATGCAGAATGTGGCCACGTTGTCCATAGTCTTCATCAATACCACCAATTGACGCCTTAGGGCTGGCATAAACCGTACCAGCTTCAGCACTCGTAGAAGTCGGAAAGTCCTCAGTACAGACAACCCTCCATCATTCTGCCCAATTATCTCCCAGACACTGGAGAGAGGATCACAGTCAAATGAGTAGTTAATATAGGAGAATTACCTGTACACTGATAATTATATTGGAAACAAACATGTCTATTCATTAAAATCTACTCTATTAGAAATACTTGCTGGAAGAGAAAAAAACTTATTAGGTGAAATGCTGAAAAATGGAAGAAATCTTTTAATATGTGTTAAGTAATGGACCATTAAATACGGTATGTTGTAGATAAAGGTGATTTTAATGAATAGGAATTGCTGCTTATTACTAGGGAAAAATGGACCTAATCATTACAGATTTATCTATTTCTTGGCCAAAAATTGCTGTGCAAAGTGATGTTCTTTATTATTTTAAATTATCTTGCCGTGCTGCATGCATGGAAGCCTTCAATATTTAATTACAAAGACAATGAGAATTCAGCTCTTCTTTATTAATCTATCATTTGGAAGAACAACAAACAGATTTAATGCAAAGTGTTGTCCGACAATTGATTTACTATAATATAATAGGCTGCGCACCTAACCCTCCCTTGCAAGAGCATTATTGTAAACACCATGTAAAGCCAGAATTATTGTCTTAATAATTAAATTAATCAAAGTTAAAAAATAAAGGATGGAAACATAGTGGTCCATCATATTTGTTCTGCATAAACAAATAATATACCCCCTTGTTCAATATGAGTGCATTGAATAGGGTTTGTCCTGAACATATATTTTGCCTATTGTTTTGGAAAAATGTTTTTTTGTTATTGATTGAGCTAAACAGGGCAAACAAGAGAAATTAAGCCACTCCATATCTGGCCATGTCTTGCCGTTCACCCTTGATTATGAGTAGGAGTAAATTATGCGCTGGTAATCTAACTATCTGTCTTGCAAGAACCAAACATGGTCCCTTGCCTGGTTTAGAAAAGCATAGATTTTTCCTGTTTTAAATAACAGGCAAAAGTATGTAAAGCACAAGACCCTATTGATTGCACTCATTGGATAAGGAGGTATACTGCCCATTGACATAACATTTCTAGTTCCTTTTTCATTTGAGATAAATTCCAAATGTCTCATTGGGGCAGAGTGTAACTACAGATGAAGCATAACCTGCAGTTGCAGGGGGGCCCAGGAGTGGGTAAAACTGGTCAACTTAGCAAGTTTAGGGGCCCAAACTTGAACATGCTCTGGGGCCCAGTAACTTCTAATTATGCCTCTGCATTGGGGACTAATATATAACCAAGATGATAAAACATATACCTGATTATGACAATGATTCCATCAAAGATATTATATGGGTTCCGCAAGTAGTCAAACAGGCCGAAGGCCGAAAGCTTCAGCATCATTTCCAGAGCAAACATGCTCGTGAAAACAATGTTACTGATTTCCAGGATATTTGTTAGTTCTTCTGGCTGTTGGACAAGCAAAAACAGGTTTCAGATATTATGGTAGGATCAAAACTTGTTAGTGAGGCGCTCATTCTCTCTTGCACCATAAGGGTAAACTATTTTTCTAAAACAAGCATTGTCACACTTTAACTGAAATAGGAAACACATACATCGAGGCAATTATGACAAAGCATTTTCATTTCATCCTCTACCTGATGACACAGCATTTCCATTTTTTATCAGGAAAAACATGCAATCTCGACTATTTTTGCGTTTTGCCACCTGGAATATTCAAGATATATAAACCACAAAAGAACTTGGATACAAAGGGAAAAGCTGTCGAGTCATGTATTTTCAAAATACATGCTTTTTTAAAAGTTTCGAAATAAGTGCAACATTTGTGCAACAGAATGTGTTTTTATTGAGGTCAAGTTTTTGTTACACAATTGCAAGTGATCAAAATTTGAGTTTTTCATAAATAATCTAGCAATTGAGAGTTCAAATCTGAATTTTGATAAATCTGACTCCCTGGGACAAGTTTATCTAAATGCAAAAGAAAAATGTTTCTCCAGACTTTAGGAGCTCAAGACCCATTTTAGCCAATTAGTACATCTGTGTGTGTTGGTAAGGAATTTGTATTAGTGCATAAGAATTCTCAAATATTATTGTTCAATGCAAGAAACTTTCTCTTGAGAATATTCTGGCAAAACATTATGCATACATTTTGCAATATTTCTCACATGTGAGATAAAATGGAAGAATTTTTCAAATTATAATAAATTTGCTCCTAAGCAAATCAACTTATAGAGTAACTTGAGAACTCAAAACTGCCTATACATGTTATATAATAACATAACCCCACTGACATGTTGCCATTTATGAGACATTTCTGATGTGACATGGTTAACTAATCTTTTACTCATCTAGTGGTCTGCCTGCTTTCTACAGCTACCGAATAAACCAATGATAAATACAGGTATGGGACCTGTTATCCAGAATACTCAGGACCTGGAGTCTCATAGAAACCATATAAACATTAATTAAACCCAGCAGGCTGGTTTTGCTTCCAATAAGGATTACTTATATCTTAGTTTGGATCAAGTAGAATGTACAGTTTTATTATTACAGAGAAAAGGGAAATGATTTTTAGATCAAATGGAGTCTATGGGAGATGGCCATCCTGTTATTCAGGATCAAAAGAAAGTCAGAAAATTGGGGTCATTAATGACCATCTATGCAGTGGGTAGCCGAGGATGAGTAGAATCTAACAGTGCTTTATTGGCCGAGACTCATGCAGGCATTACACAACAGTAAGCTTAAACTCTAACACTCTCAAGCTGTACAGAAAGTCCTGTGTATGCACCGTACAAGTCCTGTGCACAGTGACACCCGCAGGCCATTTATATAAACACCATATAAGGTCCCAGCATTGCCGATTCTGGGGCTACCGCCACCTGAGGCTGCAGCCCAGATGGCGCCCCCCTCTTCGGATCTGCGCTTAAAAATCAGTGTTGAAGCGGGTTAAAGGGGGGCAGCATCGCTAGTGCATTAAGTGCAATTGGACTCTCTGCACGGAACCAAAGTTCGGCTCTTCAAGTTACAAGAGGTATCTTTTTCTCACCCCTCGTAACTGGCCGCTCACTACCACCCGAAGCAATGTGAGACTGAAAGGTGAGCCATCCCTTTAAAGGTACAGTGTCCTGAAAATAAATATTTCCTCTGTGTGTGTGATTGCGGATCAGAGAAGTTCCCAGGGAGGGGTAACACAGCCCAGTCTATCCTGACCCTGGGTGAAGGCACGCCAGATCATAATGTACCTGCTCTTTCCTGTAGCAGAGACACAAGGAAGAAAATCCATGCTAGATTTCCTGCTGTAGCTACACTAGAATGTTTTGCAGGGAAAACAACCCAGAAACAAAATTCCTATAAACTGATGCATTTTTTATGAGAAATAAGGCCAATTATCGCCAATGTATTTGGTGCAAGTGAGGAAGAGGAAGCCTCTGATGAAGTCCTAAAGCAATGAAAAGCGTAAAGTGAAGGCAGCTAACATCATCCCCAAGCGTCCCGGAAGTGTTACAGTTCGTGGAGGCAACGCGGGTCGGAGGCAAGCCGCAATACCAAATTTTACACTTGGAAGTAACATGGACACTCAAAGAAGAGACAGGATTTGATGTTCCTTTTAATATGTGAAATTGTATATCTATGTAATAGAAGGTTTTACACTATATATCTGCGCTCTATATCTCTGACAGTATGAAGCAACCTCTGACAGTCCCATCTTGGTGCATTGTAAAGTTAAATGTTTGTAAGTACCCACCTTAAAGTACACACGTGGTGAATGTAAGGAGTAGCCTGACACCCTATAGTAAGATTGGGAAGTTGTGGAACTACAACAATCGAAATTGACTACACTTTGATTTCCCTTAATGCATTCTTGTTCCCCGAGCTTTTTTAGCGCTGATTCATACAGACTTTGATATTGTGAATTTCTACCCGAGGAGAAACTAGAATATTGAGTCAGAACAAAGGGGAACCCTGGAGACTGTGGTTACGCTATACCCAAATAAATCTACAGGGGGAAATTGCCATGGAGATGCCTAATCCTCGGGATCGCTACACATAGAGCCCTAATATCTGTAAAAAAAATCACAGTAAATTTTTAATAAAAATGCACCAATTGTTGTGTAGCTTTAAAAGTCTTTTTTGAGATATTATATGTTTTAATAGGGTGCTTCTTTAGCCACAAGATTTTCCGGCTCACTGAAATAACTCATGTGAGGCAAAATCATCAAACTGAAGGAAATGTATTACATATTCCCTCTTTCCTAGCAGATCATTATTTTTTCACATTTATTAAAGGTCATTCATGTTCCAGTGACAATTTTCACAAAGATTTTGCAGCATATTGTAATAAAAACAACTGTTAAACCCGATTAAACCTCTTGTCAAACACTGTATTCTGTGCTCCAAAAAACGTTAAACCTTGTTCCAAATGAACTGATTTGTGAAAATACATGATAAAATAGTGGCAGGGCTTAATATATCACCGCATTAGGCACCAGAAATCTGGATGACTGGTGAATTCATTTTTCCTGACTAATTAGGCAAGGAAAATGATTGGTACATATAGAACATTAAGTATTTTGTTTACTATTCAACATGTTGCCTATTGAGCAATTATTGAATTTAATCAAAGTTCTTAATTATGTTTTGATAAATCTGATTATTATTATTGTTTGTATACAATAGGGAGCATCAGTGTCTGGCTGCAGCAGGGTAAAGATATCAACATACACACATCTATATCTATCTATCTATCTATCTATCTATCTATCTATCTATCTATATATATATACGAGTGATGTGTCAATTAATTTGTTTGACAAAACTGCTGGAGTGCTGGTCCATTTTGAACCGTGGATATTATACTTTGACCGTGCACCCACCATTGACCAGTGTATGAGTACTTTCGGAATCTTTATATATATATATATAAAATATATATATATATATATATATATATATATAGTCACATGATAACAAGTAATCAATCAATTAAATAAACAGTAGCACCAAAATATAAAGTGTTAAGATATTAAAAGATAATGTATTGTTGTCCTGCACCGGTGAAACCAACCTTTTCAGAAACACTGCTATTATGTATACATACAACTATACGATAACTTTTGTGTAGTTGAGTGGTAGCAACTGAAATAAGTCAAATTGTTAAATAGCAGATAACAGATAAGCGCTATAGAAGACCATTATATTCTACAGAGCTTATCTGCTATGTAACCTGAGCCTTTTCTCCTTTGAATGGCTGACCCGACAGCTACACAACAGCTTTTTTATATAAACTATAGTAGTGTTTCTGAATCAAACACCCCTGTTTTACCAGTGCAGGACAACACTACATTATATTTGAATTACGTCAAAACACTTCCTTTTTTTTCCGTGTTACCGTTCCTTTAGGGTAAGGCCAGATGAGGAGATTCGGGGAGATTTTGTCGCCTGGTGACTTATCGCCACGTCTTTTGCGCGACTATCTCCCTGAACTGCCTCAGCGTCCTTTCCCCATAGGCTACAGCGCAAAATCGCCTGCGCTAATGCACACGCGGCGATGCATTTCAATAGTCGCCCAAAGTTGCCTCACGAGCCTATGGGGAAAAGACGCTGAGGCAGTTTGGGGAGATAGTCGCGCAAAAGACGTGGCGATAAGTTGCCACGCGACAAAATCTCCCCGAATCTCCTCGTCTGGCCTTACCCTTAACTGTTAAAACATGCTCAACAACTTGGTTCCCCTTCAAGAGAGAGCATTAGAATATCATTATGTCTGCGCTGATTTACATGATTTTAAGCACATTGACCAGTAATTCCCCAGTCACACTGCTGTAGAAAATCCATGGATTGTGCAATCAGAGCACACAATACAAAGCACCTTTTAATGATACTATTCTGTCTAAGCTGAATTAGTGGCAGAAAATACAGTATATGCATGGCACAAGCACTGAGCACATCCTTATAGCCAGAGTTGGAACAATGCGCCTCTCTACACAGAATAAAGGAAATTGTCAGTTCAATATTAACTATTAGAACAATTATTTTTCTTATTATTATTGACTAACAGAATAGTGGACATATTGAGATAAAGCACAAATATGTTTAGAAAAACCTAGAGATATGGCAATATCACACTCCACTAGCGTATCATGAATTGGATAATTAAATAAACCATGCCAGAGGGGTCCTTCATATAGATTTTTTATTGCATTAAATTGATTCATTGAAAGCACAGCTGCTCTATGCCATGTAACAACAATACACCATTGTGGAACCCAAGTGGCAGAGGCTCATTGCAGCATGTACAAAATAAAAGATCCATTGGCAAGATCCACCAGTTCACTAGCATGTGGGTATTAAATAACTTTATATATATTCCCTTACAGAGTTTCTGCTGTCCTTGCTCTACATTTACGACCGCAAGTGCAGTGTGCAGAGTGTAATTTTGAGGGTCAGTCACCATATTTTTTACCCACAATGTAGCATTTTGTCTATAATTCCAGGTTCATTCTGGTCATTCTCCACCACTGTTTTTTAGAGACAGTTTTGAGACAGTTGACACAGGCGCTGTGGGACCCCAGAGCTTCCAGCCCCTTTTAGGGTTTGCCTGCTTTCACTGCACTCCATGCGGTAGGTGGGACATACCAAGAAGTGCCAAGAGTGTCTTTGACACAAGTGGGATTTCTTTACACAAATTATGGGGGTTGTTTACTTACAACTGCACTATTTGTTTATAAATGACCCCTACAGGGTGAATAAGCATGAGATACACAGATACAAGGGTTCATTTATGAGGAAGTATGCACTTTGTTTAGGAGCTCAGAGATGTGCAGCTGCCCTGTACACTATAGCACTAACTGCAAAATTGAGTGCTATATTCATTTGGGCCAATTACTTGTGTGCCATTTTCATCCCCTTTAGTGCTCTAGCATTTGCAGTCCAAGGAAAAGTAAACAACCCCCATAATGTACAGTATTAGGTATAAGTAGGATCCCTCCTTGCACATCTATCTAAATATCTATCTATCTATCTATCTATCTATCTATCTATCTATCTATCTATCTATCTATCATCTATCTGTCTTCCCTTATATCTTGCTGTTCCGTACCTCTGGATTTCCATCCCTGAATTCCTCTATAAGGAATCCTCTCTCAATCTCTTCAAGATAAGCCAAGTCTTGTCCCTACTGACTATGCCTTACCTTGTGCACTTTTTCATCCTCCAATTTGTACTGGTATGTTAGCCTCCCATCCACTTAGACTGTAAGCTCTACGGGGCAGGGACCTCCTTCCCACTATGTCTCTTACCACATAGCACTTAAGCTCTTTGTCCTTATATAAATTATGTGTATATTTAGTATGTGATTTGTCTTCCCCATGTATACTTTTATATAAATTGTGCTTTATAAAATAAAGTTATACATACATACATACATGTCTATTTGTTTCTATCTATCATCTATATATCTATCAATTATCTGTCATCTCTCTCTCTCTTTGTCTTTGTCTCCAAACATCTATCTATTATCTTTCTCTCTATCTATCTATCATCTATCTATATATCTATCATCTATATATTGATCAATTATCTATCCATCTATCTAAATATCTATCTATCATCTATATATTTATCTTTCATCTATCACTTTATTTCTCTGCATCTCTCTCTTACTGTCTATCTAACTAGTCATGCAGAACACAAATTATTATTTTAATGCAAAAAAAAAAAACAATTTTCAAGCTGTAACCATGACTCACCACAACTTTGGCAGATTTGTATGGAGAACATAATTTTGTAACTTACTATCATCTCACTGAGGAGTGAAACATGCTTTTTGAGACAGATATAGCAGTTTTAAGACACAGGTAGAGCTGCAGTTTTCCAAATTAGTTTAAAAGAATTCAAGAGTTGTCTCACATGTTTCCGTTATCTCACAATGAGGCCAACATTTGGCACAAAGAAAAGCCCTGCAATATTGATTTCAATTATCAAATCAGGGCTCAAGGCCAACATGAATCTGTAGGTTTGCCACAAGTCTGTCGTTCTCTTAGGCCAGCACTGGCTGCTGAGAAGATATCTTGTCTGTTGTGAATTCCTTAACCAACCCCCTGCCAGAGCTTCACAACCAGGCACATCAAGCACAGACCTACAGGAAAACAGCAAGTATTTAGGAGTGCTCTACCCTCTTATATTCACCTGTGTAGGTCCAGGTGCTAGACTGGAGGACCTTTGCCTGCAAGCTGGGTCAAGTTTCACATCCAATGGAAAAAATCCAGTAGATCACCGGTAGTATTGAAAAAATCTTCAGTGTTTTATAAGCCCATACATACACACAATAGGGCAACGTTTCGGGCCCAACTGGACCCTTTATCAAGCCTCTTCTGAAGAGTCTGAAGATTTTTTCAATACTACCGGTGTGCTACTGGATTTTTTCCATTAGACCTACAGGAAAAGACTTGGCACTGGATGCCACTTTAAAGGGGAAGTAAAGTCTAAAACAGAATAAGGCTAGAAATGCTGTATTTTGTATACTAAACATAAACATGAACTTACTGCACCACAAGCCTAATCAAACAAATGATTTATGCTTTCAAAGTTGGCCAGAGGGGGTCGCCATCTTGTAACTTTGCAAGACCGAGACTGTGCACATGCTCAGTGTGGTCTGGGCTGCTTAGGGATCGTCATAAATTATCAAAACAGCACAAGTCAAATAATATCTGTAAAAAGCTGATACAGCAAGACTGATTAATAATCAGAATATGCAGATTGCACTGGATCCTGTGTTGTCATGTGATCTAATGTGGATTTTATAGTTTTTGTATTGTTTAATACAAACTTTCTCCAAATCTGCAGAACCAGTGGCTGCAGCAAAATAAAATCCAAATAGAATCCCAGTTTATCTGTTTAAATCTGGCTTCATGATCTTTGTCCCTGCAGCTGGAGTTGGAAACAGTAAAGGGGATGTAAAGGCAAAACATAAAATCCAATACAAATCTCTGCACAGTCGCCGACTGTTCTACAGGGAAACAAACAAAGCTGCTTGAGTTCTGCACAGCTGGGAAGTAAGGTGGGGGCTCCCCCTGCTGTTCATAAGTATGATTGTTTCCCTGCCCAGCAGTTAGGGACCGTCTGACAATTCCTATCCACCGCAGTAAATGAAGGGAGAATTTCACTGCATACAGTCAGGTTTCTTATAAAAACGGTACACATTTTTAAATTAAAGTATATTGGAGATAGGTTTCATTTTTATTGAAGAAATTAAAAATTGGATTTTATTTATTTGCCTTTACATGCCCTTTAAGAACTGTAAATATACCTGAGAATATGGAGGACATAGATTCTGTGTAAATGGGTTTATGAACTATTATTCAAAAGAAACCTCCAAGTGCATTCAATTTAGAGCTTGTTCAGCAAAATAAAGCAAGTGGCGTATAATTTGTTAAAGTAATTTACACATAGTTACATCCCCACAAGGCCCTAGAACTATCTGAGGCCAATCTAAAGGTATATTTACATAGAAAAGACCATGGCAAGGCACTTTCTCGCTTCTATTCTGTATTGTTGTAAACCAACCCTAACCCCTTGCCTAGAGTAAAGTCAAACCAACATAGGGACATCACAGACATGGATGAGGAAAAGTGGATTGATACAAGTCCCTGCAGCAATCATTTCCCTGAAGGGTGATTTAAGCACTATGGGCGTGCAAAACTGTTCCTACAGACTTCTGGCTATAAACGTAATTTAGAGATGGGCTTCTTCATCCTTTTTTTCATAAAAAAAAGTAATAAAACCCCTCTACCAGTGACAAGGGAAACTACAGTTTTGCAAAACTGTGGAAAAAATTTACAAAATGGCAAAATTCTGCCCAATGTACTGTAAGTCAATGAGTGCTTTTTACCCATTTTTCGTGAGCCAATTGCATTGAAGTCAACTGACATTTTTTGCATGCCAAATAAGTTAAAATCAATAGGCATTTTTCAATGCAACAAATGCATTGGAGTCAATGGGTGTTTTTTTCTTGCACCAAATGCACTGAAATCAATTGGCGCTTTTTATCAAGCCTAAATTATTGTCGTCGATGGGTGTGTTTTGTTAGCGATTTTTCTCACACCAAATGCATTGGATTCAATTGTCCCTTTTTTTGTACAAAATGCAATGGGTGTTTTTTTTTATTGGGCCAAATGAATTGGAGTCAATGGGTGATTTTTCTATAGCAGATTGTTAAAAATGTTCATCACTTGAGAAAAATCTAATTTCCCTGCTAATCTGTAACAGGTGAAAAATATGTTCTGAGCCCTAGAATTTATCCAGCACATACAAGCTTTCCGCCAGCACGTAACTAAACTGGTTATTTTCAGAACATATTAAGACACAACAAAAAGGAGCTGTTGCTGTTTGAGATAAAATCCCTAAAGCAGTGACATGAATGACAAAAGTTCAAACTTCATTTAATTCTCCCCACACAACACAAGGGATGGAGGCAAGCCTGCTCAGCCTGGATTACATGCTCCTCTAGCCTTATAGACAAGATCATTCCACAAATATTCTCAGCCGCTCATTCATCACTAATCCTTCGCCCTTAAGGCAAGAAGATAACAGAAATTAGCCTGATCCACATACTGAATGTGTTCTGTACATGTATGAGCATATACAGTAAATCCTTATCATTTTTTTTCCCTACATGTTCTATTTCTGTTTATTTTCTGTGTATTGTTGTGTATGTACGTGGAAAGAACAACTCAGATTATTTGTGATTTGGAAGATTTGTTCTAACCTAATCAGACACGGAAAACCTTCAGCCATCAGATGACTCTGAATTTCAATTTCCAGAACCCTATCACAAGGTCTGCTGCTGGTGTATTGCAGATGTCAACAGCTGGAAGGCTGCACGTAACTTTGGCTCCTTAACCCCATAACCCCGCCATAGGATGTAAAGTCTTCTTCTGCATTTTAAGGGTTTTTTTCCCCATGAATAAAAAAACTTGGTTCTAGGCAATATGAGGTGTTGCTCATGGCCACCACTCAAAATAGAGTTCTGTTTACTTAATTGAATGCTAAAATGAGCCCTGTAACTGATCTGTTCTAAGGGAAATTTTTTGACAGGCGAAATTGAAGCTACAGCCCGCAGTGTTCATTTGGGCATGTACTGTACTGGCAGTGGGGTAACTAAGAGTTCGGGGACCCCTGCAGACAAATATGAGCCCACCCCAGAGGACTAATGAAGCAGTACTTTGGCTGGCAGATGCATAGCTCCAGACATTTTAAAAGAAACAGAAAGAAAGAAAAAAAAAAATATTATATGGTGGGTGTAATATTCAAATATCATGTCCATTTTACAAAAACACATAGTTTTCCATGTTTGGAATGGCAGCAGCAGAAGCACTAAGTGCACCAGAAGACAGACACAGTGGCCCCACCATTTTATGACATATTGTGGTCCAAAGCACACCATTAACCCCAGACATGCCAATATGATCAGTGGAGAAATGGCTAATAAGCACTCCATTAACCCCAGATTTGTCAGTAAGATCACTGCAGAAATGCCCAATGAGCACTCCAGACTTGCTAATAAGATCACTGCAGAAATGGTCATGACTACTCCATTAACTACAGACTTGCTAGTAAGATCACTGTTGAATTGGCCAAGAGAACTCCATTAACCCAAGACTTGCTAGTAATATCACTGCGTAAATGGTCATGACAACTCCATTAACCCCAGGCTTGCTAGTAAGATCACTGCAGACATTGCCAAGAGAACTCCATTAACCAAAGACTTGCTAGTAATATCACTGCAGAAATGGTCATGACAACTCCATTAACTCCAGACTTGCTAGTAAGATCACTGCAGACATTGCCAAGAGAACTCCATTAACCCCAGACTGCTAGTAAGATCACTGAAGAAATGGCCAAAGAGCATTCCATTAACTCTAGACTAGCCAATAAGATCACTGCAGAAATGGATAGATTGTAAGCATTACCTAACCAAGCAAAATACTACAAGCATTTCTTCTTTACCAATGCTACTTGTCACTCTCTACCTCCTCTGTGCTTTGTAGCAGTAAAAAAAATATATTCCAGACAACTAGGGAGCTGTGAGCAGCATCGGCTTGCAGGTAGAACAGGCAATGAAAGGCTTTATTTATGCCACTGTGCATGGAATATAGAGAATATGCAAATATTGTGTATTATTTTATGGAATTAAGTTTGTGGTGTAGAGGGGGCAGTTGTTTTTATGAAGCTTGCTGGTGGTTTGATATTTTTCAAGGTTATGTTTTGTTGTATGGCTGTGTGTTTGATGGTGCATTCTACTGTCACAATGGGTAACGTCTAAATTTATAAAGATATACTGTAATTCACAGTTTGATTATTGGAAAAGGATGATTCCTAAATTAAATAGGGAACAACGTACCCTAAGGATATTATAAATCACAGAGGAGATCTGTGGACATATTGCAGTTCTGATACTCCTTAAAGCATTTTATACCCTTTGCATATTCATTTAGAATATATACTTTATGTTGTATAAAATGTATCTGTGCCTTTGAGAACCGTATATATAAATATTCTTTAAATTATATTCTTATAAAGAGTGCTTAGTGATGTCATCAGTTATAATCTGTTCTTAGTGATGTCATTTGTCACATGGCTCATTAAGACTTGTGTATTATAATAAATGATGCAAGCCCTGTTGTAAAATATGAGGATATTAGAAGTCACCTTGGAGTTCCATGGCCTTGTACCTTTATATGGGCAAGGGAATTATCTGTGACTTAAAATATCCTTATATATTAAAGTAGGAGGTGCATTATTCAGGGAGAGAGAGACAACATCTAACAATGTAACTACAAAAACATTCTACAGTGATTTCATCTATTCCCATTATTGTGCCTCAAGGTCCAGCTGCTTACGCTCAGGCTTAGAAATTGTGAGTAAATACTGCATTGTTAAACACAGAGGCAGAAATAACAGAAGACAAGAATGTTTTTGTTGTTTCTTTGTTTTTAAGCAAAAAAACAAATTTAAATGATGAAATGACAGTGGTCCAGGGCATTTTTCAAATGTAATAATAAAAAAATAAATAAATAACAACGCAGCCGTGGAGGCGATTTCATACAAATAATTAGTACCGACTAAATTTACTGGATGATGAGTTAGTCCTGCTAATGCCAAACCTTTGGCACTTTATTTTGGAACATGTGTGGCTGGTCACACGCAAGTAAAATAACATATACAGTATACAGTGTATATTATGCACCAGGGCTATAGGATGTGAGCTAGAAGATGGGCAAAAGTAACAGTTGAATAGTTAGAAGTCACATCTTAATATTCCCATTTCACACTAAAAATACAGGTATGGGACCTGTTATCCAGAATGGAACCTGGGGTTTTTCAGATAAGGGATCTTTCTGTAATTTGGATCTCCACACGTCTGCTAAAACACGTCTGCTAAAAAGCATTTAAAAAACATTAAATAAACACAATAGGATTGTTTTGCCCTCAATTAACGATATCCTACTTAGGATCAGCAAGATACTGTTTTATTATTACAGAGAAAAAGGAAATCATTTTTAAAATTTTGAATTATTTGATTAAAATGGAGTCTATGGGAGACAGCCTTCCCGTATTTCGGAGCTTTCTGGATAACAGATCCTATACCTGCAGTACACTGAACTTTTAGAACCCCGGATGATGTACTTATACAAAATAAAACTCAAGGAAAACAAGTGCTACTATAGTCAGCAAGCAGTTTGTTCCAAACAGTAGTTCATTTTAAATGTCCCCAAGTTAAGTTTTTGGGACCAATTAATATAATGGGTTCCAGGAACTCATAGGTCATCCTAAAAATAAGGTTGGGAATATGACAACGATTGCTCTGATGCAGATTAAAAGACAGGCAAATAGTGCCATTTAGCATGATAGAGTTTAAAATCACTCAATATACATATAGGATAAAGCAAACAAAGAAAGCTTTACATTCCCTAATAGAAAATAAAAGACAATGATTACTGGACTTCTCCCCTTCTTAATTAACAGTGAGAATCAAAGCTGAATTTAACAGTGAATTAATGGCACATTGGTATGCACAGAAGCATATCAGTACTGTAAAGCTGGCAACCGAGAACAGCAATATACACATCTCGCTGCAAATTCTACTTGAGAAAATGTTTTCCTCACACTTTCAGCTGCTAACCAAACTTAATTAGTGATCACCAGTCTTTCAGTAATGTGCCATTATATCACATGTCACCATTTTGCTGCAGGCTGAACAGCCCCATTATAAGCAATTGTACTACAAATTGCACTGTTACGGTTCAAGGCTAGGAAAGGCAAACACCTCGGACAGAGCAGACCTATATATATGACCCACCAACCAGGTCTTTACTGATACCCCTTAGTTTCTGCTAAGGTAAAAGGCCAAATGAGTCTCTAGAGGAAAAGCTAGGTAGATGAAAGGGGTGTACAAATAGGTAGATTTCAGGTGTCCCCTGGGCACACCCAGCTGGATCGCCATCCACAGGCCAAAGTGGAAGTGGCCACTCCCTACACACACTATATAGCAGTGAAGCAGGGGAGTGTCATTACACCTCTCAGCCAATAATGCTAAAGGTTATTCTACTACAGGGTCTCTTACCCAATAACCGAAAGAATAAAAAGATTAACACGCTATAGGGCCTATTAACAATAAATATTAGAATAGAAGTCACCTCTATTTTCCATCACCATATAAAGATCACAGAAAACCATATGACTTCCGATGTATGTGTGTGTATATATATATATATATATATATATATATATATATATATATATATATATATATATATATATATAAAATAACCATCCATAGAGGAGTCGGCACTCTCAATACTTAGTTCAAATGTGCCTGGGTGCAGTGTCCAAAATGTAGAATATCCATCACACAGAAAAGGTCTCGGAAACGTTAGTTATTCAATAAAACATTTTTATTTAAGTCCTGAGAGTGCGGACCTTTTCTGTGTGATATATATATATATATATATATATATGTACACAAGGTAATAGGTAATAATAAAAAGGGCAATACAACATCTTACTTTGGGATTATTGGGCTTAATTTAATTATTTTATGCATACAAGGTACAATGTTTTTTCCCTTATTTCCCTATTCATGACATATTCGTGTTTTTGCAAGTGGCGAGAATTTTGTGAATCTGCACTAGAATTGACAAGCATTTTGTTCTGGGAAAAAATTCGCTTTTTCAAGTGGCCTTCGGCCTCATGTTTTTATACAGGCTATGGAGTCATGTGACCGAAATTATATCACTAAACTCCAATTATAACTGATGACATCATTAAACACCGTTATAAGGATATCATTTGCAGGGTATTCATGGCTCTTGCATATTATATAAATAAATATATATATATATATATATATATATATATATATATACAGTATATATCAACTACAAGAGGTCCTCTGCACTCAACCCATTATCAATATATTTAAGACAGAGACATTTTGTGCATACTGCTACTAAAAAATGCCTTACCCTTTAAACAACACAGGGATTGTTTGTCCATATATTGCAATATATTTAAGCTGACCAACTATGTCAAAGTCATCCCATATCTGGCCAGTCCTACGCTTAATTTTCATCTGATTCATTAAGAATTCAATTGCTTAATTATACATTTTACAAAGGGACTAAGTTTTACCTGCAACTTACTAGCTGCTTTCAAAGTAAAACTCCCAAACTTGGCTGCCCTTTTATTAGACACCAGTGGGATCACCTGACTATAGCTGGGAAGGGTGGGAGCTACAACATGGAGCTGGTCACTGCTCCTGTATAACTATAACAAACAAGGGAAAGTTGTGCTCACCACTATATATATATTAGAGAGTTCTCATACCCTTTGTTTACAACAGAGGGTCTGTTATATTCTATATACTTACATATGATAATGTAAAAAGAATAGCTTGGTCCCACAGTTGGTGAATATGATGTGATGTCCCCTACTCTATTTTGTAGCCTGTTAGTAGCAAGTAGAACTGTATACATCAAGAATCCTACTGCATGGATAAACTAGTTATTACATTTACATAAGTTATGGTGTCCTTATCAAGAAATGTATTTATTATTGTAAAATATAAGGCTATAATAAGACACTGAAGAGTTGAACATATAAAGGCACACGGCCGATATCTTTCAACAGGGGGTACAGTATTTATTGTGTGCCTTGTGCACAGTTTGATGCCCAGTATGTATAGATCTACGTATGTGACCTGTAGGGAACCCAAAATGAAAATTCTGCATATGACTTTTCTTGGCTGCCAATTCAACTACTGCAAACACAGCACCTTTTCTGTGTATTGTATGTGATAACATAGCACAACCCCAGCATATTCTATTACCTAAAATTATTTCATACACATTATTCTCTTGCTATTCCTTAATCTGCTGCTGTTTAATACCTTCATTTTCTCTTTTTTCTTTCCTCTGTTTTCTTCTCTCCTTTTCTCTGTAGTCCTCTCTGATGCCTCCACATTCTTTATCTGTTCAACATTTCCCTATCTGTTCTACTTCTCTCCCAGCAATATTTTCTCTCCTTTTATCCTCTGTATTTTTAACTATATTATATTTTACCTCTGCATTGTATTTGCATGCAGAAGTGTAGAGGAGCAAAAGACAGTTCCAGGCTATATAACTCTTGCATCATCTGGCATCCCTCCCCAATTCCAGCACTGCTTGTGACACAAGTTACATCGCTAAGCACAAGCTTTCATTGTTGTTGTTTATTATAACTTGATAGACAAGAGCTGTAAATATAACACATACACTATATTTAATGACATCACTTTTTACTTGGTGCTTCGGCATGTCACTAATATCACAACCAACTTCTGTATCATGAAATATAAGGGCCTATATTTCGGCATTACCAAACTTAAAGGAGAAGGAAAGCTCCAAGACAGTTTATTGCCAACAGATTAGCCACAATAGTGCAAGCTAGAACGCTATATTTATTCTATAGAATGCTTTACCATACCCGAGTAAACAACTCTAGACTCTGTCTCTGTTTAGGATAAAAGCTGCCATATAAGCTTGGTGTGACATCACGTCCTGCTTGAGACTCTCCCTGCTCACATACAGCTCTGGTTCAGATTACAGCAGGGAGGGGAGGAACAAACTGAGCATGCTCAAGCCCTAGTTCTGATGGTTTAAGCTGAAAACAGAAAATCTGACACAGAAGCCCATGTGTACACAATAGAAAGAAAGAAATGTGGTGTTTCTTTTAACAGAGGACTCAGAGCAGCATTACTTTGAGGGTTTACTGGTGTATTTATATAGATCTTTCTGATAAAGCTCACTTCATTTTAGCCTTTCCTTCTCCTTTAAATGAAACCCTGCGGGAGTTTACTTATCACATTGGTTTTCATGACTGAAAAACTCAAGTCTTCGTAATTTTACCCAAATAGGCTTTTTTAACAAAGAAGCACAACAGGCCCCATAATGTACCCCCTGTTGTAAAATATGAACACATATGAAGTCACCTCAGCGACCACAGAGCTACAAAACATGTATACATTTATTCCGCCTGAAGCTTTGTGCTTTTATATGGTCATGAAACTCACAAAAGGCCATACATTATTCTTTATATTTTGCTGTAACTTCACTGACTTGCTACCAAAAGGATACTTTTTCACTGCCTACTTGAGGTTTTTATATAAACATGCATTTTATATACCATTGGAATAAACCTTTTTTTCCTGTTTATTGTAGAATAAGATTCCCCAAATGCTGTAGGCAGCCTTTAATTTTATCCATGTAGATTTATATTTATCAGGAAAGGTTTGTGTGGTAGCAAACTGCACTTCTCTGATCTCAGGGCATCTTTGTCCGCTGGGATTTTAAGAACCCTTTGTTCCTGATTGATACTTTCTCTGAACGATTCCTATGCCTGTCAGTTTTCTCTCTGCAAATGAGTGCGGTCCTTCTATATCAGGTTAGTCCTGCATTCTCAGTGGAAAGACACTAGTAAATTAATTCCTGCACTGGCTTGACTGCCCATGTCAGTTCTCATCTGACTATCAAACCAAAGGAATCATCCAAGATTCAGTACCAATTTCTCCCTGCCTCACACATTTAACATTCCTCTGTCTCCTGTCAGCATCCGTATTCTCGTTAACAAAACTGCAAACTTTTTTCTGTGCTAATTAGTCTTGCAGTTTAACAACCCTGAACAAATTAAATTAATCTCCTTGGTTTCTAAATTAATTTTCTCTCGCTAAACTCCCTCAGTGAAATGTGCTAATACTTAAGCTCGTAAGAACCTTTATTTCAAACACATTTAAGAATAAAATCTGTATACATCTCATTTTGGGTTCATCTACTGCAGGAGAATCTTTATCATTCACTTAACAGCAACCATGGAATTACAACCCTTTTTGTGGAATAATAGCAACTTTTTTTTACCAATAATATGTTCATTGCATGATGAATTTAGTATATTATATTTTAATATTGGATTTCAATATAACCCACCCCTGTTATTTTCAAATTTTACCTTGTTAAGTTTTTGAGAGGAAAAATACCTATGATGTGGGAAAGAAAATAAAATCGTTGCTGATTTAAAATACATAATGTACAGAAAACTAGATATCCTAAGCAAAATAAAATTGAGGAAGCATTAAAAAGTAATGAGTAAGTAAGGACCCTTTAAGGAGGCACACAGCTAACTAAAAAACCCTCCTTGTAGGCAACAATTAATAATATATGGTGCTATTTTTACTTTGGGCCAAAAATTAAAAACATCTTTAAAAATTGCACTTTATTTGGCTCTTTATAGATCTTCTAAGGTCACTGCCCAAGTTCAAATGAGGGGTGAGCATAGGAGGTGGATAGCCAATCACAGCCCTGCAGTCACACAAGCAAAGACAGACTTCAGTTTCTTATTAGGTCAGCCTAACTGCTGATTGGTCCCTATCCTAAAGTGCAGTGTGCGGAGTGCTGCCGGCTTCCTGCAAGGCCTTCCAATAAATCAACCCAAAACACTACTTTTTTATAGGAGAACTAAAGCTTCTGTACCAGCCCAAGGCAACCACAGCCCAGCAGTAAAGATCTGTGTCTCCAAAGATACCCCAGTAGCTCCCCATCTTCTTTTCTGCTGATTCACTGCACATGCTCTGTGCTGCTGTCACTTACTGAGCTTAGGGCCTTACTCAAAATATACAGTACACATAGAATATAAATGTCACAATATAAAGCTGATTAGTAATAAATACAGATAATTACTACATGGTAGCACAGAAACCAGTGCAACTAGCATCTGAATTTAAAAATCAACCCTGCAGCATCAGCTTATATTACAGGTCATTCTCATTTTCTGCTTGATATTTGCACCGACCCCTATGTTTAGCTTCTTAACAGCTGCTCAGAGCATATGAGTGTCACAGACACTTTCCAAGATGGTGACCCCCTGTGACAGGTTTGAAGACCTGGATCTTTGCTGCTATTGAGAAGATTAAATTTAGGCTGATGAAATAAGTTCAGTATATAAAATATGGCATTTTTAGCCAAATTCATTTTTGGGTTTAGTTCTCCTTTAAGAACATTCCTTCTATTGTATAAAAGAGTATAATGCACTGATACATTCTTGTTTTTTCACACAATTCTTTTAACAAATAATTACTGTAGGATAATATCACCCCTTTAATTTAACATACCAGATTTGTTTAGGGCCCGACTATATATGCAACATTCAAGAACCCTTGTCCTCAACCTCTGAGTGTGCCTCTGTCCACAGATATGAGCAGGGGCTCGAATTCAGGGGCTTGGGATCCCTGCACAAAATCTTTGGTGACTATGTGCTTCCTTGGTAGTCAACTGGATTTAAGCCTACCCCAGCTGGGACACTCCTCTGGTCTAGAGGTGCTGATGCTCACTGTCTTTGTCACAACCCCAAAATTATTTTAGCTTAAAAGCTGCAACACATATGCACCTATCTTTAATAAGAAGTATGAAAGAAATCAGAGGCAATTTAGAAATTCAGTGCAAATAATTGCAGACTTGTAATTAGCTGGACTTGGACATTATGGCCTAAGTCTATTGAAATACTGACATTTAAAATAATGGGGGGCATTATCAAGGCTCATCAAAGTGGTCATTTAGTGTTAATTTACATTTCTATTCCCAGTTACAATTTAGAATTGCTAAGAACTAAGCAGAGGATGCCATATTCCCACAGTAAGTATTTCTATTAGGCAATATTTCGCAGAATAATATTAATCATAAATTCTCTAGAAAACGCTAGTGACAACTGGAATATAAAAATACCATGGCAGTGGCAACTATGTACAAATGGATATATTAAGCCAATGCCCTTTACTCTCACCCATTTCTCTGACATGGGTGTGGTAGGGCTTGAATCCAATTTTAAGGCTAGCTTCTTACTACCGAGCTGTTTGGTAACTAGTGATGGGCGAATTTGCGCCGTTTCGACAAAAAATTTGCGCGAAACGGTGCTGGCGTCTCGTTTTCGGCGCCGGTGCCCATTTTTTGACGCCGGCGTCCTTTTTTTGATGCCGGCGAAAACATTTTTTTACGCCGGCGAATTTTTTCGGGCAAACTTTCGCGGGCGTTTCGAAAATGTATTCGATGGCAGCTAATAGCGCGAATTCGCGCTGGCGAATAAATTCACCCATCACTATTGGTAACATTCAAACATGATTATGTAGGGGCTAATCTGTCCTGACAACTCTCTAATAACCCCATTACTGCTCAGTTCTGCCATTACCTCTTTTCATGATATTCCAGTCATTAGATCAGATCCTTGGCTTCATGCTGCTTGAAGTCTACAGTATTGGGTAACAGGTTCTAGTTTTTGACAAAGGACACTTTCACCAATATATCAGCCGTTGCTTTAACTGTCATTATAACTGACGGTGGATTTCATTAAGAACCATGCTGTTGCTGTGCTGCTTTATACATATATTTTTTTGCAGGATATGATATTCTGGAAAAACTGTACTAAAACTGCCATGTGAACCCTAGATTTATGTTGCCTAAAGCTTGTGCCCAAGCGAACATCCCCTAGCCGGGCACGAAGATTTTGTGAATTAACTGCAACAGTTCATGGCCTAATGACAGCTGTCAAATGGAAGATGTAACGGATGGTGATGTTAAGGGAGCAAACAAGTTCCTACTGTGATTCATGACTATTCCTAGGGAACCACTGCATGTATTCTGGGACAGGCAGCAGCATGTACGTGGGGTGGGAATAGTTGTCATGCAACAATGAGCAGTATGAGTCATATTTCAACCTTTATGTGTTGCAAACATAATATTAAACCATTTCATCTCAGTTCATCTAGTTTTTAAGAAAAGACTTGCAGAAATCAAAATATATGGGGAGTCATTTAATCCGAATTAGAAAAACCACAGCATGACAAGAAAGGAAGAAATCATAGTATGCTAATGACAACGTCATTGGAAGTACAACAAGATGCTAAATGGAGGTGACAATGTTCAAGTCCTGTTGCTTTATTGGATTTATCAGATAATAAAAGCTATAAGATGTAGAAAGAGGTTTCAAGCGAAGAATTCCTTCTAGCAGGTAGTATATCCATATTGCCCTTGGTCTCACTCCACTGGAGAGCTTGTTCTGGTTGGTTGGCCGAAAGAAAACACCAGACAAGAAAAATGTCTTTTCTTTAGGTTCTAAAACCTATGAGAATTGCACTGACAATTGCTTCTATCAAAATGTGTTTGTGTACCCTAGTGGGTAGGGTTTTTAAAAATAAATTGGCTAATTGTTTGTTATAGGTAAGAACTTATTAGTAAATAATGTGCAATGTGTTATGTTAACTACTAATTGGGAAAAGACTTTTGTAACTGGTTATGGCCTGTAACTCTGGCCAACAGAGATTTTCCTATCCTTTAGGCTTGTGATTCGGGGAGATTTAGTCGCCTGGTGACTAATCGCCTCTTCGTCTGGGCAACAATCTCCTTTGAACTGCCTTCCCGTGTCTTCCCGTCAGCTATAATTAAAAGTCGCCTGCGCTAAAGCACACGTGACTTTGGAAAACAAAGCGCCCCGTGTGCTTTAGTGCAGGCAACTTGTCATTATAGTGGATGGGAAGAAACGCGAAGGCAGAGATTGTCACCCAGACGAAGAGGAGATTAGTCACCAGGCGACTACATCTCCCCGAATCTGCCCGTGTGTCACAACCCTTCTGCATTTTTTTTAAACTATATTGATCAAGGTTTGGACCCTTTGCTCCTTTAATGTGGCAGTGTCATAGAAGTATCTCCTTTTCAGGAGGCTGCTGGGTTATGTTTCCTCTATCCTCTCCTATGTCTGTGGAATGCACCATTGATAACAGCACCCATGCCTGAGATATATATATATATATATGCTTAACATACTACCACCTTCTTAACATACTACCAATATTTGATAAGGATTTCCAGGGATGCTTGGTTGCTGTGCCCAGGGTTGAAACTAGGAGAAGGAAGCATAGGGAGCTGCACAGGGAGCAAGAGGGGAACAAATTAAAGGTAGAGAATGAGAAAGACTATTAGGTGCACAAGATGAGCTCTCTTTCTCACATCTTCCTCTTCAGGCCATTGGTGTACAACAGAAACGGACAAATGTGAAGGACAGGGACAAGAAAGTCTGCAGTGCTGGGAATAACAATGCAGCTTTATGATACCACCAAACATACAGTGCATGGTAGTATTTTTTGATCAGGTTAACCACCCTACGCTTGGTTTTGCATTTCTGTACTGAGGGGCTGGGGGGGATCTCACAAAAGACTCATTAGCTTCTGCTATGTTATAAAAGAACTTAGTCATACCAATAACAGGTGCAATAGGGGTCTCTGACACAAGGTGCTCAGCAGCTGGCGGGATATTGTGGAAGAACCTAGCTAGTCGATAACAATCTAGGAATACTGTAAAGAGCTCAGCAGCTTGTGGTACTCAATGCCCAGCAGCTAAATAGTGAGTGATATATAATGGTCGGCCCTGCCAAATGTAGTGAGAGAGTCCCGTGGAGTTTGGAGAAAAACAATGCTCAATGCAGCATTCAGTCAGTCTTGTTTCATTATAGTGAGCACTACTACAAAGAGCTTACTTGTATGTTAGTCCCGCGGGGCTCTATATTTCTGTTCTGCTTACACTGCTTTTTGGCTTAGCTTCTTTTATCATAACTGCTAAATTTATAACCTAGATGATTAAATATCTCCAGCTACAGCACTGACTACCATTTCAGGTTGCATTTGTTTTTCCGACTGCATAGGTGCTGGGTCTACCACTGCTACTGTCACATTTTCTGACACTTTTTCCCAGCCTAACATTCATCTAGTAATTTGGTCCTAATAGGCTATTAATCACTTGTCAAAGCATTCCCACTGTGACGGCATGTGCAGTGGCAGAGACAAGCAGAGAGGTGGAGATAAGAGCAAAGCCTGGCAGGGACACAGGGGAGGAGGTGCAAACACAATGAATTACAGGCTTACAAAGGCTGATCAAACAGACAGCGAAAAAAGTCCCAATACGTGACAAATAATCCATATGAAGGAAAGTTCAAAAAACAATGCACGCTCTGCGGAACCTTCAGCATATTTAAATGTTTCTAATCTACTGGAAACAGTGTTGCTGATTTGGTTGCCGGAGCTAAAGAAATGATTTTATACCTAGAATGTTTCTTGTAACTGGTGCAGAAACCACAGACAAAATAATTTAAGATCTAAAAATTAATTAAAGTATGAAAATTAGAAATTCAGTGGACCTGTCACCTACACATAAAAAGCTGCATAATGAAAGTCCTTTGCAAATTAAATATGAAACCCCCAAAAATGTTTTCATTAAAACATCCATACCTGATATAAAGTTGTTTAAATATCTAAACTGTCAATCAAATATTACCTGCCCCGCCTCTATGCCCGTGGCATAGAGGAGGGGCAGTCAATTACTTTCACTTTCCATTCAGCACTTCCTACATGTCACTGCTCTCCCCACACTCCCCCTTCCCTCCTCAGGCTCTATAATTGTGTAGGGCACTGCACATGGACATTAGGTCCCCCACTCTGGTGCATACACAAGATTTTGGGGTGACACACAATTTCCCTTAATAACCGTGTCCACAAAATGGCTGCTGCCTGCTTGCTGTGATTGTATAATTCCAAGACAGAAGGAAACAAAATTTAAATAATAAATACAGTGTAAGTAAAGTTTATTTTGCTCAACTAACATGATAGAAAAGAATTTGAAATTATTTCTTAGGGTGACAGGTCCCCTTTAAGTTTTAATGATATATTGTGGCACCAAAATGAAGCCCAAAACGTCTGAATTACAGCATAAACATTTTATATTGACTGACACAATTGGACAGTTTCCGAAGTACAATAGCATATACTGTAACATGCACTGTTATAAATGATGAAAGTAAAATCTTCATTGTATAGGTCTGGGAGCTGTTATGCAAAAAGCTTGGCATGTGGGGTTTTCAGGATAAGGGATATGTTTTGCCACTGTAGAGATGTGATAATTTAGACATCCTCACATATTTTAGGCAGGCACATCCTAAAAGTTTTAGATACCTAAATGGGTCCTAATGGGGACCTGTGTCCATGCTCTGCTTATTTAAGCCCCTGTAGTTCGCACAGTGTACGCCAGATGGCACTGTGCTATAGTATAAAGGTCTAGGAAACCATGCGGTCTGCATCCATTGCTTTAGCCCTTACCGAGCAGGCAGGAAGGGATTGGGTAGTGGAACCTAGGTGCTTAGGCCCTAGTAAAGTGGATAGCTATACTCATTAATAGATCACTCTAGGAGTGATAGATGGGTTATTTAGCTCAGCAGCTCAAGGCTCCAACGAGGAGAGTCAGAGGAATTAACATCCCGGGTACTAATTGCCCAGAAGTAGGGACTAAACGTACAGACGCCAGGGATCTAGTAGGTCTCCTGTTTCCCACTTAGGGAAAAGGCTGAAAGCTGGGGTACATTCATAATTGCTGCTTAACTGCTGCGGTAACTGTTCCCTGGCCTGCAGGGATCAAGTGTTCTCTGGTACTGTGAGTATATTGCTATCCTTTGTACTATATGTTCTCTATATGCACCTTTGTGGATTGACCTTGAAAATAAATAAGTTCCTTGGTTAAGCATAAAGAACCTCTGGCGCCCAATTCTTGTGCATTGGCACACTGTTACAGTTGCACTACACCCTGCCTCCAGACCGTTGCGAGGGCTTACTCCCTGAAAGAAAAGGTCTCATCCATGGCACAAATATATGAAAGTAAGCTTATAATAGAGACAGTGCCACTCAATGTATTATAGCGCTACACCACCAATAAGGATTCATTATATCTTTGATAGGTTAGTAAAGGAAATGTTTTTATATGTAAAATTAATTGATTAAATTGATTACTTGTACAGGCAAAGACTGCAGCTTTCTGGAGTTCTGGAAAGCATATCTTGAGGTATATTAACACCACATGTAGGGCTTGAATTATCAATGTTATCAATTATTACTGAAACATAACAATGACTTAAACAGAAACCGATCATTTAAGACTTTACAATTACACTAATATTCACCCCAAATAATAGTCTAAATCATTTATCCTTGCATATGACTTGCACCAGTTATTAAAGGGGTGGTTCACCTTTAAATTAACTTTTAGTATGTTATAGAATGGCCATTTCTAAGCAACTTTTTAAATGGCCTTCATGGTTTCTTTTTTTATAGTTAGTGAATTATTTGTCATTTTCTTTCTGACTCTTTACAGCTTCAAATAAGAGTCACTGACCACATCTAAAAATAAATGCTCTGTAAGGCTAAGCATTTATTGTTATTGCTACTTTTTATTACTCATCATTCTATTCACACCTCTCCTATCCATAGTCTCTTATTCAAATCAATACATGGTCGCTAGGGTTATGTGGACCCTAGCAACCATATTGCTGAAACAACAAACGGAAGAGCTGCTGAATAAAAAGCTAAATAACTCAAAAACCACTAATAATAAAAAATTAAAAGTAATTGCAAATTGTCTCAGAATATCACTCTCTACATCATACTAAAAGTTAACTTCAAAGTGAACAACACCTTTAATGATTCCAGATTTATGTTAGTGCCCTGAGTAGTAAAGCACCCTAGAAATTAAATGTGTTCAACAGGTATGGGATCTGTTATCCAGAATGCTCAGGACCCAGGTTTTTGCTTTCTGTAATTTGGATCTCCATAATTTAAGTCTGCGTAAAAATTATGTAACCATTAAATAAACCCAATAGAATTGTTTTGGCTCCAATAAGGATTAATTATTTCTTAATAATTTCTTTATAAAGTACTGTTTTATTACTACAGAGAAAAAGCAAATCAAGTTTTAAAATTTGAATAATTTGATTTAAATGGAATCTATGGGAGATGGCCATCCCATAATTCAGAGCTTTCTGGATAACAGGTTTCTGGATAATGGATACTAAACCTCTACCCACAAATTGACACAGCTTTTTGCTTTGACAAATGTGTCATTTTCTGGACTGTCAGGAAAATGTTCTTAATAAATCAGAAAAAAAATCAAACTACTGTGCTTGTTTGATAAATAAATAAATACATATGACAGTATATTTTATCCACTGATTTACAGATTTTAGTCTATATGGCTGCTTTGGTGCATGGCCAAACAGTAATCTGTTGAGTTTTTTTAAAGGGCATTAAAGATGTGGTCAGTTGATTAGGGCCAAACTTTCAGAATGTCTGAATGTAGTGATTGGCTCATCAGTTGACAAGGTTTTCTGTTTGGACTGATGGCATGAAGGTTTTACAACTCATATTGTTTGCCAATTTGGTCAAAAAAAGACTAGAACTACAACATAGCTAAATTTCTGGTACAACTTTCGGTTCTGCCTATATAGTATAAGCAAGCCAAGAAGCTTAAAATCATATATTTGATGAAAGAGGGGGAAAAAAAGATAAACTGAATGTCTCAAGGCCCCGTGGTCTGATACCGAACTTTAAGCCTGGCTTTCTTTAATCAGACATTT
Organism: Xenopus laevis; assembly: GCF_017654675.1. Classification (NCBI taxonomy): domain Eukaryota; kingdom Metazoa; phylum Chordata; class Amphibia; order Anura; family Pipidae; genus Xenopus; species Xenopus laevis. The sequence continues at coordinate 119,353,631 of NC_054377.1, read as the reverse complement.
GTCTGTAGGGGCTATTCTCATTCCTTTTGGTAGGTGTATCTGCTCCTTGTTGGTGTTCTTTTCTGTCATGTTTAACCAATGGGTGGTATATTTGATGTGTATTGCTATATGATATAATGTGTAATATATGCCAATTTATCATTGTACTGTTCTTGAGAATTTTTTTGCATAAGAGTAAAGCATTATCTTTTATATATACCACTCTTGTCTCTTAAATTGTATTTTTTGAGAGTGCGAACCTATAGACAAATTGCATAGTATTGGGTTACCTTGTGTATGGTTAACCTATGGTCTCTGCACCTCTTATACTACTATCTAGAATATTTTTACTAGGGATGCACCGAATCCACTATTTTTTATTCGGCGAGACCCCTGAATCCTTTGCGAAAGATTCGGCCGAATCCGAACCCTAATTTGCATATGCAAAACATTTTTTACTTCCTTGTTTTCTGACAAAAAGTCACGCGATTTCTCTCCCCACCCCTAATTTGCATATGCAAATTAGGATTCGGATTTGGTTCAGCCTGGCAGAATGATTTGGCTGAATCCGAATCCTGCTGAAAAAGGCCTAATCCTGGATTCAGTGCATCCCTAATTTTTACTAATTTGGTGTGCCCTCCATCCACTGTTATTTCTTTAATCAGAAACCAGTACCCCTAAACGATTTAATTATAATTGCAGGTATTATATATCTAATATGTTTAAGCAGCCTCAATGTGCTCCAGCTTGATGGAACTGTTCAGGTATCATTTATTCAGCCCCAAGTTTAAGTGCAGAAGAATTGTCATTTGAATAATCAGACTTTTTAAAAATAAAAAAAAATTCTGGTTCCCTGATTTGCAATAATGCTCCAGTTGCTGGTGATATTAGTTGATGAGCTTGTATAACCGAACCTTGCTCATATATAATTACATATGTTAATGCCTTTCTGGATCCACACACTAGGAGTAACAGAAAATGAAGATGAGCTAAAAATAAATATACTTTATCTGTTGTTGGGGGAAATACTGTGTATAGTTCTCTTTCTGCACTCCGATTGCAGATAGCTGCAGGGTGCTGGAACTGGTAGGGGAAGATGCATATGTTTTTAATGACTATGTCTCTCAGTCATACAGTTTTAATTAACAACTCTGATGCACAGTTAATGGTTAATGCTAATATGTGTGCGTTTATGTCATTGTGCACATACATTACATATGGAAAAGCAATATGGTTCTACATATTTTCAGTCATTCTGCATTTTATCATTTGGTAAGCAGATGCAGGCTTGAAGGTGTGTATAGAGGTCACATAATGACGCAAGCTTCTTAAAATGTCCACATATGATAAACCAGCTTTCTTATTTTTCAATTAAAAAGTCTGTTAAACACTATAAGGCACTAATTCAAAGATTTATTAGAACAGACACTTTCCTTAGCGAATTCATTTCACCACAGATTCATTAATTTTCATTGGATTTCTATTCCTTCACATGTGAATGGCTTTAATGACTATAAGAGAGACCAAAACAAACTGACTGTTCCAAATATGCATATTTACCATGATGCTAACTGTGCATGTATATATATATATATATATATATATATATATATATATATATATATATATATACATATATTTATTTATTTATTTATATGGCCCCTATGTCATTACATACTCCTCATAGCTTTTTTTCCTGGCTGAGCCATTTTTTATACATAAATATTTAATAGAAAAATAGATATAAGTTGAATCTCATGTAAATGATGTTCCTGACGCCATAGGTCCAGGAATACCGTGACGCATCAGTTTTTTTGGGTAAAATTGGTGACTTATCTATAGAGGAAGCAGACCAGGCACCGCAGATTTAGCTTCCTGTATAACTGTAGAAATCCCACCTCTCCTGAAAGCGCAGTGGACAGCACAAGCTGTCGGAAAGAGGGGGGACATGAGTGATGTGAGGCTGCGAGCAGATGGGAGGATGAGTGGGGGTAGGGTGTTGTATGCAAGCAGAGCCCCCTCAGATCTTTTGGTGGTGGGGGGGGGCACGGCAGGTAGCAGTTACACTGCTGGGTAAAATTATGGGTAAAAAACATGATATATTCTTTCTTTAATCATATCTTCCAAAAATATTTTTTTCCACCAAAACCAATAAGCAATACTCTATAGGGGAATACTAGAACTATTTTAAAATAGGCACTTACCTTCTGCCTGCTGAAGTTCATTTAAAATGGACTACTTCTTCCTTTCTCTCACAAGCAGCATCATAGCTGAGATTCTAATTGTAGAACATTTTGACCACAGTGTTCTAAGATCCTATTGAAAAACCACTGACTCCATTCAGTTCATGCAAAGTTGCCTCCCAACATGGCACTGTTCTAGATTTACGCATTGCCTACTTTTTACAAGCAGTGACTTACAGTCCTCCCCATGCAAAGATATTTTCAGGCACTTTGTTGTCTGTGGGGGTTAAGGAATACACTGAACATAAATTTGCACACTGTAGTTATCAGATTTTATTATATATGAAACACATTTGCAGAAACTCAGGTCCAACAGTTGGAGCATAGCACTCAGACAAAGGGATATATTTATCAAAAAGTGAAGTTAGAGATCGCCACAGTCCAGTAGAGTGAAATTCTGCCACTCTCCGATCATTTCTATGGGATTTTGAAAAAAGGTGTATTTATCAAAGGATGAACTTTCACACATTGATAAATACTCTTTCAAAAATCCCATAGAAATTGATGGAGAGTGGCGGAATTTCACTCGCAGGGGCAGATTTACTAAAGGGCGAAGTGGCAAACGATGGTGACAATTGGCCAGCATTACCACCCGCAGGGACTTCGCAGATTTACTAACCGGTGCAGGCGTCACTTTGCTAGCGTAAGAGATAGACGCTAGCAGTGATTCACTCTCGCGAATAGATGTTACTCTGCAAATTCACTAAAATGTGGATTTTACTGAACGTAACTCTTTCGCCAGACTTGCCTTCGCCAGCTCAGCCCAGACGAAGTGCACTGGAGTGCATAGATATTCCTCAATCTTCAGTTACTTACATCATGTTTGTACTTCTAAGTTTAAAAAACGCTGGCGTCTTTTCGTTTTTTTCTCTATTGTCTTTATTAAGGTTCCTTGGACATGTCCACATATCGGGGTAAATGTAATGTATTTGATGCAACTTGTAACATAAATAAACGTCCATTCAACTTTAAATTTCCCGACATATGCAAATTAGCCTGAGCCCTCTAACGAATGTGCGCTAGGCAGAATTGAACACTAGCACATCTTTGCTGTGATTTGCTTGCATTGCCGAAGTAACGCTAGCGAAAATTCACCAGCGTCCGTCGCCCAGAACAAAACGTTGCTTTTTAGTAAATTAGCGTTGTCCCAGCGATTTTTCACCTGGTGAAGTGTTGTGATGGGTGCGAAGCCATCGCTGGAGAAATTTCTTAGTAAATTTACTCCTAGAGGACTGTGGCGATCTCTAACTTCACTTTTTGATAAATATGGCCCATAGGGTCCTGAACAAAGACATATATTTATCAAAGAGGGAAGTTAAGGGGCCGATTCATCAAGCTCGAGTGAAGGATTCGAAGTAAAAAAACTTCAAATTTCGAAGTGTTTTTTGGGCTACTTCGACCATCGAATGGGCTACTTCGACCTTCGACTACGACTTCTAATCGAAGGATTCGAACTAAAAATCGTTCGACTATTCGACCATTCGATAGTCGAAGTACTGCCTCTTTAAAAAAAACTTCGACCCCCTACTTCGGCAGCTAAAAGCTACCGAAGTCAATGTTAGCCTATGGGGAAGGTCCCCATAGGCTTGCCTAAGTTTTTTTGATCGAAGGATATTCCTTCGATCGTTGGATTTAAATCCTTCGAATCGTTCGATTCGAAGGATTTAATCGTTCGGTCAAAGGAATAATCCTTCGATCGTTCGATCGTAGCATTTGCGCTAAATCCTTCGACTTCGATATTCGAAGTCGAAGGATTTTAGTTCCTAGTCGAATATCGAGGGTTAATTAACCCTCGATATTCGACCCTTGATGAATCGGCCCCTAAGAGTTCTCCACAGTCTGCAGAGTCAAATACAACCTCTCTCCATTAATTTCTATGGGATTTTTAAAGGTGTATTTATCAAAGGGATATAGTGACAGTTCACCCTTTGAAAAATACGCCTTTAAAAATCCCATAGAAATGAATGGAGAGAGGCGGTATGTCACTCTGCGGATCTCTGTGGAGATCTCTAACTTCACTCTTTGATAAATATACCCCATTGTCTGCTGTGTAATTAAGTGGAGCAAGGCTTGCTGGAACTGCGTTATATTGTCATATATTGTTAAACAAGGTCCTGTTAATGGCAAATGATAATTTTAAGAAATCCTTGCTCCCTCCTTTAATAATATTATATATGTGAACCCTTCCCCTCACCACTGTGAATATAGCATAACTCATCTCTTCTCTAGGGGGCCCATTCATTAAGTTCGAGTGAAGGAATAGAAGAAAAAAAACTTCGAATTTCGAAGTGTTTTTTAAGCTACTTCGACCATCGAATAGGCTACTTCGACCTTCGACTTCAAATCGAATGATTCGAACTAAAAATCGTTTGACTATTCGACCATTCGATAGTCGAAGTACTGTCTCTTTAAGAAAAAATTCGACCCCTGAGTTCGCCACCTAAAAGCTACCGAACTCAATGTTAGCCTATGGGGAAGGTCCCCATAGGCTTGGCTAAGTTTTTTTGGTCGAAGGATAATCCTTCGATCGTTGGATTAAAATCCTTCGAATCGTTCGATTCAAAGGATTTAATCGTTCGATCGAACGATTATTCCTTCGATCGTTTGATCGAAGGATTTTCATTCCCCAGTCGAATATCGAGGGTTAATAAACCCTCGATATTTGGCCCTTGATGAATTTGCCCCTAAGTATATTTGAACATGCCTTCATATTACATTCACACATTACAGTATAGTTGTCACTCTCATCCCATGTTCAATTTATGTTAAGTATATCATTATTTCTTATTCAAAACTACCATGGGTACAATACAATAAAAAAGCACAATATAAAAAGTCCCAAACTGAAGAACCTCAGTGAAGAAAAGTGATTGTAAATGTAAGTCCACTGATCTGGCATGAACATTGACCAAAACATTATTATTATCCCCTCTATATAGAGATGCAGGATATACAGGTATAGGATCAGTTATCCGGATTCACATTTTCCGGAAAGTTCCAAATCATGGGAAGGGCATCTCCTATAGATTACATTTTAATCAAATGTTTCAAAAGTTGAAGAATATTCCCTTTTTCTCTGTAATAATAAAAATGTATTGTGTGCTTGATCCAAACTAAGATATAATTAATCCTTATTGGAGGCAAAACAATACTGCTGGTCTTATTTCATGTTTAAGTGATTTTTTAGTAGACTTAAAGGGATACTGTCATGGAAAAACATGTTTTTTCCAAAACACATCAGTTAATAGTGCTGCTCCAGCAGAATTCTGCACTGAAATCCATTTTTTAAAAGAGCAAACAGATGTTTTTATATTCATTTTTGAAATCTGACATGGGGCTAGACATTTTGTCAATTTCCCAGTTGCCCCCAGTCATGTGACTTGTGCCTGCACTTTAGGATGGAACTACTTTCTGGCAGGCTGTTATTTCTTATACTTAATGTAACTGAATCAGTCTCAGTAGGACTTGGCTTTTACTATAAAGTGCTGTTCTTAGATCTTCCAGGGAGCTGTTATCTTGTGTTAGGGAGCTGCTATCTCGTTACCTTCCCATTGTTCTGTTGTTAGGTTGCTGGGGGGGGGAGGGAGGGGGGTATATCACTCCAACTTGCAGTACAGCAGTAAAGAGTGATTGAAGTTTATCAGAGCACAAGTCACATAACTGGGGGCAGCTGGGAAATTGACAATATGACTAGCCAAATGACAGATTTCAAAATTGAATATAACAAAATCTGTTTGCTCTTTTGAAAAATGGATTTCAGTGCAGAATTCTGCTGGAGCAGCATTATTAACTGATTCATTTTGGAAAAAATATGTTTTCCCATGACAATTTCCCTTTAAGCTGTGGAGATCCATATTATGGAAAGGCACCTTATCCTGAAAAACTAGAGGTCCTGAGCATTCTGGATGTGTGCCAGTGCACAACAGAGTTTATAATCTGAATCTGGCAAGCGAGATAGAGTTTATTAAATTACTAACTCAAGGTCATGAGGATTTGACATAGATGTTGACAGAAAAAAAGATTTTGATACCCACTGTTCAATCACAGATCCACAAAGCCAAATGCTACGTTCCCTAAGACAATAGGCTTTTTGTAATGCTGTTCCAATATATTGTAGGAATGTACAGTGGTGATGCATGGAGCCCCACACTATTATTATATCCAAATACTATGGCAGGACAGACAAGGGCATCAATCTGTTCCTTTATCCAAGATCACTCATTATGATAGAGTGTTTGAAAGCCAACATGTTATCTTCATCTCCTAATCTACTGTCATTTCCAGTATGTGCCTGCGACCTTCTGAACTAGAGAGTTTACTGCAACTGGAAAGGCATCAATTAGAGGCAGTGTGAATAGCGTAATGATAAAGTGAATGGCATGCATTAGAGCTGCTCACATACTAGTCTAAATGGGACAGCAGGGACTCTAGAGTTTATGTGACAAGATAAAAATACAAGGCTTTTTGAAGAGGTCAAAACTACAGTACTTTGCACAAAAAAATATATTTAATTTAAAGGAAAATCACACCCCTGAATAATATTGCATAAAACAGCTCATATGTAAAACCCTGCTTCGTGTAAATAAACCATTTTCATAATATATTTTTTTAGTATTATGTGCCATTGGGTAATTTCAAATAGAAAATTGCCATTTTAAAACTAAGGGCCGCTTCCAGGATCCTACAATTCACGGTGCATGCACACAAACCATACACGTTAAGTCACATGAGTCAATTAACTGACAAAGTTCTGTCTTTTGCTTCCACGCGTCTTCCTGTTACAGTAAGAGCTGCAGTATTTCTGGTCAGGTGATCTCTGAGGCAGCACACAGACCATCATGAGCTCAAGGTAAGGAGATGCAAAACGGCAATATTTACCTAAATATACAGTATATACCAGTTTGGTAAGATTCTTAAATATTCCACTTAACATGATATAAACTATCTGCATTTTGGGGGTATAGTTTTCCTTTAAAGGAGACCTAAACTCACCTGTACCAAAAGCCCTCTTTGCTCCCCCTCCCTGCACTGTGCATTAGTAAAAAAAACAACCGCTTAAAAAAATCTGACCCTAAAATGCAGAGCGGCACAGAGGAGCTCCAGGGCACCATCTTCCGCCGATTTGTATTCTTGTGGGGCTCAATGTCAGCACAAAGCTTGCGGGAGCATGCGCTGTTGGGCAAAGTCATAAATCGTCTTCAACTGCTTATGCTCAAATCGGCGTTGAGTGTTGAGACTAGAAATGCTGCACATAACATTTTGGGTTCCGTACAGGTTCAAAATGAAAACAACCCTATAACAGTGAAGCTATGTGTCTCCAAAATGCTCCTAGTAGCTCTTTTCCGCTGATTCACTGCACATGCTCTTCTGCTGTCACTTCCCTGAGCTTAGGGACCCACTCACAATATATTGTATACATATAATATGAAACTGGTGCAATTAGCATTAGAATGCAATAATCAGCCCTTTAGTATCAGCTTCTATGACCAAATGATGAACCATGTTATCTGCTTGATGATTTGCATTTTCTTCTTCTGATGTCACAGACACTCCTAATAAAATCAAAGATGCCATTCTCTTGTGCACAAATTTGAAGGCCTGGATCCTAACTATTACAACTATGCTGAACAATTAGGCGAATGCAGCATATCAAATACATTTATATTCATGTTTTGGGTGTATTTCTCCTTTAAGCTCTTGTTTGACTGTAACTGTAGACTCACAGTCTGCACAAAAGCAATTAATTTTCTTTGTGGTCCCTTTACAAGTTCAGACCGGGACTTACAAAAAAACAGACGAGCAACTCAATGCAGACCACAACATGTTAATTATGTATTTAAAAAGCAATCCTGAATAATACAATGGGACAATGACAATTTGTTTGACATATACAATCATGCAACTGAAAATAGATCAATAATTTAATGTCTCAAGCACAAATCCTTGAAGGTTTTTTCAGCAAATACTTTACTCTCAAATAATTATTTGAACATCTGAATGAGGTCATGGCTATCCCCCCCAAGTTTCCAGACGGTGCTAACATAGATGAAACTGATGAGTCTGACTTTCTTTAAGTTTCTTTAAAGTTATAGTTTTGGGACACTTTGGGTTTTGGGACAATTCTATACTTGGTATTACTGAATTTTTGTTTGTTTAGCTCACCACTACATTCTGTGTGTTCTTTAGCTTGCTGAACTAAATGCAGCTTAGTCTTATATACAATAAGAGGGTAGAGCTCATTTATGACCAGCCAGGTGCATTGTGGTATAGAAAAAGAACTACAGCCCGCTAGCTGATAATGTCCCATAACCGGTGTATAAATGAAAAGTCATACAAACCCTTTTAGGATAGCAGAGAAATATAATGGAGCTACTGGCAGGACAGTCAGCGTCACATTATGTTTAATTAACTTTGCAGCATTGTTGTGTTTTTTTTGTCTAAAGTTCAATTTTGCCATACGTTTTCAGCTGCCAACTGTCACAAAACTAAAACCATCCTAGGGGTAACTACAGTTTAATTGGTTCCTGATAAAACATACCACAATGTGTGTGAATGTGATAAGGACCATAGCTATATAAAGAACAATAGATTATATACAAGGAATCAATGTAATTATTTAGGATACCATTATTACTTAAATCCGCAGAAAACATCACAGAATTACTCACCTGCTCATGATGTTCTATTCCCATACTGATTGTGTTCACAAGAATGGCAATCATAATTCCCCGATTGAAATATTTACTATCTACTATCCCTCTGAGCTTCACACGGACTTCACCACATAGTCCTTTACAAAAGCCTTCGTCGCTGTCCTCCTCCTCTTCCTTGTCTAGATCTGATGTACTTCCATCACTCCTGCTCTCTTTCTCGCTTTCGCTTGTCTGTCTGTGAGTTCCGTCTCGGCTTGATCTGGTGCTGTTTGGTGCTGACAGCTGACGGCCATCCTCCCATTTGGTTTTGGTGCATTGAGGGCAATTGGAGAGGTCAGATGTCAGGGTCATTGCGATAGGCTGCACGATAGCATGAGGAGCATAGTCTAGCTGGCCATGTTTTTGACATATCCCTAAAAAAGCATAACAAATGCTGTGTTACTGTCTAGTGCTATGAATACAGTCACTATACTTCTCACACTGTAAATAGATACCGGTAACTATAATGGGTTGTAAACTTCTTGAGTATAAAGAACAGACAAGGACAAAATCCTCTGTATGCAACCAATTATCAATATATTATTTATATTTTTTTTTATATAAAAAACATAACACTTTGGAATATTTAATTTGAAATGGTCATCCACAGGCTACCCAGTGCCTAGTATGTTAAAGATGGCCCTGTTATAAGCAACCTTTTAATTCGTTGTCAGCATTATTTTATAAGGTGGTTACATTTGATGTCATTCATGCTTTGCCTGTTTTCAGCCTGTGATTAAAATGCTGTTAGGTTGTTGGGGTTACACTTGAACCTTACACATATGATGCTGTTCCTTGCCATTGATGTCAAGCTTATTATTGGTGAGCTCATGGCGACTTTGCCGTCGGTTTTGGAGGCTGGTGTAGAGGCCTACTGTACGCCGTTTGGCCTTCCGAATGATATGGCACACATACTGAAAGATCTCCTCATAGCAGTCTCCAGGCTCAGCGTAACTGGCTACGGTACTAGAGGATAAATAGAGTGCCCTCTGCTCCTGCATCAGCTGGTGCTCCCTTTGCTTGGTCTCAGAGAATTGAGTAGCAATAACAACCAGGCATAAATTGATCATAAAAAATGATCCCACCTACAACAAAGGAGAGCAAGAAGATTAAAACCGGCATCTGAAGCCTCAGGATTTTACAAGCCTAAAGGAAGATGCTTATTCATTGCTTAGGAGGGATTAAAAGAACAGAAGGACATTCACCAAAAAAAACATATTGCCCCTTAACTCTCCAACACCAAAACTTTGACCCTGACAGTGTCCCTATTTTTAATATGTTTTGTGTTGATCCAACAACAATTAACTTTTCCATGGTCTAGTTAACCACTACAACTGAGTATTACAAGTTTCTATAGACCAGTGGAGTTCAGGGTTCTATAGAGCAGTACTATAGACCACTACTACAAAATATGGCACAAGTTTGAGATAAAAGGGCATGCATCAAAAAGATCTAATTATTGTTAATTATGCATTTTCCTAAACCTGTATATGTACATGCTATGTTTTTCAGATCTCAATGTCTATATGTTATTCTTTTTTTCTTCAGAAAGTAGAAAACAATTTCTCGTCATAGGTAGTGTTGGAATTTGGGCCGTTTCGATTCGCCACGAATTTCGCAAATTTCCCGTGAAACTGGTGAAAAATTTGCAAAACGTTGACGAAAGTTGACACCAGCGCCAGTGTCAATGGGTGTCCGTTTATTGTCGCCAGCGTCTAAATGGGCGCCGGTGACAGTTGAAAAAACTTTGACACTGGCATCGAAACCATCGCCGGCGGTTTTTTCGAAACCAGCAAATTTTCGCCAGCAAATTTTAACGGCAAATTGTGTCATGCTGTTGGTCAAAGCAGAGAGCAACAAAACCTATGACTAGTGATGGGTAAATTTATTCGCCGGCGGTGAAACGGGCAAATTCGTTGCAAATTCGCGCCTGGCTAATAAATTCGCTCATCAGTAGTCATAGGCTTTGTTGCTCTCTGCTTTGTCCGACAGCATGAGTGCATAGGGAAATGTTTCTCCTGGCCCGATGAAATGAAGCACTAGCAATGTAGTTGATCTATTCAAATTTGTTTTTCTACACTAACATGCTTGATTGTATAAAAAAATGCCCCAGTAGCATATACTTTCCCCCTGCTATAAAGCATGGTAATGGAGAAAATTAAGGAAAAAGTAAGAAAAAGTAGCAGTAACACAAGTGAGGGGGAAAGGATTACTACAGGGCCAGGAAAGTGCATTGCTTTAGTCTGTGTGTTCGTAAAATGTAATATTAGTGTTTTTTTTATAGCAATCATATCTAACACTCCAACTTCAACTGAAAACAAGCTAGTTAATTCAGAATCCTCTTTAGGCCAGACCATCTGCATTTCATGGAGGTACAAAATCAATGTCAGCTTTTCCAATAATGCTGACTCTCAGCAAGTATTTGTTGGTTACAAACTTACTTGCTTACAATTTAAAGTAAATATAAATAACAGAATGCTAACTGAGCTCTCTTGAGAAATGCAGATGTTCCTATTCTTCCTTATTATTTCCATTATAACATATTTAAAAGTAAAATACAGAGGAGCTGTAAGGGGGTTATATACTAAACTCCGAATGCAAAAATCCCGAAAATTTGGGATTTTTTAAAATAAAATCTGACTTAAAAAATCACAAATTTTTCAGAACTCCGAGGATGAAAAAGCCTGAATCAGAAAATCCAGCATCTCAGACCTGTCGATATTGCATATAAGTCAATGGGAGAAGTCCCAATGATTTTTTGATGTGAGCTGGGTTTCGTGCAATGCCCCGTTTTATGGCAAAAAAGCATAAGAAATCAGAGTTTTCGGGTGAAAAATTCGAAAAAAAATCACGAGCATCTGATTTTTTCCCCACAATATGAATAAGCGTAAAAAACCCAGAGCGGATTTGATCGAGTTTGCAGCAGAAAATGTTGAGATAAAATCAGTCTTTGATAAATAACCCCTTTAGTGAAGCATAGGCATTTTGCACAGCACTTAAAAACACCAACCCACAAAGCCTACCCATTACCACCAAATTAATTGTTGGTATGGGGCTACTTGATGTTCAAAGGTACATATTACAAACAATTTTGCTCAAGATAATGAAATGATACTATATGACAAACATCATGCTCTCACTACCATCTGATCTCAAGGCTTGCTCTTTAATGCAAACCTTTTTTTGAAATCTGAAATATTACACTTTTCTACCTAGCAACAAATGGACTGAATTCCAGCAAAAAAAAAGTTTATTAAAAGTTCTGGAGGCCATCTTCTACAGTATGTCCCTCAAAAGAGCAACTCAAAATTATTTATGATTCTGAGATTTTATACTGTATTCAAAAGTGTGTTCAGTTCAGTATGAAATAATGTTTGAGGGAATATTTTGTTATTGTATGAAAACATGAATCCATCTGCATCAAATGTTCATGTGAAAATAAGAAAAGGAAGAACAATTTTTTCATGAGATTGACCTTACTTAATGGGTCTCAAGAACATAACTTCTTTATCCCATCAACAAAATGCTTTACCATAGATGAAAAAGTAAATAGAATTGGTACATTAAATAAAGAAGCAATGTTCATTAAGGAGGCTATTCCAACTGCAGAGAAAACCACTGATGTTTCTCAGACAAAAGGAGAAAATCCAGAATTCAATCTACTTGAAAAATCAAACAACGAGATTCTGAACCTTCATGAATTAGACCTGTTGAATACCTTCAACATCCTTATGGAACTTTGTGAAGACAAATTTCCATTTGTTTGACCAGCTCACCAATGAGAAGCTCTTTATAGGATTTGTCATGCAAGTGGTGGGACACATGGGACTGATCTGATTGTTCATCCCTTGGGCCAAAGATCAGATGACACTAGGACTTCATGTGAACCTTTTGGAATGGGCTAACTGAGCAGTGTGTTGTTATCAACAGGATTAAAAATATTACGTTTGGCCCAAATGAATATCTGACCGCATTGACTAAGACTATAGATTCCAGATTTGGTAAACGTAGTTATACATTTGTTTGTTTTGTTGTATCCTTACATTTGACAACCTCATAAAGCTGCTAACATTACTGTAACAGAACTGTATTTGCCATCTGCAAAATTCAAGAATAAACCTAATTGCAGAATTATCTTGGCACCACATTTTTTTCGGCAGAAAACCAATAGGGTGCAATGGCAATTGTTTTTTATTATCTAGCGATAAAAAGCATATAAACATAACTTTAATAGCATCACATTCCTTTTATTTTAATTTCAACATTCTAAATGTAAGCCAGTGCAGAAGACATGTTTAAACTGGCTGAAGTTCAATGTCACTTACTATAATAAGAAGAATGAAATAGATGAAGTTGTAAAAGGAGTGGGCATCCATGACATAGTACATTATCTCTACCCAGCCTTCCAGAGTGATAACCTATAAATAGAAATCTCATTAGTGATACTCAATGCATGACAGCTTCAATTGTTTACAGAGGAATAAAATAATATCTATTTGGTGGGACTACAGTTTCCCGAAGGGTTATCGAGAAGAATGAACAAAAATGTACCAAAATAATATTACTGCAGAAGGCTCGTCGTCATACTTATCTACCTGGAATATGACAATCCAGGCATAGCCAATGTTATCAAAATTGATGGCGCCCTTGTGAGGATTGGTGTTGCTGGTGCGGCAGACATTATAGTATTGGTTCCAATTAACACACATGCCACTGACATTAAATTCGTGACGGATTGAGTTATAATAATAATAATCCTCTTTGTCCAAACAGCACTCATGACCTCGCTCTCTTAATGGGCGGATTTCATGGCACCCCATAATTCCATTGTCACCAGACAAAGAACAAATAAATGGCATCTCATCATCTTCTTCAGGCTGGTAATAAGGAGGTAAGGTTATGTCCCCTTTTCTAGAAAGGAAAAAAAACATTTATACAATTATAATATTCTCAGGAAACAAGTCCCAATATAGCCCAATGTCTTCTCAAATGACCAACCCTTCCCAATATCACAAAAGGGGATTTAACAATACCAAACCAGTGCCAAAGATTGACTATTTTTAATCTAGAGAGTTAGTGGTTGGGGAGCACCGCCCATCAAACACAGAGGATGGTGTGCAGGGTCAAATAGTAATTATAATTGAAAAAAGAAAAAAGAACTGACCCACATAACTGCACCTACCCATCCATATATCCAAAACTCCTGTGAAGCAAATTAATAAAACTTAACCTTTAATAAATCGTTAAAACAAAGTCTAGAGAGCAACATTAAAAATGAGGTTAGGTATAGGAGGCTGATTGACACGGCAACACCGGGTTAAGGGGGAAATGTGCTAATTGCACTTGAGTTGGTTCAATGTTGCGGTTGGAACACAAATGGTAATAATTTGGCACATAGGCCAAGTTATGCTTCTATCTGGTACAGCCAAGGATTGCCCTGCACCAAACCAACCCCTTCACCCACTTGAGGATCCCTCCCTTGTGGTATTTTGTTAGAGGAGTGAGAGCCAAGGTGGCAGCAGCACTAAGGCACTTAAATTCATAAGAAGCTCCGATGTATCAGATAGTATTCGACTCACGGATCACTGGTTTCCCCACACCAAACCAACCCCTTCACCCACTTGAGGATCACTCCCTTGTGGCATTAGGTTAGAGGAGTGAGAACCAGGGTAGCAGCAGCACTAAGGCGCTTAAATACTTCAGAAGCTAGATTGTATCAGATAGTATCAGACCAACGGATCATTCCATTGTCCAACCCCTTCACCCACGGAAGTCCCCTCCCGATCCGTTCACCCAGTTTAGCCGATTCTATGTCCCTATCAGACGCCTGCCTAACCAGAAACTAAAAATGCGCCTGACGCGCTTGGGGTTGGTTTGGTGGAAGGGGTTTGGTTTGGTGTGGGGAAACCAGTGATCTGTGGGTCGGATACTATCTGATACATCGGAGCTTCTTATGAATTTAAGTGCCTTAGTGCTGCTGCCACCTTGGCTCTCACTCCTCTAACAAAATACCACAAGGGAGGGATCCTCAAGTGGGTGAAGGGGTTGGTTTGGTGCGGGGCAATCCTTGGCTGTACCAGATAGAAGCATAACTTGGCCTATGTGCCAAATTATTACCATTTGTGTTCCAACCGCAACCTTGAACCAACTCAAGTGCAATTATCACATTTCCCCCTTAACCCGGTGTTGCCGTGTCAATCAGCCTCCTATACCTAACCTCATTTTTAATGTTGCTCTCTAGACTTTGTTTTAACGATTTATTAAAGGTTAAGTTTTATTAATTTGCTTCACAGGAGTTTTGGATTTATGGATGGGTAGGTGCAGTTATGTGGGTCAGTTCTTTTTTCAACTATTTTTAATCTACATTAATATCATCAATTACACTAATTGACCACCAACTTACATAGTGAAGTTTTCTTCCAAAAAGCAGCGGTTTCGCAGCAATCCAGCCCATAGCTGCACCCCAATGATCCCAAAAATGAAGAAGACAAAAAAGCAAAGCAGTAGTACATTCCCCAGCATAGGCAATGTGTCCAGCAGCAAATTCACCAGGATCCGCATGCCTGTGGTGAAGTAGAGAGAAGAGGAAAGACGAGAAGAGGCAAGGGAGAAAAGTAGGAATGTGAAGCAGAAGGGAATAAAATACAGGACATAAGGGCAGGTACAAGAGCATCATGGAAACATGTAAGACATGCAAGGTGTCTGTTGGCAACAGGGGTAGGCAACCTGGGCCCCTTATTCTTGAGCTACACTTCAATAATTCTTATCCAGGCCAACATCAGGTTGCCTACGCTCAATGAATGGGGTTGGGGACAACAAAGAAAGTTAATGGAATCTGCAATCACATAAATTCCTCAGACACTAGACAGTTAGCATTTTGGTGCAGGGAGTACATATAGGGCACTTCCATCAATCAAGGTAAACAACTCACGCAATGCATACACTGAAGCTAGCCACATAAAATAGTTATCTACAACAGGATAATTTGGTTCAGCTTGACTGACCGCTCTCTGTGGAACTCAAAGGTAATTTAAAGGAAAACTATACCCCCCAAACAATGTAGGTCTCTATTAAAAGATACTGAGTAAAACAGCTCATATGTAAAACCCTGCTTCATGTAAATGAACCATTATCATAATAATATACTTTATTAGTAGTATGTGCCATTGGGTAATCATAAATAGAAAATTTCCATTTTAAAAAATAAGGGCCGCCCCCTGAGATCGTAAGATTCACTGTGCACACCTACAAACCACATGTTAGGTCACATGAGCCAATTAACAGACAGAGTTCTGCCTTTTGCTTCCACACTTCTTCCGGTTACAGTTAGTGTTGTAGTATTTCTGGTCAGGTGATCTCTGAGGCAGCACAGATAGAGTCACGAAATGGTGGTTCAAGGCAAGAGATGTAAAAGGGCAATATTTATGTAAATATATATTCCAGTTTGGTAAGATTCTTTAATATGTCATTCAGTTTGATATAAACTATCTGTTGCTTAAGTATTCATTTTGGGGGTATAGTTTTCCTTTAATGAACAATGTCTATCTCAGTTGGAAATCATTGCTCTTCTCAGTTAACCAAACAGCATATGTGGGTGGTAAATGACCATCCAGGTCAGGGCACACCTTGCTAATTCCCAAAGTCATAAAGTCTAGCATGACCCAATATTTTTTTTTCATTTTACACTGACTGTCTGGCTGCCTTTAAGCCCTCTTCTGCCCATCTTTTCAGATGACTACCTGTTATTCAATTATGGTGAAACTACCAATGTGCAGATATACATTTGTCAAGCAACCCAAGTGTGTAAACCTTGTATATGCTGTGCTGCACCTGCTTCACTAATTCACTAAACAACATCTGGAGTTGAATATATGTACACAGAATAACAAGTAAGCTGTGCTATCTCCATCTAAGCAGAAACTCTCAGGAAGATCTACTTGTTTGGAGATGTCGCCAAACGAGCAGATCTCACCCCATTATGCCCACATTGAGGTGGGCGATATCAGGCTGATCCGATAGTGGACAATAGGGCCCATTGGTCGGATCATAATGGAGTCTATATAGGCGGTCGGATCACGGGACCGCATCAACGACCAGATGAGGCCGCAATCCGACCGGATTTTCTTTTCTGCCTGACATCTGCCGGACTTTCAGCCAGATATTGATCAGGGACGCCCCTCGGATGGCCCGACACACAGGCCAATAAGCGGCCGACTCTGTTTGCCTTAACACAGATTGGGACATAAGAGACCTGCAAGATCCTCATTTATAGTATTTGTGTATGTATGTATGTGTATATATATATATATATATATATATATATATATATATATATATATATACATATACATACCGTATATATATTGTATAGAATGAAAACAGTCAAAAGTTCTCATCAATCTACTGAGACTATTTCATCTGTAATGAATTCCTGCATAAAGGCCTCAACACAATCTTGCAGCTTGTGTACTTTTAATGTGAAGATTTGTTTTTCGTTAATTACCTCACCTGTGTTCAGACTGAAGAAGAGAAGAGAAAAATAGCATTTTGTGTTACACAGTATGCACTGGGTATTTTAAAGATTTCAGCTTCCAAGTTTCCTTGCATGGAAATATGGAATATAAGCCATGCTGGCATTGCAATTTCTGTGCTTGGAAACATGTCAGACCTCACACATGGGCTCCTTCTGACAGAAGGCAAGTGAGCATTACAGAGAAAGAAAAATATAATTAAGAATTAAAGAGTGTGAAATATACATAAGGTGAGCCATGTTTTCTAAATCTAGGGGTGGCTTTATGAGGTGCTCAGCTTGTGCTGCCACAAAGGAGGCTGAGAAGAAAGGGGAGGCACTAGGCTGACCAACTTCCTTCAGTATAAACCATAGGTGCCCACCCTCAATCTAACTAAAGGTGAAAGTTATCGTGACCCTTTTCTCAAGTTGCTGTACGCTAAAACCATAATTGAAATCTGTTTGTGAAGATTCTCATTCATCCACGTCATGGTATATCTGTAGAGAGAAGTCAAATCGACTGGACATGCTGTGTTTTTTCTTGAAGACGTTTCACCAGTCATCCAACTGGCTTTCTCAATTCAGAATTATACTTTTACAAATCATTCTGAATTGAGAAAGCCAGTCGGATGACTGGTGAAACATCTTCAAGAAAAAACACAGCAAGTCCAGTTGAGTTTGATACATACAGTAATTTAAATAACTAGTGCAGAATATAAATACAGAATATTTACAGTTAACTGTGTATAATTAGATATCAATTTGTAAGTACACACAGAAGAAAGGACAAAGAATATGCCGATCTTCTAGCTGGCAAAGCCACCCATTACATTTGTTTAGGTCGGGATGCAGTAACTTATCTGGAGTCACTCCTGCCTAAACATAATAAATTACAAATAATAATCAAGACTTAGTTGGGCAGCTCTCTTGCTACCAGAAAGGGTTATATAGAATGGGCTGTTGGCTTCTTGCTCGTAATTGCATTTAGAAACCTTGTTGACGGCATGAAAAGCATGATAAGAAAGAGATAACATATGCCCGGTCATTTCAGTTGTTGGAAGGTTTCCATCCTCTTCTTACTTTTGTGTTCAAAACAGATGGCTCTATCTCCCACTGCCATTGCTCTGGCAACT
Source organism: Xenopus laevis (assembly GCF_017654675.1). Taxonomy (NCBI): domain Eukaryota; kingdom Metazoa; phylum Chordata; class Amphibia; order Anura; family Pipidae; genus Xenopus; species Xenopus laevis. The sequence continues at coordinate 119,335,075 of NC_054377.1, read as the reverse complement.
TTGTTTAGTTAGAAATGGACTCAATACTTCTAATTTTGCTTTGAAACCCAAAGTCTGTTGTTACTTACGATCAACAAGAAGGATAATGTTTAGTGTAACCATCAGATGAAAAGCCCTTGTCTATTTAATGTCGGGCACTTTCTAATTTCCTAATTAGGATTTAGAAGCTGGTAATTACTTCAAATAGAGGGAGGAGGTGGAGCCAAGAGCTGATTAGGATTCTGAGAGTCCTTTTGAGCCATTTGGTAATGTCTTATCCTGAAGTGCACTGCTATTTTTCTTTACGCCAAATCATAACACTGTACTTCCATCCAAAAGCAACTATTAGCACTACAAACCATGACTAGTCATCAATAATGGCTTTTGACTTTATGACTAATGGCTATGGCACACTAAACATTGTTTGTACAAGCAAATACATTTTTAGAACTCAGAGTGGACCATTTACTAAAAAGAGGCAGTAGGCATATCAACCATTTGCTTTCAATATTCTGTTCAATGCTTTTGACTAGTTGGGTTTTTGGCACAGGTGCAAAATTGCCTAGTGCTCGTAAACAAGCCCAGTGTTTTTAAGCATTGTGCTGATCCTTAAAGGAGAACTAAAGCTTAACAAAAGAAGCAGGCTAGAAATGCTGTACATTATGTTTTGGGCTTCTGTATTAGCCCAAGGCAACCACAGCCATTTAGCAGTAAAGATCTGTGTCTCCAAAGATGCCCCAGTAGCTCCCCATCTTCGTTTCTGCTGATTCACTGCACATGCTCTATGCTGCTGTCATTTACTGAGCTTAGGGACCCACTCACAATATACAGTACACATAGAATAGAAATGTCACATTATAAGGCTGATTAGTAATTAATATAGATAATAACTACATGGCAGCACAGAAACCAGTGCAACTAGCATGAAAATCTAATCAGCCCTGTAGCATCAGCTTATATTACAGGCCAACCTCATTTTCTGTTTGATAATTAGTGACGACTCCTAAGCTTAGCTTCTCAACAGCTGCTCCGAGCCCACTGAGCATGTGAGTGTTGCAGACACTTTCCAAGATGGTGACCCCCTGTGAAAAATTTGAAGTCCTGATCATTGCTGCTATTGAGAAGCTGAAATTTTAGGCTGGTGCGATATACTCAGTACATAAAATATAAAATTTTTAGGGTTTACTTCTTTAAGCCAACCATATTCTCTGCTGGCTCTGAAAACACTGATACTGCCCCTACTGCCCCATGTGTGGACTGAGAGTAACAGAATCTGCCTGTCACTCAGCTCACAGGGCTAATTTCAGCTAATGAACACTCAAGTTTGCATTTTCTGTCCAAAATCTGGCCCGTATGTGCAGTGACTGATATTTCATCCTTACCAACGCATGCGCACAAGGGGTGGTAGGGGGCTGAATCAGCATTGTCACTTCCAGTATTCCTCTGCTGCCAAAGAAAACCGAGTGTGTGACATTAGCCTTGTACTGTTATTGCATTAATCAATAGCTTTACAACAGGACTACTAAAACAGCTTTATATTCTCTGGTACAGGAAGCGAAGAGTATAATGGATGTTTTTATCCAAGAATGAACAAACACAATTCCAAATACATTTCATTATTTTTTTCAAATGTATAAAATGTGTGACAATTCTTGACGGCGCGAATATTGATGATCCGTTGAAAAATAAGCTCTGGTAGATGCTCTCATGTCGTAACATCTCTGTCAATAAGTCTCTGTGCCAAATGAAGATGCAAATATACATCATAGCAATATTTTTCTTTCATTTACAAACTTGATAATAATAATGACATTTAATAATCAAACGTAATAGCAGCTCAGTTGCTATAAATTACATATATAGATAGATAGATAGATAGATAGATATAGATATACAGGTATGGGACCTGTTATCCAGAATGCTCGGGACCTGGGGTTTTCCGGATAACGGATCTTTCTGTAATTTGGATCTTCGTACCTTAAGTCTACTAGAAAGCCAGGTAAACATTAGATAAACCCAATAAACTGGTTTTGTTTCCAATGAGGATTAATGAAATCTTATTTTGGATCAAGTACAAAAAAGTACTGTTTTATTATTACAGAGAACAAGGAAAAATTAGCATTATTTGATTATAATGGAGTCTATGGGAGACGGCCTTTCCGTAATTCTGAGCTTTCTGGATAAACGGTTTCCGGATAACGGATCCCATACCTGTATATATGTGTGTGTATGTATATATATATATATATATATATATATATATATATATATATATATATATATATATATATATATATATATTAGGGATGCACCGAATCCAGGATTTGGTTCGGGATTCTGCATTTTTCAGCAAGATTCGGCCGAATCATTCTGCCGAATCTGAATCCTAATTTGAATATGCAAATTAGGGGATGGGAGGGAAAACATGTGACTTTTTGCCAGAAAACAAGGAAGTAAAAATGGTTTTCCCTTCCCTAATTTGCATATGCAAATTCGGGTTCGGTATTCGGCCGAATCTTTCACAAAGGATTCCGGGGTTCGGCCGAATCCAAAATAGTGGATTCGTGCATCCCTAATATATATATTGTGTCTTCATATGTTTTCCAACTAATTCTTTCATTTAATCCTTTCAATTAAAACTGATATTATATTCCCATTTTATATTTCAGATCACTCAAATCCACTGAAAATGTTCATCGTTCTATGTTGCAAATAAAAAAAAATCTGAAGTAAAATTAATATACAAAATAAGTATTACATTCCTACTCTTTAATATTGTGTAGAGCCATCTTTTGCAGCCATAACAGCTTTAAGTCTTCAGGGACAAGTATGTACCAGCTTTGCCTGCTGTTCTGGAGGGAGACTTGCTCCAGGTTGTTCAGGTTAGTCGGATGATGCTTGAATACCTGAATATTATAAAAGTGCTGCAGATTCTTCATTGGAATGAGATCAAGGATTAAACTGGCCACTGAGACATTCACCTTTGTGTCCTTGAGCCACTGCAGTTACTTTTGTTTGGGATAATTGTTTTGTTTAAAAGACTGAAACTGATTTTAATAGAAGGATTTTATATTCAAAAATGCAATCGGTCGATGTCTCTGTATTTTTGTTATGGGATTAGAACTGGATCAGAATCTTATTCAACCAGTGTTTTTGTGTCATGGATCCTTTGTCGCAGGTCCAAAGCCAAATGAGTACACACAAACTAAAGCAAGTCCTTAGAGGGTTGGTTCACCTTTAATTTAACGTTTAGCATGTTATAGAATGGCCAATTCTAAGCAACTTTTGAGTTGGCCTTTATTTTTCATAGGTTTTGAAGTATTTGTCTTCTTCTTCTGACTATTTTACAGCATTCAAATGAGCTCCCTGACCCCATCTAATAAACAAATGCTCTGCAAGACTACAAATGTATTGTTATCACTCATCCTTCTATTCGGGGCCTCTTCCATTCATATTCCAGTCTCTTATTCAAATCAATGGATGGTTGCTAGGGTAATCACTGTATTATAACAGAAAGATATTATTTTATGAACTGCTCAAACGTCTTTATCATTCAGAGCAGGTCCTGCAGACAGGGTCAATCACTTGAGGAATTAACATCTTTATTTGAAAGAATCAATTTTCGCTCATGAAGTGCTAAATGACATTATATGAAGTAAAGTTCAATGAGAAAATGAATTTCACTCAGAATTATACTAACAACATTGTTTGAGAGTCACTAATTGGCAAAGCATTTAACTGGAACTATTAGTAGTTTACACTGAATTAAAGGCAACATTCTGTCTAAAACTGAGCAAACAAATTTACCCTTTTTTTTCAAGAAAGCAACCAAGGGGATTCTTCTTGTTCAAGGGACATTTTGAGTTCCTTTATTCAAAGCAATACATATGCCAATGGCTGTGTTAGACTTGAAACCCCAAATCCCTGGTGTTTACCTTAAAATACTATAATTGTACTGGGCACTTTATTTAGTTGAATAATACTTTAAATCCTGATGGCGGTTAAGAAATGTGTTAAAGCAAATGCTGAGCAAGTGATGCCTTTTATTGACTAACCTAGATTGAACAATACAAGTTATTGGGACTGTTTAGGTCTTTACTTCAGGTATGGTCAATGATATTGAAGAAGAGTCCTAAGTAGTCCTGAAGTTTGCATTTTGTAATCTACTAAGCCAATAAAATGAATCACTTACTTTATTTTCCTGCTTTGATCAATGGCAAACACCATGCAACTCTCTGCTACTGTATATCTGTTTCCTGCACATGATCATGTATGAATATCAGAAATAAATGAATGATATATTAATCTTTTTTTAATGATTGTTTTAATATTTTTTTTTTAAAACATACACCATTCTACTATTACTTTCTTTTGTATTTTTCTAATACAATTTTCTTTGTACATTTAAAGGGGCAAGTTTATCAAGGGTTGAATTTCAAAGTTTTTTCACCGAATTTGGCAATCCTACAATCGAATAAAAATCGTTTGATCGAACGATTAAATCGTTCGAAACGAATGATTTTAGCGTACGATTGAAGGATTTTTATTTGATGTGTAAAGACTTAGAAAAAGTTTGTAGAAGGTCCCTATAGGCTAACATAGCACTTCGGCAGGTTTAATTTGACGAAGTATTGAAGTCGAAGTTTTTTTTATAGAGACAGTACTTCAATTATCGAATGGTCGAATATTTGAAAAGATTTTTACTTCGAATCTAAGTAAATTCGATGTCGTCGTATCCTATTCGATGGTCGAAGTATCCAAAAAATTACTTCGAATTTCAAATTTTTTTACTTCGAAAATTCCCTCGAATTCACTTCGACCCTTGATAAATCTGCCCCATAAGCTACATAAGCTACAATTTTTGTTAGAGGCAATATCCTCCATATCCTCGCATTGTGTTATAATCACAGTATCAATCATAGTAACAAAGGGTGAATAAAGGCAATTGTCCATCAAGTTCAGCTTTATATCTAAATGAAAGTGGCCTTAATGCTAGCTGATCCAGAAGAAGGCAAAAAAACATCTGTAGCCTCTCCAATTTGCTCCAGAGGAAAACATTCCTTTCTAAACCCAAGATGGGCCAGACTTTTTCCATATTTATTAGTTTTTAGCTATTTTCAGTAGCCTACTACTACTACTAAGGTAAATGACTTTGGAATGGTTTGTGTGTGTGTGGAGAGGCAGAAACAATGTAATTATGGCTGAGGATTTGATATACTGATAATAATTTAGCCCAATGATAATCACCATATTGTGTTATAGGCTACATGCTCATGTTTTTTTTATTTGCTAATTAAATCGAATATACCATACTGTTGGTCAGTTGTTTAACAGAAACTAGGATTTATTATGGTGTTCAAATGGGGGGTGTTGGAAGATACATCCATTGGCCACATAAAGAAGATGCAAGGTAGCCAACTTCCCAAGTGGGTTCATCTCTATCTTAAAGGGTTCTGTGAGCTGTACATAATAGAACACATGTATGCATGATAACAGGGCTGGTCCTATCAAATGTGGGGCCCAATTGGGACCATGTTGGCGGGGCCCCTAGACAAAGTGTTGCTGGCTACTGACACAGCAAGTATTTAGGAAAATAAGGGCATACAGGCACAAAATAGAAAGGAAAGGGGCAGTGCGGGGTCCCCAGAGGTGCGGGGCCCAATTGGGCCCAATTGGTCCAATTGGCCTAAGGCCGGCCCTGCATGATAATATAACATTAAACATTCTCACAATTTCCTTGTAGATTAGAACCTATAGACTCATCTGGATCTTCCATATTTTCACTCTGTTTAATGAGACTGTACATGCAAATATGTTTGTTAAAATGTTGGAGGTCTTAATGATGCTATTAGATCCCTAGTGCTTAACGATATTCAGAGATGTCTCCTCCTCAACCTTCTGCAAGACATGCACTTAGAGGAGGCAAAATGTGATAACTAGGAAGCTCAATCATGTGGAAAATCATACCATGCTCTTTTTTTTTAATTAAACAAGAGGGGTGTCGATTTTAGCAATTTTAGCAAAATCCTTAACTTGAGCTATGATACACATTTTGAATGTTTGGTGGTGCAGCTATGTAATTGAGTGAGTTAAACAGATACAGAGGTAATTTGGGTTGAAAAAAAGATCAAGATCAAGTTCAACAGCTCCAAATGAGCCCCATTGCATATATTTATACACACACGCATACCCTAACTGCAGATCTTGAGATCACTGTAGCCCTGGATAATATATTTGTCCAAGAAGTCATCTAAAGTCACTCAAGAAATCAAGAAAATCTGCCATCACAGCATCAAGTAGCAAGCCATTCCACAAACTCACTGATCTCACAGTGAAAAAAATTCCCCCACTATCTTTCTATAATGCAGTCCAGTGTACTTGTAATCATGTCCCCTTGCAGGTGCCCGTTCTAATTGCCTTATTTCTCCCTGGAGATGAACATATAGTCATAAATCTCTTTCCAATTGGAAGTAAATGGCAGGATCAATTAAAAATACATGTCTTTCTGATAGTTGAACCCCCCCCCAAAAAATAACTATATTAGGAATGGGGTAGGTGCGACATTGGTATATCTAGGGTATCTCAGAACACCCATCATCTGTGCAAGTACACTATGACATTGCTGGGAATTGAACAATAGGCGATTAACTAGGTCTGTGAGTGATATTTAAAGGATATTATACCATAGGCCAATTGTTTCCAAACTAGGGCCCAACAATCGGATCCTAACGATGGGTAACAGGCAGTCAGATTGTGGGATCGCCTCAACGAACAGATGCAGGCGCGATCCGACAGGATTTTTAGTACCGTCCGATTGATATCTGGCCGACTTTTGGCCAGAAATCGATCGGGGAAGCCCGTCAGAGGGCCCCATACATGGGCCAATAAGCTGCTGATTGCCCTTTAGGGTAAAAAATTAGGGAGTATGCCCATTTGGGTTTCTATATCTACTCGAAAACCCATTTTGAAAGCCAGTTAAGGGTTGGATGAATATATATTTGCTGTCCTAGATATTCTTGAAATTATACTGAGGACTGTAGGTGATATGTAAATTATATCATATCATAGGCCAATGGTTCCCAAACTGTGGGATTCACACTTCTAATGGGCTTGGGGCAATGGCAGGTGCTGAAAGTCAGTTAGGTTAAGAGGTGGAGGGTTGAATGAGTATATATTTACTTTATATTTACTGTCCTAGATAATCTTAAAATTATTACTAACAACGTATACACCAATATTTTCCTATCTCAGTTCTCATTTCATGAGCTAAGGGGGGAAACTGACTAAAGGCTAAACCTTCAAAGAAGGCCAAAAGATGGATTTTCAAGTGGGGACTTCAAGTGAAAAGGTTTGACAACCATTGCCTAAGGCCATTCCATTACAATCTAGAAAACTATATGTTTCCACTATTTCCTGCAGTATTGCCACTATAAAGTAAGATAGTAAGAACACTAAATTGATTCACCCTAAATTCATTCAAGAAACCAAATCCTGCAGCTGTGGTTCATTCTATGTGCTAAGAGTACAGTACAAAACCTGTATATGGTATAAAAATCTGTTAAAAATATCTCTGGTAAATCTATTTGTTTCCCAGCATATGCTCGTAAATATTTCAGATACTAAATTATATAATAGCTAGGTTAGATATGCAAGCCCACCAACTCATTTTTATTTTTTCAAACATACATTTTTGTTGCAGAAACCTTTTAATGAATCTTTTCATATCCTCTAAATATTGCTTACCTTTTTAAGATTTTTTTCTTTCTGAAATATCTATGCATGTTTGTTGGGCTTTTTGTCAGGATTAAATATAGCTTTATTTCACTCTCTGGGAAATAACAGGGTTGCAGGCTGGGAACTGAATGCTTATTATGGATTTTCTAAGGTAATTTCAATAGACAAAAGACTAAATTATTTGAAACTGAGCATGGCTGATATTTACTGTATAGTAACAAGCTTCAATATAGGATGGAGAAAATCTAATTATGTAATTGTTTCAATGTATACTAAAAACACAGACCCTTGTTTAGTGGTTTATTTACAACATCATAGATGGTAAGTAAAAGACTATAAGTAGATAGATAGATTCTTATATTTTGTATGGAACAAGGCATGTTACTAGAAATAAAGCACAACGACTAGGTTTGTTTCTAGGGTAGTTTCACCTAGACAAGCAATACAATGAAATACAATAAAAAAGAATAAAGTGTATGGGTAGGCTGTGACAATGGAGGTGCCAAGTTATTGGTCTATTAAAAACATGACTTTAACCCCCACTTGCTGCCTTCCTGCCGGCTAGAATGAAAATCGTCGGCGGGATGGCTCTTAGTTTTCTTAAGTCGCCCGAAGTTCCTCCTAGCAACTTTGGGGCGACTTCGGACAATTAAGCGATTTGAGTGCCATCCCGCCAGCGATTTTTATTCTAGCCGGCGGGAAGGCAGTTCGGGGAGATTATTCGCCCTGAAGAAGAGTAGATTTGTCGCCGGGCGACTAATCTCCCCGAATCTGACCTGAGTGTGTCTCTGCCCTAAAGGTTCAGATTCTAAACATATATTAAGCTTATAAATTCATAGCATCTGTTTACATTGCCTCACCTAAGCCTCCTTATCTCTTTCATTCTCATTATTAAGTCAACCAAAGGCATTCCAAGCAGCACTGTAGTAAATATTTATGAGACTTTCAGATAAATGCTATTTTTCCCCCTTTGTTTGTAGGATAGTGACTTTGATCCTGAGACTAAAAATGCCTGTAATAATGCGATTGTTGTGACAATAGGCATGGCATACTTGCACCCAGAGAACTACACTTTTATGCTGTTTTAATACAACATGCCGGAAATGATGCAATCTTGCCTCTGATAATGTTAGCAGCAACTTGCTCACAGAAAACCAAATGCACAATCACAAAAACTTTGACCCAACATTCACAGTTGTGCAGATATGCATTGTGGGTTTGGTTATTTGTACTGTTTACGCTCCACTGGGTTAGTTTGAATCACTCCCGTGTTTTGCATCCTAGTGTTCTCCTGCTTTCTGTTCAGATCTCTCCTAGTAAAGGAATTCAGTGACATCATGTGATATCCATGACAGTAAAATTCGTCACAAAAAGATGTTTCTGTAAAACAGCAATTTCATATACAAGACACTCTGAGCTCCATCCAGTAAGTTTTATGAAACATCAGCAGCTCAATAAAGTACGTTTCACAGCCACATAAGCATGAATCATGAGTCTGTCTGGAAGGTTTTTCTTTCCTGCTATGCACTCAGTTTTACTGCTAAGCTCTTGGCTGCCAGCACAAATCATTCTCTTGTGAGATAACAAGCAAATCAGTAGAGACTAAAAGATTACATTGAAACTGATAGAAATGGACAAGAAAGAAAAAGAAAGGAAAAACAGGTTGAGGCCAACAGTAAGCAAGAAAGTGGTGAGGAACAAGGAGAAGCACCAACAAATGGGGAGAAGGAAGAATAAGGAACAGAAATGAGCCGACTGTTGCAAAACAAGAAACAATAAAGAGGGGAGAAACCTACAAAAATAGATACAAAAGAAAAAATATTTAATTGATAAAGAAATATAGGAAAAAGACATCACTTTCGATATTTTTGTATTACCCATGTAGAAGTCTTATACTTTAGTGCTGTGCATTTTTGATGCTTTTCACCTAGAGGTGTCCAGAGCCCACAGTATTGCTGTGTTGGTCCCTGGTGTCCATGTGAATACAAGTAAATGCCAATCTCAAACATAAGCGTTATGCAGCATGCAGAGAGGCAGCCAATAAGGTCACAGGCTGACTTTCCACTTGGGAGTATAGGGGCTCAGCTCAAGGGAATGCGTATGCAGCTTACTCAATACAGTTCACACCCTGAACTTCATTTTTTTTTTTGCCAGCGGCGTAGGATTTTTATTTAGTGAAGTGCAGCGGCAGCGGCAGAAATACGAGTCCTAGTCGGTCAGTCCATTCATCTTCATTAGCCAGTATAGATTGCAGTAAAGAGTATACAACTGAAATCATCAAGATAAATGGACGGCAAAGTGGATGACTAACCCATGCATTTTAGAACACCAGAGGGATTTTTCTTAACAGCATTCCCCACCAGATGGAAAATTCAATCTGGAAACTTTCGGGACTGTATTTTAAGGTAATATGTGTCACTTTGCAGCTAAAATCCATCAAATTGACTTTTTGTGTTGTACTGCTACTGATGAGTTAAATATCGTGGACTATTATGAAGGTGTTGAATCCACAGCGCCACTCTTTAAAGAGGATTTAAATTTGCATTGTAGTATGGCACTGGCAGCCAATCCCCAATTGATAGGTGGGCAGGCTGCAGCTAGGCAGACCTGACAGATAATTGCAGTCTTTCCAAGTGTGAAGACATATTTACCATATAGGCACTCAAGGGCCTGTGCCTAGGGTTGCAGCTTTAAAGGAACGGTCCTCGGATGCCTTTATGGTAAATAAATTTAACAAAAAAAAACCCTGTTCCCCTGCTGCCAGATACTTTCCCTTGAAATCCATTGGCAGAGGTGAGTGGAGGGAAAGCGGATACACAGCTCTGAAGAAGGAGAAGTGATGTCACGTTCCATTGTGATGTCACATCCACTCACATCACTGCATGTGCCAATGGGTGTGAAGAGGTCAGGTGCCTATGGCAGCACCAAAATACAGCACTGTGTATGGCAACCAGCACCCAACTGTACTTCCAAGAACTGATGCACCCTCCATTAATTTCTGATAAAGAGACTAATCAGAGAGGCTGGGGAGCTGCAATGAAGGTGTAATTTTTAGCCCAAATTGAAGGCAGATGCCATGTATTTATCTTGCCTAGTTTTTTTTAAAAATGCTATATTTTTTCTGTTTGCAGTTGAGACTCTGTAAGGGTCATTTATGAGTGCAAGTGCAGAGTTCAATTCTGAAAGTGAGAAAACTGGTAATGGTAAGCTTTGGAGTTGCCCTGTGTAAATATGCACACTTGCATGCGACTCGGCTGGCACAATGGCGCTTGATGCAAAAATGTATGGGGAGTGTGCTTAGGTGCCTTAAGTACTTCAATAAATGGCGTCAATACATAAAACTGCCATTTTTGCACAAAAGCAACTGTGGTTGTGGTGGAAAATAACACTCCCCACTGAAATGCAGCAAGATTCTGTGCTATTGATGTGTACAGGTGACAGCTTGATTGTTCAGCTTAATTATTGCACAGGCAGGACAAATCAAACTGGTTAGCAATAAGGGCTCTTACAGACGAGCGTTTGAAGCTGCGCTCCCCTGCGTTCCGTTTCACACAGGCGCATGTAGGCACCGAACGCAGGTTTAGACGCAACATGCTGCATTTTTCCTGCATTCGGCGCCTACATGCGCCTGTGTTAGTACAGCCCCATTGAAAAAACTGAACGCGTCTACTCCTGCGCTCCCCTGCGCCTGAACGCATAAAAACGGAACGCAGGGGAGCGCAGCTTCAAATGCTCGTCTGCAAGAGCCCTAAAGCTGGAAATGGTCTGTTCTGAGCGGCCATCAGTGATATTGCAATTCTCAGCACTGAGGAAACAAAAGGCAAACTATAAATGACATTATTGACTCATGATGGCCAATTGATTGGAACTTTAATCAACGTTTAGCTGAGCATTGCAAGTCACTCGTCAACTTTCAGATGAATATTTGCAACATTTTCACCAGCACTAAAGCAACCAGCTACTGCTCAATTCACCTGCACAAAACAGTTCATACAGGGGTCCGGTGCAGACCAATTGAAGGAGTTTGTGCACTAAACCGTATGGGTAGAAATAAAAATAAGTTGAAGCTTGATTGGATCTCACCTAATCCCTCAGAATTAAAGTGTTAGAACAACCTATTATAAATAATTCAACCCCCCCAGCCATAACAATGCCGGCAGACAGGTGCTATGCTCCCTGCCATATTCAACATGCAGCGTTGTGTGTTTGCTATACAGAATACACCTGATAAATTATTAAGGGCATCAGCAATAGCCGATGAGTTGATATCAAAGTAATAGTCCGTTCTGTATGGTGACAAACATAAAATGAGACCACTAAACGAAACCTGCAATATCTCTCATAAGCACAGCGTTATTGTTTCTCCATGATTAGTCCATAATGGCTTTTAAGAGTCCAAAGTCAAGTTTCTATGTAAGTGCCAGCCGCTAAACGTAACAAGGAGAAACTTGCAGCCATTACTGAAGGGCTATGACAAGGGGAGAGGAAGTTTCAACCCAGGGATTTATAAACTTTATTAGGATTATCATATATGATAAAAGAACATATATTGAGCTACCCAATTAGATACCACTTCAGAATCCCTCCACTTTCAGTGGGTCCACATAATAATACGCTTTGCAAATGTTTTATTAAGCATATTAGGCTACCAGCTTCCCAAACTTAACCATACTGGTTGCCTAGCAACCCATTCACAAGGACAAAGAAGTCGGTTTGTTTTCTCTAGTCAGCAGATCTCCCTGTACTCTACCTGATTTACTCCCTAAAACTTGCATTTCATGTGTTTGTATGGGCCCTCTGTATTATACTACTTACATGTATATATTTATATCTCTCCATAATTTGGATCTTCATACCTTAAGGAGCATATTTATTATGCTGTGTGAAAAACAGCAGGATAATACAACACACATTGCCAGGCCTCACCGCGTAAAAAACTGTGTAAAATGTGACTTCCGCCAGAAGCAATGTAAAATAACAGCGGCAAATCTGGCGTTTCCATGGCGTAAAATTACACATACCATGCAATATGTTACACAGCTTTTTACACTGTTTTTTGGTGAATTTCATTTTACACAGCATAATAAATATGCCCCTCAGTGTACTAGAAAATCATTTAAACAATAAATAAACCCAAATAGTTTTTGCCCCCAATAAGGGTTAATTATTTCTTAGTTTGGATCTTAGTTACTGTTTTATTACTACAGAGAAAAAGGTAATCGTTTTTAAAATTTTGGATTGTTTTGGATAAAATGGGTCTATGGGAGATGGCCTTCCTTAATTTGGAGCTTTCACAAACTTTTGGCGAAGAAAAACAGATCAGATTCGCCCATCACTATGTAAGGACCAGCTTTCTCTTGCATTGGATTAAAAAAAACCAAAATTGTCCTTGATAAATTTCCCAATGTGGACCGAAACATTAGACACAAGTGGTATGTGACTATTTAAAGACTATAGACCTGTGGGACGTTAGAGGGAAAGAAGATCCAATCCACTACCTTCTACCTCCTGTATGTGTGCACTCTGGCAGGTCTACGATCTGCTTTAAGCACATATAAATATAGCAGATTTCTGGGTGAAATGGAATATTTTAGCATTTATGCTATGTGCACAAGCTTGCAAGGGGCAGAATGCACTGGATCTTTTTTTTCTGCTGGTGTATATAAAAAAGCCAGCATTTCTTTTATCTTATATACACACACACACATACATATACCTGTGCCCCCCTCAATGCTGCCACATTTAAATATGTCTATATAAATATGGCCCTATCTTGCTTCACTTATTGCCTCTCTTACAAAGTTCATATGCTTGTGGTAGAATCTTGCAAGGGTCCGGTTGGGCAGACATGTGCTCAACCCAGACCCATTAACTTACAGACTATATGCCCACCCCTTCCCCACTACCTGACCATCCTGCTCTACCTCCACCTGGCCCAGAGATCCAGGAAACCCAGAAGTGATGTCACCATTGACTGGTCACTTGAGGGCTGGATGAACCAAGTTACGGTAGGACTACACGGACGATTTTGGAGTGATCCGATGCGCTGCGCATAAATGCAGGCATCAAATCAGATGCCACAAAAATAAGGTAAGTGAATGCATTGTCGGATGAAGTCGCATCTGATTTGACGCCTGCGTTTTTGCACAGCGTGTCAGATCTCTCCAAAATCGTCCGTGTAGTCCTACCCTTAGGAGGAAAATACATTTTCACTCAGAGAGGGATCACAATCCTGCAATTGACCTGGACTGCTTACATGGTCAGGAAATAGGGGACCTTCCACCCATAACCTGACTGCGTTGTGGGTTTTCGACAGGTACCCAACCTGATGCATGACTCTAACTTGTGGGTAATACTGTCACAAATTTCTTAGTGCACATTTGCCCTGTGCCCACCTATATCTATTGTGAATACCTTTGCAAATGTTAGCATTCAAGATTTCCATTGCTGCATTCTTTTTGACCAATTTGAGACCTCAATGACTTCCCCACAAAGTTTGCAAACAAATGGCTTTTGTGAAGATGCGCAGTGTATGTAATAAAATTTTGCAACTGCAAAGCGTTTTTTGCAACAAAATATTTAAAGAAACTCCAGAGCAGGTGTTAATGCTTTGCGATAATAAGTGATGTAATATTCACCGGTGAAATTGCATTGCGAGCAATGCTAAACATTTGCAAAAAGGCCATTTTAAACAACGCTTGCAATTTTAATTCGATTTCCCTTTAGACTGGTAAATGCACATTTTTTACAGTATTATATATTTTAAATGTACAGTGGAGTTGGCTCCTTTGGCTTGCTATAATTTAATTTCTTATCCCAGTCTTCTTTCTAATTAGCTCTGTTGATAAAGCCTTGAAATCTTAGAGTGATGTAAACAGAGTATTACATTAAAAATGATGACCACTGTAGTCCAGTTATAAAAATATCTCTTTAAGAAAAAAGAATGACTGCTACTTGGGGTCGAAGAAAGAAGAAGGTTTAACCCAAGTCCTCTTTAAGGTATAGGTGGGCAAAAATAAAGATACCAGTTTGTTTTTAGAAATAACTTGGGAGCATTTGTTCCAATAGAAAGTTTAGGGAAAATATACAATTGTTATGCTCTATAGCTGTCCTTGTAGCTAATAATGGTCTATCATTTCTGGGGGCTTGAGGTGTGATGGTGGGCCCTGGGCATAGGTCCCTTTATTGGTGATATCATTCCCTATATAATTACAAAAGTGACAAACACGTGTAAGTACATTTTTGTTTGGTTATTTTGATGTAATGCAGTCAAGCTTTCTTCATTAGTTCCTGGAAACAGGACCATTTGTTTATGTCGAGAAACCTCCCACAGGAGAAATGGTTTATCTGTTTTCCTCTTGTTTATTTGCTTAGGAGTAAACTTTGCCTCTTTTTTTCTAATGGTGGGAACTGTAAAAAGTACTTACTCTTTGAAACGCTTTTCTCTGATCTTCCCTCAAGGAATTCTAGCCTAACCTTTTTTAATGCGCCCCCACCAATGTTTACAGAAAAATATCCTTGTACAGTTTGCTGAAATATTGTAGCATTTCAACTCTGAGAACTTAAAATATGTTCCCTCCAATTCTGCACAGGAGATGCCCAGGTGATACTGCCTGCTCTGTGTTATTTATACTTATTCAGTGCATTTAGTTTTTAGCATAGGGCAAAGATCTCATTGGTGTGAAAGTTGTGGCAGTCCTACCCTCAAGCAGATAAACTGGAATATCATAATACATAAGGGAAGCAACCCAGATATTTCTAAATTTGCTCCCATTGCTTAAAAACAAGCAGACAGAACCTCACACCTTGCTCCACCTAGGATACCACAAAAAATAGCCTCAACCTGCTTGTTTTTAAAAAAATGTATTCCAAGAAGAAGTTATTTAAAAAAGATAAAAAAAAAATGGCTATCTTGTAGAGCTCTTCTAGATGCATAAAATTAGATGTTTGCCATTTCTAAGGTCAGTAAATGTTATAGCGGATAAAAGGTCTGATGAAGTGCCCCTTAATTCTGATGTGTCTGGGTAATGCTCCCTTTTTCCTATTTATTAAAATGCCCTTGGTTTTGAATTGCAGAAAGTAACTGCATTATTCAGAATCTATAATTATCATATTTTAAATTGGGTGGTGGGTTATTAAAACAAATCTGCAAAGAGTGGTCCCATGAGTCTACTTTATAAGCATCCATTCCCCATTACCTCCATTCCTTGGCCTGATGGTATAGTATGCATATTTTACTGGATACAGATGACTAACATGAGGCTGGAGGGGTCCTCTGATCACTTTTAACTCTATCTATGTTGGAAGGAGTAATATTATGACCTTCCATGTGTTGTATCTGCAATTCTTGCAATTCCCAGCATCTGCCTGACAGTTCTAAACTGTTCTGAAAATACTGAGAGTTGGGGACCTTAAATTCTTCCGATCAGATGGCCCCAACTGCATTGGCAGGGATCCCACCTCCTCTTACCCCCCCCCCGTATGGTTAATGGTTAATACAAAACTTAAACCAGCAGACAAATAAACTGTAAAATAAGAGAAAACGTGGCAAATTAGAATGTTATAGATTATTTTCTTTTGGCTCTGATTTTTATTTAAATGCAGAGCTAAAACACCAGTTCATGAAATTCCAGAGTTCTGAAGGCTAAAGGAGCATATCAGCTAAATAGCTTTTCGTGTAAGTGAGAAATCACAGGTAACTAATCAAACTGTAGATAATACGTTAGAGCTGAGCTAATTAATATATTTCAGTTGAGATATTGAGGAGTATATCCGCATTGTCTGGTCAGGGTTGAGCTCACAGATTTCTTCCAGGCTTAAGTCTTTGCTTCATATGTTTAATTAAAGGCAGAAATATTTAATGAAAAGATAAGAGAGGGAGAGAAGAGGAGATGTTGTGCGTGCAGGCAGGAACGGGAACTCCTGAAAGGTCATAAACTGCTTGAGAAAGTGCATTTAACCGTGGCTAGAAGAGATGTCAAACAGTGGTAGAAACTCATCAAACAGTGTGTGTGGGAATAAAACCCAGGTGCTGGATATTAGTAAAGAAAAAATTACATTGAGTGTCACTGCTACACAGAATAAAGTTCTGATCTCCTTAGGAAATTTTAAACTATACAAAAAGTTGCAAAACAAAGTACCAAAGGATCTCCTAGTGGGCCCCAGACCTAGTGTGTCCCAGACTAGGAAAATTCTCATTATTCTTATTTTCACTGTGGTCCCATATAAAATCTTAGCTATTTCACATACCTGTATCTAATAGCTGTGAAAGTTGGCCCAGGGTGTCTGTAATTAAAAAGATGTGTCAACAACCCTTTAAATATTGCAAATCTACCAACAGTCAAAAACCTGCAAAGCCAGTGAGAAGTGCAGAACAAAATAAACATGGAGCTCAGGTATACATACTCTAGAACATTAGCAGAGAAGCACTAAATTGGGCCAAGTGTGAATGAGTGCAGGCTAAAAATACTAAAAAAATAAAGTATGCATTTTGTGCCTAAAAAGGGTACTTTGTTGTAGGCCCCACTTTAGAAGCTCAACAAGATGAGCCTATACTCACATGTTGACAATAAAATGGACACGTGGGGAGGCCCATTTATTGAAGGTCGAATTTTAGTGGTATTTGAACGTTTCGAAACCACAATTAAACTCTCTCTAAAACCATGAAAGCTATTAAAAGATACAAATATAAAATGTACTAAAGTAAAAAAAAAAGTACTGAGCGATCCAAAAAAAAAAAAGTATGACTAAAGCCTTTTTAAGGGGATGTAAAGGCAAAAAAATAAAATAAAATTTTTACTTTTTTAAATAAATCTATCTCCAATATGCTTTAATTAAAAAAAATCTCCCTTGATTTTACTTGCTCTGACTGCTGTGGATATGAAACTTCAGATGGTCCCTAACTGCTCTGCAGGGAAACTGATCATACTTTCAAATGGCCACCTTACTTCCCAGAACTCAAGCAGCTTTGTTTATTTCCCTGTAGAGCAGCCGGCGACCATGTAGTGATTTGTATCCACAGACCCAGTGCAGTCTGCATATTCTGATTATTTATCAGTCTTACTGTATTGGCTTCTATGGAAGATATTGTTTGACTTGTACTGTTTTGATAATTTATGACGATCCCCAAGCTTAACCTCCCGACTGAATCTCATACCACGCTGAGCATGTGCGTAGTCTTGGTCTTGCAAAGATGTATAACAAAGTTACATGATGGTAACCCCCTGCGGCCAGCTTTGAAAACATAAATCATTTGTTTAATTAGGCTTCTGGTGCAGTAAGTTCATGTTTATGTTTAGTATATAAAATACAGAATTTCTAGCATTATTCTATTTTAGACTTCAGTTTCCCTTTAAAAATTCAAGTATTTCAGACAATTACAAGGAAAAAAAATCTGAAAGCCTCTAAATGTCTGAAAGACTAAAAAAGGCCCAATAGGATCAGCGCATTGACTTATGTAGGACCTTGACTGCTTTTACTTGGCAACATTTTGTATAAGAGCTTTTTACACTTAATAAATCTCAAATGTTTAGAGTTTTAGAGAAATAAAAACATTTTTTTTAGAGAAAAAATGTTATTTGTGAAAAAAAGAAAATGTTAGTAAATAGTCCTCTTAGTGTCTGCTTTTTGAACTTTGGATCTTGCACTTCCATAATAAGCCCCTTGTTTTTCTGAATAATCTTTTTCTTGAACTACTGCTTTCTCCTTTTGTTCAGAATGCAACTTCCACCAGTAAAATGCAAAGGTAAAAATATATACCTTACTCTACTGTCCAAATGTTGTTGTCTTGACAAATAGCTATGCACAACTTGCATGCAATTCATCTATGCAGACTCAAATAGCACCGGGGAGGTGAGTGAGGGTGGGGCCATTGCCTTTGTGTAGGAATATAATATTTCACTGATCCCTGACAAGGAAAGTTTGGAAATTGTAAGGATGTATAATACAAGCAATAAATGCCAGAGATATACATGAATTGTACTATTTCATTAGCATGCAGTAGATGCAACACTATCCATTGTGACTGTATTCGCTTCTCTACAAACACATTACCCAGTTTATTATGGATGGCACAAAGCCTGGACCTGGCTCTATGTTAGCTGCTTTGGAACAAGCTGTAGACAAGCCAAATAATTGTAGCTGCACATATGCCAAAGTGATCCTTCCTTTTATTTTATTGCTATGATTACACAGGGACCAACAGCCAACTCCATTAACACGACTGTATTCAAGGTCCAATATCGCACAACGTACACAAGGCATATTCCCAGGGGCACATCCTCACCTGCTGTACATGGCATTAAATCTTTGCTTCAAGGAACACTCTAGAGAAGCAGGTCAGCTTCAGCTTTTTAGAGTTTGGGGAAAATGCTGTGAAAGTCATAACGTTTACCCCAGATCTAGCAACCATTTTTTTTTTTTTTCAAACTAATGACCAGTAAATATAAACCTTATGAAGATTCTAATAATGCCATTCCTTCAGGAATATCAGTATCACTAAGAAGTCATTGGCCATTTTATTGTTTTAAGGATGTGGCAAGTGCAGTTTTTATGTTGAACATATATCACACATATATCACAAAGAAGAGCTCACATACAAATAAAGCCTTTTTAATGAAAAATATGTATGTTTCTGTTATTATGTGTCATTGGATAATGTGTCATTGGAGATTATTTAATAGGTTACATATTATGATATAAATTATCTGTTGGTTAAGAGTTTATTCAAAATCAAAATTCAAGAACTCTGAATTGGTAAAAAGGGAGCATGACTGAAAGGCATTTAGGGGGTTATTTATGAAAGGTCGAGTTTGTGAGGTTTTTTCTACCTTAAATAAACGCACAACTTGAATGTTTGCTTATTTATGAAAAAACCTGAATGTATAAAAAAACTTGATCGAATGTAATTGGGGGAAAAACATAAATATTCGCATTGTTTGAGTTATCGATGAAAGATAAACTCGAGTAGCTCAAATTGATCGAGTTTTAAAGTGCAAACCACCACAAAAAAGCCCTAAAATCATGAAGGCAAAAAACATCTTCAAGGATCTTCTGCCATTAACTTCTACATGAACTCGACAGGTTTTAACTGGAGTATTTTTAGATTCAAGCTTTTTGCAGCTTCGGGGCATAATAAATCTCAAAAAATTTTTTTTTACTGAAACTACCCTTGAAAACTCGAATTTTTCAGGATAAACACAACTTGACGTTTGATAAGTAACCACCTATATGTGCATGTTATAGTAAGGTAGTGATAATATAAGTAGAAGAGGAAGAGTGGCAGCTAAGGTTGCCACATGGCTGATATTTTATCGGTCTAACTGGTAGAACACCTGCCAAGGCCGGTGCTTCTATTAAAAATTTGTAATTATTTATACGATTTGTTACAATTTTTTGATTTTATAGCTCCATGCCATTACATCTTCACCCCTCCCCTTCTGTGCCACAGACGTCTCTTTTTGTCACCATCCCCTGGGAAACAGCGGAGTGAAGGATGGAACTGCTGTGTGTTTTGGATAGACAGATGGACAGTGTGTAACAGGTCAACTCGGGGATGGTGGCAGAAGGTTGAATACTATCGAGTAGATATGGCTAATGGGTAAAGAAACGTTATAACGATTGTATTGGTATAGGGGGACGGTGCAGCGCACAGGATGGTAGTCCCAAGACCATTTGCCCAGGGAATCAGGCTAGGATGAGGAATAGATAGGGTTCCAAAAACAGGTCTTGCATGTTATGAATGTTATCTTGTGTTGTAAAATGTTAATACCTTATTAAATATTAATTGTGGTCATTATAAGCCAACAAAGTTTTTGGTGTCTGTTTTTCTTGCCAGGAAAGTGTATTTAAAGGAGAAGGAAAGGCTTTGTGCAGTTGGGGGTGCCAAATGTTAGGCACCCAAGTGATTGTATACACTTACCTGAAACCACGGGCCGGTGCTCCTATCAGCAGAAAACTGCACCGGCCCGGGGTTATACCAGTGAGTACCACATATCACTTCTCTTCCGTCTTTTGCTTTCTTCTCACAGCTGCACATGCAGAAAAGCCAAACATTAACTAAAAAGTCAGCTATTGTTCAACTGCGCATGCGCCTGCCCGGGAAATTTGAAGCAAGAAGAAGCCAGAAGAGGATCGCTCTGTGGTGCTCACTGGTATAACTCCGGGCCGGTGCAGTTTTCTGCTGATAGGAGCACCACCCTGGGGTTTCAGGTAAGTCAATACAATCACTTGGGGGTGCCTAACATTTGGCACCCCCAAGTGCACAAAGCCTTTCCTTCTCCTTTAAGATTTCAGGGCTGCATCATTATGGTAAGTTATCAAGTGCCCGGTGCCACCCTCCTCTGGTCTTTCTCAGTCATATTTTTAACTGAAAATTCTGTGCTTTTATTGCCTAGCATACAGCAGAGTTCATATAGCTGTCAGAATGTTTTGAGATCTTCAGGCTGTCAGCTTTCGTAATGTGAAAACCCGGCCACGAACGTGTGCTCATGCCGCCACTGGGCACTGTAGCCATTATGTTGCACCTCATTACATAGTGTGGAGGCTCTAGCTGCGAGATGATCAGATGAAAGTGTCAATGTGAACGAAGCCTCTAACACTGTAGTGACTCCGAGTGTAGCACCGGCAGCTGTGTGCCAGAGACGGGCGCTCTTGTTGTGGCAGCAGCAAAGTTAATGAGGGGCAGGATGGAATGTATACTTAGTGCGGAACATGTCTCATTAGAAGGAAACATCAAAGAGTTCCTGCATGGTAGTGCATATTAGTGAGCATAATCCCACAGACTGGCAGGATAATCCCTGTACTGCAAAATTAGCAAAGAAAAAGTAGCCCTGGAAAAACACCAATATCTACAAAATACAGTTATGTTTTATATTGAAGAAATCCAGATAACCCAGCAAAATACACAACCAGAGTTAAAGGGGTTGCTCACCTTCTTTTTTTCTTTTTTCAGTTGGTTACTTTTTTTTTACATTTTTGACAGTTTTTCCAAAATGTAAGTTTAAAGTTTAATATTCCTGTATCTGGTGTTTGTCTGGCAGCTCAGTATAGTAGATGCAGATTCTGAACTATCATTTCATTAGTGGTTGATACATTTCTCAGCAGCATCTGTATAATAGGGATGCACCGAATCCACTATTTTGGATTCGCCAGAACCCCCGAATCCTTTGCAAAAGATTTGGCCAAATATCAAACCGAATCCTAATTTGCATATGCAAATTAGGGGTGGGAAGGGGAAAACTGTTTTTACTTCCTTGGTTTGTGACAAAAAGTCACGCGAGTTCCCTCCCCACCCCTAATTTGCATATGCAAATTAGGATTTGGATTCGGTTTGGCCGGGCAGAAGGATTCGGCCAAATCCGAATCCTGCTGAAAAAGTCCGAATCCTGACCGAATTGAGGAAGATCTAGCTTCTTTTTAGCACTTCGCCTGGTCTGAGGTGGCAAAGTCAACTCTGGCAAAAGAGGTAACGCTCAGTAAACTCTGCACTTTACTGAATTTGCGGAGTAACGACCTTTCGCCAGAGCAAATTGTCGCCTGGCAATAGAGTGAATGAATGCTAGCGACGGTCTCTTTCGCTAGCGAATTTCCGCCTGCGCCTGTTAGTGAATTGCCGATGTTCCATGCGGATGTGATTTCTGGCGAAAAGTCGCTAGCGTTAGCCACTTCATAAATCTGTCCCTTGGTGACCCTCCTCCAAGAGCTACTTTGGAAAGACCTAAGAAGTTGAAAAACAAAACTTTACAGGGGTAGTTCGTCATTAAGTTAATTTTTAGTATGTTATAGAATGGCTAATTCTAAGCAATTTTCAATTGGCTTTCATTTTTTCTTTTTTTATATAGTTTTTTAATTATTTTACTTTTTTTTCCTGAACCTTTTCAGCTTTCAAACGGGGGTCACTAACCCCATCTAAAAACAAATGCTCTGTAAGACTATAAATGTATTGTTATTGCTACTTTTTATTACTCATCTTTCTATTCATGCACTCTCCTATTCATATTCCAGTTTCTTGTTCATATAAATGCATGGTTGCTAATATAATTTGGACTCTAGCAACCTGACTACTGAAATTGCCAACTAGAGAGCTGCTGAATAAAAAGCTAAATAGTGCAGAAAACCACAAATAATAAATATCACTCTCTACATCAGACTAAAAGTTAATTCAAAGGCCCCTTTAAAAAAAATAGAACTATTAAAGGGGACCTGTCACCCTAAGAAATAATTTCAAATTCTTTTCTATCATGTTAGTTGAGCAAAATAAACTTTACTTACACTGTATTTATTATTTAAATTTTGTTTCCTTCTGTTTTGGAATTATACAATCACAGCAAGCAGGCAGCAGCCATTTTGTGGACACGGTTATTAAGGGAAATTGTGTATCACCCCAAAATCTTGTATATGAACCAGAATGAGGGACCTAATGTCCATGTGCAGTGCCCTACACAAATATAGAGCCTGAGCAGGGAAGGGGGAATGTGTGGAGAGCTGTGACATCTAGGAAGTGCTGAATGAAAAGTGAAAGTAATTGACTGCCCCTCCTCTATGCCACGTGCATAGAGGCGGGGGCAGGTAATATTTGATTGACAGTTTAGATATTTAAACACCTTTATAACAGGTATGGATGTTTTAATGAAAAATTTTTTGGGGTTCCATATTTAATTTGGAAAGGACTTTCATTATGCAGTTTTTTATGTGTAGGTGACAGGTCCACTTTAAAAAAAAAAGTATTGGAAGGTGAACAACCTCTTTAATAAAGATAGAGACCAGCTAAATTCAGTTTCACACCCTCTAGCAGCTGCAACAGTTTAACAGCTGGAGGACTTTGGGTAGGGTTGGTAGGTAGTGATGGGCGAATTTGCGTCGTTTTGCTTCACCGAAAAATTTTCGAATTCGTTTTTGACGCCGACTTCCATTTTTTTCGAGAAAATGCACCAGCCAAGAAAATGGACGCCGGCGTCAAAAACGAGACGGCGGCGCGGTTTCACAAATTTTTCGACGTTTTGCGAATTTCGCGCAACCAACCATACACAAAATCCTCCAGCTGTCCATTTTTTTTGACGCCAGCAAATTTTCGCGCCCATTTCAGCAAATTTGTGCCTGGCGAATAAATTTGCCCATCACTATTGGTAGGGTGACTGTCAGGCTGGTAAAAATAATTCTTCATGCATATGTTATTATGGGTCATAGTAAAAGGTGCAACTCTGGGTTTTGTACCAACTCAGCATTTAAAAGCTCCATAGGTCCTGAACAGTAATACTGATCACCTAGTATTACACTAGTGATGTGCGGGCTGGCCCGGTACCCACGGGTCGTGCAGGTTCTTGCCGACCTCGCACCCCCATTTTCGGGTTGCTAACAGGTCCGGGTTGAGCTCTTCCTACTGCCATCCCTGCCTGCAACCTTACACAGCTATTAAAAATCATTTAAATAATAAACCCAAGTGGATTAATTATGTCTTAGTTGGGATCAAGAACAAAGTATTCTTTTATTATTTGAGTAAAGGGAAATCATTTTTTAAAATGTGAATTATTTGATCAAAATGGAGTCTATGAGAAAAGGCCTTCCCGTAATTCAAAACTTTCTGCATAATGGATTTCCAGATAACGGATACCAAACCCATGTTTCCAAATGGCACTCACATTGCAATCAATGTGAAGTTTTATTTGAGACCACAGCAAACATTTCGTAGGCAACTTGTCCTTGAAGGAGGAGGTTGCCCCAAACTGTTTTTAACGTCATTTAGAAATATTGGGGTATATCCCTACATGAGTAAACCAACTCTCTAATTCATGATTGAGAGGCTATTTCAGCATGTTGCTTGCTCCTTATCAGTATATATATGTAGTACAGAGCTTAATAACATGGAAATTAAATAATTTCTTTGGGCTCAGTGTGAAAGGCCTTCAAGGATTTATTCTGTATACATAGATTGTGCAGCCATTTGTGAATGCTATTTCTCTATTAGACTGGACATGTAATAACTTGGGTAAAGTTCCCATCTCTAAAGTAATCATAGCAAGCAATCAGATAGTTGCTTTCATTACTCTAACAGGAATAGACCAGTATGCTAATTGATCATTGGTTGCTATGGGTTACTGGTGTCATCTTTGTTCTTTCTATGTTTCATGCTCTGCAAAAGGCTAATGAAATGTCACTATGCATAAACCCGCAAAAAGGAAAATAACATTAACTGAAAAAAATCCTACCAATGAAAATTAATGTGCAATGCACAAACTTTTGTTTCAAACAAATCTCTTGTTTCTTGACCCAGAATCACACTTGTATTGCATTTTATAAAGAGGATATTACTTGAGGTGAAAATGCCATTCCACGAGCCCAAGTGGACGTATTAGGTTTGCGTATGCCGAGAAAATCTGGGACTCCACTCATGTCTACTTACACATAATTATTATGTTACTGGGAGACACACTATTACAATAAACACATGAGCACACAACATACTTCTTTCTGTCTCAGTTCACAATAAAACACAAAAGCATTTCCTATCCACATAATCAACCAGTTCCACTATTGTTCGAGATACCAGAGTGCAGGGCTGCTAATCTTATATTGGTCTGGTTCAGATATAAGTCTGGATCATCTGGGGAGTGAATGGTTTGGGGGGGACCAGTGATAGGGGTCTCTGATATTCCATGTTTTAAAAATATGATATGCCTAGATGATATGACCAATAGCTCAGTAACTGTGCCCCAGTGTTCAAGAAACCTTGGGACAACAGGCTTTTGGGTCTTTTTGGGGGGGAAGGTACTAAATCATCTGAGAACACTCCATAGAATCTAACAAGATGGAAGATATGGTATTCCTATTGATATTTAGTTGATCCCGAATATAGGACATGTGCACTTGAATCCCTTTATGTCCAGTAGTCAGTGTCTCCTACCAAGGATTATTGAACATAAATGAGGGTACTACTGTATGTTGCACAATGGTCCAATTTTAGATTTATCTTGACATGTTAAAGAGGTTGTTCGCCTTTAAATTAACTTTTATTAGAGATATTTTAAGACAATATGCAATTGGATTTAATTTTTTATTACTTATGGTTTTTGCATTATTAACTTTTTAGTAAGTAGCTCTCCAGTTTATAATTTCAACAATCTGGCTGCTATGGTCCCAATTACCAGAGCAACCAAAACAAATTTTTTTGCAGTTTTCGGGAATTTCACGTGAAATTCGCAAAATTTTCAGCGAAGCAAAACGGGACAAATTCGCCCGTCACTAATAGTAGTACCTATTGGAATGTAGCTATATTTGACAATTGCAAAGTATATATATTTTGGGTGAAATAGAAGGGTGCTTGTAGGACAAAATCATGAATAATATGGGTGCCCTACCTGATGGAAAAAAAAACCTGATAAAATACAATTTGCAAAAATTGTTCAGTGTTTCCAGTTTCACTAAATGTTATTAGACATTAGCTCATTATATTACTACAACAGGTGACTTTGTTGCCTGCAACAACATACATATAACTCTTTGGATTTTGGCTATAGCCTTCTCCTATCACCCAGTGCTGAAGTTGCAGAATTTTTCTTAAATGCCTATTTGTGTGGGTGCTTAGCAACCAAATGCATTTCCCATGAACCTTTGTTAAAGTTTAGCTTATCTGCAGTACATATTAGTAGATCGTTTCAGACATATTAGCAGAAGCTTAACAGAATTCATGAATATTGCGATTTTGTCCCAATTCTTAGTTCACTTTGGGGAGCTATAAAATTGCACTATTAAGTTGTTCAATGACTTCTATCAGGATCTCACATAGCGTGTAAAAGCACCCCAAGAGAGATCTTTTGGTTTCATTAGGTTCCTATTGTGTACTGATCATACTCAGGTGGCTGAAGAATCATTCTAACTTGTGAAATGAGTAGCTCTTATTTCTCTAATAGACTGCACCAGCAATCAGTCAGCTCTTGATATGAATATGTTCCTGGCACAGACCATAATAACTGAAACTTAGCCCCAAAAGCGTATGCAGCTTCATATATTTATTGCTGTTTTCCCTAATTTATCCTGAAGATGGAAGGCACAATGTTTGTGAAGCAATGAATACAATCAGCAAAGAGAAACAGTAAGGTACATAAAAGAAACAAGCACTTACGTGACACAACCAGACGAGGACGCATGGAATGGGCGGGGCTTAGTAACAAAGGCAAGCCTCCCATTGGCCAGAGAAAGACAGGCGATGAGATGGAGTGCTAAAGGCAGAAGTGGCCCTGAGAGAAGAAGTACAGTATGGACAGACAGACAGTACAATAAAACAGAGAGGGGGGTGGAACATTCAGTGTTTATCCTTCACTCCAGGTCTAAAGAAGTCCAGGGCATAGAAAAGAAGTTGAACTATTGCTTAGAAAGTAGTGTATGTCCCTTGCTAGGGCATGTGCTAAACATTATTTGTTTTTGGAAATGTACTGAGAAATGGAAGGCCTGGAGCTGAAGGGGCACCGGACACATAATACATTCACATATTCCACCCACTTCCCACAGGAAGATCAAACAAACAAGGCTGCAGTCACTGAGATGAGAGGAAACTTACTGGGCACTCTGTTGATGGCTTTAAGGGGTCTCAGAACACGCACAGTGCGGATGGCCGATAGGTTAATGTTCTGAAGATCAAGAGAATATTCCACCATCCTGTAGGAAAGAGAGAGATATGATAAATGGGCTTTGTACAGACAATTGTTTTGTAATTAGGCAGCTAAAGCAAGAGTGCAAGTCAAAACTTTAAATCTTTACCCCCCTTAGAAAGGTTGGTGGGGAAGACTTTGTCCTCCCCATACTCAAGGTTTAAAAAGTAAATGAGTCCTAGGATGTCAATATACAAACACAAAAAATTTTTAATAAATGAATTCATGTAGTTAATTAAACCTCTGTATACAATTTGTAATTTGAGTCTATTAATCAGCCATAACAAATCCAGCACAGCAAACTTTCCAACAATTTAAAAGAAAAATGTAAACATTTGGTTGTTGCCTAATAAGTCAAGCATTTCATACTCAAAATGTTAGTTAAGGGGAAACATTCAGAAATGTTGATGGAACTAGGAAACATTTGAGCAACTGAGGAGATTTTGACATTTTTTTATAAGCATGAAGAAATGTAAATTTCTTTCACAGTCCAGGGACATTTCTGCTTTGCTTGAATGAAGCATTGTTTATCAGGAAATATCCAAATATTAAAGATTTAAATTCAACAGGAACTTCAAATTTGACTATAATAATACAATGACATATGTAAAAATATATATAGCCATGCGACCTGTTATCCAGAATCCTTGGGGTTTGCCGGATAATCAATCTTTCATACCTAAGTCTACTAGAAAATCATGTAAACATTAAATAAACCCAATCGGCTGGTTTTGCTTCCAATAAGGATCAATTATATCTTAGTTTGGATCAAATACAAAGTACTGTTTTATTATTGAAGAGAATAAGGAAATCATTTTAAAAAATTGGATTATTTGATTATAATGAAGTCTATGAGAGATGGCCTTTCAGTAATTCGGAATTTTCTGGATAACAGGTTTCCGGATAACAACCCACAACTTTTACAATAACTGATGTTATTCAGAAGAACAAATACTGCTTTGGGGCAGTGATTTGCCAAAAGTATGATATTTTGGATCAAAACAATCAACAAACAATATTCAGGTGAGGTTTATCCATAAACGTTCCTTTATTTAAACACAAGATGCAAAGTATTGCTGACTTTTGAAACTTCTCTCTTTAGTAAAGAGAAATAATGCTAGCAAATAATAGATAAGCAGGCACAAGGACAACCCAAATATATGAATAAACTTCCACCCGTGATTCGGTCTATTTTGTATTACAGGACACGTAAATGTGGGATACAAAGAGAGGAGTCTGTAATAGGGAAGTGCAGGTACAGATTTTGCTTTGAAACAAAAGAACTGCTGCCTTGGAATTCTAAGGGAAAGCATCATTACCCCATGCTCCTCAACAGTGGCCTGAGTTCATTTTCATGATGCTCCAGATAAAACAAAAGAAGAGAGAGGCACAGCAATGGTATCTAACAATCTCAGCACCATGCGATGATCAAACTGTAGTGAATTGCAAACATGGGGAACATTTGCTCAAGCCATGAACTACATAACAGTGAATTATGTACCATTCTAACAGCCGTAGACAAGTAAATATAACTGCTGATGTGGGAAGCGGGGCTAGGGCAAATGTTTCGTGGGTTGATAGAATTAAGATAACTAAGCCATACAACATAGGAAGTTAAGCAGTACAAATCAAGAATCACAATGACATTCAAGCTTTGCCGTCAATCTGTTTTTGGTTGCTGGGTCAGTGACTCTGACAGTCAGCTGAAAACAGAAAAGGAGCAAAATAAGAAGACCTATATCTCAGAATCTGTAAAAAAAGAAGGCCAATTAAACTGTTGCTTAGTAGAGGCCCATCTATCACATACTAAGCTTTAATTAAAGGTGACTTTTCTCCTTAACAAAACATCCCTTATTATCTTTTTATATCCCTGCTCAATGTGAAAACAACCCCTTTGGGCATTTCACCTGTTAATCCTTTCCCTGCCAGTGAATTTAAGTCCCTGGCAGGAAAGCTACAAACAACATAGATTATACACTGCCACATTCCATATAAAAGCAAAAGAAAAAAAAGCCTTGCAGGGAAAATCCTGTGACATGCGATTCACAAGCAAAAACTAAAATGATTTCTGAACTGAATTGATGAATGGGAAGTTATTCTGCGCCCCTTTGACTAACTACAAACAGTGACACACACTTCTACTCCTACAGAGATCCACCAAGATCATTTAATTGGATGTGTTTTCCTTAATAAATCCTATGCCTCTACTCTTTTCAGGGATTTCAGGGTCTCTGGATCAGCTGTATAACTGCTGTAATCATTAAGTTCAAAGTACAATTGTGACTGTGATGTATTCATTTCTGTTCTACTATCCTGTGCCTTCCGTAGGCACAAATTGTTTAACTGTTATTGTGCTGGAACACAAATTGATTTTACATGCAAATCTGTTGCAGCCCCACATTTCAACTGCCATAAATCTATGAAGGTGGTGAGTAGTCTGCAAAGACTTGAACCCAATAACAATCTGATGGTACATGGCATCTTACTATAGACCCTCTGGAATTTGCCATAATATACAGATTGCCAATGAAGGTCAGTTCCAACACAATACAGTCAACATGTGTCACCCTTTGTTGATTATAACTTTCTTTCTCCTTTAATTGCACAAGGTTATTGTACATGAGAATTTGCATTGCAGTTTAATAAATACATACATACACTCAACAACTGGGACTTTTTAAAAGCAGGTATGTTTTATCCTGATTTGAGCAATACAGCTTTGATAGACATCGAAGCCCGTAGAAACTCAAATTTAGTTTCCAGCCCATATAACTGATGGTGGAGCAAGGATTGCATATGAGTTGTGCATAATAATACTCATAGAGAGAAAAGAAAGTGGTTAGTGGGGACATATTTATGTGAGCCATGGCAACTCAGGGTCCTAAACTTTCTCTGTATCTAGTATACAAGGACAGCTACACCCTTGCACTTTAGGTGCTGCTATACGGAAATTCAGCACCCAGGTCTATGTAATTGGTAATGCTACAATAATGGAAAAACACACTGATTAAACTGCAAGCTCTTTGGAGCTCTTTACTAAGGGGTCTATTTTTTATATACAGTTTGGGATCCCTTATCTGGAAACTCATCATCCAGAAAGCTCCTAAGTATGGGCCATTTCCAATTATAGGCAAATAATTACAATTTTTAAAAATGAATCCCCTTTTCTCTGTAATACAAAAATACTATTTTGTGCTTGATCCTAACTAAGCTGCATGAATCCATATTGGTGGCAAAAGAAACCTACTGGGTTTGATTAATGTTTGAATTACTCTTTAGTTATGTTGATATAAATTATAGAAAGATTTGTTATCCAGAAAACCAGGTCCCAAGCATTCCAGACAATAGATTCTGTACCTCTATTGTGTTTGGACTTTTCGCAATAGGAGCCTACTGTAAAATAGGAAGCCAATTTTGATTTGGAAATAAAACTCCACTCACCTAAAGATGAGCACCATGATATTCTTTAAAAAAAGAATAAGGATCCATGTATGCTTCTGTTACCATTTTATTAGGAACAACATTTCTATTGCTCAGAATATTGTGTAGATAAAGGTCTTGGTGTTGTAATCTAGTTTGTTGCCTTGGGATGTGCAATTCTGGCTTTGGATATCTATACAGGTTTTTTTTTTCTGAGTTGTTAGTTTGTAAAATTTCACTGGCCTGCAGCAGATTCTAAATAGTAAAATCTCAATGGCCTGCAGCAAATTCTACAATGTAGAAACGTAAAATAGCAAGGGCTAAATCTATGTTTTTAACTAAAGTTTGATGCAAAACTAGGAAGTAGACCAGAGCTCACTAATGCTGCCATAAAAGTTACAAACAGACTCAAAATAGTCTAGCATACAATAATATATATACACTGAGAAAGGCCTTAGGGGAGGCCAAAACGTCAGTTTGTCTTTACAATAAAAATCTTTAATATTTCCTTTAAAGACCCTGCACCCAGGCACATGGACAGTCTTTATGTGAGTGCCGACATCTTGATGAACGTTATAATATATATATACAGGAATGGGATCTATTATCCAGAATACTCTGTAATTTGGATCTTTATTTAAATATTAAATAAAAACAAGAGGCTGGTTTTGCTTCCAATAAGGATTAATTATATCTTAGTTTGGATCAAGTACAAGGTACTGTTTTATTATTACAGAAAAAATGGAAATAATTAAAAACAATTGGATTATTTGGAAAAAAATGGAGTCTTTGGGAGAGAGCCTTTCGGTAATTCTGGATAACAGGTTTTTGGATCCAATACCTGTATATATAGAGAGAGAGAGAGAGAGAGAGAGAGCGAGAGAGAGAGAGAGAGTGAGAGAGAGAGAGAGAGAGAGACGCACATATGTATGTATATGATGAAATAATCTGCAAAAAGTTATGGTAATATTCTTGACAGGAACCTCAGTATGTATGATCATATAATAATATTCGCCACCTCAGACCAGGCGGAGTGCAATAGAGTACATAGGGCTTGCTTCAATCGTCCTAAAAAACGCTGGCGTCTTTTACTTTTTTAAGGGTGATAGGCTGAAAAAGATTTAAAAAAATTTTGGAGGTACCCTCCTTCCCCCCTACATTTCCTAACATATGGCACCTAAACTATACAGTGGGCACATGCATAGGGCATTATAACAACTTTATTTTATCTTATAAAGCTTTCCCAGGCTTGTGTAGTGTAATGTAATAATATCATCAATTAAAAATACCTAAATTGCAGTTTATTCTCTATCACAAAGAGAGTACACAAACTCTGTGTACTATATATTTAGTTCATCTTTCTCTATAAGGAAGAGCTGCATGGGACAGCTGATGGCGAGTTAATGCAATGTTTAATATATTTTTAGAAATCAGCTCCGTGAGCTGCATTTAACAAGGAATGAAGGATGTGTGGGTGTATTTTAGCATACCGCTACCATGTTACAGCCGCCGCACACATCCACAAACCCTCATAGGTGGTTTGTACTGGATATCCTTCCCAATGTATAGAGAAAATAGCTAAGCAAAGTTAAATATGAATGTACTTTTCCTGCAGGGTAATAATTATGTTCGATCAAAGGTATCACTGAGACTTTCACACTGCGCAAGGTTTCCATTATTAAAGGGAATAACTCCAGAAGGTCTGGATAACATACTACAAGTTTTTCTACAGCTCTTTGTATTCCACTGCATGACCTTGCAGCACATTAGCAGAAGGCAATGTAATGATAATGTACTGTTGGTTTATTTGCAAAATTTAAATGAATCCACAAATGGGTTAACTGATCTCCGTTGTTTATATTATTAAACTCCAAACCCTGTAAGCAGGAGAATTAATGTAGCTGCCCCATTTTCTTTATGTCTCAAGCCACTGCAAATTCTTCCATTGTCTCTAATTCAATGCAGCATTAACATTAACTAAGGCAGCCGTTCTTAAGGAGTGAGTGGAAAATGGGATGAGCCTCATATAACTCTACTGTAATTTTAACAATAGTTATATTGTGGAATGAAAGCATTACACCCAAAAAGCAGAGGCTATAAGTGTAGTTCTAATTGCAAAAAGAGCACAACTTTTAAACAGCTACTGTAATATATGTAGGTTTACTTTGCCTCAATGATAAAACCCAGAGTTAACTACTGATCAATTATAGGAGCTGGCCGGGAATAAGCAACACTTGCATGTTACCTCAAAAAATAAATAAATATATATATATATATATATATATATATATTATTTTTATTTATCGGCACAGTAACTGTTAAGGGAGGAAGGTTTGTCTTTCCCAGAAGGTTTGTCTTTCCCTGTGGAGACTGCAGGGGCTGTGTTCACTCAGGCTGAAAAGATAGCACAGGTGCTGAAATTAGTCATCGCCTGTGATAAAGGGGTGGGTTGAGGAAAAAGCTCTCTGTCCAAGCTGTATAAAGCAGGAAGAAAGCAAAGTCAACTTGAGGTCAGCTGGGGGGGCTGAAGGAGACAAAAATATTTAATTTGCTTTCCAGAGTTGCCCTACTCAACTAATGAAAACTCATTAAAAACATATTTTTTTTAGATATTCAGACTGCTAGTGGACCAGTCTGCTCTAAACCAGGTATGGGACCTGTTATCCAGAATGCTCGGGACCTGGGGTTTTCCGGATAATGAATCTTTCCTGTAATTTGGATCTTCATACCTTAAATCGACTAGAAAATCATGTAAACATTAAATAAACCCAAAAGGCTGGTTTTGCTTCCAATAAGGATTAATTATATCTTAGTTTGGATCAAACTGTGCCACTGTGATCCCTGTCATTCAGAAAGATCTGATCTGAAGGGGAAGGCCAGCTCCCATAGGGGCAAATTTACTCACCTCCGGAGTTGCGCCAGCGTTGACTTTGCCACACTTCGCCGGGGCGCCACTAATTCAATAAATCCGAAGTTGCGCTCAGGGAGGCGAAAGGTAGTGAAGTTGTGCTAGCGTTAATTCGTCAAGCAAAGCGAAGTTACGCTAGTGATGCTTAATTTGCATACGGCGCCAAGTTAAAGTACAATGGACGTATATGTACAGCAAATACATTACACTACACAAGCCTGGGAAAGCTTCATAAAATAAAATGTTGTTGTAATAAAATGTTATTTTGCCCTATACATGTGCCCACTGTATAGTTTATGTGCCATATGTTAGGAAATGTAGGGGGAAGGAGGGTGCCCCCAAAAAATTTTTAATCTTTTTCAGCCTATCACCCTTAAAAAAGTAAAAGACGCCAGCATTTTTTGGGACTTCAAACATTTCAACTTTTTTTGAAACAAGCCCTATCTACTGAGGTGGCAAAGGCAAGTCTGGCCAAGTCTGGCGCAAGAGGTAACGTTCAATAAAATCCGCACCTTAGTGAATTATCGTAGTTAGGTCCCTTCGACATAGCGCAACTTCACCTGGCGTAAGGGTGCGAAGTAGCGCTAGAGTAGGTCCATTTCGCTAGCGAATTTATGCCAGCACCCGTTAGTAAATCAGCAAAGTAACGAAACGTCACGCTGGCGAATTTGCACTATAGTCTCCATTTTCAACCAACAAGTCAATTTTTTAAAATGATTTCCTTTTTCTCTGTAACAATAAAACCGTATCTTGAGCTTGATCCAAACTAAGATATAATTAATCCTAATGGGAGGCAAACCGATCCTGTTGGTTTTATTTAATGTTTTTTAGCAGACAAGGTATGGTGATAAAAAAATTCTGTATAACAGATCCCATACCTGGAATTAGAAATTTATACATTCTCCATATAATAAGATAATTTATTTTTGATGTAGTTTAGCTTCATGAACTTAATCTTAAACCATTGTGAGGTTCAGTCTCATGGCATCATTATCTACAGTATATCTGTCCCAGATATTGCATAACTTTTTTTTTTTTTTAACAGTAGAATGCCTGAGGTACATTAACCCAGGGAAAGGGTTTCCTTCTCATCTATTACAAGGTGGGCTGCATTACAAAATATTTAGACCAGAATAATAATTTCTCAATCTCTGTGAAGTTTTTTGCCACTTTATCTGGAATAGAAAGTGCAGTTTCGTAAGGCAGTTTATTAAATGTAGCATTATAGAACTGGGGGGGAATCTAAAGATTGGAGGGGTCATTATTAAACCTAAATTACAATCTCGGTTATGACGTAGGCCTTCTCATCCCCCTGATCTTATGTCATACACATAAACATAATGAGAGGGCCAAGAGGGCATTAATCATTATGTGTGTGTGTGTGCCCCAAAAGTGTAAACTCGAATCGTACAAATTTTTCGGATTTGACACCCGAATCACTAGTTTTTTTCAGATTATCGGATGAAACCCAGTGCAGATCACAATAGCTTCAAATTGTAAAAGGGACATCTGCCATTGACTTGTACATGACCTGGATTCAGACTTTTTGCACCTTCAGGGTATAATAAATCTCAAAAAATGTGAGGGTTTTTTTCCCCTATAAAAAAAGGATCAGAAAAAAAATTGAGGTTTAGTAAATAACCCCCTAAGAGTTTATGGGGCAGATTTATCAAGGACCAAATTGAAAATTTGAATTCGAATTTCAAGTTTATTTTAGCGTAATTTGACTAGGAAATAGTCCAAATTCCATTCGAGTTTAAAAAAAAAATGAAATTCCAATTTTGAAATTTATCATGTACTGTCCCTTTAAGAATTCATATTTGACTATTCGTCATCTAAAACCTGCCGAATGTGTGTTTTAGCCTATGGGGGACCTCATACAATCAATTTGGAGTCGTTTAGTGGACTTTTGAAAAAGGTCGATCCTATTTCCCTGAATTTAAAGAATTCGAATTTTTTAATAAATTTCGGGAGTTTTTAGAAATTCCCATAAACTCGAAATGAGTCCCTTGATGACTGTTTATCCTGCAACACTAGTTAAATAGTGTACAGCATCATTCATTATTAAACCGAGAATGATTATCACAGTAGTATATCATAATTTTTCAAATTAAATTGGGAAATTACATTGGGAAACTCTTTGGTGACTGTCTGATCTGAATAATAGCGATGTTGATAAAGTGAGCAATAAAACATTCATAGAATCTTCTCTCTTTTTCTCAGCTTTTAAGAATGCTATTGCCAGACCACATACATTTTTTTTAAAGCTGTTCTCTGTTATTCCATCTATAATTTCAGCAAGGTATGTATTCCTCTGGTTCTTTTGTTCAGTTCACTCAACATATCATTCTAGAGGCCTCACTTGTCTAGGGAAGCCATACATAAGTCATTTTTTTTCTTGGAACCTAGCACCCATCACAGCTAAACTTGAAATGTATAATTCTTTGCTTCACTTCCAGCCTATTTGTCTTTAAAGGAGACTGAAACCTGCACCAGTTTAACTAAACTCCAAGCCTTCAGCAATATCTCAAAAGTTTGAACTGTTAGTCCAGTCACGGAAAGGTATACATTATTTATATTATGGTTATAAAAACCATTGGAAACAATAGAAACAAACACAGGAAACTTCTGTTGTCTTGGTGCTTTTCCCATCAAATGTCTATCTGTGAAGATGCGGAAGGCTACAGCAAACGAGATGGGGAAAGCTCCGGAGACTACGACCATTATAATATGTTGCAGAGATCAGAAAGGGTAACTCTCAGCTCTAACCTGTGACAGTTTAATCCCAGCACTGCTACTGTGCAGGTCTCGGTTGACAATTTGGATACAATATTCAAGGGCAGAGAATTTGCAAAACTCTTATCACCTGCCAACTGAGAGTCAAGGTCACTATCTTGATACAAAGGATTATTTCTTAAAATTATAGTCATGGTGACTGTCTAATAGAAACATTGCCTCAGGCTTCCTATGATGACAAAGTCACTATGAGTCTCAAAAGCAAAAAGTGTTATAAAAGAATACACTGTCATCATACTCAATTTAAATCTACAAGACTGTATCCATCTGAGAATATTGATCTGTTTATAGAAACAGGCTGTAAAGAACAGATATAATTCCACTTGATATAGAAATAAATTAGGTTGCTGGAAAAAAAAACAATACTGAGAAGGCTCGCTGTAAAGATTCAAAAAGAGTAAACAAGTAGGCTTTGGGCACACGTAAAAAAACAGTATTCGTTCAGTGTTCCTCTTCCTTAACAGAGTGTTACTAATATGAGGTCAAAAACATTAAGCAGACAAATTTAAAAAGACTGACGCAAGCTAGATGGTCACATAAAGGGGCCAGATCCATACAACTTATCCTGTCAATTTGTCACAGTGCTGGTGCGTTTTTGGACACTGTGATATATCAACAATGCACAAAAGCAAAGATGTTAACTAACCCCATGTCATGAGGATAGTTATAATGCAGTAGCTGGATTTTGATTTAAATCTAATTCCTCATAGGGGTACTTCTGGATCTGCTTTCCCCAGTACTTACCTCCAGTGCTCAAATCAAGGCAAAGAAGAGCAGAATTGCTAGTGCACAATTGAGTTCTCTACACTTAGAAGGCTGAAATTTGGCTCTTTAAAAGGTTTTTAGCCTTAACTTTTAGCATGATGTAGGGAGTAATATTTTGAGAAAATTTGCAATTGAGTTTCTTTTTTTTTTATTGTTTGTGGATTTTGAGTTATTTAGCTCTTTATTCAGCAGCTCTCCAGTTTGCAATTTCCTCTGGTTGCTGGGGTCCAAATTAGCCTACCAACCATGCACAGATTTGAATCAGAGACTGGAATATGAATACAAGAGGGCCTGAATAGAACAATAACAATACATTTGTAACCTTACAGAGCATTTGTTTTTTAGATGGGGTCAGTGACCCACATTTGAAAAATGGGGAGTCATAAGAAGACAAATAATTTAAAAAAACTATAAAAAAAAATAAATAAATAATGAAGACCAATTGAAAAGTTGCTTAGAATTGGTCATTTTATCATATACTAAAAGTTAACTTATTGGTGAACCACCCATTTAAAGGAGCTGGGTTGGAGGTGTGGGGCTTTTTGCTGCCCTAGTGCTGCAAGTCTTTCAGCGTGCTGCATGGTAGAAACAAGATTGACTGTAGATGCCCTTAAGAAGTCAGGTAAAAGAATGCTTTTACACACTGATACATCTTCAAGTTATGGAACCTGTTCGATATTAGTGATTGACACTTTCAACAAAGAGCAACCCGTTTTTCAAGTCTGAAATCTTAGAGATCAAGAAATATTGTAGATCAGATTATGGCCAAAGAGTATTAAGAAAACTTGAACAGGAGTTGCTATACATAACAGAGGGAAGAAAGTCATTGTCAGTCAAGATGTGATAGATAAGATGCCTGGTGTTCCTTTAGAGATTCCAAATACTACACTTTTGCTTTTAATCATAGTGGTTGTGATCCCCATGGTATGTACAGCCAGAGTTCAATAAAAATGTTGAGAAGGACCTTGATATACCTATGATAGTGTCAGGGCAAGTTCAGCATAACCTTTGATCAAGAGCTAAAGGACATTCTATAATCTGCAGTTAAACTGCGCTGAAAACTTAGATAAAGAAAAGGTAGAAAGCAAAGGTTAAAGCACAATACATTATAAGGAACCACAAGTTTCTTTGGGAGATACCAAATGATAAAGTAGAGAAGCTACAGAAGGCACTTTGATTGAGGTTCTTCTAAAAGTTAATGTAACGTTCTGAGCAATTCCTTAAAAAGTGAAGATTAGTCTGAAAAGAGTAGTTGCATGTAGATGTAAAGAAATTAGGAAATAAGCAGAAATGTTTCCCTCATCTCTAGCAAAAGTCAGCTGGCTGTACTTTTTCCAGAACCATCAATAAGGCAGCGTATACATCACACTCATCACAACTCAAACATAATTTTTTATACACATGTAGGGATGTGAAAATCTTAGACACCCTTACACTTTACAGACAGGCACATCCCTAGTAATATGGACACCTCAGTGGGTCCTTATGGGGACCTTGTGCTTATGTAACCCCTGTAGTTCACACAGTGTACACTAGTGGCACTGTGCCAGAGTATAAAAGGTTTAGGAACCCTGTGTTCTAGGTCCATTGCTTTAGCCCAACCAAGCAGGCTGGAAGGGAATGGGTAGTGTCGACCCTAGGCACCTTGGCCCTAGTAATTAGACAGCTATACTCAATTATAGATCACTCTAGGAGTGATAGAGAGGTTATTTAGCTGAGCAGCTCAAGGCTCCGCCGAGGAGATTAGAGGGATTAATATCCCAGGGTATTATTGACCCGGAGTAAGTAACCAAGTGTTGAGATAGGGATGATAGGAGTTCCCCTAGTCTGCCACTGGAAGATATCCTGAAAACTGGGCAATACCCATCACATGCTGTCAACTTACTCTCTGCTGTTTATTCCCTACCCTGTGGGGATTCAGCCTATACGTGCTATATGCTTCCTTTATGCTGCTGCGTATGTTCTATGCTACATTGTGGATCAATGTGCTGAATGAGCTATGTGCTATTGTTCAATAAATACAGTTCTATGTTCAAAGTTAAAGAACTGCTGGCGCCCATCATTGTGCTATCGCACCTGGTTACAGTTACACTACACCCTGCCTCCACCGCGTTGCGAGGGCTTACCCCTGAGAAAGAGAGCTCATCTGTGGTCTCAGCCCACAAAGAAAAGTACAGTAGCTAAAACTGCCCTCATGCCAGTCAGTTTACTATAGCGCTACACACATTATGACAATTGCTTATATTCTGGTCTAGTTCCTTGTCACATTTTCATAGGACAAACACAGATTTGAGTTACCTGCCGTGCCGTGCATTACACTCATGGGGAACTGGCCCACAGTGATTCTTATTCTAAAAGTTCAATCCAATCCTTAGATTATACATGTTAAGATTCCTACAGTGAAGCTTATACCCTAGGCATATTATGTCATAAGTGCTAGCCATTGTAAACTTAGATAAGGAGTTCAGTGCAACTCAGTTATATGAACTAGGGGTTCATGCCCCAAACATGGGTGATCTGTTGTATAAGGCAAATGGTCCCACAAGATCCAGTCTCTAAATACCAAGTTCAGTTAACCGAACACTACAGGGCTGTTTCTAACTTGCCAGGCATGGGCAAAACCCACAGAAAAAGACTATTGGTAGCAATAGTTTTCAATTCTTACTCTCCTGCAATAGTAACACACAGCAGTATCTAGTACATAAGCTGTAACTTGTATAACACATATTGGACCTACACCACATTTTGCAAAGTTGTAGATGCTTTACATTCATGTTAGATTACTAAACAGAGTTCATTTGACCCCACACAGGCTGACACAGATATACCAAGGCAATCCTGATGTTTGTTTAAAATGTAATTTAGGGGTAAAATCAGGATAATTATTTGCATGTGTTTGGGAATTGCCCCAAAATTAAGCAGCTTTGGGCCACAATAATTACCTACATGGATACCTCTCTGAGACTGCTGAGTATACAGACACCTTGGGGGTAGATTCACTAATGGGCGAATTGTTGCCAGCGACCGATTCGCACACATCGCACCACTTTACCAGGCAAAAATTCCCTACGACTATTTCACTAATATGCAAACGCTGGCGAGTTTTCACTAGCGTTACTTTGGCAGAGCGAGCATTTCATAGCGAAGATGCGCTAGCGTTCGTTTGTGCTAGAGGTCTTGCGCTTAGGCCAGTTTGAATACAAGGGTAATTTAAAGTTGAATGGACGTCTTTATTATAAATTTTGCTGCAAATGCTTGAAGTTGCCTCTTTTTATTACAAATGTCCAAGGAACCTTAATAAATATAGAGAATATAGAGAATTTATATAATGAATTTATGAGCTAGAGATGGTCACATTCAATAGCGAATTGACGCCTGCGCCTCTTAGTAAATTGACAATGTCCCTGTGGATGTGATTTCTGGCGAAAATATAGCGTTAGCCACTTTAGTAAATCTGCCTCCTGTATTCCGCCTGTTAGAAAGCAAATATCTTACCCTATCCTCCTATGACAGACCATGCCTTCAACAACTCTTACATTCCAAAACAGCAATCCTATTGACATGGAAATCCACAGAGCCTTCTACCTCGTGCTTCTGGATTAAACTGATCAACAGTACACTCCCAAAACAAAAATTGACTTATATTGCAGGACACCCTGCCAAGTTTGGGAAAATATGGGTCTGATGGCTGGCTGACCCACAAACATGCAGTGCAAGGTCTATTACTCATTGCATAGAACCTTTTATTTATGCTGTCTTGAGTACTTTATGCTGTCTTGAGAAAGGGGGTGTACTTTTCTGGTCACCCCCTTTCTTTCCTAGATACTGACCCCTTTCCTCTTCTCCAATCCTCTTTCTTTGCTCCTGCTATTTAATTTTAAAAATTCAATAAAGAAAAAAGTTGCAGATACAATGTATATATAGCACAAACAAGAAACCAATATCAGTAGAAGGCCAGTATCACATGAAAGCCCTGTTGTTACTTCTTATAGTATAGCTGTTGGTAATATACTATATTAATGCTCTGAAACTATTCGCAATGAATTCATTTAATATGATGCATTGAAGAAGTGATGCTATTAGGAACATTTTATGCACCGGTACATAGAAAAGTAATGCTGCAGTCCCAGTCTGTGGTGTTCAAGGTGTCTTGTTTCATTTTTCTAGCTGGCTGTATGTTTTCTCTCCTCAGAGGAACATACCTGGGAAGTCAGGCAGAAGCAGGTAGTGTTGATAAGTAACCCAAGCAGACAGCTAATTATGTCTGGATGAGAGCGGCTCCGGCAGACAGAGGCCAACTCTGACACAGCTAGCAGCCTCTCTGGGGGTTTATACTTACTTGCTGTGCCTTCAGAAGGGAATTACTTCCTTTTTATCTCTCTCTTTTTAATCAGAAATGTGCATAATTTCTGGCACTTCCTGTCTATATATCCAGCACTTATTCTTTTCCTCTAGTTTCACCATGTTTTATATTTTTTTGTACCCCAACTCCCTCACACACACACACACACCCCGTACAACAATTACTATGACCTGGTTTCTTTATTTTCTCAGCTCTCAGTGTCATTTCATAGGTTTTCTTTTCACCTTTAATTATCCTTTAAGGGGAACACCGTCTTCCAAACCATAATTTGATAAAGAGAACCACATAACACAGAAACCCCTAATATATCCATCACAGTTACCTGTTTGTTTTTTTCAAAAAGTATGAATAAATGCCATTTTCTATGCTAAAATCCAGCTGTTTAACAGTTCTTCTCTTTCTGAATCATTTGAAATCCTGGCATGGAAGGAGGGACTTAAAGGTGGCCATAGATGCAAAGATCCGCTCGTTTGGCGATGCTGCCAAACGAGCGGATCTTTCCCTGATATGCCATTAACAGGCATGGCTATATCGGGGCCGAACGATCAGATTACGTTGTGCCATGGGCTCCGGCGGGATCGGTAGGGTCAAAATCAAACCTGACCGATCGACCAAACGACCGATCTCCGCCGGACGAAAGATGTCGGAACACGCCACACACGATCCGAAAATTGTACAAATCCTCGATTCGTACGATCGGATCTGTGTGTCTATGGCCACCTTAATACTGATGTTACAAATTGTAACAACTTCTCCACAGCTTACAGACAACATGCAGGAACTACGTAACCCACAATGCATTGCACTGTTTCTTATTAAAATCACATGTGCAGGGAATTGGAGGATGCAGGCTGAGGACAGATGGCTGTTGATACAAAGTAACAGTAGTCAGCCAGCTCAGCAAAGTAGTCAGACGGATCAGCAGGAGAGCAGGGGGCTAGGCTTAGGGAACTGTTCCAAACCCTTAAGAATCATGAAAAGTCTGCATAGTTTTTAATTGATTTATTAATTGGTATATTGCAAAGTTGCTTGAAATTATGTTTACTTTTCAAAAAGCTTAAGTTATGTTTTTGTGGAGTTCCCCTTTAAAAACCCCCTTTTAATCTTTACTCTCACTGTTTTCCCACCTCTTAAGTCAACCAGATCTTTTCATATTTTATATGTAAGCCCTCAGCTTTATCAACTGAAAATAAACGGACTAGATATTTTATATACAG
The DNA here is from genome assembly GCF_017654675.1 of Xenopus laevis. Lineage (NCBI taxonomy): Eukaryota > Metazoa > Chordata > Amphibia > Anura > Pipidae > Xenopus > Xenopus laevis. The sequence goes on along the minus strand of NC_054377.1, from coordinate 119,292,250 downwards.
GCCCCCTTTCTAGGATAGAACGGTGAGGATACTGTTTTAGAGTAGAGAGGACCAGGTCTGAGACATCCATTTATTACATCAGGATTTCTCAAACTGCTTTGTGAAGTTCACTTGGTATGATTCAAGTGTTGCCCAAATTTATAAAAAATATGACTAAGAATTTTAGCACATATTATATAATCGTGCATTTCAATTGTTCTTGTTACTACTACTATTGCTCCCCTCTATGGAGGCAATACAAAAATGTTTGCAGAGACGTTTACAAACACCAAACTGCCATTCCAATAGTGGCTTATTAAACAGGTGAGGGCTGGGTGATAAAATATTTAGAACTGATGCATTATGCAATTTCTCAGTCAGAGGGGGAAGCTTCAAACCTTCATTTTCGCCCGAAGGCCCTTCTTGTGTAATTCCATTCTTGCTTATGTTTTTCATTCCCAGGGCTGATGCTGAAATGGTCTCATCCTGTAGACTTTAGGATTATACTAACTCTGGCATCTGTACTTTACTTTTGCATAGCCAACTATGGCTGTTTATCATACCATTAAGAACTAAGCTCTGTTTAGAAAGCAGTTCTCTGCTGCAGGGCACCTCCAGGCAGTCCCACCAGAACTATCTGTAAATAAAACAGTTACATGGACTAATTCACTGATGACGATTCATCTTAAAGGGGACATATACCTTTATTTATTACTTGCAATAAATACATTCCTCATTGTATAAAATAGAAGAAAATGTGGTTGTTTATATACCTTCCCAATCCAGTTTATTTACAAGTGGGAGACAGTGGGTCCTGGCACATTATACTCAGTGGGAGACAGTGGGTCCTGGCACATTATACTCAGAGGGAAATTAAATGCTAATTTAAATATAAGAGTCTCAGGACAAATGGAAGGTATAACACAGGGCTGTTTCCATGAATACAACAACGAAAAAAGTCAGGAAAAACTAGTATAAAGCAACAAGAAATGGCGCAGAAAAAAAAACCTAAAAAAACCTTTAATACTTATTCAAGCTGGTAGAGAAGCTGCTGTATATAGTACCTGTGAGTTAAATGAAAATTACAAACATGGCCAGCTGGATGTTCCAACTGCTTCATATGAATCTCCCTTCTGCCATGCTGCCTTCAGTAGTTAAAGTTTTACCAGCCTCGCCTACTCTGTACCTGGTTGGTACATTTCCCTGTCCGTAAAGTCAGCTGTGCTCTGATTGGACAAGCTACAAACTACATATATCCAATCAGAGTGCAACTGATCTCTTCAGCATCGTGGTTTGGAGGCGGACCTAAGCAATCAGTCCGTGATTAAAGGAACAGTGCAGTCAGCAACAGAACAGGTTTTATTTTGTTATTATTTTATTTTTATTTTAGGGGTCAGACGGGTTTGGGGAGGCTCAGCCTCCCCTAGCCTTATTGAAAATCCGCCTATGCCCACACCCGTCTATGCCCAAACATTTCAGCTTAGACTCTCAGCAGTAAGGATCAGACTTTTAAAAAATCATGAATTTTTCGGAATTTATTAAACCCCCGAGGATGAAAAAGTCCGAAAATCCGGCATCTCAGAACTGTCAAGTTTGCATATAAGTTAATGGGAGAAGTCCCAATGATTTTTTGAAATGCGCTGGGTTTTTGGCAATACTCAGAAGTTATCAGAGTTGTCGGGTAAAATTTGGAGTTTTAAGGTGAAAAATCTGGAAAAATCGTGAAAATCTGATTTTTCTCTATTTTTTCCGCAAACAAAATTATCAGGAAAGTGTATTAATAAATAAGACAAAAAACCTGTGCGGATTTGGTCTGAGTTTTTTTCAGAAAATATTGAGATTAATTCGGACTATGATAAATAACCCCCTTAGTCTAACAGGTGTAGAATAAAGTGTCTGCATAGTGGATTGCATTACTCCTTTTCCTTGGTCTAGCCAGAAGTGTTCCACAGCAATGTGTCTCCCATCAACATTTAGCAGTGTCACATTTCTATTATTCGGTTTAATCTACTGTATGCATTCAATTGATGATCTACAAGCAAGAACTGCTGTATAACTTACTTGGGCAGTGGCAGGCTCTATAACGTAGACTATACAAAGACATCCATGAAAGCCTTCAGCACCAGATCTTCAGGTGTCCAGTTAGACAGCACTGTTATAACTAGAAACTGGACCCCATAAATGAAAACATCTGGGGCAAAAAGTATTGGCCTGTCTGCAATATTAACCATAAAACTATATTAATGGAGGACACTCCTTACCAAATTAAATCTAGGGTGCAAGAGTAAATGCTCTAAACCAAATAGAGTAATATTAACCATATCCAGAAAATGTAATAATTATCCGTTTCATCTGCTGTATTACAAGGAACACCATGTAGATAAAGTAAACATGTTCACCCTACTTTTCACTTGCTGTAGAAGTGTAAGACTTTCAGTTTTCAGCCTCAGTATTGCTGTGATCTGATGTTTTTTCCTTTAAACATCTCCGCTTTCTTCAAAGCCTAACTTCCAATTATGGCTGCACTGAGTGAAGGAGACAGGGCTAATGTGAATGTATTATATCTCCACATCTCTCTATGACTCGGCAAGGTGCCGTTGAACACATCAATACTAAAACACCACTCCTGAGAACCTCACTTATAGGTTTTTTCTCTTGAGGGACATCCATCAAGAAGTATTTCACTCATTTTTTTGCTGTGGTTTAAAATAGAAAGACTGATTTCAATAAGCATGTCTGTGGATATAAAGGCACGAACCGGTGTAGTTCACTAACTGGAGACATTTCTACCTTCTCCTTTCCCACATCTCAAAGCTACTTTATTGGAAGACCAACATCGCAAAATATATTATATGAAATATAAAAAAAATGGGAAGACAGTACAGTTCCTTATTTTTGACGTGCTGAAAAACAGTAATTCCCACATGGAGTCATGGAGGTTTGAACCAAAGAGGACCTGTCTGTAGAGTGACTGTAGATCATATCTTCTTTATAACTAGTACTGAAATCAATAATCCTACTATTGGGGTAAAAAATGTTTTGCTTATTTAGTGAGCATAACAGGTTAACTTCCCCTACAGGTCAAGAAGTCCCTGGTTAGTGACCTATTCTAGGAGATGGGTCTGCTAGAGATTTAGAGGTGGAGGTTGGCCTCAGTACACGAGTCTAAGACTCTAACAGGGACCCCATGAAAGAGGTTAGCAAGTGACATACCTGCATCCTGTTATAATACACTCCAGGGATTGTGTGCAAGAACAGTATTGTGCTCCATCAAGGAGAAGTAGTGGGGTGGTTAGTGTTGGGACCACAGATAGAAATTAACTCAGACCATTACTTATCCCTGAGAGGTTTCCACTAGAGGGGACACCAATCTGTCTCCAATCTGGTTTGCTTATTATATACTGGCTGATATTGTCATGCCGACCAATCACCTCAACCATTGAGCGTAATATGGAAGTACCGTTACCTAAATCTTCAGTTTATGGTTAGGAACCACTGGCTCCCACTTCTTTAATTCATTATACTGTCACAGCACTTAAATTTTACACTTCCATCATAGGGGCAAATTTACTAAAGGGCTTATGTTAGCGTCAATTCGCTAGCATTACCGCCCACAGGGATATCACCAATTTACTAACGGGGCAGGTGCCAATTTGCTAGCGAAAGAGACAGACAGTAGGGGTCATTCACACTCTATCGCCAGGAGACTTTTCAGTCTGGCGAAGGGACGTTACTCTACAAATTCACTAAAATGCGGATTTTACTGAACGCTACCTCTTTTGCCAGACTTGCCAGCTCAGACCAGGCGAAGTGCATTGGAGTGCATAGATCTTCCTCAATCTTCTGTTACTTACATCATATTTTGTGAGTAAAAAATGCATCAAAGTTCAAAAACGCTGGCGTCTTTTCTTTTTTTCAGAGTGATAGCCTGCAAAAGTCCTAAAAAATTCTTTGTGTAACCGGTTTCCCCCATACATTTTCTAACATATGGAACATTAACTATACAGTGGGCTCATGTGTTGGGCATTATAACAACTCTATTGTCTTTATAAAGGTTCCCTGGACATGTGTAATTAACAGTGGAAATGTAATGTAGATGCTGCAACATGTAACATAAAGACGTCCATTCAACTTTAAATTTCCCGCCGTAGGTAAATTAACCCGAGCGCAAGACCTCTAGCGAATTTGCTCTAGGCAGAAAGGAACTCTAGCGCATCTTCGCTTTGAAATGCTCGCAGTTCAGAAGTAACGCTAGCGAAAATTTGCCAGCATTCGGTGCCCAGTACAAAACTCTGCATGTTAGTGAATTAGCATTGTCTGGGATGCGATTGGTGTGAAGCAAACGCTGGCAAATTTAGTAGATCTGCCCCTAAGGCTCAGCTGAGAAATAAAATTGCAATGTAAGAAAGCGTTACAGTTCAGAAGCTGTGGTGCTATGGGAAATCTCCTGACTTGACGTTTCACAATTACGCTTCAGTATGAAAGAATCTGAGGGCCCTAGGCAAGTATAATCTAGCAATCATCAATCTTTGATATGTATAAACCAGAATCAGTTTCACCAGTAAAGCTGGCTATAGACTCAAAGATCCGCTCGTTTGGCGATCGCCAAACGAGCGGATCTTTCCCCGATATGGCACTAACGGCATGGCTATATCGGGGGTAATTCGAACGTTCAACCATATGGTCGAACGATTGAATTACGATACGCCAAGGGGCTCCGACGGGACAGTTGGGTAAAAATCAAACCTTCCCGATCGATATCGTGGCCAGATATCAATCGGGAAGACCCCATACACAGCTGTCAAATTGGTCTAAATGACCAATATCGCCAGCATTATCTGCCCGTGTATGGCCACCTTTAGTCTGAACAGTCATAAACAGATCCACCAAAATAATGTCTTGTGTAAAATGAGCTCTCTTAAAAGCAACAGTTGTGCTAAGAGATAGGGATCAAAATAAAGCCAACCTCAAGGCTATTAATATTTTGTAAAGCTAAAAATTCTGTCAAGGGGTACTATTTGTTGAAATAAAATAGTGTTCTGAGGATCTCTACATATTACTATGATATCCTGCATCTTTAGTCCAAATATGCTCTACAAAACAAGAACAATCGCATTATAGAAGTCCAGCATGTATATTATTATTTCAGATCCCTTGCATCACTGACTATACTATAAATATTATCAGACAGATTATCACCAACAATTTTATTCCAAACATATCACACTGATGGATGAGAAAGGTCCTAATAAGTATAATGTGTTTGGAATAAAATTATATATACATATAAAAACAATGTTCAAATTTTGCACTGTCTGGGATATGGTTCTACACTCGATGATAAACACATCTCAACAAAAAAAAAACATGGCAGTGTTGTATTATTGTAGATCTCAGCAAGATGTAATTCTTAGAAATCAAAACATGACTTGTCTTAATCGAGCAGGAAGCTTGTAATAATTAGCATTGTTATAGCAACGACGCATGAGGAATGCATTGTGACACATGGAGGGCCTAGCTCAGCAGCGCACGTCAAAGCTACTTACTTCAGTTTTCACCACTTCCATGTCAGTTTTAGGGTCTGCTAACAATAAATAAACAACAAGCTAACAAGAAAGGCTGTTTGCCCAGTGAAATAATAAGTGGTATATAATATATTGATTATAAGTAGTATACAGAATATACTGTATATATATTGCCCTAATTAGAAGTCACCAAGGAGTTCTCTTACCTATATGTCAGTCATAGACTCCACAGTAGCATGCCTCCCCTAAAATTTCGCCGCACTAGGCCCGGGCCTTTGTGGCCTCACCACAAATTCGGGCCTGGCCGCGGCTTGTTTATTACCAAATTTACCTAAATAATGGCAAATATATATCAACATCAGCTAAGTATGTCAATGTAAACAATTACATTTATATAATATTTAACAATTAACTTTCTTGTAACCTCCAATAGCGCATAAGGATGCAAAAAAATGTAACCAAGGTTAAAGGTCACCCCCCCAGGGGAGCCCCTCCCGCTGCAACACTACACAAATACCACCCCCCTACATCACTACCCTCACTCACTCTGGGGAGGACGGGAGCTGTTCAAGGTAGAAGGGAAGACCCCCTTTACTTCATTCCTCCTTTAACCCATCGCATCTCCACCCTTCCTCACAGGCATCCCAGGAAACTATAACACCCATAATTCCTAAAACACTCCTCTGGTTGCCTACTTCCTAGCCCTGTTATGGCCCTGCCATTCCTGGCTCACTGCCCCTGGGCATTTGAGACCGTAGGAACCTACTGACAATGTTCAATATACATACAATCTAAAAGCCATGGTGACCATCATATGCCAATTCTAGTCATGGCACAATCTTCAAGGAATTTTATGTTCTACCTGTGCTTATGATACATAGCTAATTAAGATTCACATGGATAGCAAAGTAGATGTAATGAAAACCATACATTGCATCCGTGTAGCTTTAACTTTTAGGACAGAGGTAACGTCACTTTATGCTAATATTTTGATAATTTCGTAGAAGCCCTAATTTTTTTTTTTTTTTTTTTCAAGAGTAAGAGTAGCCACACTGAGCATGTGCAGTGTCATGGACACTAAAATGAGGTCTAACAAACAGAGAAGAAGCTGCAAATGATGTCAAGGGGTACTATAGTTGAAATAAAACAGTGTTCTGAGTATCTCTAAGGATTACTATGACATACTGCATCTTTTTTCCAAAAATGTTCTATAAAACAGGAACAATAGCAATATAAACGTTTAACAGTGGAAATTGCTCTTGACAAATTGAAAGGCACAGATCATTATTATTACAGGGCTGTTGAACCTTCACACTAGTAAAGCAAGTTCAGTATATAATGTACAGACTGTGTAGCCATATTCTTTTTATAGACTTTATTTCTCCTTTAAAGGAAAAGTATACCCCCAAAATAGTTTACATCACATTAAGTGGCATATTAAAGAATCTTAATATCTATAACAAAAGCCAGCGCCAGGACACAGGACAAAACAAACATAGGGCAATATTGTTTGGTGTATATGACCCCTTTTCTTTGTGCTCGAAGATTGTTAGTTATAATCACTACACTAAGGGGCCGATTCACTAACTTCGAGTGAAGGATTCGAAGTAAAAAAACTTCGAATTTCGAAGTGTTTTTTGGGCTACTTCGACCATTGAATGGGCTACTACGACCTTCGACTACGACTTCAAATCGAACTATTCAAACTAAAAATTATTCGACTATTCGACCATTCGATAGTCGAAGTACTGTCTCTTTAAGAAAAAACTTCGACCACCTAGTTCGCCATCTAAAAGCTACCGAACTCAATGTTAGCCTATGGGGAAGGTCCCCATAGGCTTTCCTAATTTTTTTTGATCGAAGGATATTCCTTTGATCGTTGGATTAAAATCCTTCGAATCGTTCGATCAAAAAAACTTAGGAAAGCCTAAGGGGACCTTCCCCATAGGCTAACATTGAGTTCGGTAGCTTTTAGATGGCGAACTAGGGGGTCAAAGTTTTTTTTAAAGAGACAATGCTTCGACTATCGAATGGTTGAATAGTCGAAGTCGAAGGATTTTAATTCCCAGTCGAATATCGAGGGTTAATTAACCCTCGATATTCGACCCTTTGTGAATCGGCCCCTAAGTGTAGACCCTTCTTCACCACCACCATAGGCAATATATACAAAGGATTTTTTTAAAACTCTCCTTATATTAAACTATCCAGATGGGTACTCACAAACAGATTATGCCCAAATGCATGTATATAAATGCTCAAACTCGAAGCACGCCTCCCAGTGTGGGCTGTAGGATAAATGCAGCAGCAATAGTGTACAAATACCTTTTTATTTTTAAAAAAACAAGTGTTTAAAATGCACTCACATGGCATTCACAATTTGAATGCATATCTATGTGTTGTCCTGTTGAGAACCATCCCCCAGTAAAATGTCCGCACAGAGCCTTTTGGCCAGAGCGCTCAAAGTGGCTTTGGAACTCCTAGCAGCGCTCTTTTCCTCGTGTTAACCGATGGGACGCTCTCCAGTGACGTCACCAGCCTTACGTGTTTCGTCTACGACTTCCTCAGAGGCTTCTGTCTGTTAATTGGCTCATGTGACCTAACAAGTATGGTTTGTTTGGTATGTTTGTGTGCCACGCGAATCATACGATCCCAGGGAGCGGCCCTTGTTTTTTAAAATGGCAATTTTCTATTTATAATTACTTAATGGCACATATTACTAAAAAATATATATCATTATGAAAATGGTTTATTTACTTGAAGCAGGGTTTTACATATGAGCTGTTTTATACAATATATTTTTATAGAGACCTACATTGTTTGGGGGGTATAGTTTTCCTTTAAGCTGATGTGGATGTCAGACTGACGTTTACATAAACATGATGGCACGTTTGGAATTGTATCTCTGGAGCTGCCCCCAGCTGTAGACTTCCTCAAAGCTTGCTGGGAAGGAGATACAGTATTGATAGGGACACAATAGAGAAAAATGTCAGTGGAAGGCCAGAACTGTAATAGGTCAGTACATTGCTAGACTGATGAGAATGGAGATCCATTTTGGCACTTCCTAAATAAAAATGAATCATAACAACCTCATTCTGACAATCACTCAATCTAAAAATGAGGGCCAGAGGCAGACTTTATAGGACTAGATGCGGAGAAGTACCATGCTGGTATCTTTGCTTATGCATTCTGCGCTGGAATTGTTGCCTACTAGAGGTTGCAGGAGAAAGGAAAAACATGTCTTGAAGTAACTGTATGGGCCCTACTGCAGGCACATGGAGTGATTTTGGAACTGAAACGTGTTTCTGCTCCCGGGCCGATGGGGTGGCTCCAGGTACAGGCACATGAGAAAGCTGATGCAAGTGGTAAGGCTGATTTTTGGCCTGGATTTATCAGCCCTGTGTTTCATTAGCCTTAGCTCACTTACATCTGTGTGACCTGCTCTCCACACCATGCAACAGATTTTGGATCCAGTATAGGCCCTATCTTCTTGCTCTAATACCAAGAATACAGTATCTCTATAAGCAAATTAGTTTTTTCCCATAATTCCATCCTATCCATACATAAACATTGGTGTATCAGTCATCTTGCTCTATTTCCAGGGTTATTCAAGGCCGTAAAATACGTTCTATACCTTGACATTCCCAACATTTAAAAAAAACTACGTGCTAATAGTTAGTCTTGACAGATTTACCCTTTGACAGGACTGAAAAGTTCTTCCCATCACCTCAAAACACCAATTTTTGAAGTAAAAAATTTACCTGAAATCCTCTAAGAATCCTCACATTGCAAATATAGATTTCTCATTTTTTTTATTCACAGCACAATATTAAGCCTGATAAATTAGAAGTTTTTTGCTTAAGAAAAAATATTTGGGGCATTTGAGATACTTCTTGGCTATACTGAGTGACTGCCTTTCTAACCCAATGCCACTAGGACTATTTGTTTTACTTCAATAAAAGTTCAACTGAAGACACCCCTCCCAGTCATGGTGGCCAATTAGGAATGTATCTCCAAGGGTTTGCAAAACCCAAAACATTTTTTTTATATATCAGGTAACTGTCAACCAGGGACCAACTTTCCATTGCAATCATTGTAAATCAGCTAAAATGTGTGATTCTAGAGGGGGGATTTGATTTTGCATAAGTCCTCACCAGTTCTAGTAAAGCCTCTTTCCTAGCCGGCGTATTTATCAGCTGAGATAAGTACTGTAGCTGTCTTCCAACATAAAGAAAAATTATTTTACCTTCACTGATGTGCTAGTTTCAGTGCCCCAATTTACATTGGCATACATAATGGAAAATCAGTCCTGTATTATAAATCCTGCTAGCACATAGCCTCAGGGGCGCTTCTATAATGAGGCGGCCTGAGGATCTTGCCTCAGGCGGCAAAATTTGGGTTAATAAAGGGGCGGCATTTTAACCACTGTAATAGACTGCTATTTAACACAATGAGGATGGTTAACTTGCTTATGTAAATATGCGAGTAACCAGGGGTGCTAGCGTGCGGCGTAATGCGCCGTCAGTCAGTTGCCTCCAGGCTCCTGCCGGCCTCAACTGTCCTGTGCGGCGTCACGTGCGTACCTGCGCATCGCTCTGCTGCGTCCTGCTTACGTGACATCACCAACTCCGCACATATGTGATGAACTCTAGAGCTGGGTGTTGACTTTGGAACGCGGACCGGCCTGGTGGTGGCTGCAGCTGCTGCTTCTAATGTGCATACTCAGGGCAGGCAGAGGCAGAGCCGCAGAGTTTATTCAGAATCGATCAGGTACAGAATATTTGCCAAATGCAGTGATTGACCGCTAAGTAAGTGGTAGTCAGAGATACAGAGTCAGAGAAGGAACTTTCAATGAGACTGGCATATGTAAATACTAATGATGTATCTGTACACAGTCCAACAGTGGCAAGGAAAATCCTTTATCCATTAGGTTTGAGTTGACTGCAGTCATTTCCATGTAAAGGTCTTGTTCACTATCTGTGCAGATATTGAGTTTCAATGTTTCATGTTATTATATTTATTTATAAATCTATATAATATATATAAATATAATAATTTTTTGCTAGTACTGCCTGTTATTTGAATTTTCTACTGTGTGTGTCAAAAGCCAATATTAATAAAAATACCAATATAAAAGTCACTTGCCCAGGTGCCCCTGCCTGTGCCTTTATACTGTATATACAAATTACCAAAATAAAATTGTTGACAATTCATAAATAATAGTGTCTTAAGTTAAAAAAAAAGTCTGTTCTTCAGAGAGATTTTTACAGTGCAAGGTACTGTAACTTAAAGGGATTCTGTCATGATTTTTATGATGTAGTTATTATTTCTAAATGACACTGTTTACACTGCAAATAATTCACTCTACAATATTAAATGTCATTCCTGAACCAGCAAGTATATTTTTTTAGTTGTAATATTGGTGAGTAGGCGCCATCTCAGGTCATTTTGCCTGGTCATGTGATTTCAGAAAGAGCCTGCACTTTAGGATGGAACTGCTTTCTGGCAGGCTGTTGTTTCTCCTACTCAATGTAACTGAATGTGGCTCACTGGGACCTGGATTTTACAATTGAGTGCTGTTCTTATGTATAGTGATATCACTCCAATTTGCAGTACAGCAGTAAAGAGTGAGAGTGAGAAGTTTATCAGAGCACAAGTCACATGATTGGGGGCAGCTGGAAAATTGACTATGTCTAGCCCCATGTCAGATTTCAAAACTAAATTTAAAATTTTTGAGAAACTGATTTTAGTGCAGACGGATGTGTTTTGAAAAAAACATGTTTTCCTATGATAGTGTCCCTTCAAGCACTGAATGGGAAGGCCTTTTATAATCCTCATAATTATTTTACACTTTATGAACTATGATGAGAAGCTGAATTTAGACTAAGGTAGTAGGAAAGTAGGAGTACTATTCAGAGAAGCAAAGTGGGGTAATACATTAAGGTTAATTTACCTATCCTGTATGAGAAAGGCATGGTGTGTTGGGGCGTGGCTTGGAGGTGTGATATCGGGTGGGGCTTGGGACATGGCACAGGGGCGCATTGCCATGCTTTCGCCTCAGGCAGCAGAAAGGCCAGAATCACCCCTGCATAGCCTGCCAACAATAGTATATTTTAAAGCACTCCCTTAAATGTTTTTGTCTCACATTGCATTTATTAAATGATAATGTTTTACAGTTTTCCTTATTGAGAGAATATATTTCTCCCATTTCCATGAAATGTTTTGTTTAAGGATAATGACACATGGGGCATTTATGTGATGGGTGATCTGAATGCTGCATTTTAGTAGTTCAAAAGTGTAAGGCCCGAGGGCCCCGAGGTAGTAAGGACCAAGGAGGAGGTAACAAAGTCCGAGTTCGCAGCACAGAAGGAGTAGGCAATAGAATAGTCGTAAACAGGCAGTAGAATCAGTTCAGGCAGACGAGGTTCAAATACGAGAGTTCAGGCAAGGTCGGTACACAAGATAATCAACAAGAAACACACCCAGGAATCAGCAAGCGAAAACCTATAATTGGGCACTGAGGAGACTCTGAAGCTGCTTTAAATAGGCCTGGGTTTGGCGCCAATTTTGGACGCACTGACGTCATGACACGGACGCCGACGCACTGACGCCAGCGTCCTGACGCCAGCGTTCCGACACCGGCGACCAATTCGAGGGCGTAAAGACGCCGATGTCATAGTGCTGCGACCAGCAGGATCCAGGAGGCCGCCATCTTGGACGCCATCTTGGCCGCCATCTTGGGGAGGATTATCGGTTTCCATTACAAAAAGCTGAGCACCAAACATTCTGAAATTACCCCTAAAACTTGATCTGACTTTACCTGCAAGCACTTGTGCCAGTCAAGCAATAATCCCCTAAGGGAAGGGTGGTATTTTTTTTCCAGAAAAGGAGATAACCCTAAAGTCAACTCTGGTGCATTGTATTACAGATGATTTCAACACAAGTCTGTGGGAGGTGGTTTTTAGGTGCTACATGTCTCGGGTACCTTCAAAAATGGCACGTGTAGTTCCAAAATGCCTTGTGTGCCATTTCTCTATAAGATCCCCTTGATTCAAACCTTTATATTTTATTAGTAGAACAAAGTAGTCCCTGTGCTGTTCTAAATGCCCGATGAGGGAAAATCACTCATGGCTAAATTGGGTATCAATGTAGTACTGCAAGTAATGTTTGTCTAGCCTCTTTTACAATAACTTGCAATGATTTTTGAATGGCAGCCTCTTGTTTTGTTTTAAGCAGCTGAAGAGCCTCTGAGATATGTTACCTTTTAAAAACAAATGTATTTTCCCTGAAAATTTTTAAAAAATATTTAAATATACCCCACCATATAATTTTGATACCCCTCCTGTTTTCAAAATGTGTTTGTGCAGCAATTAGCTTCTAGGAAGAGGAGGTTTCTATCAGCTTCTTTTATCTAATTGTTTTGAAGCAGCACTGGGCTTGTTGTAACTGTTTATTAATTATTGTGCCCTGTTGTTGGGAAGGTAGACACACCTCACTGGAAAGTAGAGGCTGAGGGGTCATAATAAACCTCAAGAAAATTAAGGGGTAAAGTACTGTTGTTGATGGGGCCACATTTTTATTTATTAAAATTCTAAATTGCCTTTTTATGATTTGTTTGTGTCCAAAAGTCAATCAGGGGTTGTAATGACAAATGTGATTGTTTTGGGCTGAAGACCAGGCCCGGATTTGTGGCAAGGCCACATAGGCCAGGGCCTAGGGCGGCGCAATTTCAGGGGCGGCCCAGCTGCATCAGTAACTAGCACTGGAGACTCACATCAGTCTCCAGTGTTGTTCCCAAGTGTTAAGATATGCGCGCGCACACACTGAGGGGGAAGAGGACGACACCTGGAAGGGGAGGGACATCGCTGGACAGGGGGAAGCGGAAGTGGAGGAGACAGTGCTGGACAGGGGGAAGCGAAGGGGATGGCACAGTGCTGTTCCCGAGTATTAAGCTATGCGCATGCGCACAGACAGAAAGCGGAAGGCCCTGGAAGGCATGGGGACCTAGATGGACAGGGGAAAACCGGAAGTGGAGGTAACAGTGCTGGACAGGGAAAGCGAAGGTGACAGCACCAGCAGGGGAGCGGGGTGATGAGTAGAGCCGGCCTAGGGGCGGCAATTTTGTAAATCCGGGCCTGCTGAAGACCTGATTCACCAGAAAGTGTGAAATCAGCATCCAAAATCTGGCTATCTCTGACCACCTTAAGTAGTAAATAGTATAATTCCCTGCAGATATGCCTATACCTAAAGACCAGAAACTAGGCAGGGGTTATATTAATACTGAAAGCAGATTTAAAATAAATAAAGACACAGGAGGCACAATACACACCAGACCGTGTTAACATTTGCGCGAATCTATAAAATTTAATGCAGTGTAAAACCATACTGTTGACTTGCCAACTACAATGCTGTGTTATTTTCTGGCATTTCTAATTTCTAACTGACACACAAAAAAACTATTTGCAGTATTGCAGATATCTTACATCAGTATATAAAATGCATTTTCATCTTCGACAAGATCCAGACAGGGGGTCATTTAGTTTGCAAGTAGGCTGGTACTGCCAACATGTAAAGCCGCTGTCACCAGACATATATTCTCAAGTACAAGGGGTGCAACCTTCTCTCTGGCTCCTTTCCTGAGCAAGCCTGGAATAGGAATCAGCATTTTCAAAACCAGTAACCCATTTGAAAGACTCTAATTATCACTAATGGTGGACAGGGGAGATTGAAAGGATGGGCTTGAAAGAGCAGACACTGATTACAAAGGAGCAAAAATCCCTATAGTGCTACCATTCTTGTTAAATCCTGGAAGTGTCTGGTCCTGGAGGTTAAGCCCCTGTAGTTAGTCTCCTCCAAGTGCTGTGTCATGCCAATGACAAATTAAAGTAATTAACAAATTCATAGTGGAGTTTTTTTTCCACTTCTCTCTTTACTCTCGGTTCTAGGTGATGATGCTGGAGAAGATGTTTCCATGGTAACCAAAATATTTTTAGTGACAAAAAATGAATGTTGAAATGCGTGGGGTGTAAGGAGCTTCCTTCAACCACGTAACTGGGAATATCGGTTTGCTAGTGTTAGCGAGCAAGGATGCGGCAGGGGTGCAGTTATCCTCAATATCCAAACAGAAGCAGAGGTGGATCAAGCAGTAGCACAAAGAGATCTGACGGAATTACGCATCCACTTACCAATCTGCTCTTCCTCGTATATTATAAAAATGTGCATTCATTGGGCCCCTAGGGACAGGTTAAAAACCTAGTTTGTATGTGCCTCTGTAACTATTATATATATATATGTAAGTGCACTTGGTATCATGTTGCTTCTAAACATCAATGTCTTTGAGTACAGTTATATTCCTTACAAAATAGACTCTATTATACCATTGCTGTTAAAGGCCAAACTAAGTTAATGAGCCACTGTGAAAATTATTTCTAAATCACGTGTTCCATTATCAGTACTGTTTGTGTAGGGTGGAGCTTGGACATTTAACATGGTAGAGCGGCTTTCTAATACAAGCCAAAACATTACGACTCTCTATGCAACTCTCCTAATGGCATTCATCATTGGCATGTGTCTAGAATTTCTCTATGAAAATCAACCCGAGGACTGAAATAGAGAGAACATATCTGCTGCATTGCCAGATTCAGCCATCAGATGGCTTTTTATTTGGCTTGTGCAGTAACCCAGTCTGTTTATGCTATGTATGCTGTTGAAGCTGTTCTGCATGAGAGGTACTGTATGGAATATATATTTGTAGTAAAAAAAAAGAGGTGGCTCCAACTTATACAGGAAAGTTGGGGGCCCAAGTGAAACAAATAGGTCCAAGCTGTGATGGTCCAGCAGTTGCAGTTCAATAAAAGCTAGAGGACCACAAGTTGGACATACCTGATTAAATCACACAGCAGTTGTAAATATATTTATTTGTGGTTTCTTCAATGTTTTTGACCCCATGCTAGTCATCTGTTGCTTTTATCCAGGCCATATACCTTTTTCTGCCCTAATGCACATGAATATTGAGTGTAACATTCTAGAGGAACCATTGTGAAAGTATATAAAACAAATGTAGCTTACTTGTGCTTTACCCATAAACCTATAATTTTCAGGTATGATAAGGAAACTAATATCCTTGTCATATACAATTCTCCAAACCTTTGCAACAGTATTTGTCTATCGATCCTTGCAGCAATTAAGGGGCTGATTCACTATGGGTCGAATATCGAGGGTTAATTAACCCTCGATATTCGGCTAGGAATTGAAATCCTTCGACTTCGAATATCGAAGTCGAAGGATTTAGTGCAGAAAATTCGATCGAACGATCGAAGGATTATTCCTTCGATCGAACGATTAAATCCTTCGAATCGAACGATTCGAAGGATTTTAATCCAACGATCAAAGGAATATCCTTCGATCAAAAAAAGTTAGGCAAGTCTATGGGGACCTTCCCCATAGGCTAACATTGACTTCGGTAGCTTTTATCTGCCGAACTAGGGGGTCAAAGTTTTTTTTAAAGAGACAGTACTTCGACTATCGAATGGTCGAATAGTCGAACGATTTTTAGTTCGAATCCTTCGATTCGAAGTCGTAGTCGAAGGTCGAAGTAGCCCATTCGATGGTCGAAGTAGCCCAAAAAAAACCTTCGAAATTCGAAGTTTTTTTACTTCGAATCCTTCACTCGAATTTAGTGAATCAGCCCCTTAATGTCGAATTAACTGTCCAAATATATCAGTCTGTGATATTTACATTGGTTAGGATTCTCCCACTGATACTCAATGGATCCCCAGATTCTATATCGTATACAGACCAAATTTGGCCTTTTTTTTGCAGGATTCGGAATTGGCTGAAAAAATTACGTGACTTTTCATCACACAAACAAGGAGGTCAAAAATGTTTCCCACTTATGTTCATATGCAGATTAGAGTTCGGATTCAGCTGAATCTTTCACCAATAATAAGGAAAATGGCCGGATCCTAAAATAGTGGATTCGGTGCATCCCTAATACAGACAGCCATATATTCTCCCACTGATACTCAATGGATCCCCATATTCTGTATATAGACAGCCATAAATAGAAACATCTAAGTAGTATTTCTGGATTTTATCTATGTGCTCATGGCCGCTAAATATACTCGCTCTTTAGTAACCTGCTATGCAGCCCAGCTATGAAGGAGGTTAATGGTGCAAGCCTATGAATATACCGGTACGCCTCTGTATATCATAATGGCTTTGCATGTGACAGCTTCTGGCTGAGCTCCTCTGCATGTGTTCATTGTGCCTGCACTTTTCACTCTGTGTGACATTTATCTAAATGAATATTGTCGGGCCGAAAACAAAAAAAACAGATGGAATGATCAGAAAATAAAGGTTGCAGGTAATAAAAGCTAAGCAATCTCCCATCTGAAACACTGAGGATGCAGGGTTTATGAGGTTGTTTGTTCCACAGCAGCCCTCTTGCCTTCCTCAGTTGAACCAGATTGTTTAACTCTCTCGAGGCCAGAGAGCTTAGAGAGCTTTTTATGATGTTAAAAAAAATAATATAAATTTATTGGATGCAATGCAGTGCAGAAAAGCAGCAATATGCTTCCTCTGTAATGGATAATGTTTTGGGAAAACAACTTATTCCTACGCAGTGGATGCCGCAGCCAGGCATGGCATACTGACTTTTATTTGAATAGATTATTATGGAGGAGTTTTAAGAGGAGGTTGTTTCGGAAGCTTATTGGGTCTATTTATCAACGGTGCAACATTTCCACAGAAATGACAAATTTGCCCTTTTCTTTCATCAAAGGGAAATTTTCCCAAAAAGCAAAACTTTTGTCCGTGTTTTAGTTTCACACAGATAATGGTGTTGAAGACAAGATGCCTGATACATATTCCCAATCCCTGCACCCCAAACTAAGAACTCCCAGAGCTGTGAAAAGTACAGTACTATTATCAATATAAAAATACTGCTGCATCCACATTTCCCTAAAGCCTTGTATTACAGGTATAGAATCTTAAATCCAGAGACCCATTACCCACACCACTCCAAAATATAGGAAGGCCATTTTCCATAGAGTCCTGTTAAAGTAACCTAATAAAGTATCCAATTTCGTTTCTCTTTATTTAGTGATAATAATAAAAATGTTGACCCACTGTGTTTATATATTTAATATTATACTGGGATTAATACTGGGCATTTTATTTTTTATAATATTGTTTTTAATGTCTTTGCTCTTTGGTAAACAGTAATTTAAATTCAATAAAACACTACACAAGTCTATGCATTCATATGGAACTGCTAAACTATTGTTTATTGTGCTTCATGGCACCAATTTAAGATGTAAGGGACTAGGAAAGATACTGTTTAATCATGCATTGTGCATAATCATGGAAGGTAGTTTTGAATGGAGCACAAATGGTGGAAAGGCTTATAATGAAATAGCTTTGAAGAAGAGGTGAGTTTAGCAAAGGATCATGGCATCTGAGATGATAAGAGGAAATTTAACTGAATGCAGTAGGAGTGGCTCTACTAAAGGAGAACTAAAGCAAAATATAGAATATGGCGAGAAATGTTGTATTTTATATACTGAAGTTACTGTACCAGCGTGGAGTATTACTGTAGTAGTACTGATCCATGGCATGAATAATCTACAAGAGCTTACCATGGCTTACCAACCGCTTACTACGCTCCTCTACTGACCTGCTACTCAACTCTTCTCTCATTACCTCCTCACATGCTCGCATTCAAGAGACTTTGTAAGGGCTGCACCCCTCCTCTGGAACTCTCTCCCACGGTCTGTCCGACTTTCTCCCAACCTTTCTGCTTCAAGAAATCTCTTAAAACGCACTTCTTTTGAGAGCCTACCCTCTGCTTAACTACCAAACGCAACACCACATACAGTACCACATTTCTCACCCACTTAATTCGATCTTGCTCACTCCCACACCTTGTGTAGTACTCCCTTCCCTTTAGACTGTATGCCTATGCATAGGGCCTTCCTCACCTTTTGTACCGGTATTGATTGTGATGTTTGTTACTCCATATATTCTATGTATGTAATTCATGTGATGTAGTTGTATAATCACATTTACTTTACAGTGCTAAGCAATATGTTGGCGCTATATAAATACATGTTAATAATAATAATAATAATAATTATTATATAGATGCTAGAACATCTTTTTTGCGGGTCATTGACACTGCAAATGCTCACTGTGTCCTGGGCAGCTGTTGAGAATCTACGCTTAGAGGTCTTTAGCAATCATCAAGCAGAAAATTAGGTTGAAGCTGATACTACAATTATTACTACTACTTATTACATTTCAATGCAAGATTCACTCATTTCCATGTAATGTAGTCACAGCTAAAGGACTGATGTGGCCTTGAGCTTGGGCAGAAGCTCAGAACATATAAGGTCAGAGTTACTAAGGTTCCAGTTGTGTTTTCCATGCAAATTCGACCTTTCGGGTTGTATTTTTTGGTCAAAACTCACATTTTGGATTAAAAAGAAAACTCAAATTGTTTGGATTTTTTTTCGAGATTTATTATACCCTGACCCTGAAAGTAGCTTGAATCTGAAAATACACCGCTAAAACCTGTCGAGGTCATGTAGAAGTCAATGGCAGAGGTCCCTTGAATAAGTTGAAGATGATTGATGTTGGAGTTTTTATCAGAGGGTTTTGCCTGAAAACTCTAATGATCTGAGTGATGAGTTTTTTTTTCACTGAAAACTCGATCAATTCGAGCTTGCAGAATCGGGTTTTCCCTTTTACGTTTTTTCTTAAATAAGATACCTCGAGTTTTGAGTTCATTTGAGGTAAAAAAAAAAAAATCTAACACTTGACCTTTGATAAATAACACCAATGTACAGTAGGGGATCAGACAAATCCTTCCCCTGTTTTTCTGTTTGTGACATCATCAAGCCCAGTTACAGGCTGGAGATCCATCCGATTGTCTGGGTGCCCCAGTGGATCCTTGGGAGAGGGGGAGTGCCTGACTTTGGAGCGAAATGTATAGGGTTTCCCATAGAGCTTAGAAAGGGATCCCTGCTGCAGAGATCCAGATCTGTGGAGAGTGACACAGCTGCTAAAAGAAGTTCCAGACTGTGGGGAGACAGTCACTTGTGAACGAACATTTAAATAAAACACAAGAATCATTTTTCCCTTTTCGTGGGTGGAGGTCGGCCACAGCTTTTATTAAAACCATGTTTGACAAAAACCGATAACCCTGTCATTGCCATGTTATACCAAGCCCAGGTTACCACAGATGCCAGCCAACGCAGCGGGCATTTAAAGAGGAAAAAACCCACCGGCAATACCCAAATGGCAAGGACCAAAAACAATTACCAGCCAACAGCTGTGGCAATAATAATATTAGTTATATAACACATTCTATAACATTAGGGTTATACCGTTAATAAAAAGATATGGGATGACTTTGACGTAGTTGGCCAGCTTAAATATATTGCAATATATGGACAAACAATCCCTGTTTTGTTTAAAGGGTAAGGCATTTTTCAGTAGCAGTATGCACAAAATGTCTCTGTCTTAAATATATTGATAATGGGTTGAGTGCAGAGGACTCTTGTATTTGTCTATATTAATTGCTATTTAAAGAGACAGTAACCATATTAGGGTTATACCGTTAATGCAGCATTTTTGGCCCACTTCAATGTTTAGTTCTCCTTAGAAAGGTATCAGTTTGGTAGTCCTCACAGTAGAAAACTGCAGCAGTCAAACCCAAGTGTTGGGAACTATGTTCTTTTCAATCAGAACTACTTAATTCTTAATTCACTTTCAGAATGAGCCATTACATACATTTTCTCATTTATATGAGTCTGGCCCTAAAAAAGTAAAGTTTTTGAGGAAAAAGTGTTTATCTTTGATGGGGAGAGAGGATGATGAGGTCAGTATAATGCTCCAGCAATGTATTTGTAGAGCTGTTTATATGGTGAAATTGTCAATAATAATGAGAGAGTATGAACCCAACTAAGACATATTATGGTTGAAATTATCCATTGCCATTAAACCCCTGTTAGGCTCTATTAATATGGTATTATTAATCAAGCTTTTAAATTATGTTAAGTATTTTGCAAAAGCTTCTGATGATCTGAAACCATAACATATTGACTCCAAATGGACTTTTTCCCAGAAATGTTGTCACTTAGACATGACATAGAATTTGGTGCAAGCCTTAGCTATTTTGTTTGCAAAGCAACCATCCACAAATAAAGCAATAGTGCTGCTATTTATCTTAGCTGTTTCTGTGAAAACCACATTTTCTTCCTGGCATAAATAGGACCAGGCATTTCTCTCATCTCTAGCAGCCAATCAGAGAGTAAAGGGCTTCAGTATACAAACATTTTTAACATTAAAGGACGTGTCTCTGCATGAAACCAACTTTATCCCTCTGACTTGTTTAAACTTACATTTACTTGTTAGGATATGTTTTTCAGTGTTATTTGATTTTCTAACCGCTAAAATAGATATTGCAGATTACTTTGTGGCAATAAAAGCGCAGATGCATTTGTAATGTAGCTTCACAGTCATTTCCGCATTGTAAAAATATTAGAATATTCATTATGATATAGTGGTAAAATAATTTCTGGATAATGCTTTGGGAGTAGTTTTGTCTTCAGCTGGTGTGAAATGTATTGCAGCTTTATGGTTATGTCTTCTATTCAAAGAGCAATCTTATCTTACTGAGCAAATATCAGTTGGATGTTTTTATGGAGAAGGTGGGGAACATCAAAAATCAAGAAAAGAATTCTGAGGGCTAAAAGAAATCTACCAGTCAATGAATTGACTTACCCTTTTCCTTCATTAATATCCAATGAATATTAGAAGAGAGTAATTACACTAAGACATTCTACAGTAGAACATGGAAAAGATAATAAGCAATAAAAGAGAAGAGCTGAGCTGGTGGAAGTCATTGAGAGCCACAGGGAGTCACTGAAAGCCACAGAACTGAATGTGACACATGCCAAGTGTTTGTGCTTAAGAAATACTTAGCCAATCTAAGCGTCAAAAACTTTTTTCTTCATGACAGGCACAAAAGTGGGTGAAGCATGTGAGGGATGGGATGTTATTTAGGGGATACAGAAGCATTGTTAAAGGTTTTGGAAAATTCCCAACTGGCACTAAGCTCTACTGAGAGTACGCTGCTAAAGAAAAGACCTATAAAACTGGATAATTTAATAAAGTAGATTCTGGTCACATTTCTCATTTCCTGTGTAAGTTGGTATTTGATTTGCACTAGCTCTACCAAACAGTGAGTAATAGTGGCATTGTACTCTGGGGCACAGAGCAAGACAAAGTGGATTGGCCCAGCTCTGGCCCATTCTGAAGTAGCCTTCATGGCTATGTCAGAATATTTAAAGGAGAACTAATCCCTTAACTACAAATATGATAACAAATGTCATAATTTATATTCCGGACTCACTGCATCAGTCCAGTAAGCATCAGTAATGACCCAGGTCTTCAAAATTGCAAAGGAGTTCATCATCTTGGATCGTATTAGGAGTGTCAAAGACACTGCACATGCTCAGTGGGCTCTGGGCAGCAGAGCAGAAAATAAGGTTGGCCTATCATAGAAGCTGATGTTACATGGCTTATTATTAAATTCTGATGAAGAATGCACTGGTTTCGGAGCTGCCATGTAATGTGATTCTGAATTAAATACTAATCAGCCTTGATCATATTATGTATGGCATCTTGATTAAGGTTCTAAACCATGAACCGAAACGTCAATGCAATGCATGTTTAATGATTTTTCCAATAAAAAATCTTCATATAGAAACGGTGTGCGTGTAACCCTTGGACTATTATATATATAAAAAAAAAATATATATATATATACCTGTATATATATATATAATACTGTGAATCGATCAGGAAAATGACAGCAGCACAGAGCTTTGAATCAGCAGAAAAGATGACAGGGGAGCTACCGGGGGCATAATCAGCGGCACATATATTCACCGCTGAAGGGTTGTGGTTGCCTTGGCTGGTACAGAATACCAAACCATATATGTTGAAAATTTCTCCCTTACTTTGTTAAGACGACTGCCTGCTAGATAGTTAGATAGTATCTAAAGTGGTCAACCTTTCTCCATCGTTAGCTTAATCGTTTTTATTGCTTCTCCCAAGGATTGGCATCTATACATGTATGTGTTAATACCGCTGACTTGTCTAGAGACTTGTCACTTGTAGCAATAACGACTCTTACCCATCACTCCTATCTCTCTATATCTAGTGCATTCACTGAATTGTTTTTGCTTCCTCTCTTTGACTTCTTTTGTGTGTTTCCTACTGGTTCTAACCCCTACTGCTTTGGCTTCATTACTGTGAATAGCGATGTTGGCCTGAGAAGACATACTGGGCCTGTCATGCTGTACTGTTAACTTAGTGGAGGATATTTGCCAGATTATTAAAATAATGCACTACATCGTATTTCTAAATTTTTGCAATTATAAATTGGCTTGGTTCATTATTTTCTTCTGTGTCGGTGCAGTAGCAGCTATTTCTTGGGGCTTGAAGTTCTTTTATAATTGGAAAGCTGGACAGAATTATGGATCCGCAGTTGTGAAACAATTCTGCAGTTTTTACATGAAGAGCACCTTTTTCACTTTCAAAATTTCCAATTGATGCATTTATCTCTAGTTACAGATAAAGCAAATGCACCCTTAAAATTTGCTTTAAAAAGAAGTCACATGACATTTTGTTAATTTTAATGATCGGTTTTCCTGGGTAATGTGCCGTGATGGATCATTAGAATGGAAGTGAGCGCAAGTTTTGCTTTTTTGAAAATTAGGATGTTTGATATAATTTTTTACCCTGTGATCACAACTTTGTTTCAGATTTCTTTAGCTCTTTAACATTTAAATAAATAAATTCAAACAAGTCTTTGCATATGTATTTGGGAATGCATATGTGTTGGCAGCTTTCAAATATAAATCAGTAAGTAGACGTGGTTTAGTTGTGCTTTGAGAAGACGTTAGTACAGATTGGAATCCTCTTAATGCAGAAATCATAAATAACACGTTGGTGGATTTAAATGTATTGTTTGGCACAAAATATTCAATAAATACAAGTTGCATTACACTAGGGGTCTTATTACAGGGGCATTTCACATAAAAAAATATTTTGCATTTAGATTTCCAGTTTGGAAATTCAACTGTTATAAAGTTGCTAAGGTTTCATCAACACTGGCAACTGTCCAGAGGGCTGGAATATGAATATTGCATTGTCAGAATAGACCTAAGTTGTTTGCTTACAGGGACCTTAGTTCTAAGCTAAGGTAAAAGTCTTCAGAAATCATTGTATCTGAAATTGGCCTGTTCCACTTACAGCATTAAGGAGGCAGTATGAGCTTAGCTTAAAGGAGAAGGAAAGTCTTCGTGCACTTGGGGCTGCAAAATGTTAAATGTAGTCAAACAACAGCTAGAGTAGTGTTTGAATCTGTCTAGAGGAGGTGGGTAAGTTAAAGCCTTGTAAAGAAGCACTAATAGAAACACAGAAGCACAAATAGGCACATGGAATTATATTTGGAACACAGGGAAGTAATGGTGGTGGTGTGAGAACAGTATACCATATAAAGAGAATCCACTTCTAAAATTAAATATATCTAAACATAACCAGAACCAGGCCAATTAGTATTTGTGTCCCAGTTTGCACACCACCATCCTACTTGGTTGGCAAACCACCTTACACCCCCTCAGTTCACACACCACCTTCAACACTCCCCCTGTTCAATCTGCATGCCACTTCCCCACACCACCACTGGGTCACCCAGTCACTCCACCAGCCAAGAAACATGCCTCTTCTGCCTACCCTTAGATCTGGTCCTGAATGTAGCAGAAACATTTTTAGACACAGATCTCCAGATACCTAAATAACATGTCCTGAAGATTACAGACATTGATAGTCTTATCTTACTACAGTATTGATCCAGGGACCAGTCTGATTGCCCTGTAGAAGATAGCCAAAAGTAATTTTGAGTACTGGTATGGGACCTGTTATCCAGAATGCTTGGGACCTGGGATTTTCCGAATAATGGATCTTTCCATAATTTGGATCTTCATACCTTAAGTCTACTTAAAAATAATTTAAACATTAAATACACCCAATAGGCTGGTTTTGCTTCCAATAACAATTAATTACATCTTAGCTTGGATCAAGTTCAAGCTACTGTTACAGAGAAAAAGGAAATCATTTTTAAAAATGTGAATTTGATTAAAATGGAGTCTGTGGGAGCCTTTCTGTAATTTGGAGCTTTCTGGATAACAGGTTTCTGGTTAACAAACCCCATGCCTGTACCTTTATTTGTTCACCCCTAGAAGGTAAAACTATTATCAATTCCATAACATATATTGCTTTTTTCCTCCAGAAACACAGTTTGATTTGCTAACATTCTCGCTAACAGTATTATCCAATTTTTATTATTCATACCCATTTCTATTTACAAAAGCTGGCAAACCAGTGGCATCTGAACAATGAACGCATGCATTAATTTAGAATAATTATGTCATAAAGAAAAGTCTTTTGTGCTATTAAAAAGTGCTGGGGTCTAAGGATTCAATTGGGGGTTTCATCCAACCTTCCATTCCATCTGTACTACCTGACTGTAACATATTAAGGCAGTCACTTAACAGTCATTCTAGAGAAGCTTAATTATCCCTCTAAAGTCTGGTACAAATAAAGAACAGAATTTAGCGAGACTAAAGGGGTAATTGACTGTTCCCCTGGCATACGCACATGAGCACTAAGGGGCAGTCAGCAATGCATTTATGGGGTAGCCGCAGGTCTGCATTCAGAAGCGGAGCACAGAGACCTATGGCAATTCTACATTGAAAATAAATGACCTCTTATGTTTCCAGTCTACATTCCCCCCAAAATAATTATGATTTTCTAAGAGCGAAAAAATGAATGTACAAATTAGTAATTACACAAGACAAGCCGCTAGGACCCTTCAGCTATTTGATTCTCCATTTAACAAGCACAATAAAACAACACTGCTTTTCCAATACAATCCCTTTCTATAGCCTCAGCAGTAATAAAGTAAATCCCAGCTGGCAGCAGGTTTGCTGCATTCAGACATGTTTCTTGGAAAGGCTACTGTTCAAGAATATCATGCCTGATATATTTACGTAAGACACTATGTAAATACACATCGCCCTATATAAATGAGAAATGGCATCTGCCTGTCAGTGCTCACATGCCGACGAAACGTGCAGCTATGTTTTTCCAGGCCAAAATACAGCCGTGTGAGAACTGACAGGCAGATGCAGTATTTGTGTTAAGCTTCTGTGTGTTTGTTTTTGCCTGTTTTTTTCATATGGGTGCTTCCATTACATGTAGTTTACAACCTGGATGTTTTTCATTCATAAGAGGTACAGGTATATGGGGTGCCGTTTGTCCCAAATGCATTCTGTATACAAAACTATCCGTAATACACAGAATGAATGTCTCTCATGTTATATAAGTATTTGTGACCATACACAGATAAAAAAATATACAAAAGACTTATTTCTATTAAAGAATGAAAACAAAATCTGGTTAGTGCACAAAAGGATGTCATTATATCACAAACTCCATTCTGTACAGTTTAACAAGCAATCTGTCGCACAAATGTATAACCTCCATGTAACGGACACACTTATGTGCAAAGTTACTTACAGAATGAATTATGTAAAAACAAAGTTGGACATAATATATAATAGTGTAACTAACTAGTGCTTGTCAAGCTAGATTTGACTGACAAAATAGATATCTGTGACAGGAAGCAAGATTTTATAGTACAGGATTCATTCTTTCCACAAAATGACAGTTTTGTTTCACAAAACTGATAAAATAACCATTCTGTGAATCAACACTGTCAGTCAAATTCCTGAACCAATAAGAACAAAGCTTATTGCCATATACAAACAAGATGAGAAGTGGCCAGCTCTGCTCCACATGGCTAAGGCAAAGTATCTGACCTGCTATAGTGGGCGCCCTCTAATGTCCCCTGTGCTGCATAGTAATAAACATGAACAAACCTTTCCTAAAAGAGCTGCTGTTAAACACTACAGGTTCATAAATGGAAGTTTTTACAAATGGCTGAGAAATACAATGCTGCACTTATAATGATTGTAGAGATTGAAAAGTATGCAAAACTTATAT
The DNA here is from genome assembly GCF_017654675.1 of Xenopus laevis. Lineage (NCBI taxonomy): Eukaryota > Metazoa > Chordata > Amphibia > Anura > Pipidae > Xenopus > Xenopus laevis. The sequence continues at coordinate 119,265,611 of NC_054377.1, read as the reverse complement.
AAATATGATCATTTTAGGTGATATGGCTATTCTTATTGTAGTAACCTGCTTGTGTGGCCATTTTGGTTAAGGGTATTCCTGCTGTTTTGCCATTATCTTATGACTCACTCCTGTTCCTCTTCCTGTCTAAGCTAAGAGCAATAATGGGACAGGCCACACCCACCTGCCATCTTCTATTAAATGTACCAGAAGTTACTGTGCTTGTCTGGCTGCTTTGCCTGACTCTCAGAGACAGTTTTGTATATAATAGTTAGATTCCAATGTCTCCTCCTAGCTGTAATCTTGCACCAATTAGCTTGTAGTAGTCTCTTAATAATGTGCTTAGCTATAGTTCAACTACTACATAATAGATGTACAAATGGCCACACAAGCAGGTTACTACAATAAGAATAGCCATATCACCTAAAATGATCATATTTATGTTTTGCATACTTTTCTTTTTCTACAATCATTATAAGTGCAGCATTATATTTCTCAGCCATTTGTAAAAACTTCCATTTATGAACCTGTAGTGTTTAACAGCAGCCCTTTTAGGAAAGGTTTGTTCATGTTTATTACTATGCAGCACAGGGGACATTAGAGGGCGCCCTCTATAGCAGGCCAGATACTTTGCCTTAGCCATGTGGAGCAGAGCTGGCCACTTCTCATTTTGTTTGTATATGGCAATAAGCTTTGTTCTTATTGGTTCAGGAATGTGACTGACAGTGTTGCTTCACAGAATGGTTATTTTATCTGTTTTGTGAAACAAAACTGTCATTTTGTGGAAAGAATGAATCCTGTGCTATAAAATCTTGCTTTCTGTCGCAGATATCTATTTTGTCATTCAAATCTAGCTTGACAAGCACTAGTTAGTTACACTATTATATATTATGTCCAACTTTGTTTTTACATAATTCATTCTGTAAGTAACTTTGCACATAAGTGCGTCAGTTACATGGAGGTTATACATTTGTGAGACAGATTGCTTGTTAAACTGTACAGAATGGAGTTTGTGATATAATGACATCCTTTTGTGCACTAACCAGATTTTGTTTTCATTCTTTAATAGAAATAAGTGTTTTGTATATTTTTTTTCTCTGTGTATGGTCACAAATACTTATATAACATGAGAGACATTCATTCTGTGTATTAGGGATAGTTTTGTATACAAGATGTATTTGGGACAAACGGCACCCCATACAGGTAAGCCGCCCATGCACGTTCCAAATCTAGGCAGGCTGTATTACATGGCTCTGTCAAACTGCATCTTCCCTGCACAAGTAGCATAACCATGTAAATGCCAATAAGCCAACAGGCGGGATAGGGTCATTATTGCACTTACAGTGTCAAATCAATTGATCTAATGAAGGAACACTGCTATCAGTCAAAGCTGACTCATACAGCTCTGTTCTAGGTGTCATTGAAGTAGCCATATATAACATGCAGGCATAAAATAAATCTTAAATCGCTCATGTCCTAACTGAGAACTTATTTTAATTAAGCTACCTTTAACTAGATGCATACATTTATGCCGTAGAAAATAGTCAGTACACGATCGATCCTCTCTAAGAAATATTGTTGTGTGCCAGATGTCACCACTAAACTAGCATAATATGCTGTGCATCAGGCAAGGCATCAATGTGATCTATAAATGCCATAAAATAGTGTTGCACTTCCACTGCTGATCTGAGAGTATGTATGCTTTGCACATATATGTAAAGTAGAAGGTGGTTTTGCTCAGGAGATACATTTTGCTTTTCCCAGATACAGACATTGGATTATTTTTTATTCCTCTGCTAAAATCCCCCTTTAAATCTGTCAGTGTTCCATTGTGTGCTTTCTTTTTCCCTGTAATGAAATGCAGCCTTTATAAAAAAAAAAAAAAAAAAGATGTATACTGTATGTGAGGGGAGAGATAGGGAGTGCTGGAGCAAAGAGGAAGATATGGCAGAATGGAGAGCAGTGAATGTTGTACCATACTGAATGCATAATGTTTTATGTGAATTGCATAGTAGAATTCTCACAGCGACTGTGACAAACCCATACAACCTCAGTCTATATTCCGTCTTGATGACTAATGTCATTAGTTTGCCTGATAGGATTGGAAAAAGTTACATTCCTTTCCAATAAATACAATAATGAAAAGCCTACCTTTGATTTCATTACACAAATACACACACACAGGCAAGGAGGCTATTGGCAATATTTTCAGTACACGTTTTCATTTGTTTAGCAAACAAATGAACTAATACAGCAGGGAATTGCGTTTCTATACAGTTGCAAGAAACTACAAGCAGCTACATATCTTGAGAAATTGTTCTAATTATTCAGCCATATTCTCTTCTCCCTAGTTGAGCAGAGGATTCTGGCAAGAATATTTTCTACCTGCCACAGTAATGATCAATAATAGAAGTTTTGTTTTTTTTGCAGATTTCTAAAGCATTCTTTTGTCTATTGAAGGTATCACTGTAAAATAACGTTTTATTTTAGGGCTCAGACATTTTGCACAACGTTGTTTGCAAAATCTTTAGATGTAAGTGGTTTGCTTACAAGCCAGAAGCACAAAGACTTGCAGAGCTTGATATTCCATATTCCAATTTATACCATATTCCATATGTATGCGGTTGACCATGAATGCCACAAGGTCCAAGAGCATTCTTGGTTGGGATTAGAACTGTTTTTTAGGTAGGGCAGATATTCTATTAACCATGGGTTAATAGTTTGACAGTATCTAATAGTGAGTACAGTAAACTTATTTGTTGAGTGGTGATATACAGTAGTCCAAAGACTTTTTGACTTACAGCTACTAGACAATGTATATCATAATTTGGATGTATGCAAAAGCAGTCAAAATTGCAGCCCTCCTACTGTTTTTGAAGTGAATCTCCAGCATTCCACAACTGCCAAGGTTTGGGAATTGCAATTAACAGTTGGAGGGCTCTTTAATATAAAGTTTCCTGGATTGCAAGAGACCCTTTGAACACAACCTGAGAGATCTTCATCACAATACAGTGCACTTGCTCTTTGCTCCATCAGTCCTATGACCTTAGATCTCCTACAACTATTACTCATCCTAAATAGTTCACATTGTAATTATTTAAGACAAATAAATACAATTTTTATATAACCAGCCAACTGTTCCACTAAAAATGCAACAGCCAATATCTGATTACAAAAGAAGTCACTTACCCAGCCATGACTATAAAGAAGTCCAGTCTATTCCACGTATCTCCAAGGTAACACTTCTTCCCAAAGATCCCCAAGGCCACCATTTTCACCACCATCTCCATTGCAAAGAAGATGAATATAAAGTCATCGAAGACCTGATATGACCCACGGGAAGAAAATATAAAAATAATCACAATACATTTGAAATTTTTTTTATCACACTCTGCCCAACTTGTATGTTTTATCATGAATTATAAATCACTCAGGGAAAGCTGAGAATTTCATTGCAGCTTTAACTGTTTAATCCTAAATGGTGTCAGTGTGTAAAATGCTCAGATGAAGTTAAGTGCAGGGACATTATAATGTTTGCAGGCTCAATGTCACCTCTCGTCAAGCCTTTCTTGTAAAGCTAGCAGGCCATTCTTAAAAGACTCGAGTAACCTTTAGTTGTAAATACTGTACATTAACATATGGCCATATATTAGCATATATAGAAACAGGATTAGGATGAATTAAATGCACAGCATTTCTGGTTAATTAAATCACTGAAATCTGACCACTCAGTCACTTAGCCCTGACCTTAAAATGATTGAAAATTGCTTTACTGCTATCTGCACTTAAATGAAAGTACTCCAATGTAGTAGAGACATTTGCCCATTAAACAGAAATATGATCAGTAGAGTCATCTTTCTGTAATTATAAGTCTGCCTGAGATTCTGTAGCAGACAGTGGTCTCATTTACTAAGGCAGGTGCATATTTGCAGCAGTGAAGCAAGCCACGCCAACCAGTGAGCCCTAGCCCCCTATCCTTGATTTGTCTAGTGTAGTTGAAATAACAAAAGCATTTATGGTGTACATTTGTGGCTTTCTTTAAAGGAGAAGGAAAGGTTAAAACTAAGTAAGCCTTATCAGAAAGGTCTATATAAGTATACCAGTAACCTCCAAAGTAGTGCTGCTCCGAGTCCCCTGTCAAAAGAAACAGCACATTTCTTTCCTTCTATTGTGTACACATGGGCTTCTGTATCAGACTTCCTGCCTTCAGCTTAAACCTCATTGCCCTGGGCAAGAGCATGCTCAGTTTGCTCCTCTTCCCCCACCCCTCCCTTCTCTACTGTAATCTGAGCCCAGAGCAGGGAGAGACTCAGGCAGGAAGTGATGTCACACCATGTTAATACTGCAGCTCCTATCCTAAAGATACAGAGAGTTTCTAGTGCTTTTTACTCAGGTATGGTAAAACATTCTACAGAATAAATATAGCATTCTAGCTTGCACTATTGCAACTAATCTATTGGCAATACAATGCCTCCGTAGCTTTCCTTCTCCTTTAAGACATTTTCGGTTCAAACCCCACTATATGGTCTGACATTTGGTTAAGCCCTTCCCATACTCATAATAAGGTTATTAAGCTTTAAAATATATTCTTGTAAAATTCTAAAGCAGAATAGATGGGACAGCAAATAATCATTCACCTTACAAGCAGACCTTTAGGCTTTGCTCCACTAACCACTGGGACAGCTCTCCAGTTTGGAAAACTCTGCTGTAAAGGGTTGTTTAGAGAGTCACTACTTATACGAATGAAGTTGACTCTATATTAGCATTGGCCAATGATATTTAGACCAGAAATTATCCTAGAGGACCAGGCATTGCTATTTTACAAACCTAAAAGAATACTCATCACCAACAAATCTAAGTTAAACGGTGGTACTACTATGTTTCCCTTGTAGTAAGAAGGTCCTAGTTTTACGTGATCTTCCATTGCCATTATTGGTGGAAGTTCTATCTAAGTAAGGAGGCACATGTTGCATAGTTTTCATGGTCAGACTTACTGGAACTGTAGTGATGTCCATGCCACAACTTGTACTATTTCTTTGGTGGTGATTGTACATTTGTATGTTATTCCACTGCCAACGTGGTTTGCCAAGCTTTTCCTAAGCATCCAGCCTACTGGATTGCTTCTGTTGTTAGTACAACAGTATGTGGTATGCAAAGATCTCATCGCAACAACTTCATTGCTATTTCACACATAATAGAATATATCTGTAAAGAACAGGTCCCAGTTGTTCAACTTACTTGAAGAATTTGGCATCGGTCTGATGAGCAGTCGACATCTTCACAAGGCTGGAACATTCCGAGGGTTACACAGTTCAGAAGAATTACCATCATGCTAAGACACTCGAACCAAGTAAGAGAAGGAAGGTCAAGGAAAATTCTCTGTATGAATTTCAATGTCTCTCATCTTCCTCTAACCCCACTGAATGTCTCTTTATTGTACAGAACAAACCATTTCAAACAGTTTAAACTGTCAAAAATCTAACCAATTTAAATTTAGGTATCATAGCAGCATTATCAAAGTTTAAAATGATTCCTAATAATGCCTTTTCGTTCCTTTTTGCCCATAATTCTCTAACAATATCACAGATAAACGTAAATTAGAGGTTCAGCATCAAGACTGCACCCCTCCCCTCTTCCTTCCCATTTGACCCAACTTAATACCACCAGACCCACCCGAATAAAAACTGCCAGACAGCTTGGTTGGAAAGAGAAGGCCACAGTTGTTTACTTATCAACCATAGCACTAACATAAATTAACATGTGTAACTGCCAAATTGTAACCAAATTGTTTGTATAGCAAACATTTCCTTACCAAACAATCTTGACTTACTCGCGTCAAGAGGACTGACCCTGCTCCCAAATGTAAAGCCTGGTTCCTGACTCCTTTCTCCCCAGCCCTAAACTGAGGCTGCCAGCCTTCACATCAGAACCCCAGGCCTGCAAAGCTACTTACACTCCTTGTGAAATACCCCATTTAACTTCCCCTGGGGCTCCAAGTAAAGATACCCTCCACTAATGGCACAACAATGCACTCATAGGAAGGGTGGGCTGCTGTTCCTTCCACCATCCAGCATTGACTGAAGAGGTAAGGTGCACTTCACCCTGTGTAACACTTGTTCTCCATTCCCGCCCGTGTAAATGAAACTGGCCAATCCACCAACCCCACAGATATTGTAGGGGCACCTTCCTAGGCCTATCAAGCTCTTCTTCTATTCACTTCTCTATGGGTGATTGGGACCCCTATATCAACACAAATTTTACAAGTAGCACATTTGTACAATATCATTTCCACACATTACTTATTTTGTACTTTACTGCATGGCCATTAAAATGCATAGCCTGTCCTTGCGTACAGTTCAAATTGAATTTGATGTGGGTATATGTTATTATGCATGGAGAGTCCTAGTCCTATTTTATTCTATATTTTTAAATAAACCGTAGCTACTGTATTGTTTTTCCTGGACTGCTATTTAGGAGTGACATATTATAGAAATAATTATAGCAGTCAGACTGTAAGCTGGGACCTCCTGAGAAGCTATTGTTCTACCACCTTATTTTCAGTGAGCATTTTGAGGGTGACACTGTCAGACATTTCAAATTCATGTCAGTTGAAGATGATGGAGCAATTTAGGATTGCATGTACAACTGGAGATGCCGGGGGTATAGGATCAGGACAGAAAGGGCAGAGTGAAAGTTTGATACAAAGGTTGGTTCCATTTTGTCGCTTTATATAACAGGGCATTCCTATACTAATACCTACTGCACCTGGTAATTAGCTGTAGCCAGGGTCAGATATACATAGCGGGCACCCCTAGGTCCGCTGTCGTTCAACATCCACCTCCCTTTTATTCACTCAAATTTTCGTCATCGGAACCAGAGAAATGGGAATTGGCTCACTGGAAATTTTAAAAAAAGAACTATTGTATCTCCTGTGCTTTCCCAGTGATTCTGAACCAATGTGGATGTGGCTGGGCAGCAAGCCGCCCCCTAAAATCCTGCTGCCCCCGGCCCAGACCTTGGTGACCTCTCCACAAATCCGGGCCTGGCTATTGAAAGGCAAGCACACATTGATACCCAAAGCAGCTATAAATCCAACCACAGTTTTTCAGATTTGCACACCTTAATACCATGCAGAAATCCAGGCAGTATTTGTCGAGGCACATTGGGCTGCTTGACAAATATTGTGTGACAGTTAACAGCAAAGCAACAACCTCCTTCCTCTCGAACCATAACAACTCTTAAAACAAAGATAATCTGTTTTGACTGGAATTTGTATACTGAGTTTGTTTGCAAATGTCTTAATTTCTGCTTATCCTCTCCAAAGCTATAAGCAAAAGTGTACACATGCACAAACACATCCTACTGGATTATGGATTCACTTCCGAAGAGAGAAACAGAGAAATCGAGAGAGAGAGAAGCAGACTAAAGGATATGCGTTCAGAAGAAGGTTGGATGATGATTATGGTAGAGGAATGAAGAAAAAAATGGGCGAGGGATGTAGATAAGGGGGAATAATAGGGATCTCATATCCCCTATACCCTATGTGAGAGAGTTAGATGGAGTGACGCAAATTAACTATTGGACAGCACTGCAGATTACCTCTGTTTTTTGCTGATTTATTTTACTGTATTTCTCTCAGCTGTCTAAAAATGTCCTGGAGTTTTCTCCAGTTGTTGTCATGGTATCCACCCTATATGTATGTTTATGCACTCCCGTAGTTGGCAGCTGCTGCCAATATACAGAAAAAGTCTCCGGTTTTTACGGTCTGGCTTCGTAAGATTTTAGTCCCTCATTTTGTATGGCTGTCTCTTAAAAATAATATTTTTATAAGGTAAAATATACTATTACAATTGGGGCACATTATTAATGCTGTGTAAAACAAAATTAGCCAAAAAAAAAAGCTGTGTAAAAAAAAAGACAAATTTCTCAAGGTGTGTTTTATTTTACCCATTATTAACGCTAGATTTCTGCAGTTATTTTACATTGCTTCAGACCATTGTATGTAAGTTCTGGCGAAAGTCACTCTAAAGAAAAACGTGTAAAAAATGTACGCCGTTCATAGCTAAGCCTGGTGATGTGTGGTGAATTATCCTTCGGTTTTTTACACCACACACCCCTTATTGTATTTTACAGGCATGGGATCCTTATCTGGAAACCTGTTATCCAAAAAGCTCCTAATTACAGAAAGGCCATCTCCTATATACCGTATATACTCGAGTATAAGCCGAGTTTTTCAGCCCCCAAAATATGCTGAAAAACGCTACCTCGGCTTATACTCGGGTCAAGCGCAAAAACAGTCGCCGGCGTCTAAGAATAGTTGCTGGCATCCAAGAATAGTCTCCAAGAATATTCGCCGGCGTCCAAGAATGGTCGCCGGCATCCAAAAACGAGATGCCGGCACCTCCAATGGGAGCAGAAACCCTCAATTTTTTGATTGAAACTTACCAGAAGCTGCTGCATTTCTCACCCTCGGCTTATACTCGAGTCAATAAGCTTTCCCAGTTTTTGGAGGTAAAATTAGGTACCTCGGCTTATACTCGGGACGGCTTATACTCGAGTATATAGGTACTCTATTATATCTATTACATACATCAAAAATTATTTATTTTCTCTGTAATAATAAAACAGTAGCTTCTAATTGATCCTAAACTCTGATCGGTTTTTGGGGCAAAATTCAAATTGTTCATGGTATTTTTTAAAACTCGAATTTGTTGAGATTTATTAAAGCCTGATGCAGCAAAAAGCCCTGTTTCCTTAAAATCCACCATCTCAGACCTGTCGAGGTTGTGTTTTAGTCAATGACAGAGGTCAATATCCTAATTGGAAGTTATTGTGGTCTGGGCTGGGTTTAGCTAGTGATGGGCGAATAAATTCGTCAGACACTAATTTGCGGTGAATTTCCACGTTTTGCCACAAGTGAATCAATTAGCAAAACTGTGTGACAATTTAACAACGTAAAATCGGCCACGTCAAAAAACAATTCAGACGCCAATTGACTTTAATGCATTTGGACCTAATAGTCGAGGTTATGAAAAATTGTCGCGCGCGTCAAAATTATTTTGATGCCCATTGATTTCAATGTATTTTGTAAATTTTTCTCCATTTTGCAAATTTCACAGTAAACCCATAGATTCGCCAATCACTAGGTATAGCCCAAAAATCCAATCATTTCGGGCTTTTCAGGCAAAATCCAGAAAAATTCTTACACTTCGGGGAAAAAAGCCCCAAATTGTACGGTACGATTTTAGGTACTTTTTTTCGGGTTTTTCCCCGAACCAATTAGTTTGAGCTTTTCAAATAATAAATAAGGTCAAATCGGGTATGGGAATTTTCTTGGTTAACACTGTGTATTTGCTTCAGACTACACTACTACAGTTTTTATTAATAAGATGCTATAAAGCAGCTGTTCAGGTTGAAATAGGGCTATAGGGGTGACATTTATTTACATAGCAGATAACAGATGAGCTGGGCAAAACAAAATAAATAACTGGTTTCATAAGTAAAGGTCTGTTCTCAGTGTCTGTCCTCAATATATAATATACTGTATGTTCACACGGATGGTAGAACTGTAATGAACATGCCACGTCTGTCATTGGAAGTAGGTCGGAACTGGGGATATTGTGAGTGTTTGCACATTTTGCAAACAATTTGATCATTTAAAAATGACAAATGAAAAGCCCAATGGACAATATATTTAGAGGCACAGAAAAAAACTTGAATGTCAGAAAGGTTACTAACATGTCCAAATTGGTCCCTGGACCTCTCCCATTGATTTATACATGAACTCGGCAGGTTTTAGGTGACAAATAGTCTAATTTGAGTTCGTAAAGTGCCAGAGTATTATAAATCTCAAAATTTGAATTCGAATTAAAACTCGAATCGAGTTTGAAAAAATTCACAATCTGAATTTGAGAGTTTTGACCATAAAAAAATGTGAAAATCCGAATTGTCAGTTCGACCCTGAATAAATCTGCCCCTTAGTGAACTCTACTAATGTTAATGGCACTTACTGCTTAATATTGCTTTAGACAATTCTATTACTAGATTATCTCAATATTACACAATCTCCTTCCTTACACACCACGTCCCAGGGAGAAAAAAATGGAAACTATAGAGATCTGGCAAGGAGTAGACATCAGGCAAGATGTATCCTCACTGGTGTTTAATATTAAATGTTACCGCTAATGTTATGTGTGTGTTTATTTGTTTTTCCCTTTCACATATTCAGGAACATTGCATTATGGGATCAGTGCCAATTTAGCCATTTCCGACTCGGAGCATAAACACATTATGCAGCTGGTTGTAAAACAGTAACAGCGATGACTTATTTCTGAATCACAGGCATAATAATGTTCCTTTTAAATAACTAATTAAACCTGGTTGCAGTTGCTCAGTCATCAATACCCTGCACTCTGCATGAAATGTAATTGCAGTTCATAATAGGATCTCTGTCTCTTTATTCCAAAAACTATATACACATTATTGGGTTGCTTTGTTTATTCTCTACATATGCATATCCAGAGCAAGGCCATGTCAACCCTGCAGAGAAGCTTAAAATAAAAAAAATAATCCAACACAATAAGCATTTACTAAAATTGAATCCCCACACTTACCAAAATTGTTGTCGTCCCCCCCCCCCCGAGGCAGTCTCTGCTCTGCTGCCTTCAACCCAATTTCCAGCTATGTACATCCCCCACAATAGTTTAGGCTGGGCCTTAAGAAGTAGGCAGATAAGAGTGTGCCTGATCATAATTTGACAACATGTGGTGATCAAAACATTGGGCTTTTAATAAGTTTTTTGCTGTAAAGGTATGGGACCTGTTATCCAGAGTGCTCGATGCTTGGGGTTTTCCAGATAACAGTTTTTCAGTAATTTGGATCTTCATACCATAGTTTGGATCAAGTACAAGGTACTGTTTTATTATTATAGAGATAAAGGAAATCATTAAAAATTTGGATTATGTGGATAAAATGGAGACTATAGAAGACATTGTTTCTGAGCTTTCTGGGTAACAGGTTTCTGGATAATGGATTCCATGCCTGTATTTATGGGTCTAGTTGAGTGTTTTATATATATATCTATATATATATCTATATCTATATCTATATCTATATATATATATATATATATATATATATATATATATATATATATATATATATATATATATATATATAATACACACACACACAGAGGTATGGGATTCATTATCCAGAAGGGGATTTAGCGGGCGAGAAAGCCATTCCACACACATGGGATAAAAATCACTGTCCAGCTTTATTGGAGTAATTAAAACAACAAACAGGCATCCTTTGCAGATGTAGTCCTACCCTATTCTTCATTCATTATCCAGAAACCCGTTATCCAGAAAACTCTGTAAAAAAAGTCCCAAAAAACGCTGGCGTCTTTTCATTTTTTCAGGGTGATAGGCTGCAAAAGTCCATAAAATGTATAAAATTCCTACCATATGGCACATAAACTATACACTGGGAGCAATATAACAACTCTATTTTATTTTATTAAGGTTCCCTGGCTTGTGTAATGTAATATATTTGCTACAACAAGAGACTCCATTTTAGCCAAATAATCCCATTTTTAAAAAATTATTTCCTTTTTCACTGTAATAATAAATCAGTACCTTGTACTTGATCCAAACTAAGATATAATTAATCCTTATTGGAAGCAAAACCAGCCTATTGGGGTAATTTTAAGTTTAAATGATTTTTGAGTAGATTTAAGGTATGAAGATTCAAACTACGGAAACATTACACAGGAAACCCCAGGTCCCAGATCCCATACCTGTATATATACAGTATATGTATATGGAAGAATTCTGAAGTATAAAAATATCATTAATAAAACCAAATGGCAAACAACATTTCTCTAAAATTGTTCTTTGTTAAGAAGAAAGACACAGTATTTGCACAATATGTTTTCCACGTTGTGCGCTGTAATATGACATTGAGATCTTTTTTGTTCTGAAAAGAGTGCATCCCTCAGTCTAGAATAATAAAGCACATATGTGGATTATTTTGAATAATATTAATGTATTTTGCTGGGTTACTTGATTGCATTCTTCAACTCTTTATGCATTCGATGTGGCCATTGGCTGGCCTGTAAACTACAGCTGTTGGAACACGATAATCCCCATCCCGAGCAGACTGATGTTTCTTAAAGATGATGAACATTTAATTACAGCCACTAGAGGGATCCAGGATGAACATCCCTGCCACATACTGTAGCTTACAGTTTTATTCTTATATTGGGAGACAAACAATGTCTATTTAATTCATTATGGACTTCATACCAGTTTAGGATGAAGAAACCACATATGTATTATATATATATAAATATGTGGGTGACAACACATATTAGGATCCTGCGCGGACCCCTACTTGGCCTGAAATATTTTACTTCAGACTCGGTACCCGTGAAACCAGAAATTACGTCACTGTGCACCAGAAGTGCCTTCAACCTGGAGACCAAATTGATCAGTAAGGGATATAATTTGGGGAGGGCCCAATGTCGCACCTTAGTTGGATAAACATGTGGGTGACCCATGGAATACCACCCTGATCATGGAATCTAAACTTTCTGGCCAAAACCTGATCACTTTGCAGGTATTCTGCGGATACCCGACCCGATACAGAACTCTAACACATACCTCTGTGTTAATAGTCAAGTTAATAAGTATAAATATGAATGTTCAGTAACACAAACATACAGGGTCCGACTGGGGGGGTCCTCATCCCCTGCTGTGCCCCTGCGTGATGGGAGTGTGAAATTCTGGTGTGCAAAAGCCATGTGATGATGCTAACTATCCCCCTCTCTAAACGCCTCTCTATCATTTTTTCCCTCTTCCTTTTTCCTTTTCTTTCTCAACATATATTATATTCACGTCCAAAACAGCAACCAAAACATGAAATGACAGGTTCATATCACTGCTATAGATCAGAAAGAATGTACTACAGTATAATATTTATGGCAAATGTCTGTTCTGTTCTTGGCTATAAATTTCTTGAGATCTTTTATGGAGGACTTGTCAAATGTCATTGAGTTAAACATAATATATACATATATACAGTATATAAATGCTAAATATAGCAGCTGGTCAACTCCAGATTGTGGGTTAGACCAAGCGCTGGCACAAGGGTACTTCTAGCAACTGGTCAATACCACAGTATAGGTTAGTCTGAGCGCTGGAGATTTCTTTCTGTGTTATGGTTATGGTTAGGTATGGGATCCGTTATCGGGAAACCTGATATCCAGAAAGCTCACAATTACGGAAAGGCCGTCTCCCACAGACTCAATTATATCCAAATAATCCAAATGTTTTAAAATGATTTCCTTTTAATCTGTAATTATAAAACAATACATTGTACTTGATCCGAACTAAGAAATAAATAACAACCACTGGAAGCAAAACCACCCTATTGGGTTTATTTAGTGTTTAAATGATTTTATAGTAGACTTAAGGTATGAAGATCCAAATTATGGAATGATTTGTTATCCAGAAAACCCAAGGTCCCAAGCATTCTGGATAACAGGTCCCATACCTGTATCACACTTGGATCAGCATTGCTCAATTCTTTCATCTTGCACTTATCCCTCTTTTAACGTCATCCAGAATTTTACAATCCAGTCTCTATTGGACGTGAAATATCCATTCTGGCTGCTCAAAGACAAACTTTCCTTTAGCAAAAGAAAATGTAACAGAATTTGTCTACAAAATATTTCAGACAAGCCTTTGGTAAATCTTTCAGCAAAGAAGCCAAAGTTAAACTGTTAAAGTCTGCGCTTTCCTTCCTTTTTATTACAACTTCAAGGTGAAACGCTTTTTTTAAAGTACATGCCTTTGCTGTTCCAACTAATGTTCCCTCTAAGCCGCGAGGCCAGCGCACACAACAAATTGTGGGGCTCGCAGAGGATCTGATGTAAAAACACACAATTTAATACTTTTTCTCTCTCCCAGCTCTCGGCACACACTGTGTTTGAAACGAGAGATCATTTTTGTGCACATGGTCAAAAAGTAATTAGAACAAACACTGCTTCCAACATCTTTCTCAGACAATAAGAGAATGTCGCGAGGCTGAAGCTAAGGTCCCAGAGAGAATTCTCACAAATACCCACAATAAGAATCCTCGCTGCAGACTCGTCGTAAACATAACCAGATAATCTATTGCAGTTCAAACTGAAACAACACACAGATTACATTAAAGGCTCCACACTGAGAGGAAGAAAAAACCAATTCAGTGAGTTGCGATGGTTAAAGATGTGCTTGAGATGAGAATGAAAGTCTTTACCATCTGAAAAGTATATATTGTTTAGAATCTAGATAATTCTGCTATTAATAAGTCTCAGGTGCTCAGTCTGAAATCTATTTGACTCGGAATGGAATGTATCAGTCAGATTTGATATAACCCAGCACATATCTACTGATATTACTGAAAGGTCATGGTAAATCCTATGTTGATAAAGCCCTTAAAAATAATTTAACATGCTTACTGACTGGTATATTGACTTTTGTATACCACGTGACTAATCGTAAGGTAGTATTTCTCATACAGCATATTTATTATGCTGTGTAAAAAACAGTGGGATAATACACCACACATTGCCAGGCTTCACCATATACAAACAGCATGAAGAAGGGTGTATATTTTTACAAGTTGTTTCTTAGAGTTACTTCCGCCGGAAGCAATGTAAAATAATAGTGGCATGGTGTAAAATTACACACACCTTGACAAATTCACCATTTATTTTACACAGCTTTTTACATTATTTTTTTTAGGCTGATTTCGTTTTACACAGCATAATAAATATGCCCCTAAAGGTGCCCATACACCAGCAGATATCTGATGACTTGGCCTCTTTGAATGAATTGATCACCTAAAGCTTAAGATCACATTGGGTCTTAGATATTATGCTTGTTCAAGCTAATCTAATCACTCTTAGGGCAGAGACACATATATTCTGGGAGATTAGTCGCCCGGTGTCAGATCTTCTCTTCTTTGGGGTGACATCTCCTCGAACCGCCTTCCTCATGAGGCAACTTCGGGCAACTTTGGAAAACTAAGTGCACCAATTGCCACCCACCGGCAATTTACATTCTAGCTGGGGGAGGCATTTCGGGGAGATTAGTCGCCCTGAAATAGAGGAGGTTTGTCGCCGGGGCGACTAATCTCCCCAAATCTGAGCATGTTTCTCTGCCCTTAAAGGCATTAATAGAATTTGCCATCACAATATCACCTGGCAGGGCATTCAACATCCTCCCCCACCTAGGCTGCTTCAAATAAACGTTCAGTTCCTTAAAAAGGGGTGGCCTCTATATGGACAACTTATGAACGCAGAACTTCTAGCATTCATTTATTCTGAACATCTTACATATTTTTCTAATGAATATTTAGCAAGGGCTTAGTCAGTAACAGATGTGGTGGAAAAATGTAATATTTACATCTCTCTTCTGCACACTCATCCTGATGAACCCAAGTGGCTTCTAGGTTTGATCAATTTATAAAACTTTGAATTTAAAAAAAGCTACACTGACCTGACAGTGACCCTATTGCAACTATGCCCCAGGATATAATTATTTTGTGATATGATATTTTCTTAACAACATTTAAATTAATAAGCAATTAAATTTGGGTAAAGCAAGCTTAGAATCGAAGAAAACGCCCCAGAGAGAACTTCCACTGCTATTCATGCCGTTCCTTTTAGATAGAACTTCAATAATCGACATGATCATACAGTAGTTATGCCTACCAGAACACACCGAGAGGATTCATTTGTAACTCTATATCAGAGGATGCAGGGAATGTAGACACAATATTGAATAGAAATAATAACAACCCTAGGGTTACAATGGTAAATAACCAACTCCAGTCTAATGTATTAAAGCGCTGGCTCCCACTGCCACTACAAGATTGTATTTGTGATGGAATGGCTTTGCCCATAACTATCTGAGAAATCTCATAATACTATATCATGGAGTATCATTATGTAGTAGTTTTTAATACCAGTTTTTTTCAACCCCAACTACAGAGAGTTTAGAGAGGTATTAAAGAAGTAATGTATGCACACTACTTATAGCCTGGAATATCTTGGAATGTACTAGGAGTCTCTCAACTGCCTCCAACAACAATAGCTTTGATGTTAGTTGTGACATAAGATTCAGGAGGATGTAGCTTCATCTTATCAGTTTGCCAGGTCATAGACCTGGCAAAGGAAACTCTGACAAAAGGGGTAATGGAAAATTCGCACTTTTCACAGTAACGATTGTTGGCCTGAGCGAAAAAATTTTCACTAGTGAATTGTCCTGTACGCCTGTTCGTAAATTGGCGGATTTTTGCTAGTGACAGCCACTTTGCCCTTTAGTAAGGGCAAAGTCGAGTTGAGAAACTGCAAATAAGTCAAAAGAAGAAATACTGACCAACTGCTGCAGTCTATAAGGCCTGTCAAAAAGGGCCAAAGCGCTGGAATATAGCCCCCAGCTCAAAGGGCACATGTAACAATTTCAAAAGAAATATATTCCAAGGCATTCTATAAAAGTTAAAAAATTTATTTTTATTTCGCATCAAATGTTAAAAAGTAGGCATGCAGGCCAATTGACGGAGCGTTAATTTTTTAACTTTTATAGAATGCCTTGGAATATATATTTTTTTTAAATTGAGTTGAGAAACTGGCCTCAGGCAGCAGCGCCCCACTGATGAACAGGGGTGGCAAAAATGCAGCTCTTTAAATTGACAAGCTGAATTTCTGTTTTTCAAACCGTATTGTGGACCCCCCTGGACTCCCTGTGGCAGCTTGGTGGCCCCCTTCAGAGTAAAAAAGTGAGCACGGGGTGGTGGGGTCAGCAGCAACAAGCAGCCTCAGATGCAGGATTGATCATAACTACCAAGTTTTTAACACTGAAATGATTGATGAACATTTACATTTGGTGTTACTGTTTTTTTTGGGTTCTTTGATCTTACATTTTTGAGATAAAGTATGCACATGGATGGTAACACACCAAAGTCCAATTCACTTTTTTGGGGAAAATTAGTAATTTGGACATTTTGAGACAGGGCCGGAACTAGGGGTAGGCAGAGTAGACACGTGCCTAGGGCGCAAAGCTGGGAGGGCACCAGGCATGTACCTGCTCTGTAACCTACCCTCATGTCCAGTCCCCTCACTCCAAGTCTTCTTGCGCTTCCGCGCATGCGGCTAGCGTTATCTCGCCCATGTATGCTTCCGTCAACTCGCGCATGCTCGCACTCATCCGGTGCCGCGCCTGGCCAGTTTGCCTAGGGGGATGGAAGCTAGTTCTAGCCAAAAACTTAGTGGGATGGTTTAATCACTATGTCATTGCATTAGTTTGTAATTCGGAAATCCAATGATTTTACCCCAAATGGCGGGTTGTAGCATTGGCAAAGTGACAGCCCAACAGGTTACTTTTTATTGTAATCATCTTGTACTGCGCTCTACCATTAGGAAAGTTCTATATCTGTATTACATTTTGTTTAGATGTCTTCTTTATTTTTGTCAGTGATCAGTTTTGCTGTAGCTGAAAACAACTGCAAAAATTATGTTTTTCCAGAAACCTGCATGCTGCCCCTACCGGTTACCCCATGCTGCCAATCCCCTGCTGTTCTTCTCTGTTGCTTATTGCCCATTTGGCATATTGTATTCTTCCCAGCCTCCTTTACTCTATCGACAGCATCCTATGATATCTGTTTGACCGTCTCTCAACCTCTGTATCCTAGTAACAGCTTCCCCATTTGTAGGGCACACGTTGAAATTCTTAAACTTCTTTAAAGTTGTTTTGTTATTGAACAATTGTACTAAATCCATGAACAAAAGCACAAAGTGGCAATGTAAACAGTTTCTATACAAGATTTGCTGGACCTGTGGCCCTTTTAGATGGTGCTGAATTTTAATTAACATTCTTATCACTAACAACTGAAGGTTGAAACCCAAAGAAGTCTTAAGAAATTACCTTTCTATAACATAAGTCTCACCACCCAACTTCTAAAGACTCATATAATAGATAATAGGCAGATAATAGTCCAACTTGCTACATTACCTGTATCAAGACATGACACTAAGTTACTTTAGTCAATCTCCATTCAGGGACATTTTACTGCACATTATAGTCATTATAACAGTCACTTTTTCAATGTGCACTGACACAGTGTACAAAGATAATGAACATTTTGGTGAAATACAACAATGGAACCCACACCCTTCAGAATATCCTCATTATGCCTAAGGAGAGAAAAGTTAGATCTGTCTTCATAGAGCAAGTACACCCGTTTTTTATAAACCAGTCAACATCCTTGCTACTGGCAATTTGGCCATGCATATTCATGTGCAGGAGAGGCAATCTTTTGTGAATCTTTGGAGAAGTTGAAAATTCATAGTGGGGAAGTTTGGAATTGGATAAGAAGATAAATATTTTAACTGAATAATCTGCACCAAATGTTGCCTTTTCATAAATACGCCAGTAGAATTATGTCTTAAATATTACAATGTAATTTGTTTGTACCTTGCAATTGTAAAAAACACAAATGTATCTTGCTGCTGGAAATTTCGTTATCGTTAGGTTATCGTTATTATCTTTGTACATAAATAAAACGTTGTCTTGAATCAGACATGTGAGTGGGTCAAAGTGATTAGACTCAGCCTGGTTGGGGGAGATACAGGGTATTTTATGTGATACATGAATTCCCCCCTAGTGCCAACAGCTCCTGAAAAGTGATGAGAAAATGTATTCGCCAGCCATAGATTCGAGACGAAATTATGAATTTCTCCATGTGGGAATTTTTTCACGTAACTGCGGTGAAAATTTGGCGAGGAAAAACACCCATTGACTTTAATGCATTTGGAGAAAAAATCACCATAAAAGAAAACGCCATTGACTTTAATGCAGTTGGAGAAAAAAAAGTCGCCATAAGAAATCACGCCCATTGACTTTAAAGGGATCCTGTCATCATTTCAAAACGCATCCGTTAATAGTGCTACTCCAGCAGAATTCTGCACTGAAATCCATTTCTCAAAAGAGCAATCAGATGTTTTTTATATTCAATTTTGAAATCTGACATGGGGCTAGACATATTGTCAATTTCCCAGCTGCCCCAAGTCACTATTAATTCATTCATTGTGAAAAAAATTTTTTTTCCCATGACAGTATCCCTTTAAGGTGTGAAGATCCAAATTACAGAAAGATCCGTTATCTGGAAAACCTCATTCCAGATAAATAAAAAGGAGATATTTTGCTGTTCTTGGATCAATCCTGGGCCCATTTATGGTTTTGAATTCAGGAGTTGTTTACTTTTTCAAAATGTTTGTTTCCAGAGTGTAAGTTTCTCATGTGTCCTTGCCAAGTATGAAATACATTTTGTGATTGAACACCTTGAAAGTCCGCTAATAAACAAGGTTAGCAGGAGAAATCATCTCTCATAAAAGGAACATTCATCGGTCACTGTTCTGGATACAAAATATTAACCGGAGTTGTCATTAGCTTCATAGATCAAATCACACCTTGCCATGATACGATCTCCATGTCCTAATTTTAATAAAAACGGAACATTTTCCTGAGATTTCCAAATCTGATATTTGTGTCAGAGTTTTCATCTAGCAAATGCCAATGCACAATAATATATAATCTGGTGCAATGACCATAAATCTGTCCTTGTGAGCAGTGAAAGGAATGTTCTGCATGGTCGAGTAGTCCTGCACTTTTTTCCAGCACCTGTAAAGGTTTATGTATGAGGAAAAGGTCAAAGGGATGTTTTATAGGAACTGCTAATTTAACCCAGAGACCTTCTGTTCTTGCTACCGTGGCCACTGACTGTCTAGGGTGAATTCTACGTATTGTGACAGCTATCCCAGCAGTGCCTTAATAAGTCTCAGCTGCCAATTACTAGCTCCGTTGCAACATATTATTATAGTTTCTGCTACCCCGTTTAGACCCTCACATTTCTCTCCCTGAGGCCCGAGCAGTGATATTGTGTCTCTATCTATAATTACTGTGTATTTGCACCAGGTTTCAATGTCATCCAGCTGTGAAAACCTAACTATCACTTTCACTATCTTTTCTCTTACCTCTTTAGAGAGTTCCCATGAAAGGGGGTCTTTCAGCCATATCCATGACATTTATAGTATGGACAGTCATGGTGTCTTTGGCTATGATTATTACTCTGTATATTACAAGTCAAACCAATTTAGTCATCCCCAAACACTGTATGATATAAACACTGTATATATTCTCATCTTCTAAAGTACTGGACATAGACAATGATAAACTGACTCAAGAGCAGGACATTTATTCCATCAGATGAGATGAAAACCTTAAAGCAAGAGAAGTGCAGAAGAGAAGCCCACATAATGCTTTCCACAAACTAGGAGGCTGTTTGTGATTAGTCTAACATACAAAATAGCAATGTAAATTACAGAACACAAAGATACGGGTCTACTAAGATATATGGGTCTATTTATCATGCTGTGTAAAAGTGGAGTGAAACATTAACGGTGATGGTACTCATAACCAATCATATATTTGCTTTTTTTTTTTTCTAACTGTTGAAATCTAATTGCTGATTGGTTGCTCTGGGCAACATCACCGGTAATGCTTAACTCCAATTCATTACACATGATACATATGCTCCTAGTATGTCCAGGTTAAAACCCCCTTAAAAAGTTTTGACCCACATCAGTCCCATCATGCTGCACCCATTCTGCCTCTTCACTAACATCATTAAAGGGGACGGGACAAGTGGGAGTATATAAACAAGTGCCACCAAGCCAATAGTGGGGCTTGCAATAGCGCAGAGAGGTCAGGCAACCACGTGGTCACAAATTCAACCTGCCATCCGTCCATGATCGGCCTCTATGGGCAATTGGTCTGTCCAAACTAGAGATGCACTGAATATCTGATTCAGTTCGGAATTTGGCAGATCCAAAAGCCTGGCTGAACTGAATCCGAACCCTAAATAACTAAAAAAAATCGACACACATGCACACATCAGTGCACCAGATTTGGTTTCGATATACAGCCAAATCCATACCCCTAGATTCGGACATTCAGCCAAACTCTTAAAAGCAGGGTTTAGTTCATCCCTAGTCCAGACCTGTGGGTCGTGTGGGTTTGGGGCCAACCCATGCATCACTAGCATACAAGTCACAATAGAGATAACAGACAGGGCACCTCTTGTATACGGTGTGGATAAAACCTTGCCTCAGACATTAGTGTGCTGCAGATTTAAGAGCCAAATTTCATTTTTAAAATTCCACTCTGAACTAGAAATGTGACCCTCCCTAGACCTACTCCAACGGGAAAAAGGTAAATGCAGGCAGTTAATACTGACCAATCAAGAAGGTAAAGGAGGCCCTCTCATCAGCATACATATTAATTGCACATATAAGCACATCATATTGCTTTTCCTTTACAAATATATTAAGACTTGTCTGGATAACCCAGAGTTAAATAAAGGATTCTGTTGTCACATAAATGACAATAATCAGATTGTTTACTCATGATTTAGTAGTGCTCTGTGATCCTGTCTCATTTGGATATTATATATTTCCCACTCTCCCACCTTAATCAGTCACAACTGTCCCCAGGCAGCATGGCTGTAAATCTAAATAAAGAATTAATCCTGCTTTGTCTTATGAGACATTTTCTCTGCTCAGAAGTATATCTAGATTCCTGCAACAAAGCAAGAGAAGATTACAGATTTTGCCAGAACGTTGTTATAAAATTTTAGGGGTTGTTCACCTATAAATAAAGTTTTATTATGATGTAGACAGTGGTATTCTGAGACATTTTGCAACTGGTTTTCATTTTTATTTGTCTTTTTTGAGTTATTTCATTTTTAAATCACCAACAGTTCTCCAGTTTTAAATTTCAGCAATCTGATTGCTAGAGTCCAAATTACCCTTGCAACCATTCATTGACGAAGAGACTGGAATATAAATAGGAGAGGGCCTGAATAAAAAGATGAGTAATGAAAGGTAGAAGTAGCAATACACGTGAAGCTTCACAGAGCATTTGTTTTTTAGATGGGGTCAGTGACCACCTTTTGAAAGCTAGAAAGAGTCAGTAGAAGAAGGCCAATAATTCAAACACTACAAAAAGATGAAGGCCAAATGAAAAGTTTATTAGAATTTGCCATTCTATAACATACTAAAAGTTAACTCAAAGGTGAACTACCACTTTTTTGGTAGAGTGTGAGTTTCTGAGATAATTTGTGATTAGTCTTCATTTTGTATTTTTTTTTTGTGGTTTATTAACTATTTAACTTTTTTTGTCTAGTTTGGAATTTCAGCTAGGGTCCATATTTCCCTAGCAACCAGGCAGTGGTTTGAATGAGAGACTGGAATAAGAATAGGAGAGGACCTGAATAGAACTTGTAAAAAGTAATAAAAATGAATAATAACAATAAACTTGTAGCCTCATAGGGCAATAATATTTTGGCTGCAGGGTGTAGTGACCCCATTTGAAAGCTGGAATATGTCAGAAGAATAAGGCAAATGATTAAAAAAAACTATACATTATTTTTTATGAGAATGAAAAATAATTGGAAATTTGCTTAGAAATGGCCATGCTATAACATACTAAAAGTTAACTTAAAAGTTATTCACCCCTTTAATATGGTTGCATTTGGAATGTCCCCTGGTTAGCATATTATTCGGTAGCTGGGGAATGCCAGGAACCTATGACTGGTGTTAATGAGAGGGTTGCCTTGGTCTTGAAAGCACTGCACTCCGTATTTTGCAATTTTAATCCAACACAAGGTCCAGAGCTCAGCTATTACTCTGGAAACAAGTGCTGTGTGCATAAGCAATTTTTCTCTGCATTGTGCTTTTGCACCTGCATCAGGAGTAATAATAAAATAAGCCCTTATGTAGACTTTTTCAGAAAGGACATTTTTTTGCATTACCGCCAGTCAGTATTTTAGTAAGGGAAACTGAGCATCATTTTTTAAATGAACCCCTTTCCTTCATTTCTTTGTTGG
Source organism: Xenopus laevis (assembly GCF_017654675.1). NCBI lineage: Eukaryota > Metazoa > Chordata > Amphibia > Anura > Pipidae > Xenopus > Xenopus laevis. The sequence continues at coordinate 119,242,637 of NC_054377.1, read as the reverse complement.
ATGAAATCATCTGTATGCATAGGGAAGCTTTCAGCCCATCTATACAATATCTTTCAGATTGGAAGCATGCCTCCCTATACACTGATTGAGCATGCACTATAAACTCTCCCTCTTTTGCTCAGTAACTTCTTTTCTTGAACGTGCCGTGTGTTCTCAGCCGTTACAGGACCAGAGGGTCGTAATTTACTTATGCAAGCTTTGATGAATGTCTCCAAATTATTATGTGAAATTGCGTGCAATCATTAATGTGAAACTGCCTGTGATAAACCGAGTCTGTTCAACAGAAAAAGAAAACTATTTATCTCAATCAGTTCAATCCCGAGCAGAGATCAGAGAGAACTCACACACTTGCTGGACTACATAGTAATAATCACAGATATAGGTCTTGCCCAACAATTATGTTTACTCTATATAAAGAAGTGAGTAGGACATAAGGCAGCGGTGATGCATTTGATGAGATCTCATTGTGACACTGTGCTACATTTACACTTACGGTATTGTACAAACTGAAGTCTTAAATATGACCTTGGATAGATACAGTAACTGGCTAAAATGACATGTGCTGAGAGCAGTTATCTAATAAATATCATATGAATAGATCCCAACTAAATCTCTTATCTGAATACAAATCTGAGACAAAGTAGAGGCAATCCAGTTGGTATAAATGAGAATTGTTTTAGAGCAATACTTATGAAACGCACAACATTTGGGGTTGAATTATATTAAAATCATGATGTCACACCAAGTTAATAGATCTTTTGGGCAACATGGGAAAAAATAAAATCTCCCTAGAGGGCCACATCTATGCCACAAGCCTCTACCTGGATGGCCCCCTTTTTTCACCCATTGCAGTGATCTACATACCAGTGGCTCATGAGTAACATGTTGCTTACTGACCCCTCTGATGTTGCTCCCAGTGACCTCAGAGCAGGTGCTCAATATTGGATTTCTGACTTGGAGGCAAGTTTTGGAGGAATAAAGCTGGCTAGAGACGTGCAGATTATTAGCCTATGTCGAGCGAACTCTCATCCGTGCCAATCTTCCGACCTGCAACTAATCATTAAGATTAATAAAGTATTAATAAAGTGCAACTTGAGTGTTAGTTTGCCTACAACCATTTTCTCCAGGGCATTTGCCACAAAGCAGATTGACCCCTCCAGTTCCTTGTCCCACTAATTGTCTCATTGAATCTCAACTCTATTCACTTCTCATATTTATATTGATGTTTTCACTCTGCTGATTTACTCCGCAATCACCTTTCAGTTTCTAATACCCTTATGCCTCCTCACTCCTTGTATTTGTCACTATGTATTTGTATAGCTGTAAATATGTATAATATTTATTTGATTTATAATATTAATATATCTATATATTTGAACCTTAGCCCCTTTCGCTCCTGTCCTTCTTCAGTCCCTTTGCTTCTGCGTTAAGCCCACCTGTACCTATTCCACCCACAATATAAGTACTGTACTATTATGCCTTCTATTTGGATGACTTATCTTTTAACCCATTGCCTTCTAAACCACCACACACCAGTCTGGTAATAATGCAGTTTTCCCCTAGATGGCAGAATGCTTAAACATAAATTCTACACTCTTGTCGTTATGTTAACCCCTTTACCACCTAGAAAGTAGCTTTTTTGCTGCCAAACTAAAGGACATTTGTTGAACACATCTTCCTGCTGTCATTACTTAAAAGTTGATTAATAATCAGTTTGTCCACATGAACATTTTTATTTCTCTTGAATGTAAGGTGCTGCTTTTGGTTATACACAGACTAGCAAGCTGGCTATTTTATCTGATGGACTGACTCGCCTTGCTAAATGTGCATGCAATAGTAGTAAATGTACATGCCATGCATTAGCGCAGAATAATGTGTGCAACACCAAGTAACGATAGATTCAGTAGGTAAACCTATAACCACAGCTTCCGTCCAGTGAAGCAATATAATCAAACAATAAAGGTGGTGGTTAATAATAGGTCCAATACACAAAACTCAAGTGCTTTAATGTGTCACGACATGTTTCAAGCTGGGCTCTTTCTCAACTTTCTCACTAATCTTCCCAAATTCCTTCCTGCCTGCAAGAATATGAATCGTCAGCGGGATGGCATTAATTTCTGAATAGCCCGAAGTTGCCTCACGAGGAAACCTCGGACGACTTCAGAAATCTGAATCGATTTGTATGCCATCCTGCCGGCGATTCGTATTCTTGCCAGTGGGAAGGCATTACGGGGAGATTAGTCGCCTGAAAAAGAAAAGATTTGTCTCCCCTGAATCTTCACATGTGCCACCACCCTAAAGTGTCAGAGAATGCTATACGTATGCAATTTGTACTACTTTATATATTATAGAAAAGCTTTGTACATTCTGAAACCAAAATATTGGTACAAGTAATTTGTGCAATTCCTTTGCCTCCATGCCCCCCCTGGAAAATTTTCTGCTAACACCCATGTTGGGCAACTCTTTGAGATTTTTTCATGCTTGTGTTGCTCCCCAACATTTTTTATATGTAAATGTGGCTTCACAGGTAAAAAAGGTTGGGGACCTCTGACCTATTGATTAGGCCAGAGATGAGAAGGTTGGGATGAAGTGTTGGCGATGCTTTATAAATTGGTGAGAGGCTTTAGCAATAGCACTCCTGAGCCAAGCAGGAAAAACAGCAATCACCCTTATACACAGACACTGTCCTTCACAAAGGACTAGCCATAAAGGAGGACCATTGATGATAAACATTTCCAACCTTACTAAAGGTCCCCATAGACGCGACGATTCTTCTTGCCGAACGACCGATTTTAGGGAAGCCCGACCAATCCTTCGAAATTATCGTGCGGTTAGTGGTATTCGAACGATCGTACATCTTACGATTTTTCGGCCGACATCTGTCGGGAAATTGATCGGCCAGGTCAAAAAATCTTTGTCGGTCCCAGTGCAATCTCTCTATGTTTGCAGGGCCAAGCAGGCAGCTCCCCTTTGTTTTCCTGGTAAATTGGTCTTTTTAGTTGATGGTAGATTCGTACGATCGTACGATCGTTCTGAGAAGATCGTGGTCTCACGATCAGGATCTGATCTTTTAAAAATCTCAACATCTATGGCCAGCTTAAGACAGCTGTGACCTCCTTACAAAACTCCTTATCAGATTGGGCAGCCTTTGTATTCCCATGTGGGCTTTTCAAATTGAGTTTCTGGATAAGCCGCATCTTTACCAGAATACTTTATCTAAAAAGGATAGCCAGACCCATCTAACTGTAGGTAGGAGACACACTTGCTATTAGCTCCCTAATTGGATTATTCTCTAGCCTCAGTGCATCAAATATTACTCATTCTGAATCAGTGGATTACATTGTATACCAATGATTTTGGAGATAATCTGCAAAGGCATCACATGGACCAAAATCATGGATGATGTTGGCAAAATATCTGGGCTAGTGGGTCTTTAAAGGGGTCCTGTCATCGGAAAACATGTTTTATTCAAAACACATCAGTTAATAGTGCTACTCCAGCAGAATTCTGCACTGAAATCCATTTCTCAAAAGTGCAAACAGATTTTTTTATATTCAATTTTGAAATCTGACATGGGGCTAGACATTTTGTCAATTTCCCAGCTGCCCCATGTCATGTGACTTGTGCCTGCACTTTAGGAGAGAAATGCTTTCTGGCAGGCTGCTGTTTTTCCTTCTCAATGTAACTGAATGTGTCTCAGTGGGACATGGGTTTTTACTATTGAGTGTTGTTCTTATATCTACCAGGGAGCTGTTATTTTGTGTTAGGGAGCTGTTATCTGGTTACCTTCCCATTGTTCTTTTGTTTGGCTGCTGGGGGGGAAAGGGAGGGGGGTGATATCACTCCAACTTGCAGTACAGCAGTAAAGAGTAATTGAAGTTTTCAGAGCACAAGTCACATGACTTGGGGCAGCTGGGAAATTGACAATATGTCTAGCCCCATGTCAGATTTCAGAATTGAATATAAAAAAAATCAGTTTGCTCTTCTGAGAAATGGATTTCAGTGCAGAATTCTGCTGGAGCAGCACTATTAACTGATTCATTTTGAAAAAATGTTTTTTCCCATGACAGTATCCCTTTAAGATGAAATCCATAGACAAAGAATAATTAGGATTTATGCAGGCTTGGTCCTTTCAAAAACAGATACACCTAAAATAATATGAATGGAAAGTCTATTAGTAGCCTCCCCTACCGAAATGTCCACCCCTGCTGAGATCCTTCATCACTTACACCCTATCTTATTAAGGCTTTGTATCAGTTTTTGTCTTGGATGTACTAATAATAGTTAAAGCAGCAACAGTGTTATGTCCAAGGGCAACTCCATAATGGGAGCTTGGATCTCTGCTTCTTTTATGGGTGATAAAAAAAATACTTCTGTGAATCTTCTCAATCAATGGGAAGCACCGTAGGCCACCATTAACCATCAGTGCCTAGTGTTAACTTGAAGCAATCCCTTGACTTTAAGGGAGCAGTTCTTTTGATCAATGAGTTCCCTTAGGCGGCAAACGGTTGAAGGCACAAACGTTTCAATAATGACAGAAGAATTTCTGAAATTTGATCGGGGCATATGTACAAATTGCATGTGGTATCATCATTGAAGCAAATGGCATGATCGGTGACAAACGCCTGGCTTGCTAGGGAAACGATAACCTTGAACATAGGATGTCAAAATAATAGGGCTTAATAATAGGTTCAAGAGCTCTAACAATTTAAACAGCAACCCATGCATTGTACAAAATGCAAAAAATGGCCTATTGTGACTTTTGTCATTCTGATGACCCCTAAAGCCTTTTTATGAAAAATGTGTTTAGATAATCCCATATGGAAACACTGCCATTCCCCCAACTCATATGAGGCACTGTGCTCACACTTTTTAAGGGGACCCACCCATAAGGCCAGGTTACATCAACTAATGAATGAAAAGAGGTTTGTTACAAATAATGTACAGTGTATTGATACTTTTATTATGTTAGATACAATGTTTATAAAATGGTGTTGTTTGTAATTAGCCAACGTTTTCACACCCCTGTCATTTCTGTACATAAGCAGGGTTCCTTGGATAAGATATATTCAAGTTATAATGAATTCCGTTGCAATTTATAAACATAATGTGTGATAATATTAATTGGGATGAGTGTTCTGCCACTTTGCCATCCAATAGGAAAAGGGCGCAAAGATCATTATCTAAAGACAAAATATGTTAATAATATTCTAAGTTGATCCAAATTTCTATTTTCAATAACGTCATCCAGATCTCTGTTCCCCTCCTAGTCTTTACTATCAATTAGGTGAGAGCTGTAGAGCTGATCCCAGTCAATCCCAGTCTGGAAGACTGCCATGTTGATGTAAGCCACTTTATAGAGCTTACCCTATAATTAATGTAAGTTGTACATTTAGATGATCTCTCTGAAGGACAAGAGAAATATGAGAACATGTTTTATGCATGTCTGTGCCAATTCTCCCTAACTTGCATGCCTGAATGTATGTTATAGATATAACACAGATATAGGTCTTATTCCTAGCACCTTTCGGGAGATTAGTAGCCCATCATAAAATCGCTTCTTCTTTGGGCAACTAATCTCCCCGGACTGCCTTCCCGCCTCCCAGAATGTAAATCGCCCGGTGGGATGGCACTCGGATTGCTTTGGCTTTCCGAAGTCGCTGGAAGTTTCCTCGTGAGGCGACTTCAGAAAACGAATCGTTCCGAGTGCCATCCCGCCGGCGATTTACATTCTAGCCAGCAGAAAGGCAGTTTGGGGAAATTAGTTGTCTGAAGAAAAAAACATTTGTGGTTGCGCGACTAATCTCCCAAAATAGCAGGGCGTGTCTCTGCCCTTAAAACTGGTCTTCATTATTTATTTATTTTTGATTATGTGCCTTCTTCTTCTGCCTCCAGATTTTAAATGGGGGTCACTGACCCCAGCAGCCAAAACACTACTGTTCTGTCAGATTGCAATTTGTTACTTTTTTATTATCTTCCTATTCAGTCCGTCGCCTATTAATATTCGTCTTTCACTCTACCCATTGCCTGGTTGCTAGGTTAAATAAATCTAAATACCAAATGGAGAGCTGCTGAACCTACAGTTTTGGGACTTGCTATTCAGAATGCTCGGTACCTTTCTGTAATTTGGGTCTCCATCCATTTAGTCTACTACAAAAAACATTGAAATATTAATTAAACCCAATTGGTTGGTTTTGCCCCCAATAAGGATTAATTATATCTTAGTTGAATCAAGTACAAGGTTCTGTTTTATTATTACAGAGGAAATCATTTAATTTATTTGGTTATAATGGAGTCTATGGGAGATGGTCTTCTTGTAATTCGGAGCTTTCTTGATAATGAGTTTTTGGATGACGGATTGTACATTTTCAGGTCCTTTTATTCATTAACATGCAGCTGGTAACTCAATAAAAAAAGGCTAATTGTTATTCGCGGTGCCTTTTACATGGCTTTTAAGTAACTGACCCCTAAGATTATGTTATATCAGTTATTTATATGGCAGAACTGTGTGCCATCCCTTACAATAAAATTATTTTTTACAAACACAAAACAAGGCTGACAGAAGGGGGGGGGGTGCTTTGAATAAAATGTTCAGTTATCAGATTAATGAATGGGCCTATTTTGTAAAATCATTTAAAATAGTCAAAAGCAGTTGTTGAATATGATTTGCCTTGCAGCCATGTCATTCTATTATATATATATATATATATATATATATATATATATATATATATATATATATATATATATATATATATATATATATATATATATATATATATATATATATGTTTTTACAAATAACTGAATGTAGTTATGTGCATTTTCCAGTGTACTAAACTCAATGAATTTTATTATCATAGGCATGCTAATGTTGTATATATTATTGCTTCTGCCAAAGCAACTAAGACAAGACATTGTATAACCATTATTACTGATATCTAGATGAAGCCTGACAAGTTCTGACACAGATCTTTCAGCTAAATGCTCATTATTAACAAAATGAATGGCAGCAGAGCTAGAGTATGTGCTGAAATGGTATAGTGGGAACATACATATCTGTGTGTATACAAGAGAGGTACTAGTTGTTTAGCCCATCAATTTTGAATTGCATTTACATTTACCAGTATTCCTAAGCGATATCTAGCAGTCTCAGGAGACTTCATTAGGTATACAGTATGTAACAAGCATGTCACGAATACCAGCAGGGGTATAACAGCAGGGGCAGCATATCCAGAGTACAGAAGGTCTGGTGGGGGATTGCCAGATGTGAAAATTTCAGGATATGTGTCAGAAACAGATGATCTTCTCATTGGCGAGAGGAAGAGTAGTCTCTAACATAAACCATAGTGTTACTGGAAATACTCTACGTTCTTAAACATAACCTCATTTTATTCAACAGCTTGAACAGAAATAACACAATTATATCTAAACTGGGTTACAGTCCCCAGTGGCTGCATATTGTTTCCCAAAGGCTAGACATGTTGCTAGTTTCCCAGGTGCCCTCAGTCATGTGACTTGTGCGCTTATAAACTTCTTTCACTCTTTACTGCTGCACTGCAAATTGGAGTGATGTCACCACCCCAGCTGCCCATCCGCAGAACAATGGGAAGGTAACAACATAACCAGGGCCGGATTTCCCTTTTTGCCACCCCTAGGCCGTCTGAGTCCTAACACCGGCCACACCCACCCCCTGCGATCACATGCGCCAGCCACCATGTCCTAGTTCCTTGCGGCCAACGCAGATCCATTGTGAAGTGCTGGCTCTTTCTGAAAGCACAAGATCGGGCAAAATGACCTGAGATGGCTGCCTACACACAATGTTACAACTAAAAATACACTTGTTGGTTCAGCAATAAAATTTTATATGGTAGAGTGATTTATTTGTAATGTAAAATCAAGACAGAATCCCACTTTTCTCCATTTAAGGCAGGCTTGGTTCAAAATGGCAGGCTCCATTGCTATTGGTAGAACCAGGCTAAGGGCACCATCTTACTACTCTGTAACTTAGAATGAGTAAGCATCATTTCATTATCAATTTAATTTACAGTTTGTGGTAATTAATATTAAAGGAAAACTGAACATTTAAGCACCCTTACTAAACTAGCATTCAGTTATTGTATTGATTTAACCATTCACCATGAGTTACCATTTACCATGTTAACATTGGAGCTGTCAGACCAAACTGAAATATATATATACAGGTATGGGACCCATTATCCAGAATGCTCAGGACCAAGGGTTTTCCAGATAAGGGATCGTTCCGGTAATTTGGATCTCTTTACCTTAAATCTACAAAAAAAAACTCATATAAAATTATATAAACCCAATAGGCCCATTTTGCCTTCAGTAAATATTAATTATATCTTAGTTTGGATCAAGTACAAGGGACTGTTTTATTATTACAGAGAAAATGGGAATCACTTTTAAAAAAATTTAATTATTTAATTATAATGGAGTCTATGGGAGACAGCCATCCTGTAATTCAAATTTTCTGGATGACGGATTTCCGGATAATGGATCCCTTACCTGTATATATATATTTTTTTTAATTTTTTTTTCCAGGAGGGTTGCACATTGCTTCTACTCACTACCCAGTAGGGTTGCCACCTTTTCTGGAAAAAAATACCGGCCTTCCTATATTTTTATCTTTTTTCCCTATTAATAACATTGGGATCAACCATCATTTTTACCGGCCAGGCCGGTAAAATACCGGCCAGGTGGCAACCCTACTACCCAGGTGCATGGTAAGATTTCTTACAGCATTCAAAAAGACCAGCAAATCCAGGATTTTTTTGCCTATACAGCTGTATAAGCGGAGTTGCTGGTCTTTTTGAATGCATTATGTCAGGATCCATGAAAACTCACAAAGTAGGATACAACTAATCTTAATATGTTAATAAAAGATGAAGCACTATATCTATCTCTGGCGGGGAATGGGATCTGTTTTGACACTTAGTCCATTTTACCTGAAGGTTTACTTCTGCAGGACCATTTATTTTAAATAAATCAGAGAGTGAAAATTATTTTTCTCAAAGAAAACTTGCTAAACTCGCTGGAATTATTTTTTATCCACTTCCAGAGCAAATGTTGTAATTGAAATAAGGCGATGTGTGTATCTCTGCCATAGGTTACAGTTATCATATCAAGCAGCAGAAATAAAAACCGTAGGTGAAGGTGTTCATATGTATTGCAGGAACCCAACCAATAGTAACCTGGAAAGCATGGTGATATGTTTCCAGGTTTGTCAGGCTAAGTATATTCAAGTATAAGTAAGATACATTGGCTTTAGTGCCATGGCCACAAGTAGACCCATGTGCCTTTAATGGCACTCGCTAAGATTTAAAATGGAATTTAGATTTTTAATAATGGGGCTGTTCACCTTCAATTACCTTTTTCCTATGATGTAGAATGTGAGACAAATTGCAATTGGTTTTCATTTCTCTGGTTTCAGCAATCTGGTTGCTACGGTCCAAATCACACTAGCAACCATGCATTGATTTGAAACTGGAGACTGGAATATGAACAGGAGAGGGCCTGAATAGAAAGATGAGTAATAAAAAGTAGCAAAAGCAATACATTTGTAGCCTTACAGGGCATTTGTGTTTTAGACGGGGTCAGTGACCCCCATTTGAAATCTGGAGTCAGTGGAAGGCAAGCAAATTAAAAAAACTATAAAAAAAGAAAAATAAATACTTAGAATTAACCATTTGATAACATAATAAAGGTTAACTTTAATGTCAACCAATAGAAATGAATTCATATTCTCATTGTTGTTGTTGTTTCTTATTTCTTATAAGCCAAATTCAGCTTTTAATACAAATTAATCAATGATATAAAAACCAAACATTATGACCTACGTATAGATTGTCAGGATCAAATATGGACTGCCTAACTGGGCCATAGCATTAAGAGTTAAGACACACATAGAATTAAGTGGATCTGCACCAACATGGGCTTGCCCTGTGTCCCAGCAACCCCTGTATTTATAAAGTGCTGACACTAGTAGATGTGATACCAGAAGGGAATCCGTTTCTGCCACTGCTGTTCAGGCTAGAGAAGGAGACCTGTGGAACTGCCATGTTAAATACAAAACTTTCACAATAACTTTGGAATATATAAAGATTAATGAATTGGCCACATGTTTAATTGACCAGCAAGACAGAAAATGCTGCAGTGGTAAAGAAAATAGGAGTGGCTTTTCCAAAATGAGCAGCAGAAACTGTTATGATATATATATATTCAGACTACATGTAGTGCCATTGCCTCAGTCCAGAGTTTGCTCATAAGGATCTCAGCAGCACAGTCTGCGCCCGAACTCAATAGCAACAAACATGGAGAGATGCACCATTTTTTCCGCATGAAGGAAACATCTCTGGACCCCACGTGGAGACATCTCCATGGGTTGCAATTATTCTGTTCATCGAGCAGAACCTAATCCAACCTTTGCTCCATTCCCTCTGTTTGCCTTTGTCTCTTCTATCCACTCCCATCCGGGAGAATTGCGCATCTCCAATCTTCTAAATTGTAAACTCTGTTCATCAAGCTCCATACCCCTCACCTACAATCTCTATATTCCATGTGCAGCACTACAGAATATGTTGGCACTTGACAAAGAGTCACACTAGACTCGAAACATGTTGTGTTAAAACAATAAACACTGAAGTTTGAGTAGTTAAGCTGCGTTTGAGACAATCCTTGTGAATTATAACCTTTTTGAAGAATATGTTGGCACTTTATACATATCTACTATAATTATTATTATTAATAATAATCTGATACTATAACTTCATTATCAAAAGGGCCACCCCCCTCTACTGACCAACAAGTGTGGTTTTGGTGCTGACCAGAGTGCTACATGTTCTCTCTGTGTCTGCATGATTTTCCTCTGGGTGCCTCAATGTTATCCCACATGCCGAACCATTTACTGGTATCCTTATTGTTTCCTGATTAAACTGACCCTACTGTGTGATTGTGATATGGATATTAGATTGAAAGCTCTACTCAGTCAAAGGCTGATGAGTATAATTAACGATTTTCTCTAAAGTACAGTGCCATTCTTCCTGGATTACAACCAGAGACCTGTACTTTGCTGGTTAGTCTACAATATCTCTGCTCCATATAGTAGTAGGCATGGTCTCCTTTAGTTGTTTTTTATCTGGCCACAGCTGCTCTAAGTTTCCAATTAACTTTCCTATGTAATCCCCAACTCGGAGCTTATTCACTGCCCATTGTAGGTCAAGTCAGCTTGAACCCACTGCTCTAATTATGGACCCCTGCCCTGCTCCTCATACCGAACTCCTGGTTTTGACCTCAGTCTGTTCCCGTTTACAGTTCACAATTTATTTTTAGGAAAAGAAAAAAGAAACCCCACCAATAGTTATGATTCTAAGGTTGACAGAAAAATTCTAATAGGTGCTGCAACCTACTTATTTAACAACAATAATTCATAAGAAATTGTACTAAAAAGAGATTTTAAAATGCCAGTGCCGTTATAACCACATTAAACTTTTCATGAATACTTTGAGATCGAAAAGTTTGAAAAATCGAATTCAATTCATCAGTGAGATAATATTACTCCTTGAATTCATCCATAAATAGAAAAATTCATTACTTAAGTAAAGTGCAGTGCAATAATTAAGAGTATTAGACCCAACAAAAATTAATTAGTTGAATTAAAAAGTAGTAAAAAATGACCAAACAAGGTAGTGGGTTAAAAAATATAGTCACAATCAAAAAAATTAGATAATAGAAATTAGAAAAAATAGATGGTGAAGTTGTCCCGAAAACTAGCTACCTGATTTTTTCTAGAGCCTGGGACACCACAAAGATAAGGCAGGACAGGGTAACCGGGGCTGTGGCCTTGGTATTTAGCTTACCCTAGATGTTTAAAAGAGGCTAAGTAACCCTAAAAAGCCACAAACCGTTGGCCCCTTAGAATGGAAAGAAGATTATAAGAGGTTGTATAGAGTAGAAGAGGATTTGACCCAAAAATTCTTGCCCCCACTTCCGTTGAAAAAAACCCCAACCAGACTATTAGTTATAGACCGAATTTACAAAAAGATTAAATTTTAGCAAAGGAGGATTACTGAGAATGTCGACGTACGTTTTGCTAAATAGCTTTGTCAAGGCGAAAATGAAGAGCCTCACCGGTGTGCGTGTAGAAATAGACTTCCGCAATGCGCGTCACTGATCGCGTCTCTCGCGAGATTCGCGTCATTGATCTCGCCTCTCGCGAGATTACAGTTACCAAACATGCGCCGAACTTAGTTCTCTTACTTCTCGCCGGTGTACTTCATCTTGTCACTCCCACCAGGATCAAGATGCGCATTGGTGTACTCCCACTATGATGTCTCTTGCGGGAGTACAAAGATGGACTCTCTCAGCCATTGTGATTACTTACAAATAAATGTAATCCTGGGTTAGAAATTCATATACTGTAAAGAATTAGTATCAATTTCAGCTATATAATGAATTAAAAGTAATTTATTTATTTATTTTTATTAAAAACGATATTTATTAAATAATTTGCCATTCTGTTATCTAGTGTTGTAGCTTAAAAACACAAAGAATTTTAAAAGCCTTAGGGGGAGATACAATTTCTACCCCTTGTTACTAGGGTCATATATGTATCCCTATATCTAAATAAAAGCAGTGTATAAAATATTTTCGTTCATTCCCTTTGGAGCGATAGTGTCTAATTTGAATATCCAGTAGCTCTCGCGTCTTAAAACCGCTTGCTCCAGATCACCTTTGCAGACCCCCAAATTAATTTTCTCTATCACCCAAAATTTCAGTACTGTCGGATCCATATTATGGTATTTTAAAAAATGATGGGCTACTGTTGATACTGTTTTATCTTTCTTAATTGAGTTTTCTGCAGTTCTTATTGTGCTACAATGTTGTTGTAGCCTATGTTTCACCATTTGAGATGTCATTCCAATGTATTTCTTCTGACATGGGCACTCAATACAGTAAATCACGCCTTGTGTCCGGCAATTAATATAACTGTTCACTCTGTGATGTATACCAAAGCGATCTTCAAAGGATTCAATTTTTAACATTTTATTGCACATATTACAATTTCCACAAGGTAAACAGCCCCAGTTTTTTTGATTTGTTCTAGAATCAGATGTCTGGAAGTGGCTTCTTGTAAGGATATCTTTTAAGTTTGGACTTCTCCTATAACAAATAGAAGCTCTTCCCTGTAGTGAGCTCTCCAATATTTCATTCTCTTACGGGCCAGTGTTTATTTAAAATCTCCTGAATTTGAGAGCTGCTGGTGTTGTAAGTGGTAATAAATCTTACAATATTATTATCCTGTGTTTTTGTTTTAACTTGCAGGAGTTCTGATCTCTCTGTCCGTAATGCTCTATTGTATGCTCTCTTGACTATTTTGCCGGAATAGCCTCTAGTTTTAAGTCTAAATTTCAGGTCTTTGGCCTGTTCTTTAAAGGAGTCTAGAGAAGAACAATTCCTTTTAAGTCTCAGGAACTCACCCGTAGGAACTGCTTTTTTCACTGGATAGTTCACAATTTATATTATAGTTGTTTATCTGGTTCTGATTTGGTCACCTGATTACGCCACGCTCTTTACCTGCTCCTTGACTGAGTTTTACCATTGGCTCCCTCACTTGCTCCAGTGGAATTCTATGGATTCTTGTACAGTAAGACCTGACAGTGCTCGAGTAGCTGAGGTCCAGGCCCAAAGCCAAAACTGGATGTTAAAGTCAAGAGAGCATACCTTGACCTGAATCTCGGGGTGGTCTTATCTGACAAGTATTACTTAATTTATCAGAGGAATATAATTTAAAAAAATCATGAGCCAAATCATTGATACTAAATCAGTAATTTGTTCTTAAGAGGAAAATATAGTTTATATTAAAAGGGGTAGTGTTTAAAAGGCAGCTATGTTGTATCATTTATAATGATGCAAGTATCCCTTAGAAACCACTTCATGTTTGCCTGATACAGTAATTCAGTAAGTTTGTAAATACATTTCAGTTCTAGGGAGCAGCGAGTTGGGCAACTAACGAGAGAGAATATGAACAGCATTTGATTTATGCGGATCTGCGCTGCTGGCTGTTATACAGCTGAATATTAAATATAACTTGCTATTTGGAGTTTGACTTCAAAAAGAGAACAATCTTCTTTATGTCGGAACTGAATATTTGGTCCGCGTTTTACAAAGAGCATGGATTTAAAGGCTCCTAGGACTGCAGTTTAACTTCTTTCTAAACAACACATGGTTGCATTTGCTTTCTAGGAAACCCGCAGTGAGAAATAAATAAACTTACTGATCTTAAACTTGTTTTTATCCATTATAGAACAATGTGGTTGATGTGTGGCTCCAGCTCTATTGCCTGCTGTTCACAGAGGAGATAAATTGTGTGATTTTTTCCACTCAGGCCTTTGCAGTCACTGATATCTATCTACAGGACACTCCACTGCACCCAAGTGATTGGACTTAAAGGAGAACTAAAGCTTAAATAGAAAATAGCTAGAAATTCTGTATTTTATATACTGAACTGCACTAAGCCAGAGGTTCAGCAGACCAATAACAATAATGATCCATGCCTTTATAGTTGCCACGGTGCCCACAAGGCAACATATTGGGTGCAATTGAGGGGTGCATAAAGAGAAAGAGTGGCCAGAGAACAGCAGGAGGTGAGGAAACCTAGGGGGTGATGGTGGCATGCGGACCCAGCGTAGTGGTGAGCAGTGAGAGAGTTCCAGCCCAAGTATGATGTATTGTGTGCCAATACAACGTTGCTTGGCTCTGGTGTCCCCATTTTTCGCCTTTGTTAGGGCACTGTTTGTGTGCCAGTGTCACTGCACATATTCATAAATGTAGGGGTCATCAGAAATTATCAAAACATTAGCAGCAAGTGAAGTTACATCTGTCACCAATCAGCCTTGTGTAATGATTGTTAAATTGTGTAGATACTGTGACTTGATCCCTAAGCTCAGGTTACTGACAGTAGCTCAGAGCAAGTGCTGTGAATCAGTAGAAAAGAAGATGGGGAGTTACTGGGGGCATTTTCAGATCCTCTGCTGTGGTTGCCTTGGGCTGGCACAAAAGCTCAATACATCAAGGGTAGCACTTTCTACTGAATTATTTGTTAAACGTTAGGTTCAGGGGCGTAACTATAGAGGAAGCAGACCCTGCGGCTGCAGGGGGGGCCCAGGGGGTATAGGGACCCCATGAGGCTCTCATTTATACACATTTTCAATAAATATTGGTAATACAAGTCAACCTCTAAACATTTTGTGGGCCTGAAAAATAATTTGGTGTGGGGCCCAATAATATCTAGTTATGCCACTGTTTAGGTTTCCTTTATTTAGCACCAAGCAGACTTGCAATAGGGTGTAAAATAAGGGAAATTAAAGTTGTGATTCAAGTGGGCAACATTTGCACAAGCAAGGTTATAAAAGTGGCAGACTATATTGATGTTTGGGGAAAGGTACAGTATGGGAATCCAAGTGGAGTCCAACAATATGTAGTTTTGATGCAAACAATTATTCAGAACATCCTATTTCATCTTAGGGAGAGTGAGGGTCGTTGCTATATGGCTCCCTGTAAGGTCTAATTGTTCCTCTGTTCTAATTAATAGATTAATTAAATGAATTTTCCCATACAGTTTGTATAATAATTTAAATACAATTTAGACCTCCCTGTTCTTTGAACTGATGAGGTGCAACAACCAAATCATTGGAAATTAAACTGATTTGGAATATTTAAAGTTTCAACCAGAACAGAATGTTGTGTAAAATGAAATATCTTATTTTACATAAAAAACCTTGAAGATGAGGGGGTTTCTTTTGAGCCTTCCTTTGACCTCCTGCCACATTGTGCTGAAATTAGCAGGAATAAAGCACTGCGTATCTTGACAGAGCTATATAAATAAATGATGATGATGATGATGATGATGATGAATACTGTGACATGCAGAATCGAGGTGACATTCAAGTTGCTTGCTGCACAGAATTAGTTGGTCTGAGCTGCAAAATCACAAAGATCACGTTCCAAGGAACCTCGTAAGGAATGTATGCCAGCTTAAATTCTAATTATTTTGTTTTTATGCCCCAGCCTGCGCACCAGTTTAATGAGCTTCATGAGGTTAAATCCCATATTTCTAAATGAAAATGCCCAAAGGTAATCCAGGTGCATGCAGGGTAATTAGACAAGGCTTCCCCAGATGTAACAGCTTAGGAACTCCATAATGTGCATCACAAATGAAATACAAAATAAATGAGAAAGAGAATGTCAGGCACAAATAAGCTGCACACTCAGACTGGCACGGCTATTTGCACCTGTGAGTAACATGCACAAAAGAGAGCCAAGGGTATTGTAAGCATAAAGCTGCTTTCAACCCATTGTAAATATTTAATCCTTAAATAAATACTATTTCCACCAAAGTTGATCAATTATTTATACCTGCATATGCTGCTAATTACTCACAAAGTCATGCACAGAATTGTTCAGGCAGAGCTTACAATCTGCTTGATGTTGAGGGCTCAGAGTGGGTATTTATTAAAGGTGCAGCAAAGTCAACCTGATTTGCTACGTATAAGCCCAACCTTGGGATACATTTGCTCAGTAGTTGGCTTACTTCCAGAGATATTTTTAACATACACAAGACATGTCACAGGGGAGCAAAATTTACCTTCCATCTTGTGCATATATTTCAAGCCCTCATGATGAGTCTCATGATTGACTCATGGCACAACCAATTTGGCAAAATAAGGAAGTGAACTTTTTTTTTTTTTTTTGGAGAAGGGCAACCAGGTTATTTCAAGGAATACATGATTAAACCTTCAAGGAATGCCCCGACATATTGGATTTCAAGAAGGGCAGAGGGGACATGATTAACATATACAAAAGGTCAATATAAAGATCTGTATAATGAACTTTTCATCCTTAGGACAGTGCGGGTGACAGGATTGATACTGTAGGAAGAGAGGAATGACATTCAGAAGAGGGAGAGTGAGTGACAATCAATTTATTTGTGCGTATAAAAGGTTTTCCTGCTTTTTTATCAGAAAAGGAACACGCATTTCTAATTAATAAATACAGACTGTATGGACTGAAACAGCGATATTCTGGAAGTTATCCCATTTATCTATTATTCCAATTATTTCCTATTAGTGATGGGCGAATTTGCGCAGTTTTGCGAAACGGCGAAAAATTCACAAAACGACGCCGGCGTCTCGTTTTTTTTTTTGCGCGGGCGTTTCGTGAATTTATTCGCTGGCAGCGAATCGCGCAAATTTTCCGCAAATTCGCACCTGCCGAATAAATTCGCCCATCACTATTTCCCGTGTATCTTCCTAGATACAGTAAAACAGAAGCCTAGATGGAGAGGTTATTGATCTTGAGGTAGGAAAAAAAGTATCTAATATATCTCTGACTACATAATGCAAATGGACCATTCATTCCTCCATCAATATTTACTGTTTATATTAATACCAGTAACCTGTGTTTTTGATTTGCCAAACCCATCATGCAAGTCTTCCTTAAAAGAATACATTGTATCTGCCATTACAGAATTTGTAGTGGATGAATTCCACTAGGTCAGTGTATAGAGGTTTTTTTTGCAAAGGTTGTACTTGATGGACTTAAATATTTTTGACAACCTTGTTTGCTATGTTATTGTTCAGCAAGTGCTTTATTTGGAGTCTTGGCAGATGGCTTGGGACAATCTGGGAATGGAGCAGATTCAAACATATAAAATATATAAAGATTTTACAAATATTAATAACTTGCTTTTAATGCTGGATTATTTAGTACATTGTTTTGTTAATGGGGTCATCTATTATTATATATACCATATATATTCTATATGCAATATATTTTATGATATATATATATATATATAGTTTACATATACTTACTGGAATGATATACACTGTGGGGGTCAAAGGCGAGCGTTTTATACCTCGACTGAACTTAAATGGAAGAAGATCTCTCCATGGTGCTTGATAGAAAAACCATGGGCCGGTGCAGTTTTCTGCCAATAGGAGCACCGACCCTGGGTTTCGGGTAAGTCAAAAGAACCTTTCCTTCTCCTTTAAGAAAAGACTTGAATGTCAAAAACTCAATTTTGCAAGTTCAAGTCCCAAAAAATCAAATTGAGTTTTCGGCTGAAAAAAACTTGAATCGCTCATATCATTCGAGTTTTCAGGCAAAACCCTCTGGAAAAAACTCAAACTTCAAACAGGCTGTTAATATCCTCAAATGTTTCAAGGAACCTTGGCCATTGACTCCTACATGACCTCGACAGGTTTTAGATGGTGTATTTTTGGATTCAAGCTATTTCCAGGTTCGGGGTATAATTAATTTCAAAAATTTGACATGTATGTTTTGACCAAAAAAAGTCAACTTGAAAACTTGCATTTTCATGGAAAACACAACTCAAACCTTAATCTCCCCCTATAAGTTCAACCGTATCTCATTTCCAAATATATTAATGTGAAGTTAACATATAACAGTCTCTACTCTTCTGGGAAGGCTTTGCAGTAAATTTTAGAACATTGCTGGTGAGATGTGCTGCCATTCAGCCACAAGAACATTTGTAAGGTTGGATACTGTTTTTGCGGATCAAGCTTGGCTCACAGGCAGAATTCCAATTCATCTCACAGGTGTTCAGTTGTTTTAAGTTCAGAACTACGTGGAAGCCAGCCTTTGCAAACCCATTCTTTATGGGCCTCACTTTGTGCATTAGGACATTATTGTGCAGAGAGACGAAAGGACCTTCCCAAGACTGTTGCTACAAAGTAGGAGACATGGAATTCTATGATGAAGCCATTAGCTTTGCTTTCAATTGACTCAGGGGCCCTAAGCTAAACTGTAGAAAACAGATCCAGGCCATTATCCCTCCAAAACATTACTATAGCCAGTATACAATCAGACAGGTAGTGTTCTCCTGACATCTGCCAACCCCAGACTTTTCCATTAGAATGCCAGATGGTGAATGACATTTATCTCTCCAGATTACATACGTCAACTGTGTGTCGAGTGGTGGTTAGCATTAAACCACTTCAGCTAATGCTTGGACTTGTACATGGTGATATTATTGTTTGCCTCTGATCGTCCATAAAATTCCATGCTTCCTACAAACAGTTCTTGCATTGTGATTGTTTCTGGAGACATTTTGGTAATTCAGCAGTGAATGTCATGAGTTGAGAATGTCATTGTAGACAGAGTAAAAATAAGTCAGGATAATTTTATATGTTATAACCCAATAATGTATAAAGGGAGAGCCAGCATGCGGGAATGACCAGAGTTGGCTCTGCAATAAAATAAATCCGATGTGCAGGAGCTCCAATCTGAGGGAAATGTTGGTAATTATAGTTTAAGAACAGCTAGTTAAACATCCCTGATTTATGTACTTAAAAACAGGTTAGTGATATAATAAATTCTTTGGCTTTTTCTCAACATTTTTCCGCCAAGAAAATATTGTTATGCTGGGGACCTTCTCTCTTCCAACCTAAAACGACTGCTATTATAAGGTTCTTCAACCAACCTAGATACGAGTGCTACCCAGACAGCCATTATAGTCAGCGATAGTGAGTATTTTACAACTATTCTTGATACTTACAGAGTCTATGTACTGAGTGCTATCAAACCAAATGTGAGTGCTACCCTACCAGCCTTAACCATTTGTTGCCAGGTTTTACATTTGCAGCTAGCAGGCTTTTCTGATAGATGCCAAATGGAAAGGGCTCATTCCTGGAAATATCACTGATAACCTCTACTGAATGTCAATCAGAAATACAGCTTAAATGGCCAAGGAAACTGAATACAGGTATGGGATCAATGATCTGGAAACCTATTATCTAGAAAGCTCAAAATTTCAGAAAGGTCATCTCCTATACACTAAATTTTATCCAAATAATCCAATTTTTTAAGAATGATTCCTTTTTCTCTGTAATAATAAAACAATACCTTGTACTTGATCCAAATTAAGATATAATTAATCCTTATTGAAAGCTAAACCAGCCTAATGGGTTTATTTAATGTTTACACAATTTAGTAGACTTAAGATATGAAGATCTAAATTACGAAAGGTCCATTATCCGAGAAAACTCCAGGTTCAGGGCATTCTGCATATCAGGTCCCATACTGTATTGAATTATATACTTATGAAGTTCTGCAGAAACATACAACATAACATAGTACTGGAATAAAGTACAACTTCCCATTAGATGTTGAAATTAAAAGTTATATTATAATGTTTCTCTGTTCTTCAGTAGAAGGTAACCTTAATCCTGAGGACTACAGTACAATGTGCCAGGATACTGGTAATGTTCCCATAGAGCCAGAGCTCAAATGATTGGAACAATAGACTGAATACATCACTGTGCTAAATCAGAATTAGCTAAATAACTGCTAAACTTATAATTAGTCACTTACCCTAAAATAATTCCATGTTACAGCAAATACTGACGACTTACTTTTAGAGGCACTTATTACTGTCAATCAATTTACCCACTCAAACAGACAGATTCTTATTAATGTGAACCTGCCTTTCGGAATGAGACACTACCGAGTTCATTGCTATCATGTATACAAAAATAGATGAAAATCAGTTGGAAATTTGTTTTATGAAAACTGTGCCAATGTTCCTGACATAAGCCTGTTTTTAGATAAAATATATGTTCCTTACAAGCTGGAAGAAAGGATCGTGTTTGAGCCTATGCCACTGAGATGTGAATATATTAAGCCTGTGGCAAAAGAAAATAATGGAAAGTTAAGCTTAGGAATATTGTTTCACACATCTACACAGTCAAGAAGGTCCAAAAGTTTTGCTAGAAATACATTTCTCAGTTTTTCTATTTTTAAGCACTCAGTGGACCTTTATTAGTAAAGAGGCGTGCAGTTAGGCACAAGCACTTTAATAATGGAGCTTTGACTTGATCAGTTCTGTGCTATGTATGCTATATGAACTCTGGCTTGGACACAACTCCCAGGTTTCCAAGATACCTAGGAGAGAGCAAATCTGGTATCCTTCTGTGGAATAGTAAGTTAGATCTGTACACTATTCATTAATGTGAATGACTGTACACCCCACTTAAGTCAGAGATTTCAGATATGTGTGCTGAATCCCCCATTTTCCATTTTAAATGTATACTTATAAATAGATGAAAATTTGTTTTTCTTTTTACAGTAATTTTTTATAGTTAGTTTTTTTTAAGAGTTAAAGTTCCAATAATATCCAAGACAGCACCCCCAAAAACATTAAAAGGGTGGTTCACCTTTAAGTTACCTTTTAGTATGTTCTATAATGGCCCGTTCTAAGCAAAACTGAAATTGGTCTTCATTATTATTATTTTTTTCGTTTTTGAATTATTTGCCTTCTTCAGATTTTTTCCAGCTTTCAAATGAGGGTCATTGACCTCATCTATAAAGCAAATGCTCTGTAAGTCTACAAGTGTATTGCACATTTTATTACTCATCTTTCTATTCAGGCCTCTCCTATTCATATTACAGACTCTTATTCAAATCAGTGCATGGTTGCTCGTGTAATGTTGACCCTATCAATCAGATTGCGGAAATTGCAAACTGGACAGCTGCTGAATAAAAACCTAAATAACTCAAAAACCACAAATAATAAAACATGAAAACCAATTGTCTCAGAATATCACTCTCTACATCATACTAAAAAAATTAATTTAAAGGTGAACACCCACTTTAATCTTAATGTCTTTAGACAGGCCCCTCCCAGGACTGTTTTGGCTGTTTTGAGAGAGGGAGGCCGATGTTTAGGAACATTTGCCCCAAGTGATGTCCAGTGGCGCAACCAGCAATACACAAATATCCCACACATCTGGTTACTATCCCATTATCCCCAACATGCTTTAGAAGCAGCCCACAGAAGATAAAATGTCATACAAATACAAATGTGAAAAATCCGTCATGACAGACTATTCCTGGATTAGGGTCTTGAAGCTCACAAAAGCTGACAAGATGCACTTTTCCAATCGAAATCACAAAGCCATGGACTGACAAAATGGATCTCACGTGGGCATATATAAAAATCAAGGAACCGACAGTTACAGTAGCTATATTATTTAAAACTTCTTCTACCACAACACCTAAATAAAGCACAGATTTCCATTTAATCCCTGACGCTGCCCGAGGGATAGTGCATGAATCTTTTATTCCCCCCTAGAAGAGAAATGAAGAAGAGGAAAGAAATTTCTGTTAAACTTAATACATTTGTAAACAGCAAAAAATAAATAATTTTTTTATGTGACCACATAATGTTTATTAATAAACACATTCTTTTCCTTCTGCTAACAGAATCCTAGATATGAGTCCGGAATATGGAAAGCCAGGAGGGGTAGGAGCATACAGAAGCGCAGGACACTGTTTAACATCACCAGGAGAGCAGAACTGCGAATCTCATAGCTGCATTTTTTATTCCTCTCCGGTAAAAGGTTTTCATTATATTAAAGCTTCTGTTAACCGACTCTTAATCCTCAGAGGGTTTAGAGAAATAGGGATAATCTCTCTCCATTTACATCAAACTTTTCCTCTCCAGCAGCCCATGAATGTGTGCCAAAAGTGGCATTACGGCTTCCTTTAACCATCACTTTTCCACAGCTCATGGAGGTGGCTCAGCAAGACCCAGTATCCAATTCAGTATCCAGTCCTGGGTAATATATGATTTAAATATACTCTATATTATGGGATAACTGTAATGTTCCTAAAATAAACGGACACTCTAAATATTTTTTAGGATAGCCAGTTGTGCTTAAAAAAACTCGCTTGTGACTGTCAAAAGTCATAGTATAATTAACACTGCGGGGCACATTTACTATGGGTCGAATATCGAGGGTTAATTAACCCTCGATATTCGACCATCGAAGTTAACTCCTTCGACTTCGAATATCGAAGTCAAAGGATTTCCTGCAATTCGTTCAATCGAAGGAAAAATCGTTCAAAGGTTTTAATCCATCAATTGAACGATTTTCCTTCGATCAGAAATTGCTAGGAAAGCCTATGGGGAACTTCCCCATAGGCTAACATTGGTGCTCGGTAGATTTTAGGTGGCGAAGTAGGCGGTCAAAGTTTTTTTTAAAGAGACAGTACTTCGACTATTGAATGGTCGAATAGTCGAACGATTTTTAGTTTTAATCGTTCGATTTGAAGTCGTAGTCGAAGGTCGAAGTAGCCAATTCGACGGTCGAAGTAGCCAAAAAAATACTTTGAAATTCGAAGTATTTTTTATTCTAATCCTTCACTCGAGTTAAGTAAATGTGCCCCCCTATCTTCAGAAAAAAACATGAAATACAACTGTCAAAGTGCAGATGCCAATGGTTATAATAGGTCAAGATACAGTATAATCTAGATTGACCTCAGATTAAGGTAAGGGATGGGCAAACTCCAGATGGTGCAGTTGAGCTGTTACAGTGCTGCACTAGAGAACCAAGAGTAGGAGATCATTGATACTTTACACTTATTAAGACTTGGGATTCAAGATCCCTTTCTTGAATCATGCTGGTGTGTGCCCTAACAAATGCATAATAGCTGTGAAAAAGAAAACCTGCTAGTAGTACATATCCATATCAAAGTGCTCACATATGATGCTTACCAGTTACCATGAGCAAGTACTAATATCTGTGAGATAAATAAAAACCTATGTACTGTAAGGTAAAATGTACTGTACAACAGATAATCTGCATGAAATGGTTAGAGGGGTGTTTCTTTCATCAATGATGTCTTCTTCCAAAGATGCTACTCCATTTGGCATTTAGACAATTGTAGGAGGGTACTTTAAGTAGTGCCCAATGTGGTTAATCCAGTCAAGGGCTATGCGTAAATGATGTGCGGGTTGAGCCAAAATCCGTGGTGACCTGTGGGTTAACCACCGGTTATGCAGGTTCGGGTTGAAATTTGTCCAGCCATTACAGGTTAGGGTTGGGTGCGGTCTGACTGGGGTTTTGATTTACAGTCTTTGACTTTTGGATTTTGGAACCAAAGATATGCCCAGAAGTAGTGGACAGAGTGAGAAGATGCTGGTACAGTTTCAGTGTGGGTCCTACAATGCCAAAATTTTCCAGGTTAAGCTTTAGCAGGTTAGGGACAGGATTGGGTTGAGTTTTCCTGACCTGAACATCACTACTGGGCATTACAAGTTAGGAGAAGGGAGCTGTTTCCTTTTTCAGGACATGATTTCCTGATAGTTCTGTAACTGGCCAGAGGAGCCAGGTGTCCCTGCTATTTAAAATGGATGTCACTAGGTGGTTCTGACTCTTTGGGCCCCACTTCCTAAAGGCGTTGTAATCCGATCATTCGGATTAACCCAATATAGTCCTGCCGTTGGTGGGCATATCGGGGAAAGATCCACTCCACCGATGGTATGGCCAGATTAAGCACCACTGTGATCATCCTATTTCTGCTTCTGGTTGTAGCTAATACAGCATAATCTGCCTATGCCCAATACCACCCAGTTAGTTTCTGTGAAGTAACAATATTGTACCATCTGTAAAGTAACAAAATATCCAGCAAATAAAGTATTAACTAGTTACTCTAACAATCACTTGTGCCCAAGTTATTGCAAGAGTTGTTCTGTGTGAAGTCAGTGTGACTAACCTTTCCTCCATACTACAATGTGGTCCCACCTAAGACAGAGTCCCATGTAAGCCATGCTCTACTAGGAGTTGCAGGGATTGCAACTGAGTTGGGTAAGAACCAGCAAGATTTTGGGCATCAAGGACTGGTCCATCTATATGTTCCATGTAGAATGTACAAATGCCAGATATGTACAACTGCTGGGGTTATAGGCCATTGTGTGCATGGGATGGGTGCTATGCAATATACTATTAATACAATGTGGGTGTGTACATTTCAATTCTCATTGGTTCCAGCACTTTGCCGCACATACTCCTGAAACACATGTTTTAGGCTTTTGTTGGAGAGTAGGAAGAATTTTGCTGCATGATAAAATACTGCATAGGGCTCTGGGACAGTTTGCAGCTTCCAGTGCTCATGTATATTGCAGTTTGTAGCTTCAATGAGATGTGAGAACAGGGCTGGATTTACCACAATCAGAGATAAAAAAAAGCAATACGAGATCAAAAACATACATTTTGTCTATTCTGCATTTTTGTTGATGTTTTTTTTATCTGCTGCAAGTGCATCAATTTTTTATGC
Source organism: Xenopus laevis (assembly GCF_017654675.1). NCBI lineage: Eukaryota > Metazoa > Chordata > Amphibia > Anura > Pipidae > Xenopus > Xenopus laevis. The sequence goes on along the minus strand of NC_054377.1, from coordinate 119,217,476 downwards.
AACATGCTGGCATAGGGCTATGTAACAGAGTGATTATACTCTAGGTTGATGTGAAATACATTCTTCATTTCTTACTTTTGTACAACATGCACAGTGTCATTTTATCTATGTTTCTGGTGCTTAAATGTTCTAAATTTTTCTGCCTGGAAATGCCACATTTTCTAATTCACCTAAACGTTTTCAGGTTCCTTCTTGTAGTGTGTATGTGATCCTATTTGGGGCTTTGTCTCCCTTCTTATTCAAATTGATTGTGTTTGTCTCGTTGACACCTGGAGGACAGAGCAGTTAAAATCATACCATAAAATGATTTTCCCAGAATTCTACCATCATTGAGAAAGCTGCAAAATCTGGTATCCTCTAAAAAGTACATGTTTTGCACCAGTGGTGCAACATTTGCACCCTTCTCTAAATCAGACTGCATGCAAGGTGGGCACTCTCTTACATACCCCTTACGAGTTAGCTGGTTCATTAGAATTGGAATATGGCTGCAAGGCATCTGGAGTCTCTGTAAATGACTTATGATGGCTATAGAGCAAAGGTCCCTAACATTTTATACCTGTGAGGCACATTCAATTGTAAAAAGAGTTGGGGAGCAACATAAGCATGAAAATGGTTCCTGGGGATACCAAACAAGGGCTGTGATTGGCTATTGGTAGCCCCTATGTGGACTGGCAGTCTACAGAAGGTTTTGTTTGGCTTTTGAGAACCCCCATGGGGTTGGTGAAAACATGTTTTTTGTGAGCCACTGGTTGGGGATCCCTACTGTAGAGGGTATTATATTCTCTTTAATGCTACTGGTTTATTATAACCAGAGCCCAATATTTGTTTAAATGTGACTATGCCTCATTTAATGAGCTTCCCTTTGCTGTAAAAGATGTTGATTATAAATATATAATACACAAAAGCCATGAATATCTTGTAAATTATATCCTTATAAACGGTGAGTTCTGATGTCATCAGTTATAAACGGTGAGTTCTGATGTCATTTCTATCACATGACTCACTGAAATTTGTGTATTATATTAAATAAAGTACCCCCTGTTGCAAAATATGAGGATATTAGAAGTTACCTCAGAGTTCCATGACCTGTATAAAAACACTTGGCCTTCGGCCTCGTGTTTTTATATGGTCATGAAACGCCTCGGTAATTTATAATATCCTTATATTTTACAAGAGGGGGTACTTTATTCACTATATATAAACCCTTTCATACTAAACATTGCAGGTTCCCTAACCTTGCAAAACTCCTGCTAAGCCAGGGCTGACTCTGACCAGTAGCTGCAGCTTCTTAATTGACTCAGTAATGAAAGTCTTATCTATCTTCAATCCCATAATTTACTTATGGTGACCTGAGAACAGCTATATAGGTAATGTAATTCTTTTTCTGTAATGCAATCACTTGCTGCAATTTCATTTCAGTCCCCCCCCCAATAACATAATTGTTTTACAAATTTAGATAGGGCAGAATGAGCAAAATTGTGATTAAATCCTATAACTTAGCAGTGACACATAGTAATGTGAACAGGGCAGACCCCCTAAAGGACAATTACTGCTGCAAGGCTTTCTGGGAATTCACCAATAAACTGTGAGTATTCAGCAGATGATTAAGAGAGACAATCATTTGTTGTCCTGGCTGGGAAACAAATAACCCACAAGCCTTGCACTATATTAAGTCATGTCAGACAGGGTGAATATTTTTCATATAACCGTTTGTTTTCTATTACAATGATGAGTAGAATGGTTCAGGCAACTGTAGATTAGAAAGGAATACTGTCATCACATCATTTCTCCCCTTATTTTTAGGGGTTGTTCACCTTGAAACTTTAAGTATGTTTAGTATGATGTAGAGAGTGATATCATGAGGCAATTGCTTTTCATTTTCTTTTCTTTGTGGTTTTTTTAGTTATTTATCTTTTTATTCAGCAATCAGTATCTTTCCAGTTTGCAAATTTAGCAATCTGGTTGCTATGGTCTGAATTACCCTAGCAACCATGAATAAAAAACTTGAATATAAAAAGACGCCCACTGTCTTTAATGCATTTGGAGCGAGAAAAATTGTCGCTCATAAAAAATTTTGGTGAAGCGAAATGGGACAGATTCGCTCATTTCTATTTGCCATGTCTGTGTTTTTTCAAGAAAATCCTTGTGATTCTGATAGCAGTATGTTCCTAATAATACTCTGTGGGATCCAATGGTAATAATATCTGTACAAACTGTATAACAAAGGAAACATTTCCTTTTAAAAGTAAATATAGGTTGATCAAAGTTAAGCACAAGGAAGTGATCAACAGCTGGAAGACAGCAGGAGCTCTGGAGGATCTCAGAGTTCTTTGTGCAGTTCATGATGTCCACTAGCTGTGCAATATTAATCTGTGCAGCCAATCAGGCAAGAACTGTATATTTAAATAATACATTGATAGAAATGTTTGGCTTTTGGATAAGAGGTCTCATACCTGTATTATACATATTAATACAGTTATGGCATCCATTATCGAGAAACCCATTATCCAGAAAACTCCCATAAACTGAATTTTATCCAAATAATCCAAATTTTAAAAGTAGTTCTGTTGTTCAGAAAGTAAAATCTTATCAGTGGATGACCGCATTAGCTGGGAATAGTAGAGAGCCCAACCTGCTCCCCATGTGATCCAATCAGTTGAGCGAGTGATCATTATTGCAGTTTTTCAACCCTAACCTATTAGTGACCCTACCATACAGTAGTCCCTTTTATCTTGTGGCTCCCTTTCTATTTACTACAAAGCAATTATAGGTATGGGATCCGTTTGTAGCTAAATACAATAACAAATATAATTATGCATTATGAATAGGTGGCACCACAAAAATGAAATATGGTGGAACAAACAATAAAAAAAGAAATTTTGTATATAAAATCTATGTCAGTCTGCCATATGTCTCACACTCTACCCCTGCTTGTTCTGTTTTTCCACTGTTTCTTCCAAAACTCATTTTCCAGAGTGCACAACGGGGCAGCTTTGCACAGCAATATAATCTGATTCATATCTTCTTTTTTTTAAAAAAAACGCTGTGAAATAATAAGTCTACCTCTACAACTGCAAGCAATTTAGCATTATACCATTTATAGACTGGACCTGGCCACCTTCTAGTCACTGAAAGATTTCACTTGGCTCCTTTTCTATTGACATTTCATATAACGCCATTTCCAAAAGTTTTTTTTTCTCTATTCTGTGGCTGGTATTGGCACCTATTAACTCTTATAAAAGAATATGCTATAAAGTTCAGCCAACAATATTTCCTGAACTGCTTCTCCTCACCGTGTGTCTTGCTGCTCCTGTACTTTTAGTTTTCTCTAATATATTTTCCTCCTGTGCTTTCAGGAATCCAATTCCACTCAAATCTTATTATCCATAAAATGCTAAATTTCAAAATCTCCTAAAGTACTGCACATAGTCGCATTATTTCTCTGCAATTACACATTTCTGCTGTTGTAAAAAGTGTGGATTTGAGAAATAGCCTCCCAGCAGAGCTGTTACAAGGCAGTAACACTCAAAAACAACAATTATCAGACATCTATTAAATTTGTCCTGCACAGTATCCATCATTTTTTTCACTTTACACTTTTCACTCGGTGATTTAAGACCCTGGGGCAGATTTTATTCACAAAACAAGAGGAAACATTTTGGCAGGAACGTTATAGAGAGGATTTGTGCTTTCAGCTTTTATTATGTATTGTGTCCATAAGGGAAAAGCACCAATCAGAGTGCAGCGTTGTTCTTCCATCCGTAGCACTGACATAAAGAAATAATCATGCTGCATAGATTGTTTGTTTCCAGAGAAAGCTCTACTTATTCCATTTCTTATTGGCCCCCTCCATGAAAATAATTCAAACTCTAAGACTGTTAACAAAGAGGGTGATTTTAAATCTTGTATATCCGGCACCAAACCTAAGAAACATTTTAGAGAACACGGAATGCAAGTATATTCTATTTATTGCATATTTCTTAATCATTGAAACTGCCACAGTGGAGGTTGGAGGGGTAACCAATGACAACATATATAGTCCCGAGTGGCCTCTATACTCTTCTGATCTTCTCCTAGGCTTCTGTCACTTTCATAGCCAAAATTAACTTCCCTCCAAACCTTCACTGGCTTAAGTACCATCTGTTTAAGGGGGTGATTTACTAATGTACCTATGGGTGCTCTAAAATAGACACAATGGAGAGTGCATATATGATGCAATTCCTTAAGGTATTTCAATCATGTCTCATTGGTGCACAACTGCACCTATTGACCTGGGGAACCCTGGAGCTACTGCCTCCCTGGACCTGGCAGTAGCTCCAGGGTTCCCATGGCAGGCTTCAAGAAGCAACCAGACTTGCACCCAGTGAAATTGGATGCAAACATAGTTTTGAATAAGTGATCTACACAACTCCCACTCTGGAAATGTTAGACATAATTTGCACCTGATTATTGTCAAAATGCAAAAGTGCAACTGTGTCTGTTGTATAGAATTGGAAGCATTGGTACCATTGCAGCAGATGCAATCAAACTGCTGGAATTATGGGGAAAAACACTGATTTGTCAATTCATGTCTGAAAATTTACCATCAGGAAAATGTTTTATGTGCCAGTACTCTAAGGAGGCCTCTCCTACACACACCCTGGATTATCTAAAGTCCAGACAGCCTGATGTATACTCACTGCTTATTTCCAACCGCCTCATTGTTCAATTGTTCTCCCAACTATAAACTCTTATAAACAAGTCCCTCTAATCTGCCTGCTTCAATCAACAACCCTTGTTTGTCAACTTTTTTCATGTTTATTACAATACGATAGCAAAGTGCTATGGAACTTGATGCTGTCATATTAGTAACTGATGATAAATGATGATGAGTGAGAAGGAAAAACTGAGAAGATTTAGGTTATCATCATGTTAATTCATGTTTCCGGATGACTCAGTTATAAGCAATGAGATGTTCATGCTCTTTTTGTAAAAAAGCAGCATGTGTGATGAATACAAGGGTATATTTCCTTCTTAGTTTCTGGTTTAAAAACAATGTATGAGGTTCTATATCTTGATGAACTCACCTGGTCTTGCTATAAAATTCTACTATAATAGCCACATATTGAAGTTTGCCTCTATGTAGAATTTCTATATGGTGCTTCTCATATTTTTGCATCCCGGTGATACAGTACTAAACTCTCTCGCTTTCATTTTTCTTTTAGAATGCCTTGTGGCTTGTACTCTCAAATTATATACTAGGTAAGCAGGTGTGCACTCGGCAGGTCCGGACTGAGAATTAAAATAGGCCCTGGCATTTCAGCCCACATAGAGGCCCAATCAGCCCCACCAGCCCACTAAATAGTGACTTTCTATGGGACCTTATAGCAGCCCCTCTGGCATTTGCCAGAACCCACAGATTGCCAGTCCGGGCCGCCCCCCCTACCCCTCTAGATGAGCTAGACGAGCAGTTTCGCGCTGCGGCGCGATCTCCGGGGGGCTGTGGGGGGAGGAGTGAGCCCTGGTGCAATTGCCCCTTCTCCCCCAGTAGTTAAGCAACTGAGCAGGGGGCTAAATGTAGTTCACCTTTAAATTAACTATTGGGTTGGAAAACAGTAGTACTGTATAACCGTATAATTATAAATGAATTTATTGAACCCCCTAGTCCCACAATGAATGAGTCCTTGTGTCCTTGCACTCAGGCAATGAATAATGAAATAAATGCACAACGCTTCTACAATTTTTTAATGATATTAAATATACTCCACAGTAATAGGCTACAGTGAACATATATAATGTAAATGGTGCAAATACCAAGTCAAATTCCTCAGAGATCAGTAATAATCCTTAGTTGTTCTTTTGTTTTGTTTTTTAAATGCTTGAAAGCAAACAGCTGATGATGACTCTAAAGTATTGTATATGAAAAACATTCAATTGTCCCTTCTACACATAGCTATACTGTACATGAGTTCGCTACTGGCATTGTAGATTAAATTAATGCATTTCATAAAATCACAGATGGAAAAAGGATTTCATAATAATAACAGTAAATCACTTTTTCAGCATCATTCACAGTCAGACAGATACCATATGGACTGATTAAACTGTTTCTTGCATGAAAAGGCAAACAATCAAAATTCTGTCTATGTAGAAACCATCGGTTATACCATACATTGATATTTGTGCATTATTTTGGACACCCAGCTACAAAATATAACAGGTGTCACTTATGGAAAACCCAAACCTAAGGGACTTACAGCACGAGACTCCCGCAGGGGCAAAATAGAGACAAATGTATACTGTGGGGAATCAGTTGGTAGGTAATCAGACCTAGACAGGCAGGCAGGCCAGGTCAGTACCAAAAAGCCAGCCTTAGTCAGTACCAGAAAACAACATTTGTCTGAGCACTTGTGGTCCGATTAACAGCAGCTGGAACAAGCCATGTCTACCTGAAAATGCAAGGATACCAAGGGGGTGAAATAGGACCCTGTATCTGCTTATATAGTGCAGAGGAATAACAACGGCAGAGGGGTATATTTATCAAAGAGTGGAGTTAATAGTGAAGTTCCGCAGCTCACAATTAATTTCTATGGGATTTTTAAAGGCGTATTTATCAAAGGGTGAACTTTCACTTTCACCCAGTGATAAATATGCCTTTCAAAATCCCATAGAATGAATTGTGAGCTGCGGAATTTCACTCTAGTGGCGGAACTTCACTCTTTGATAAATTTACCCCATAGAGTCTGTAGATCACTGGTTTGAATCTAGGCAAGGTGTTACAAGATAAAACCAAATAAAACAGGCTGTAGTTAAATTATAATTATAGAGTGTCAGCAGTCTGGCTTTGTTCATATTGGAGAAAGGTCCTAAAACTACTTTGACTATGTCAATTCCAGTTGTATCTATTGTTTCAGGCATTTCTATTATATTGCAGTTAGACTATGCCACCCCTGATACCATCAATTAGTACAGGATGGAAATCCTAGTCCATCCTAACAGTGATCGGGTTATCCCTTGCCCATAACTCTTGAAATCTGCCCTTTCAGTCCCTAACAGTTCAACTTAAGGGTAATGCAAATGCTAGAATTTCTGCACATAAATCAAGAACCAGCACGATGAAGTGCATGCAGGCTTGTAAGGATATTCAGCTACATGCTCAGTGATACATGTGGATAAACCACAATTCATTTACACTTCACATTTTGGGACAGATTGAATTAGCTAAATCTAATTAAACTCTAAGGTTTATATTTATCAAAGAGTGAGGTTAGAAATCACCAATGTAAAATTACACCACTCTCCATTTATTTATATGGGATTTTTCAGGCATATTTATCAAAGGGGTGAACTTTCACTTTCACCCATTGATAAATACTCTTTTAAAAATCCCATAGAAATGAATGGAAATTAGCAGAATTTCACACTGGTGATCTCTAACCTCACTCTTGATAAATATACCCCCATTCATACTAACGTAGATTTCAAGTGAGAAACCATGTGTTCTTTTTGTATCATTAAATTGTGGTGTGGTACGTGGCAATGTGACCAGTAATTGATCGAATTCAGTTTTATGAGAAAAGGATCCTGTAATTAAGTTACCATAGACTTCTATTAATTTTTTATGACACAAACCATAAGACTTTCAAATCAAGAATTTGGTCCTTTACGAGTGCCTTATATCTTTCCCATAACTGAGTGAGCTGAATTCACTGAGCACGTTCCATTCAATATGGTTAACAACTAGATTTGGCAATGTAAATGTTGTGATGGACGGTAGGATCAAGACTTAGGACCTTAGTTGCATGATTTTTTTTACATTTATATATAGGTTGGGGGAAAACATTTGTGAACAATCTAGATCATGATTATGTTTGACCCAACTTCAATGAGGGGCTACAAATCTAACTGTGGTGTTAATAAATCTTTAAGCTCTTCTAGCCCATCAGAATGGCTTTCGCTTCCCAGCTACCTCTTACTTACATGCTTTATGTCTGCAGCAGGGCCAGAACTAGGGGTAGGCAGAATAGGCAGCTGCCTAGGGCGCAATAATAGGGTGGCGCTGGGCAGCTAATTCTAAAATTGTCTTCTGCCTACCCCTATTCGGCACCTCTCAGTCGTACTCCCCTTCCTTCCTTCCTGACACACTACCCTCTGTCGAGGGGATGTAGCGCTCATTACACTAGTAATGTGTAATGACCTGCTCTGACACTGAAGTTTTCAGCTTTTTACCGCCTCGGGCTGTAGCAACTCCAGGATTGCCCCTGGTCTGTAGATGTGTGGCTTTAGGGGTGTCATTACTAACATTGGAGATAAATATCTCCGGAGATCTCTGGAGATGTTGCCCATAGCAACCAATGAGATATTTGCTTTTGTTTTCTAACTTGTAGGTGACTGTTTCTAATTGCTTATTGGTTTTTATGGGAAACATCTCCAGAGATATTTATCTCCAATGTTAGTAAACATGCCCTATATATATATATATATATATATATATATATATATATATATATATATATATACTGTATGTATACAGTATGTTGACCTTCCACTAAGCAGGCATTCAGTGGCATGGGCCCAGTTTCTAAGTCTAAACACACATAATCACGCCAGACAGTTTGTCTATTTTCAATCGCATTTGAACAATGCTGACAGTGACTGAGCCCAGACAACCAGATGTTTCAACATTCTGCCCAGGCAATGATCTTAGCAGCCCTTGTGTGCAGGCATGTTCTCCAACCCAACACTTAGCCAATTCATTAGATACGCACTGTTTTTGGCCAATATGATTTACTTTGTGGCCAAAATGCCTATGGATCCCCTTGTAAAATAAAATCAGTTTCAATGGCTGAATCTGCTGGTGTGTGTCAAGCATATCAAGTGAAAAATGTCTCGCTCCTCTGTTGGGTACTGAGCAACTCAAAACAAAGGACATTTCTTCCATTGATTACAGAAAATAATAACCTAGACAGTTAAGAGCATACAGTATATATGGAAAGCACACAGATTACACAAGACAAACATAGACTTTGATTTATTAGCATGAACTTTTGGATATAAAAACTGGCAGCAGCACACTGAGCTGTGTAAGTACTAAAGCTGAAACACAACAGGATATAGTTAGAAACCCTGATTGCAAGAACGAGAATAACACTGACATTCAATAATAAGACCATTCTTTGAGGCTAAATATCACAAATAAAGTGACTGACCTTCACAGGGAATCTAACAATGCCAACGCCAGCTGAGTTTAAAAAAAAACAAAGGCGAGAAAAAAGATAAATGCTTTTTATTTCTCAAAATAACAAAGGTTTGAAATGGTGTGTTTCCTTGGAGTTAACCTCAGGTATGCAAAACAGAAAGCACCCAACCACAAACAAAAGCACATATTTAAAAAGGAAAGGATAACTGGGAAACACTAAATAAGCACTGGTTGTAAAATATAACTGGGTAGCATCAGGACCAGGACTGGGATGCAAATAGGCCCTGGTATATCAGGTAAACAGAGGCCCAAACAGCCCCCCCCCCACCAGCCCAATAAATAGTGACTGTCTATGGCATCTTACAGCAGCCCCTATGGCATTTTCCAGAACCCACAGTCCAGACCTGGGTAGTGTAGACCATCTGGAGTCAAACTGTGAACTGCCCCCATTTCTTAAACTTAACTGAGTGCAAACTTGTAATTTCATCCTACACTGGTAGGTCACCTCTTACTTTATGTTGGTTTTTGTGCTAACTTGTTTTTGTTCTGTAAATCTGCAGTCGGCATTTAAAACACAGTTGATAGGGTCACTGACCATAACAACTAGGCAGTGATCTGAATGACACACTGGAAGTTGCATGGAAGAGAGAGACATAAGTCAAATTAGAAATCAAGCCCAATGTCAGTCAATCAGTTTGCCTTCTGGTTGTCATTTCATAAATCCAGACCAGAATAAGGCAAATAATACAAAAAACACAAAAGGCTACCAATACCAGTCTAAACATATTTACAGCTAATATCCACCTGAGGTTATTATGTGCACACTGTTGGATGGTCACAATGGTCTCATCGCCCACCCTATAGGTAATTCTACTAAGAAAGATTTAAAAAATATGTCCGTCCTGTGCCAACCACCGCAATAACACTGTAGTTTATTGGACAACTGTAATCAATCTGCAGCTGCAGTAGCCCAATCTATCCAATATGCTTCTCTCATACTGAAGTGTCTCTCTTGGCTTCCTATCAAGTAACACATGAAATGCAAAGTACTGTAATCTCTGTATTCATCTGCTCCCCTAGAGATCTGCTCTAATCTCACACCACAGAGCCTCTTGGTCCATATGATCAAGCACTGGGTAATTTATTGTCTATCCAGTTCATCTCTAGAGCTTAGTCAGGTATATAAGTGTTCTACCTAATCACTGCATGTCTCTGGTGTGTTCTCTCTTCTAGCATCAGATTCTTTCCACTTTCTTACTTTTCACTTTTTAAGAGTTCTCTACTTGTTCATTTGATTTTCTATTTTTTCTGTATGTCTGTTCTCTTTCATAGATTGTAAACTCTGCAGGGCTAGAGTTGTCTGGCTAACATTGATTACAATTTATTCCATGTATCTCTTTCTTCTTTTTTCCCTCTCTGCTTAAATACAACGAGGTGTTAGTCACTCAGTGTGACTTATGATTCCTGCAAATTTTGCTATACCTGCGCAGCTCATGAGATAGGAGTAACTGCAAGTGTTTGATTTCATAATAGCATTATAAGACAACTGACAGTGTTTTATGTGATATCTATGGATAATAAGTGTTTTGGCCTCTAATGTGTTGTTTCAGCCTATTTTCGATCTATAGAATGTGAAACGAGGGATTTCCCTCTGTATGGAGCTTGAAATGATCGCAGCAAGGCTTCTTTAAATCATTGACTTATTCTGATGTCACGCAGAGAGATAAGTAGTTGCTACTTGAAATAGTCTCTGAATAGGCTGCATTATTCTCTGCCGTTTTAAGTAAAAAGAATACCTGTGTCTCTTTGAAAATTAGTGTGCTCAAAACGGGTTCAAGTGGTAATGCAAGTCAGTGTGAAAGTCATGCAAGAGAGTAGATCAAATTATTATGAGTACAGGTTTGGGATCCATTATCCAGAAACCTGTTATCCAGAAAGTTCAGAATTACGGAAAGACCATCTCCCATAGACTCCATTTTATCCAAATATTGCAAATATTTTAAAATGATTTCCTTTTTCTCTATAATAATAAAACAGTACTTAAGATATAATTAATCCTTATTGGAGGCAAAACCAGCATATTGGGTTTATTTCATGTTTACATGATTTTCTAGTAGACTTAAGATGTGAAGATCCAAATTACAGAAAGATCCGTTTCCGGAAAACCCCGCAGATAAAAAAATTTTGCAGAGAAAAACAAAAAAAAAGAAAAAACACCCATTCACTTCTATGCATTTGGAGTGAGAAAAAAAAAAAGTTGCCCATAGACTCTAATATATTTTTCTACAAAAAAGTTTCTGTGACCAAGAAAGTTGCAATAAAAAAAAAATCATCCATAGACAGTGGCCAAAAAAGTTGCCCTTAGAGTGGAATATGTTTTGCAAGCTTTTTGCCATTTTGCTAATTTTTGGGCAAAGCGAAACAGGGCAGATTTGCTCATCACTACATAAGGCACAATGTGATGCAAGGCAAGGGGACCCTGTACCTAATGCCAACCTTTACCAAGCCATAAGTTCATATTATGCCTACAGGAACCACAGGAACTACAGGAACGCAGTGTTGCACCAATTGCATCAACTGAATACATTTCTGCTCCTGTAAAAATTGTGACATTGCTTTCTTAGAGGGTGTAAACGATTAGAATACAGTTTACTATAATAAGTTGAAAATTATTTTACTATAGTTGACAATGACAAAGAATTGGACATTTTTCCAAATGCTAACTTAATCACAATAATTGGAGTATGATCTAGTTTATTATTTAGGAGGCATGCTAGAAGTTTTGTTGGTTTATTTGTCTAATTTGGACTTAATTAGTTCAATCTGTGTGTAGAGATCTCTGTTTTAGGGACCTACTTGACTAAGAATTATGATACTCCCTATCAAGCTGATTAACCTAAATTGTATTACTGAATAATTGGGCAGAACCAATTTAGATTTTGTGGATAGGTTGGATATGGGCAGTTAAAATGACACTTTTTCCTAAACCTTTGTATTTTTTTCGGGTACTCTATTCATTTTAAGATTTGAAAGATTTGCAATCTCAGGGTTTTTAAATTGATTGTGACTGGATGTCTAACGTAACAAAACACAACTTCCTGCTTTTCAGCTCTCTAACTCTGAGTTAGTCAGTGACTTAAAGGGGGGCCACATGGGACATAATTGTTTAGTGAGTTTGAGCGAGAATTGATCCTTAGCATTTAGCTCAGACTCAAAAGCAACAGCTATGACCCATGTGCCCCCCCTTGGTTACTGCAGGATCTTAATGTAATGTCGGAAATTATGCTTCCCCTTTTTTTGTGATGAGATAACTATTAATGGAAACAATTTATTGATTTGGCCAAGGATGTCCATCTGTGCAGTTTTATGTAAATTTTGTGTTCCATGCAGAACACGCTCATCTATTTATAAAGTACATTACCCTTGGTAACTCGGAATACACTTAATTCTTCGCTTAAAATCCTTCACCCTACAACTATAATACAAGGGGAAAATTGTATTGCCTACATAAGGTGAAAAGAGACTGAATTTTCCATTGAATGTGCAGCAAGGCTTTATTCACATAGAGAACAGGCAAACAGAGTCAAACAGAGAGATGTTTTAGTGGATTCATTTGGGGCTAATGTATCTAGTAAGTGTTAGCAGCAGCATATTCCAATGCTCTGTTCAGCAGACATATGCACATTATAGATGAAATGTAGAGATTGACATACAAAAAACCAAGAGACACAGGAGGTAAAAAGGGACCGTCTCATTGTGTCAGCTCTTCTACTTAAAACCTGGCCAATCCAACCAACACCGTGAGTTTGTGCCCTCTGGAATCTGATGTATGACCTTAGAGCAAATAGAATGCCAATGTGCAGCTATTGTTTCATAAAATATGTAAATGTGTGATAGGATAGTTAGTTCCAAGATATGAGGGTGGGCAATAGGGCACCGACTGCATGAATATGTAATGCAGATTATTAGTAGATTATATATTGGATTATGCAGATTTTATTTAAATCAGACACCCCCACATAAAAAAACATTGCTTTTTCTCTTACAACTTCTGCCCTCGATACATCCAATTAGCCTGTTTTTCCTGGGGTTTCTGCATAGTTCCCTACATCCAATCTTTTATCCTTTCCTTCTCTCTCTTCCTTTTTACTATTCGCCTCTTTCCTCCACTTCATTATTTCTGAGCCCTTAATATCGCTTGACCTTTCTCTCTTTGTTGCATTTTTTGTATTATTGTTTTTTGAAGAAAACTGAACAGAGAAGCAGAGACATATAACAATTTTTGTCCACACTCCTTTGTTTTAACAAAAAGCTGTTAACAATTGGGCTGGGGTGCAAAGGCTGCTTATCCTTGAAACAGGCCCAATCTTTAGCATAGCTATTATTTTCTGGAGAACAAATTGTTTATTTCCAGCACACATTGAACTTGTTGTTGATTTCTAAATAAATATAGCCATTAGAACAAGTCCTTACTGATAAATGGAACATAGGCTAAACCTCAATACATAGAATATTATTATCATTGTAGCCTCATTACCCCCTGGTGTGTTTTGCTTTCCCGCATTGCAGATCTCTCGGCTTACTTGTTTCTCACAAGGGATGTTTCTGTTTCTGATTGCTGAAGCCTGCTTTACATGAGAGTATATGAGCACTAATAAGCCCTAATATGAGCACAAATACGAGAACCAAGAGTAAAATTCTTTTTCCTTTAAAAAGAGAACTTACAGGCAGTTTTATTAAAGATCCTCCATACACCTATGCTCTCCCTCCCCAGTAAAAAGGGGGATAAGCAGGTCTTTTATACCAGGTATTTTATATCAGAAGCACATTATACTTGGAACACACTATATACTACTGGGCATTTCTAAGACCATTAAATAGCAGAGCTGACCTCTCAATAAATCAGCAAGTGGCTAAAGCACTACAGGTCCGCCCTCCCCACCCCACAGGTCCACCCCCCACCACACACTGGTGGTCAGGGCCACCCATTAAAAAATATTGGTGGCTAGGACCCCACATGGGGAAAAAAAATTGGTGGCCAGGGTCCCCCCCCATGTTATAAGAAAATTGGTGGACAGCACATCGGGCGCAAGGACCACGCTGCCTCGGGGCGGCCGCCCAATAAATCCGGCGCTGAACAAGACATATATCTATATGGACATACTATAGCCAAAATCTCTAGATACCCCTTTCAAAATTACAGGTCCATGGTTAGGACAGTGAAAACACTGCCTACCAGAACATTTCATAGCTGCCGCAAGTTTGGTAGAAGAGGAATAGTGATAAAGATTATTTTTTTCATGTTTTGGGCTAGAGTTCCAGCAAACAAAAACGTAAACCCTAAAGCATACAGAGGCATGTTTGAAAATTCTGTGCTTGCTACCCTTTCCTGCCTAAACACAATAATTCTGGCCATGTACAATACAAGGTCTGTACTGAATTTTCTGGCTGAATTGGGAGAGGAAGAACTTTTAACTGATCTGCCCAGAGCTTTCAGCTCGACAGAAATGAAGACCTTTTGGATGGATTCCACTGTCAGCCAGGCCCGATTGCCCAACATCAGTGCCCAACCTCCAAAACAATCCACCAACTCATGGAAAGAACATTTAAAAGAAAAATGGCAGCAAAAGGAGAGCCAACTTTGTTAATAACCCTGGTTTCAAAATGGGATTTTGTACAGGTAGAAATCCAATAACTTCTGGTAATATAGGGCCAGAATCAATACAACAAGAAGAAATGATTTCTTACTTTACTATGAAATTCCCTTATAGAGTTCTATTGAATTTTTACAAGATAAGTTTTATTCAAGGAAGCTGAGTATGGCCAATAGTGTGACTTTTTGGTACTGATGGGAGTGAATCTACCACTATTTCAATACATTTACATTCAACAAATAAGTAATACATATTACAATGGAATAATGTAAGAATTCGAAATACGAAGCTTCTGTGCTGGAATTGAAAGACCATCTTTCTCCAGCTTTCCAGGAATCCCCTGTGCCAGCTCAGTATGGAACTTTTCCAAACAAACTCTGTACTGCACAAGCACCAATACTGATGTCACTCAGGGGGGGATGCCTGGGAAGCTGGAAGAAGATGGATGTAAGCCTCCCTGCAGAAATCCACCATGGGCCAGTGTGGTTCATAAAGTAGAGGTGCACAGGTCGGGGGTAATAGGTACAGATGAAGCCACTTGGATTTGTGAGATAAATGCGTCATGACTCATGGTTAATTGAAGAAACTGCGTTATCTAAAGTCATCTTAACTCATTTAATGCATTTAACCTTTCCATTAGCATACCAAAGCACCATTGTGAACAATGGTGAATGCCTTAATTAGATGGGATGTTGTGAGGCAGTTTTCTGTGTTAAATGAGATAAATGGGATATCTGTGTTTAGTTATTCTGTGTTAAACAGACAAACCAAAGTGGCTGCATCTGTACACGAGTTAGCAGGTGTGCATAACAAATTGGCACCCAACAGTGACTGAGCCTTTCCTTGTCATTTAATTACAGTATAAAAGAGAGAAACTAATTGTGTAGCAAACAAATTCAACTCCAAACTGTGTTTGACAGTTGTGCCTATTTATAAAACTATGTTTTTGACAAAAGACCAAATCTTGCCCACACATAAATATCAGTCACTTTTATGTTTTTGATTCATACGACCAGACAAACAAAACAAAATTCAATGCTGGGACGTCTGTATATTTACTATATTTTAAGAACTTCAGAATTTATTTTTGGTTAGTAAATAATAAAATGAAACGAAAGTTTCTACCAAAGCTAGATAAACATCCTTATCAATGGATGCGGCCCTCAATGAGTAAGTCCCACTTCAAATCCTTCTCCCTTGAACTCTGCATTTTCCAAGTTGGAATATAACAGGCCACAGATTGTATTAAAGGAGATAAGTGCATAAAACAACATTTCAAGTACATACCAAAGTGCAATGTTATACAATATAAAATTAGAATTAGGTTCACACATCTATTGAAATGTCTGTCAACCAAAAACCAACCAAAACTACCTAGTGGCTGCTTGCCCTTCTAGCCACATTCTGGACAGCACTGGGTGAGCAAGTGAGAGGAGGCAACCTTAATTACCACCCACCTGGGACCCTTACCCACCCACCATTGGCACCCATGTGCCAACACCGAAGCCTATACCCTCGCCTCTGGCAAGAAAACCTCCACAAGGTATTACAAAGTACACCCCCCAGGAGTTACCAGGCCCATACTAACTTATACCTATTAAATTTGATTCAAACTACATTTTGAATGCATACTCCAAAAGTTATACAATCGATACCCTAAAAACGATATGCAACAAACCAAATTTTGCATCCAAACACAAAGCAAACTGTATTAATGCTAATAATTATCAGCCTAGAACATAAAACAGTGACTACAATTTAAAACAATAAAATCAGGGTGCATGCCTATAATTAAAACTGGATTCTTTTTTCTTGTAATGATAGTTTCCATAAGCTCATATGGTTCTCTCTCCAAGCTCCGGTCTCTTTTCTACCCTCCCTGACAGAAACACTCGTACCTATTTCATTAGCAAGAACTCTGGCCTCTTTCCCATCTTGGCTTCATGGCTTGATCCAGAGACAATGCTGCTGTAATCTGAATAGAGTCCTTTACAATAAACTGCGGCACAGCACAACAATGGGGAACCAAAGAGGAAAGTGAGGGTGTAATAGGAGAGAACAACAAGCCGAGCAGCGAGAATACGGAGGAATAATAGAAATGCATTTATGCAGCGCTGACAAAGGAGTCACTTATGATCCCCGTAAGCAGCTTTTACACCAGCGTTGTATGGGCCAATCCACTACTCCAGTTACCGACTGTCTTATCTTCAATGAATTGTCTGATGCTTCTGCCATCTAATGTTTTTTCCCCCTAAATCATGCATATAGGCAATTCCCATGTATATAGTTATAACTAGAAAGCAGAATATATTAGCTCAGTGCACAGTCAACAAAAGTAGAACAAATAAGTTGAGCCTGAGTGATTTAGATGAGCTCAAAATAAGGGGTGCAAGCATGTTGCACATTGGGCCTAGCACTTTTCGGTCTATATAAAACACATCATCAGAACATAGTTTGTCAGTGGAAAGTGGCCTCCACAATAAATAGATTCTCCAACTCTCCCACACCTGTTTTGATTATGATACAGCTATCTACATGTGGGCAGTGCAATCAAAAGATAACAGAGCCCCACTCTTCTCTTTAAATGTGGGGTTTCTCACTTGTGGGAGGTTTTGAATTATTATTGCTAATATTGCTAATTGCTATTAACTCCCAAATGTTGTATCAGACACAAGAACATACATTGGCCAAGATGAGGCAACACTTCTGAATGGCCATATTCCATTGGCAGCAGCAAATCATCCATGTGTACAACAGCCAAACCGTAACCATATACTATTAGGGGGTACACTGGCTAATGTATTTGTAATAGTTGGGTTTGATACCTTTGTCAAGTATGTCCTGAAAAGCATATTCCAGGAATGAAGGGAATGAACAGAATCAGAGACAAAACTAGCACTAGCCAGAGAATATGGACTTCTTTGTTCAGTTGGCTGCCACACTATGTGTCAGGTCATTGGTATTTGTACTACTCACATAGGTGATATAACAGTTGGCATTGCCACTGATAAAGTTTCATTCAGCAGGATAATAATGTTTGGTTAATAATATTCAATAAAAACAACTTAAACAAGACCGAGATTTATTTTGTCAAAAAGACCATTGTGGGGGTTAAAAATAATCTTTATTTCTAAGAAAGCAGCAGTAGTTGCATACAAAACTGCATAATGATCTTAGGAAGTCATCCTTAGGGAGTGATAGCCTACCAGAGGTCCCCAACCTTTTTATCCGTGAGCCACATTCAAATATAAAGGGGAGCAACAAAAGCATGAAAATGTTCTTGGGTGCCAAATAAGTGATGTGATTGGTTATTTGGTAGCCCCTATGTGGACTGGTAACTTATAGGAAGGTCTGTTTGGCAGTAGACGTGGTTTTTATGCAACCAAAACTTGCCCCAAGCCAGGAATTCAAAAATAAGCACCTACTTTGAGGCCACTGGGAGCAACGTCCAAGGGGTTGGTGAGCAACATGGCCCATTAGCCACTGGTTGAACAACTATTTAGACCCATGTTTGGATAATGGAGGCAGCAAAGTCAGAGGAACTTGTAGTTCTTACGGATATGGCCAATAATCATACATAACTTTTTTGTTTAACTCTCGATTACAGGTACCACTAGCTATGTTGTGAAGCTTTTTGCTTGACTTTGTTTAGCCTTAAGTATGCTGGGCATGTAAAGAGTGCCAGTCACCCTATGAAATAATTGCAAATCTTATTTTAGATCTAATTGAGCAACATAAATGTTACTTGTTCTAGACACAAGCATGAAGCATCAAAAACTGGCAGTCCAAAGAGAGTAAAACATGCTTTTCTATTAATGCGTCTAAAAATCAATCATGCAATTTATCCTATAAGGAGTAGAACAAGTCACTTGACATGTTCCATGGTTCCATCCACTTACTCAGGAGTGATTAGCATACTGTACATTGCTTTTATAGAAAGTTATAAATGCATGTATGTGTCAATGCAGAAGAGTTATAGTTTGGCAAATGTAATACTGCATTACAGCATAATAAACTTTGCGTGTATATTTTATATACAGTATATCACCATTTGTGTATGTAGCACTGAAAATGAAAAAATACATCATCAAATATACAAGGGGTCAATATAATAAAATTAGAAATTACAATTGCATTTTAGATCAAGAGCTAAATGATGAAAAGAGGAACAAGGTCCCTGCCCCTTAGGGCTTACAATCTAAGTTAAACTATTATAAAGTTTGTGTATATATTGCACCTCCCTTCTACTTTAACGGTAGGCATTTTCACTGCATTTCTTTAGCACAGATTTGCAAAATTTGCAACTTTGGAAATGCAACTTTGTCCATGAAGCTCATCCCTGATAGTGAATACTACCAAGCTTAGATTGGCCAGAAATCTGTCACTGAAAAAAATACACATTTTCTTCCATTTCACAAAGATTGGAAGATGAGCATAATGACTTAAATGTTGCAAATATTACACATTATTAATGGTATTCAGAATGGGACTGGGGCATATCTCTCTCCCAGCAGAATTGCCACTTTTTTGTCTATATCCAAAACTTCCAGGCCTAAAAAAGTTTTGGTAAACAGAGTCTCTGTTTCTTTGTTTCCATTTAGTTAATAATAAATCCCAGTAAAGACAGCTTTCAGCATTGCACTGCACGGAAAAGTTTAAACATTTCTCAGCATGGGATAAGCAAGAGAATTGGAAAAGCTTAAGTCTATGTCATATCACTTTATAATTAACACACTACATCCAATAGATCGTTAGAGTTGATGGAACCAGGAAACCCAATACAGCCTTTTTGAGAAACCTTGTTTACATTTAAAGTATCATCTCATAAAAATATTTTGGAATAAAATTTATTCTAGCTTCAACTATTACTACTAGCTGCAAAGATGATAGCTGTTCAGCATTTTGCATTACCATGCTTCATCTCCATACAGAAGTTGCAAGTGTTTATCAGCATGTCTCTAGAATGACTTTTCGGGGATGTTTTTTGAGTTCTTCTACAAATTTCTAAAAAGGTACCGCTTAGATTGTACTTCGTGGACAGCGCTGTCATTCCAATGAGAAGGTGGATGTGTGTTACCAAGGCAATGTCGGTGTGGGCTGATGCCAGGGCTGGAACTAGGGGTAGGCAGAGTAGGAACGTGCCTAGGGAGCAAAGCTGGGGGCGCCAGGCACGTACCTGCTCTGACGCCTACCCCATTTTCCGGTCTCGTCTCTCCCCGACTACCACGCATATATTTTTGCGCTTCACGCACGCACACGTGCACTTTCGCGCATGTGCACTCAGCCGGCTCTGTGACCGGCCAGGTTGTCTAGGGTGCCTGGTTGGGTTGGCCCGGCTCTCGCTGATCCCAGGCTGTTGTACTATATAAAAAAAGTACAGTAGACACACCTAATACATTTTAGAGTGAGATGGGTTGCAGTATTGCTCCTCTGTAATGTTTTAATGTATATTTATCAAAGTAAGAGATCTCCACAGTCTGCTAGAGTGAAATTCTGCCACTCTCCATTCATTTCTATGGGATTTTGAAAGGCATATTTATCAAAGGGTAAATTTTCACTTTCACCCATTGATAAATACTCTTTTAAAAATCCCATAGAAATGCATCCCAGTATAAAGACACCATCCTCAGCTGTAACACTTTTACATAGAACATGAGTGATGTTTATTTAATGAGATTCTTGTGCGATTATGACCATATCGATTGACCATATTGTAGACCAGTGATCCCTAACAAGTGGCTCATGAGCAACCCGTTGGATGTTGCTACCAGTGGCCTCAAAGCAGGTGCTTATTTTTGAATTCCAGGCTTGGTGGCAAGTTTAAATTGTATAAAAAACTACTGTACTGCCAAAAAGAGCCTCCCATAGGCTGCCAGTCCATATAGGTCATATTATATGGCCAATCACAGCCCTTATTTTGCACCACCCAGGAACATTTTTGATGCTTGTGTTGCTTTACGTATGAATGTTGCTCAGGGGTTGGTCAGTTGTAGATTATCATTTATTTGGACACAATATTTGCTTTTCCTACCGTTTTTTCATGTGCCGCATAGTGACTTGTTGACTCCTTATAATAAGGAGCATATCATGATGAAATAATGGAAAGAGCTATTAAAAAATTCTATAGTAATATGATTAAATATATTCTAAGAATGATTGCTGCACTGGCATCTGCACCAAAATAGAGAACTATAGGAAAATAGTTTTAGGATTTTTTTCAAATATAGGGGATGATAAATTCAATCAGTTCTGATCAATCCCTAACAATGTTTTCATTTATTATTGCAAAAATCAAATCAAAATGGGTCCTTTACCTCCAGTAAAGTGGATTTGAGCAATATTGATACTGATTGAACCAACTGGAAAAATATATATATACATACATGTATCATTTTCGACCAAGGATGCAATCTCCATGCTGAACCCTGGGTTGCTGTCCATATTCGCTATTCGGTACAAGCTCACTTCCTAAGTGTCCTTAGTGAGATGGGCCATATATCAAGGTAAAATATTTGAGCAGTCACAGTATTTGAATAAATAAGAATATACAATTGCTTCAATGTCAGACAGATCTGCAAAACACTGAAATATTAATAGTGGTTTCTAAACTCCAAATACCCAATATTTTAACATTTTTAAATCAGATATGTCTTTTTTCTTCAAGATAACCATGGAAATGCATCTGTTTTAGCTCTTCTCTCTCAATCTCGCTGAAGCAGCAAAAGTGAAATGAAAAGCAAATATGCAAATACAAATAGAAAAACGTGCGAGGCCCACTATACATTCAATTCTACCTGTGCTTAGAACAGGGTTTTCCTATAATATCACAATAAACAGTGTCTATACATGATATGCAAAGCTAGTCAACACTTTGAAAGGGAGTGATCCATTCATGGCTTTTTACCTGACCCCACCCCTTATGATATTATGCCACAGCCTTTGGTTTGCCATGTAATGCCCCTTCTCTGGCTTTTTGTAAATAGAGCCAGGCCAGTGAAACCAGCTGCCCAAGGCAACGGTGTCTGCTCGCCCACCTGCCACCTACTTACCAACAAGAACCCCCTCTCCGCCATGGTAGCCAACCTGCTCAGCATCATGCTACTCCCTTCCAGTGGTGTAATTAGATCTTAATTGGCCCCACAGCAAATTCAATTTAGGACCCCAAAATATTAAGTATACCTATTCTACAAAGATATACTAAAATCGCTCATTAATTTGGGCCTTACTGGGCCCTCTACATTCCTGGGCCCCCTGCTACCACAGGGTCTGCTTTCACTGCAATTATTCCCCTACTCCCTTCCTTTCCCACAAGCCATACTCACTCGACCTTCACCAGAGCTGCCTGACATTACTCACAGGGCTAGAGAAGACAGCAGATGCTTATGTCTAATCAGTGGCATCCTCTTACAGTTGCACCATAGACACATTACTCTTTTGCCTACCAGCACTACTTGTCGGGGCCTTATAACATAATAGAACTGCTTAAGAAATGTATAAGGAAGTCTTTGGCTGCATCGTTTTTCCTTGGGACAGGAATGGAAAATGTGATAAAGACATACAGGTATGGAACCTGTTATCCAGAATGCTCCAGAATGGATTCCATACCTGTGATAATATATAAAAATTTTATTGAGAGAGGATTTTATTTTTTCTTCATATGTACTAACTGCCATATAGTGAGTGAGAGAAGCTAAACTAGTCTAATCAAGAGTGTATTCTTCACTGGTGGATTTCACAAGGCTTCCCCTGTCTTCAGTGCCCTATGGGAGAAACGTACACAGGGAAGCCTATTTATCAAAAATTCCTATTTGTGCAATTTTAGAGTTTTTTTCCTACTTTGAATAAACTCACAATACAAAAAAAAGCACAAATGTTACCTTAGTAATTAAAAAAATCCAAATATAAAAAACTTGAATGATTAAAATTGTGGAAAAAAAATTCAAATACATTAACAAAATGTCCAGCACCAGCTGCTCTCCATGCGTCATAAATAATATCTTCTTGCAGATATGAAATATCACTTTTGTGTAGATCTGGAATTAATCTCTGACATTTCTGAAGTGGCAGAGAGTTTTCTATACTGGGAGGGGACAATATATAATGAGGCTGTTATGACAATGTTCTTTCTGAGCTGGCAGGTAAAACAGATGAAGAAGCAGACCACTGTAACTGAGTAGGGTAGCTGAACAAAAACAGGAGTAACAGGAACCTTGCCTTTATACAACAGATTTTGCTTACTGCTATCATGAGCACTAAACTATAATATTGAAGGTTATGTATATAGCCTGCAACAATCTGAATTATGTTCTTTTGTAGAGAACTTTGTTTTTTATACAATGCTAGAGAAAATAACAGTTTTTACTACCTGATTTCAAAAACATCAACATTTGCTGGGCTTTCAGAGCGGGCACCAGGTATAAACACACAGGGAGGTGACACCAGCACCAACTACCACTGCAGATACCGTTTTAATGGGAATATATACCCTAGTAATACGTGAGGATTATACTTACATTATACACATTTTCCCTAACACTAAGGGGCCGATTCACTAAATGCGAGTGAAGGATTCGAAGTAAAAAAACTTCGAATTTCGAAGTATTTTTTGGGCTACTTCGACCATCGAATGGGCTACTTCGACCTTCGACTACAACTTCGAATCGAAGGATTCGAAGTAAAAATCGTTTGCCTATTCGACCATTCGATAGTCGAAGTACTGTCTCTTTAAAAAAAACTTCGACCCCCTAGTTCGGCAGATAAAAGCTACCGAAGTCAATGTTAGCCTATGGGGAAGTTCCCCATAGGCTTGCCTAAGTTTTTTTGATCGAAGGATATTCCTTCAATCGTTGGATTTAAATCCTTTGAATTGTTCGATTCAAAGGATTTAATCGTTCGATCGTACGATCGCAGAATTTGCGCTAAATTCTTCGACTTCGATATTCGAAGTCGAAGGATTTCAATTCCTAGTCGAATATCAAGGGTTAATTAACCCTCGATATTCGACCCATAGTGAATCAGCCCCTAAGTAGCCTATTTTTAAAGCCTCGATTTTCTCTGATTGAATTTTTTAGGGGGAAAAACTCAAAGTTTTAGAGATTTATTATACCTCAAAGCTGCTAAAAATCTGAATCCGAAAATACTCCAGCTAAAACCTGTTGATTTCATGTAGAAGTCAATGGCAAATGTCCCTTTTATAATTTGAAGATGTTCCTTGACATTGTGATCTGCTATGTTTTTGAGTCAAATTAGAAAATGACGTATTTAAATTTTTGCTCAATTATGCCGAGACTTTTCCCGCACCGACTTTTTCAGATTGATTTTTTAATGAATGAGTTAAATGTGTTGATGGGAGTTAGGTTGACTTTGTTTTAATAAAAAAAAAAAAGGGGATACATTTTTAGTAAATACCCCCCATAACGTCACAGCCAGGCTATGTCTAGGAAATCTTGGAAAGTGCTGCTATGTCAGAACAGCCGCAGACTCCCCTGAAACACTAATGGCCGAATAGGGAGGTAAAAGACATTTAGGGGCAGATTTATCAAGGGTCGAATTTCGAATTTCTAATAAAAAAAGATCAACTGAAATTTATTAAAAAAATCAAAGTTTAATGACTATGCTGTATTCGATCGTTTGAATCGAAGTAAGATCAAATTAGATTCAAAGTATTTTAAAAAGAAAACTGAGATTTTTCAAAGTCCACCAAGTGACTCCAAATAGGTTCTAGGCGGTTCCCCCAAAGGCGAATGGTTGAAGTTTTAAAGAGACAGTACATGATAAATTTTGAATTTTACATTTTTTTTCAAATTCGAGTCAAATTTGGACTATTCCCTAGTCGAAGTACACAAACATAGCTCGAAATTCGAATTTTTTTACTTCGAATTATTAATTCGACCCTTGATAAATCTGCCCCTTAGATTTAGAAACAATTATTTATGAAAACAGTACATCTCATTTACTAATGCAAGTGCAAAGTGCTACACTGCACACCAAACTTGCATGCATTGACATTATTAACAAGTACACTCATACATGGTACAAGAAATTTGCAGGCACCATTGTTTGCATGGACACTAGGCAACCTAGGATTGCCAAGGCCTGACGCATTTTGTGTCTACCAAGGACACTTACTCATAGGCTGACATTGAACAATACATTGTTCAGCCTATGAGTAAGAGTTCAGGGTAGACACGAAACGCGTCAGGCCTTGGTTCTTAATTACGGAAAATAAAATGTAAGCCTTTTTAACCCTTTTACAATCCGACTTTACTACCTCGTGGGTCCAGGCTTGTGCCAGCCTCTTTTGAAGTTTTCTGGTGTTTGGCTCCCCTTGCTGAAGGTCTGGGGCGTGTGCACCCGGGCCCATCGTACACAGCGGTAAACTCAAGCAAACGCTTCTAAACTTAGCATATACTGGTTAAACATTTGTATCGTTTAAGTTTTTTAGTAGTGGTTGTATTTACGACAACTGACTTGTGCCAAATGAATGCACAATTATACCATGCACTGGAAGTGGTAAAAACAGGGTTGTATTTAACATATTGGCACTCAAGGGCCTGTGCCTAGGGTGGCAGGAGCAGTCCTATATGGTAAATAATTTTTTTAAGATTTTTTTTAAAAAAACCTTTCCCCTGCCACTGGATATATTTCCATGAAATCCAGCAGCAGGGGTGGGGGGGGGGGGTTGCGATGTCACAAGCATACGTGATGCAATGTGACATCATTTCTGCATGCACGAAGAATACATTGCTTTGTAAAAAGATACAAAAGTAATTCTGGTCAGTTTGTAAGTTGAATAAAAAGGTCAGTAGATTATTTTCCTGAGCCACTGGCAAAACAACAGTAGATTCTAAAATTAATATCCTCTTATAGAGACCTTCCCATATACATTATATGGACACTAGGATACACAAAGGTATCTCAGCTGCATTCCCACTGTAAACAACGACTTGTCTTTCCCATACAAACAATAATACATGTATGTTAAGAACTGCTAATAGTTACCACATCACTGCTAAGTCACTCAAATATATTTTACCTTGTTAAAGGACACATTTTTCCTTTATAAGTGTTTGAGTAGCCTCACTTCCCGGCTGGCTTTGGTTGAACACTCTAAAGCCAGGTTTGGGCATAATGTAGGTTTGGATGCCAGGATCTTTCAGAAAATAGCAAGGAACCAAACATCTGGTTCCATATTTTCTGGGTTTCCATTTTATTACCCCAAAATCAGATACTGTACATTTCAGCGGAACACAGATGGCAGAATAACACTAACCCAATAAATCAAGCCATATGCATATTTTGAGTTTCAGCAAGTTATGTAGGAAGGAGGGACATATTCCTCAGGGACTAGGACCAATAAAGTTTAGGCAGCATTCTCCGCAAGCTAGGGTTGCCACCTGTCCAGTTTTGTCCCGGACAATAAGGTTTTTAAAAGGGCTCAGGTCAACACTGCCTGAATAGTGTTCCACATTCCAATTAGGAAAACCCAGTGATGCCACTGCCAACAGATGCCCCCGCCCTATGCCTAGAACTAGAGATAGATGGCAACCCTTAAGCAAGTATATGACATTTCCATGTACAGTACATGCCAATATAGATCTCAATGACATATAGGGGCAGATTCACTAAGCGCCAAATTTGAGCTAGCGTCCGCTTCGCTCACATTGCAACACTTCGCCAGGCGTAGATTCGCCAGGACAATGCTAATTTACTAAAATCCGACGTATATGTTGCAGCCAATACATTACATACACAAGCCCGGGAAACCGTAATAAAATAGAGTTGTTATATTGCGTGCCATATGTTAGGAAATGTAGGGGGGAAGCCGGGTAACCCAGAAAAAATTTACGATCTTTTTCAGCCTATCACCCTGAAAAATGAAAAGACACTAGCGTTTTTTGGAACTTAGAAAAAATTGTAACTATTTTTTGAGGAAGTCCTATCTACTCTATTACACTTCGCCTGGTCTGAGATGGCAAAGGCAAGTCGCAAGAGGTAACGTTCAGTAAATTCCGCATCTTAGTGAATTTTCGTAGTTACGTCCCTTCGCAGAGCGCAACTTCTCCAGGCGTAAGGGAGCGAATTATCGCTAGAGTCTATCTCCTTCGCTAGCGGAGTTACACCAGCGCCCGTTAGTAAATGGGTGAAGTAACGAAATGACGCTGGCGAATTTTCGCTAATGTTAGTCACTTCGCCCTTTAGTAGAACTGCCCCATAGAGTATTAAGCAAATCTGCAGTTTGCCCAAAATGTCTTGTTGTAGCTACTGTATGTGCATCTCTTTCTTTACATGGATATAAAAAAAGAGATCTGCTTCTCAAATATTTATCTGTGAGACGGGACATCTTTGGCAAATTTCATCATACTCCTTAGCCTGTTTTTCAGCATTTAATCAATTCCACATAGCATGAGCATTTCAAGAGAAAATGTGTGTGCTCGCAGCAGTAGGGCTCCTTAACGATTTGTTTGGTCTGCAGCTCTTTCACTGCTGGTACATGTAATCTGCAGATGATTGCATTATTTCTGTTGAGTTGTAAATAAAAGGTATGGGACCTGTTATCCAGAATGCTCGGGACCTGGGGTTTTCTTCTGACAAGGTGGTCTTTCTGTCATTTGGAGCTTCATACCTTCAGTCTACTTAAAAATTATTTAAACATGAATTAAACCCAATAGGATTGTTTTTACTCCAATTAGGATTAATTACAGGCATGGGATCCATTATCCGGTAACCCATTATCCAGAAAGGTCTGAATTATGGAAAGGATGTCTCCCATAGAGTCCATTTTATTCAAATAATCCAAATTTTTAAAAATGATTTTCATTTTATCTGTAATAATAAAACAGTACCTTATACTTGATCCCAACTAAGATATAATTAATCCTGACTGGAAGCAAAACCAGCATATTGGCTTTATTTAATGTTTACATGATTTTCTAGTAGACTATGAAGATCCAAATTTTGAGAAAAAACTGTTACCCAGAAATAGTGATGGGCGAATTTATTCGGCAGGCACGAATTTGCGGCGAATTTGCACAATTCGCCGCCGGTGAATAAATTCGATGGCGAAAATTCACTGGCGTCAAAAAAAAATTGTCGCCGGCGTCAAAAACGAGACGCCGGCGCCGTTTTGCGAATTTTGCAAATTTGCCCATCACTACCCAGAAACCCCCAGGTCCCAAGCATTCTAAATAACAGGTCCCATACTTGTATATCTTAGTTGGGATCAACTACAAGGAACTGTTTTGTTATTACAGAGAACATTTTTAAATATTTTAATTACTTGATTAAAACTGAGTCTATGGAAGATGGCCTTGCGTAACTGTCTGGAGAACGGGTTTCCTGGTAACAGATCTCATACCTATACAACGCCAAGGAACCAGAAATTTCTCTCATTTATATAATTTGGGGTATTTTGTTAATTCTTTATTTATGTGTTTAAACCTTCTTTAATCTTTATATGGTAAAAAACTTGTATCATTTGTTTAGGGAAGCCTCAAAATATATTCTAACTTCATTTCTCCTCTATTATTATTGTATTAGTAATTTAGCTTTCAGCGTGTTACACCAGCGCCCGTTAGTAAATGCTTTCCTACATCCTACAGTTTTCGCCTTGATATACGAAGAGAAGACTCATGGAGAAAACTGAAAAACTCTTCCTTTCCTTGTCCATTTACCCTGTTTCTATGAGCCCTGCATCTCTTCTTTCCCTAATAGATAACCATTTGGAGAGTAGACAGTGTTAAGGGGCTGTAAAGGTTAAAGCCATCCCTAGATACCATGATGTTTTATAGCAGAATTATAATGATGGGTGGGTGGTGTCAGTGTGGGTGCTCAGGAATGATGATTTTGCTCATGTCAGTGAGGGGTGAAGGACATGGCAAGCAAATGAGTAAGGAATTAGTGGGTTACTATTCTACATGGGGAGCTGCCTGGCATTGAAGTTTATATCCTGAAAAATATTAGTACACCATTTACTGCCTGATAGACCAAGAGCATTACAGCAATCATGACAATGACGTGAGTTATAGGACTAATAAAATGCAAAGAAATAGCCATAAATGCCATTATTAAAGGCAAGTTACCATGATTTCAGGAAACAAGAAAGTGCTCTGCCTCATTAACGCTTCTTTAAGATCTTCCATATTATTAACTCAACAGCTTCAGTAGGTATAGAGCCTAGCGAATTCTCCTTTTAATTCTATTCTCAAACTAATCATTCCACTTTGAGTGAGATGATTAAATCTGATGTCTACAGCTTGACTGCATTGCAGTATATATACCTCTATCCTAAACAGCAGCTGGAGCAAGTTAGACAAAAACAATGTGTGAATTGCAGTGCTTGGCACTTGGAGAGCATAATGCCTCGCTTCTCAAATGGGAACCTACACATGTGACAAAATAGAGAAGTATAGCTAGCGTGCTTGTTGGAATGCTGGGATCGCTCAAGGAGAGAAAAGTAGGATATATATCAAAACAAGAACAGCAGCAGGAAAAAACAGAGCATGGCAGAACGGAATGTTTTTGTATAGGTGTTCTATCAAATATTCTGGTGGATGCATATGTTATTTTCAATAAAGATTATTGGCAAAACTATTGCATCGGATGGCAGGAACAATGAAGAATAAAACATGTTTTATTACGGGAAATAAGACAGGCGATAACTAGCCGCACAGCAAGAGAAATATGTCAAGATTTCCTGACGTTCCGTAAGCGCCATAAAAAGGCAAACAGCATATTAAATTATATATATTCAGAGTTTATCCAGTAAAATAGAAACAAGAAAAAAAAGCATTTTTACCAAGCAGATGTTCAGCTTTTTAAAGCAGTTTTAGTAAAAAAAAAAATGCAAAATGCCCTCGAGCCGCATTACTAGGTAACAATCCGAAGGCTTTCATGAATCTGTTCGTCAGCACAAGTTCTTCAAGGAGAATTACAGCTTAACAAAGAAGGAGGCTAGAAGAGCTAGACATTTTGTTTTGAGCTTTTTTACCAGTCCTTGGTGACTACAGCCCTTTAGCAGTGAAGATGTGCCCTAGAAAAAGCCCCAGTAGCTCCCCATCTTCTTTTCTGTTGATCCAATGCTCTCAGAAGCTCCCCATCTACTTTACAGCTGATTCAATGCAAATTCTCGGAGCTGCTGTCAGTTGCCTGAGCTTAGGCCGATTCTAATACACACCTATGGGGCAAATTTACTTATCTCCGAATTCTTGCCAGCGTTGCCTTTGCGGCACTTAGCCAGGCGTAGATTCGCCAGGGCTGCGCAAATTCACGAAGATCCGAAGTTGCACACAAGTTACAGATAGTTTGCGAAGTTGTGCTAGCAATGTTATGATCAGCGGTTCGAAGTTACGCTAGTGATCGGAAATTTGCATATGTTGTGCAGTTAAAGTACAATGCCCATGTATGCAGCAGAAAACACATTACCCTACACAAGGCCAGGGAACCTTAATAAATGTATTCTAATGCCCTACACATGTGCCCACATTATAGTTTAGGTGCCATATGTTATTAAATGTAGGGGGGAAGGAGGGTACCCTAAAAAATTTGCTCTTTTTCAGCCTACCACCCTAAAAAAGTAAAAGACACCAGTGTTTTTTGGCATTTAGAAAAAATTGTAACTTTTTTTGGAGCAATCCCTATCTACTCTATTGCACTTCGCCTGGTCTGAGGTGGCCGAAGTAAAGTCTGGTGCAAGAGGTAACGTTCACGAAAATCCGCAACTTAGTGAATTAGCGTAGTTAGGTCCCTCCGCCATAGCGCAACTTCGTCTAGCGTATGGGTGTAAAGTAGCACTAGGGTAGGTTCACTTCGCTAGTGAATTTTACGCCATGGCTCGTTAGTAAATCATCGAAGTAACAAAATGACGTTAGGCTGGCAAATTTTTGCTAGCGTTAGCCACTTCGTCCTTTAGTAAATTTGCCCCAAAATATGTTTGGCACTATAGATACTTAGGGGTAGGTTTTCTACCTGCTCTTAAGCATAGATTATTGTACATGTGACACCTCAGCTGGGCCCTACTAGAAGTATTGGCGGAAGAATCTCTAGGCTGAATTATAATTCTCAACAGATTAATTTTCACAGAAAATTAACTATAGGACTTATTTATAAATCACAAATCTGCACTTGTGCATTTAGGCAAGAACCGCCAATGCACTCTCACAAAGGCCAGCAACAACAGACACAGCACATTTACCTCAAGAATTGGACATAGATGTCATTTTGAAGCAGAGCCCTAGAAATGACACAAAAGGTTTTCATTTTTCATTTCATTGTTCTGCAAAAAAATGCTGCATTGTGGGTACAAAACATGGCAACTTGTGCCCAAAATTGCACTTGTATATAACCCCTTAAGGCTCCAGTTATAATCCAGGAAGAGTACATTTATTTAAGGAATAACAGAACAGAAGGTACTTTGTACACAACTGTTCATGGATAATATAACACTACCAAGTTGACATGGGAAATCCCCTAGTGTACCAGTATTTGACAGTGTGCTCAAAGGGATTTCATTACAATGTCCCAGAGTCCGATACTCTTGAATCCCTTGAGGGTTTATCGGGAACTACTCTGTATTTTTCTCGGTGAAGCACAAAGCTGTTCTTACCAGCTCACACTGTCTGTCTCACTACTCCTAACTACCTCACCTCATTCACATTGCTCTTATCCCTGACTTCCCTAAAGCTTGAGATACCTCAATCTTGTTCAGGTACTGAGCCCTTTCACCAAATCAACCCGAGACCTCCTGCTTCCAGGTCTCCTTCCGCATCCTTTCCCAAGTCACAGATGTCTCTCTGCTGTCTCCTCCTGGATGTCACAGCGCCACCTGAAACTGAACCTTTCTAAAACAGAACTCATTACCGTATATTTCCTCCAAGATCTTCCCCTGTCCCTCAGATATCACTCACCGTAAACAACACCACCTTTCATTCCACCACACAGGCACTCTGCCTAGGAGTTATCTTAGACTCTCATCTGTCTTTTTCACCACACATTCAAACACTCAGTTCAGAATCAACTAAAACACTGATTCAGTCTCTCATCATCTCCCGCCTTGATTACTGCAACTTACTCCTCACAGGTATTCCAACAAGTCACCTTTCACAACTCCAATCTGTTCTAAACGCGGCCGCTAGACTCATTCATCTATCTCACCGCTCTACATCAGCTGCTCCCATATGTATGTCCCTTCACTGGCTCCCAATCTCTTCTAGAATCAAATTCAAATTACTTACACTCACATTTAATGAAACCCCTCCCTATATTTAATCTCTGATCTCCAAATACACTCCTTCACGAAACCTACGCTCTGCTTCTGATCTTCGCCTCACTTCTCCTCTCATCACTTCTGCCCATTCTCGTCTACAAGACTTCTCTCGGTCTTCTGCTTTTCTCTGGAACTCTCTGCCTCGAGCTGTCAGACCTTCTCCTTCTTTCCAAACTTTCAAGCGCTCCTTAAAGACCCACCTGTTTAAAGAGGCTTATTCGATGTACCTTAATTAATCATTGCTGTATCAAAAATGACAAAGTGTTTATATAATCCTAATGTCTCAATTGTACCCTAAACTTTTAGTTTGTAAACTCTAATCTCTAGGTCTTTCTAACCCTATTGTACTCTGTAATCCTTGTTTGTTATCCACCATTTATTCCCTGTTTGCTATAACTGCAGTAAAGCACTGCGTATCTTGACAGCGCTATATAAATAAATGATGATGATGATGATGATCCTCTCCCTTCATAAGTCGAAAGAGACAAAACCATGTTCTCCATCTCCCTTTATAGAAAACGAGCATCCCACACAACCCTAAGTCAGCCATGTTTAATTCCTTCACATTCCCTACATATGTACAAAGTATAATATAAAAGTAACAATGCAAGTCATTAGTAATTAATACAGATCACCTTGCAATGACAGACACATTTCATTTTCTGTTTCATGATTTCTGAAGGATTAGCTGCTTAAAACACACTGAGCATGTGCAGTGTCACAGACACTGAAAAGATAGCATAACATGTTCCAAAACTGTAAACTTATGTGGATAACTTTAAAGGCCTGGATCATTATTATTATACGCCTGCTGAACCTCTTTCCTAGTTTAGTATATTAAATACAGCATTTCTAGCCATATTAATGTTAAGGCTTTAGTTCTCCATTGAGGATGCACAGCAAAAATGCCTGGAGCAAACAAATACAACAGCACCAAAGCTTATTATAAGACATACACATAATGCTACGTATATAGAAGCAGCACAAAGCATAAGGACTTTCATAATGAATGAGAAGCACACTCCAGCATAAATAAATAACATCAGCTCAAACATCCAGCGATACAGGCTTTGGCCAATACATGTATGTTTGTTCAGTTCTGTATCAGTTTTGACTGTTTATTATAACTGTTGTCTCATAGCATTGTCTCTTTGGCCGAATGAGGGCATTTTGTGCACTTAGAGCACTTCTTTCTGTGTATTATGAAAAATGTGATAGGGAAATTGGATTGTCAGCTCCACTGGGGCAGGGACTGACATGAATGACAAAATAAAGTGCTGTGTTATACGTTGCTTCTATATGCATAAAGCATAAACACACTAATAAAGCGACATCTGCAATACAATTAACCATAGATATATAAAAGACTATGCTTCATTACAGTCCTTCAGCTGTCGACGGCTACGGCATGGTTAAGCTTTTTTCTGCAGTCCATAAAACCTGATTCAGTGGCAGAAACATTTAAAGAGAAATTAGAATTAAAAATGAATGCCTGTTCTCACATGAGCAGCTTTGGTGCGGTTGGTGGAGCTGCACAATTCAGCATCTGCCTTTGTGAGCTCCAGCATTACTTTTCACAGTAAGGTCAGTAGGTTGGATTTTTTTGTACTCAGAACAGTGGTGTGAAAAACTATTTGCCCCCTTCCTGATTTCTTATTCTTTTGCATGTTTGTCACACAAAATGTTTCTGATCATCAAACACATTTAACTATTAGTCAAAGATAACACAAGTAAACACAAAATGCAGTTTTTAAATGAGTGTTTTAAATGGGTTTTTATTATTTAGGGAGAAAAGAAATCCAAACCTGTGTGAAAAAGTAATTGCCCCCTGAACCTAATAACTGGTTGGGCCATCCTTAGCAGCAATAACTGCAATCAAGCGTTTGCGATAACTTGCAACGAGTCTTTTACAGCGCTCTGGAGGAATTTTGGCCCACTCATCTTTGCAGAATTGTTGTAATTCATCTTTATTTGAGGGTTTTCTAGCATGAACCGCCTTTTTAAGGTCATGCCACAACATCTCAATAGGATTCAGGTCAGGACTTTGACTAGGCCACTCCAAAGTCTTCATTTTGTTTTTCTTCAGCCATTCAGAGGTGGATTTGCTGGTGTGTTTTGGGTCATTGTCCTGCTGCAGCACCCAAGATCGCTTCAGCTTGAGTTGACGAACAGATGGCCGGACATTCTCCTTCAGGATTTTTTGGTAGACAGTAGAATTCATGGTTCCATCTATCACAGCAAGTCTTCCAGGTCCTGAAGCAGCAAAACAACCCCAGACCATCACACTACCACCACCATATTTTACTGTTGGTATGATGTTCTTTTTCTGAAATGCTGTGTTACTTTTACGCGAGATGTAACGGGACACGCACCTTCCAAAAAGTTCAACTTTTGTCTCGTCGGTCCACAAGGTATTTTCCCAAAAGTCTTGGCAATCATTGAGATGTTTTTTAGCAAAATTGAGACGAGCCTTAATGTTCTTTTTGCTTAAAAGTGGTTTGCGCCTTGGAAATCTGCCATGCAGGCCGTTTTTGCCCAGTCTCTTTCTTATGGTGGAGTCGTGAACACTGACCTTAATTGAGGCAAGTGAGGCCTGCAGTTCTTTAGATGTTGTCCTGGGGTCTTTTGTGGCCTCTCGGATGAGTTGTCTCTGCGCTCTTGGGGTAATTTTGGTCGGCCGGACACTCCTGGGAAGGTTCACCACTGTTCCATGTTTTTGCCATTTGTGGATAATGGCTCTCACTGTGGTTTGCCGGAGTCCCAAAGCTTTAGAAATGGCTTTATAACCTTTGAAATTGAACTCAGGTACGATAAACCAAAAGTTATTTTATAACAAGGGGGGCAATCACTTTTTCACACAGGCCCATGTAGATTTGGAGTTTTTTTTCTCCCTTAATAACGTAAACCTTCATTTAAAAACTGCATTTTGTGTTCAATTATGTTATCTTTGACTAATAGTTAACGGTTTTTGATGAGCAGAAACATTTAAGTGTGACAAACATGCAAAAGAATAAGAAATCAGGAAGGGGGCAAATAGTTTTTCACACCACTGGAATATACAGAAAATCATAGTTGACACAATCCAAAACAACACCATATGGCTACGGTAGCTATATTTATGAAATGTCCCAATGAACCCCAATCCTGCAATCAACGTGTGTCACCCCATATTATTTAAATGCATTGGCTGATAATAATTGAAGGGACCAATGACTTCACCTTTATTCCCATGTGACTTTTTTTGGAGGTACAAACAAAAGGACATCTAAGGACACTTCGAAAGTAAGGGTAGGACTACACGGGCGTTTTCTGTTCGATCAGACGCGACACGACTGTCGGATTCAGACGCAGCACACAGCGTCTGCATCGGACAGTCATGTTGCGTCGGACCAACGCTGCAGCACCATCTGACATTTGTACTATATCTTACCTTACTTCTGTCGCATCAGACTTGCCCAGTGGGACACCGGGAAAAAAACGGATGGGCCCCCGCCAGGCCACCACGCCACCCCTTCTCCGGATGACCCCTCTCTGCAAAAAAAAGTTTTTTCCGGCGCTGTGCATCGCTGTCAGCAGCACCATCAGCGCGCATGCACGTGGTGACGTATGCGCATGAGCGCCTCCATGCGTGCATGCCAAGAGTGGGCTCCGGGCCCCCCAATCCCAGTCAGCTATCCTGAACCTGATGTACAAACACGCCAAAGGTATTCACCTGTTCAGTACACTGTGGCTTCTATCAGAGCAGTCTCTCTGAGGAACTCCCATCTCCTCTCACAGGCAACACAGTGAGCTGGAAACCAAACTTTTTAAAACCCAGCAGCTAGGTTAGCCCATGCACATGCTTGACTGACAGGCTTAACCCTAGAGCTGCTGGTTGAAATATTGCTTCTTTTGCCTACAAAATCCCTACAAAGGCTACAAATGTATTGTTATTGCTGCTTTTTTATTATTCATCTTTTTATTCAGGCCTCTCCTATTCATATTCCAGTACCTTATTCAAATCAGTCCATGGTTGCTAGGGTGTCATGCTGAACTATATGGAATAACTTTCTGAAGTGGGTCTCCACATTTTTTTATTCAATTAATTTGGTTAATTTTATTCAATTAATTTTTAATAGTTTTTTTTTTTTAAAATATTTGCCTTCTTCTTCTGACCCTTTTCAACTTAGGGGTCACTGACTCCTTCTTAAAAACAAATGCTCTGTAAGGCTACAAATTTATTTTTATTGCTACTTTTTATTACTTATTTTTTATTTATTCATATTTCTGTGAATGCTTGCTAGGGTAATTTGGACCATAGCAACTACATTGTTGAAATGGCAAAGAGCTGCTGAAGAAAAAAGCTAAATAACTCACAAACCACAAAGAAAAAAAAAACAATTGTCTCAGAATATCACTCTCTACATCAAACTAAAAGTTAAATCAAAGGTGAACAATCCTTTTAAGGGTAAAATCATCCTGCCCTCTAGCAGGTATTCGGAAACCCAGTAAACAATAGGTTCTATTTGGTACAAGTTGAAGAAAAGTTTTGCTGTTTTCTCAGAGCAGCGCTCTGTTCTCCTGTGCTGCACGTTTCACTTTCTTGACCTTCACTGAAAGACTATTTAACAAAAAAAAACTGCAGGACCTTGCCCCAAGTGCTCATAAAGCTAACGATGCAAAGGAAAATTGCTCCCACTCGGCTAGACATAAACAGCATATGAAATGCATTTTAAATTCTTTCCTTTTACCAAGTCCTGGGATCTGTAACATCTAACAGATCAATTCTAATTTCTTTATCACATAGAATATATGTATTAGCGTTAGCTATGGCTTCTTTGCCTGCCATGTTTTTCTTGGCCTTAGGTCGCTAGGCTACACGCTTTTCGTGTAATATAACCTAGAACTCTGGAAACATAGATTCTACATCATTCTGCACACCCACCACACACATTAACTTACTGCTACTTGTGTAGAAAACCAGAGGGCTTGAACACTAGAGGGTACAGTATATACAGTATACACTACTTGTCTCCTGAAGGCATATTGTGATAGATTTTTAGGGGGATATTTATCAATGGATTAATTCTATTTTCACCTTTCGCTAAATATGCCCCAAAAAATCTTACACAAGTGATAGCAAGATGTGGAGATTAACTCTGCTGAACTGTGGTAAACACAATTTTGCCCTTTGTTAACATTGATGCAGCAAATCTACGGCAGTACTATCTACACTGTCCCAACTTAATACACACATTTGTTTATATTAGGGCTGCTTGAAAGAAAATCCATAACCTGACTAAATAGTCAATCCAAAAATCATTTCAGAATCAATACCCTTTTTAGCCATCCATTTTGTTGTTTTTTTTTCTTATTATAAATGGATTCTCGACCACTATACAAGTATAGGTTTATGGTGAAGAATACAGCAAATGCTTAATAAAGAATAAAAGTTAACCCACTAACATGATTGAAGTTCCTTCTGTGGCAAAGTAGTGGAAGAGCTTAAGGAAGCTCCATTGGTGACTAGACATATGACCATATCCCCACAGACTATATAAAAGGGTGAGTGTTCTAGTGCTTTCTCTTGGGTCCATATCAGGAAAGTGAGGGTTGTGTCCATGGACTGGGACAGACAGGCCCCATGAGCAGTCTAAGCTCACATAAAGGGTTTAGGTAGTACTTGGTTAGATCCATAGGATAATGTTTTCCTACAAACATTCAACAAGGAGGACTTAGTAGTCAAAAATCCCAAACTTCCATTAGGATTTAGGAAGGGGTTAGAACCCCGATGACGTAACTCCACCTACTGATACCACAAAAGGGTAAGAATGTGCCTCCATGTTTCTGGCCATGATAGTCTAGAACTTTGGGCTGCATAGTGGATGTCTGATGCACTTCTACATGAGTCATTTTGATTTCATATTGTAAATAATTCTAATAACATCTACTATTTCCTCAACTTTGTTGCGATCAGGTGCTAGCAGTCCTGTTTTTGGGTCTCTCGGTTCTTAAAAATAAAGCTTAGCAACATGGTGCCTGCTTTACAGTCCTTGTTCTTCTGGATATGATCTTGGCCTCTTCTCCACTCATTTGTGATTTTCAGGTATCTGTCATGATTGGGGGGGGACAAGTGTTTTTTTTTTAAAGAACCATTGATGCTCAGCATATCCTTTTCCAGGGAGATAATAGTGTAGCACAGGGTGATATTGTTCTATCCTCCAGTATACGCGTGAGGTCTCCCATTATATCCTAAGTTTTTGCCCATAGCTAACCTTGCTTCTGCTTGCACATGGATACTGGGCACCCTCACTCAGGTTCCATTGCATGAAAGTACATTGTCCATACATCATCATAGGACAGGAGCTGAGTCAAGGAACTACATGTTGAGTTCTAGAGCCACATAGAGCTAGAGTACAAGTCAGAAAGTACCAACCAATTGTAAGCAAATGGGAATAGTCTCTTTAAGTCTGTAGTGGCCCTATACAAAATCCCACATTATTTAAAACTGCAAAAAGATATAGAACAAGATGTAAAAACGTTCTGCACATTAACTATGAAAAGAATACTCTGTGGGGATGCAAGCAAAGAAGAACTGCGTGAGACACATGAAAGTTATTAGAGGACTGTCATCTGCACAAATGATGGTCTCAGTTTTGATGGGACATTAGAGGTTGTCACATTGTTTTAGATGTGTCAGGCTCACGTTACACATAGCAAAGCATTGATCCAGGAAAAAAATACTTAATTGCAATACATTATGGCTTTTTATATCTCCACTACGGGACAAACGATACCTAGAACAGTTTACAATTAGATTGCAAGCTCCACTGGGGCAGGGACTGATGCCGATTATTACAGAGTCAATGTAAAGTGCTGGATTAAATGTTGACGCTATATAAATAAAGGATAAAAATAATCTCCTATTATACTATCAGATTACATGCTACTTCCCTTAACCTGGTTACAATCCATTACCAGTATTTATGTTCCAGTATCACCTTTAAAGGAACAATACACAACATATATGCATTGCAGGTTTGGGAGCAGCCATTGTGGGAGCTAAGTACATAGTACATAGTGGACCAGATTTAAATCAATGAGAAAATGTAATTTAATAGTTAATCGCGTGAAAACTTAAGGGTGGGATTCACTTTGAGGACAAAAAAAAATTTCTTCTAATTCAGTTGCAGTTTTTCCCATAGACATGTGAGCAATAAATACGTTTTTCTCCTTAAAATTGCATCTGACTCTATAAGGAAATCTGGAATTGAATTTAGAGGCAAATCTTGTTCATTAAAGGAACAGTAAGACTAAAAACTGAAACTGTCTTAAAGGACTGATATAATGTATTTTTAGCCCTGCACTTGTAAAACAGGCATGTTTCATAAACACTACTATAGTTTATATAAACAACTGCTGGTTAGTCATGGGGGCTGCCATTCAAGCACAGGTTATACAGTAGATGACAGACAGTAGAATCCCATTATATACTACATCGTTTACGTTATATGTTGTGTATCTTGTTCCTTTTCTCCTTTTCCAACTTTGAATGGCTGCCCCATGGTTACACAGCAGCTTGTAATATAAATTATTGTAGAGTTTCTGAAGCAAATCCACCAGTTTTTCCAGTGCAGCACGACAGTACATTATATTGTAATTCTTTTAATTCACTTTGTTTTTTGCCATTACTTTCTTTAAATTATCTAGCCTATTATGTGATTGTGTGAACAATGGCCTGTGAGCAACAGTGGTAGAATGCTTGGGTAGCTTTACCAGGCTGTACAATTATTTATCTCTGATAACATTGGATATGTCATGTTTTGAACAAAAAGAAAAGCCAATAACTGGTTAGTAAAACCCCATGTTAAAGATGCACTATACAATCTTTTTTACATGTGCTCAATTAATAGGGCTTGTGCCCTACACTAAATAAGAACAAGAAACTACTATCCGATTTAGCACTTCCTGGTTCTACGATGTCATATTCTCAGAAGAGAAGCACTTCCTGGTTCTACGATGTCACTATTCGCA
Organism: Xenopus laevis; assembly: GCF_017654675.1. Classification (NCBI taxonomy): domain Eukaryota; kingdom Metazoa; phylum Chordata; class Amphibia; order Anura; family Pipidae; genus Xenopus; species Xenopus laevis. The sequence goes on along the minus strand of NC_054377.1, from coordinate 119,177,368 downwards.
GAGGAGAAGCTAGTAAAACAAATGACTGGTTCACAGATAAACCTTTCGCATAAAGCTGCTCCTTATCTCAAAGCCTAACAAAGGCTGCTGCTTATGCTATGCTGTTCATTCTCTTCCTTTAAACTAAAAAACCCTGTTAAAATTGAAGCAAGGGAAGTGAAAAAGAAAAAAAGAAAATGGGAAAACCAATAAGCAGAATCTATTTTGAACACAAGTCCTATATATTTTGCTCATGTTTAGCAAAGGTGTATACTGCCCCATTAATACAACTACAAGAAACTCACCCACCATGCTTCTTTTGGCGTCATCATTAACTAGTACTTTTCAATTTAACTGCCATAAGATTCATCCTTTATTTAACATAAAGTGTAAATAATGCATAAAGGAAGAGCTTCTGTCCTGACTAGATTTCTACAAGCCCACAAAAAAAACCTTTTTGAGTTTGTGATTAAAAGGGATAGGTTTGCCTGGTGGGTGGACTAGCTGTCTGCAAACAAGGTAACTCTTTGATCTGCATAATCCTGCCTATAGGTCTGTTTCTGACCTTAAAAAGTCTATCCAGGCAATCTGCTATAAGGTACTGTAGTTTATCTGTAGGGAAGTGTGACAATAATACAGAAAATGTTGCTTTGAATGACATAAAAGAGGCTTGCTATTCTTCAAGGACTTTTGGCAGACATTTCTCTTTGGTATATTCACATGTTCCACACAGTTTCTTAAATGATTAATAAAAACTGAATATTATTTTTTTTTTAGTTTTGTATTGGGGTAAAAAAAAATAAAAAAAAAAAATAAAAAAAAATAAATATATATATATATATATATATATATATATATATATATATATATATATATATACTGTATATATATATATATATATGGATTAAAGTAATTCTTTATAGTACAAATAATAATTATTGAAATAAAATAACCCTGTAATATCTTTACTTGCTTCCTCTCTGCCACAGTTCCCGATTGGTTTTCTATGTCAGGAGCCCCCCACCCGCCCGCCTAGGGGGCGGCATCCCTAGTGAAGTTATCACTATTGCGCTCTTTTGCACTAGAAGAGCTGAATTTCTGCTTTATAAACCAGAAATGTGGCTCTTGAAATTACCAGAAGCAGCTTTTTGAGGCGCTTGGTGACTTGGTCGAGTTTCTCAACCCACCTCATAGCAGCACCCCTGAGTTCTCTAGAATAAAATTCTGCTGCCTACTGGGATTATTGGGAACATTTTCCTTTTGATAAATACTTTTCATAGGAATGATACCCCAGGCCAGGGCTCCTGGTACTTCTATACAAGCAACATAGAGCAATCCTCTTTTCCCACTTTTTCTTTCTTCTGTTGCCCTGGGCCTACAGTAAAGTGAAAAGGTCAGCTTTTTACTGAAAGTTCAGCTTTTCACTCTTCTATGCTTGTGCACCTTGACATGGAAGAAAATATTGGTGCCTAACATTTGGCATCTTCCAGTGATTTTAACTTTCCTTCTCCTTTAAGCGCTAGTGAGCAGGGTCCTGTTTACCTCTTGTGTATTGCCAGCATTTATGTGCAATCTATACATTTTGGGGCCCATTTACTTAGCTCGAGTGAAGGAATAGTATAAAAAAAACTTCGAATTTCGAATTATTTTTTTGGCTACTTCGACCTTCGACTACGACTTTGAATCAAACGATTCGAACTAAAAATCGTTGGAATATTCGACCATTCGATAATCGCAGTACTGTCTCTTTAAAAAAACTTCGACCCCCCTACTTTGCCACCTAAAACCTACCAAACCTCAATGTTAGCCTATGGGGAAGATCGCCATAGGCTTTCTAAGGTTTTTTTGGTTGTAGAAAAATCGTTCGATCGATTGATTAAAATCCTTCGAATCGTTCAATTCGAAGGATTTAATCGTTCGATCGAACTAATTGCGGTAAATCCTTTGACTCCGATATTCGAAGTCGAAGGATTTACATTCGGCAGTTGAATATCGAGGGTTAATTAACCCTCGATATTCGACCCTATGTAAATCTGCCCCTGAGTGTATAGAACCTTCTATGGAACGTGGAATATTTTGATGCTTTATAACGGATTATTATTATTATTAATAATAATAATATTAATAATAATATATTGTCTCCTCTTTTACTCCAGAAGAAGAGAATCTATTCTGTAAAACAAGAAAAAAGAACTTTGAATCAGTAAAAAAAGATTCTCTGCCCAGTAGCTGCAGCAGGAAACAAGGGTACAAAATGTAATTTATAAATTAGCTGCTGTAGGAAGGGCTCCTAATTGGGTAAGTCATTCATTTAAATTAAGAGACACCTTTTTCCTTTAGGTTTTGATTCCTATAATAGATCAAATCATAATGCAAACCATGAAGATTTTTAGTTTGTCACTTTCATTTCCTACTGTACTGCACGCAACTACAGAGGTTGTAGAACTGGGAGGATAAAAGATTGTTTGGAAACATAGAAGACAGAATGTCGGTACATTTCTTTAGTACTTGACTTGTTCATTTCATTTCTAGGTTATCTATTTTGAGTTTAATTACAGAGTGAGGCGAGCAGCACAAGTTTTGGCATATCTCTCGAATGGGAACATGAAAAGCGGTTCGCTGTTCCGAGATTTCGTAGCCAGTAGCAGATGCAAAAGAATATGCCAAACGTTCAATTATTTTAGGTCATCAGTAAAAAGCATTTGAGACGTTGCTTTTGCCCCCGCTCCACTTGCTTCCTGATGGCTGGGCTTTATTCTGTTTTCAGATGGCATAGTCCTGAAAATTGCTTGTTTTTCTGGTAGAATGAAGTGTATAGGAAATAACAGATAATAGGAGAGACAGGCTTCCCAAAAATGTTAGTTTTAATAGGGGGCAAATGATCCCTTGCCAGACATATTTTTATTGTTATTGCATGGTCCCAAGTCCTACAGCAAGAAGAAAAAAACTGAGGGGTCCCGGGAACCTTATAGCTAAGTCTGGGGGAGCAATCAATAATGGCTCACACACAAACAGATCTGTTTGCTCTCCTTACTGGGCTCCCCTATCTTTTGGGGTAATTCTCCTGATGTTTATGCTACTGGTTAGGGCTAAGGCTAAGGGTTCCAAAGAGAATTATCATTGGTGTATGCTACAAACCACCTTGTATAAGTGATAAGTATGAAGCCCAGCTACTCTTGCAGATAGAAGCGGCTTCACAGCTGGGTCAAGTTGTTGCTATGGGTGACTTCAATTATCCAGACATTGACTGGGGTAATGGGGTTGCCAAGACGGAAAAAGCTAGTAGGTTTGTAATATGCTGAATGGCAACTTTTTATTCCAGCTCGTTCAAGAACCTACTAGGAATAACTCACTTTTGGATCTTGTAATAACTTATAATACTGAACTCATCTCTAGCATTTGTGTGGGTGAACATTTAGGGAATAGTGATCATAACATGGTCTCCTTTGAGATTCTGTTGCAGAAGCAATCCTGTAAGGGAGTAACTAAAACACAAAAGTTCAGACATGCAAAATTGACAGTTAAGGTCATCTCTGCAACATATTAAGTGGGAAATGCTTTTCACAGGGTTAAACACAGAACAAAAATGGGAAGTCTTTAAAATGCTGCTTGATAAATATACGTTAGTATATTCCCCTTGCAAGCAAGGAACATTATTGCAAAGCAAAACCTTTTTGGTTCAATAGAATTGTTGGGTTTGAGGTGGGTAAGAAAATGCGTGCCTTTAAGGCTTTTAAGTTGGCTGGGACAGCCAAATCATTTATAAAGTACAAGAGGCCAATAAATCATGCAAAAAAGCTATAAGGCAAGCTAAAAATGATATGGAAAAGGATATTGCAACAACCAGTAAAAATAATACAAAATTATTTTTTAAATATGTTAATAGTAAATAAATGAAGCAGGATGGGGTGGGACCTTTAATATCAGAGGGGGGTCAGCTGGTTGATGAAAACAAAAAAAAATTACAGATTCTGAACTCATATTTTTTGTCTGTCTACACAAATGAGGAACCAGTTAATGAAGGTTTCCTTCCTTATAGTCCTAATTCTAGTAATAAAACTAATGATGTACAGTATGGTTCACACATGAGGAAATTCAAAAGAGACTACAACTGTTAAGACAAACAAAGGTCCAGGATCAGATGGTATTCATCCCAGGGTACTTAGCGAGTTTAGCTCTGTGATTGTCAAACCTCTTTACTTAATTTTTCAGGATTCATTGAGGTCTGGCATTGTGTTGAGAGACTGGAAAATTGCTAATGTGGTGCCGCTATTCAAAAAGAGATCCTGTTCTCAGCCTAAAAACTATAGGCCAGTTAGTCTGACGTCAGTGGTAGGAAAGCTTTTTTCAATGGGTTAATAAAGGATAAGATACTGGACTTCATAGCAAATCATAATACTATGAGTGTGTGCCAGCATGGTTTTATACGTAATAGATCTTGGCAGACTAACCATTTCTTTTTATGAGAAGGTAAGCAGGGACCTCGATTCTGGGATGGCAGTGGATGTGATGTACTTAGACTTTGCTAAAGCATTTGATATAGTGCCACACAGAAGATTACTAGTTAAATTAAGGAATGTTGGCCTGTAACACAGTATTTGTACCTGGATAGAGAACTGGCTAAAATATAGACTTCAAAGAGTGGTGGTAAATGGAACATTTTCTTATTGGACCAGTGTTGTTAGTAGAGAACCACAGGACTCTGTACTTGGTCCTTTGCTTTTCAACTTGTTTATTAATGACTTGGAGGTGGGCATTGAAAGAACTGTTTCCATTTTTGCAGATGATACTAAATTGTTCAGAACTATAGGTTCCATGCTGGATGCTGCCACTTTGCAGAGTGATTTGTCGAAGTTGGGAAACTGGGCAGCAAACTGGAAAATGAGGTTCAATGTTAATAAATGCAAGGTTATGCACTTTGGCGAAATAATATAAATGCAAGTTTCCTTAAATGAGAAGGATCTAGTTGTCTAATTCTGGGCAGTGTCATTCTGTGGCCCCTAAAGCAAATAAAGTTCTGCCTTGCATAGAAAAGGGCATTAACTCAAGGGATGAAAACATAATTATGCCTCTTGTGATGGCTGATTCAGTTAATGCCTTTAAGAATGACTTGGATGATTTCTTGGACAGACATAATACCAAAGGCTATTGTGATACTAAGCTCTATAGTTAGTATAGATATGGGTATATAGAATTAATGTGAAAGTAGGGAGGGGTGTGTGTATGGATGCTGGGTTTTCATTTGGAGGGGTTGAACTTGATAGACAGTCTTTTTTCAACCCGATGTAACTATGATTTGTCATCGACGTAGAGTACTGCTGTCCTTGCTATCACTGTAGAGGGCTAATTATCTCTCATACCAAATGTTATCATGTCATACAAAAAAGCCTAAGGAACTCTAGCCTGACAGTAGATATGAGCAAATTGCCCATTTCACTTTGCTGAAAAATGTACAAAACCACAGAAAAAATCACAGCACCTTGAATTGGCATTGTTGAAATGCGTTGGAGTAAATGGGATTACATTGCAGTTAGGGAGTTTTTGTGGGGCCATTCCAGATGCGTTTAGCACAGGCCCAGACTGGCAATCTATGCATTCTGGCAAGAGGGGCTGCTGTAAGATGACACAAACTGTCACTATTTAGTGGGCTGGTGTGGGGCAGTTTGGGCCCTATAATAGGACCTGTTTTGAATCCTAGTCCAGGACCCGGCTTAGTACATGCAAAAAAAACATACAAAGGAAGAGGAAGAACATAATTAGAATAGACAAACGTTCCAACTCCAGCAACAAAAAAAAACTTGAACTCCACTGAAGGCAAATTAATAATGAAGGAGTGCATTGTTTTTTTTCACCGGCAAGACAGTTGTTTGCTCTTTAGGAAATTCGTTTTAACAGAACCTAAATGAAAGATCTTGTTAGGCATTGACCTCGTAATTCAGAGAAGACCAGATTAGGACTGGTATAACGGCTTAATATTGCTGCTAAATGCCTTTAAGGCTGGTGCTGAAACCATTCTGATAAATTGACACAGGTCTCAAATATAATACATATGTCAATTTGTTAAAACTTTATTGACTCTTAGTAAAATGTAACTTGTGATCACTACAGTTTTCATAAAGGGGGTAAATATCAAACTGCTGGATTTTAGTAATGTGTGGGTTGGCAAAAATTCAACCTGCATCCAGCCCACACAACAGGCCCAGAACCTGACACAGCAAATCATTATTATTATTAATATATCAGCACCTGACCTGCCCAACTAGGGTCGGACTGGACAGGCCGAAGAAAAAAATGGTGGGCCCTCATGGACCTCACTGACCCAGACCCACTCCCATTGAAATCCTAGGTTTTGTCCCCTGGCCTCCGTCCAGCCTCAATTGTCACTGCAAAAAGTGAAAGCAAGGCCTGCGACAAGGTAAGCGCTGGGAAAAGGGGTGTTGAGGCATCGGACCAGTCCCTGGATTAACTTTTACTATGAGCTTCCATAACCCTGTTTTCCTTCGCTTGTTAAAAAGCCATCCAACCCCTTCTTAAAGCTACTGTATCTAATGTATCAGCCTGTACAACTGATTCTTCACAGCTCTCACTGTAAAAAAGCCCTTCCGAATATTTAGGCGGAACCTCTTTTCTTCAAATCAGAATGGGTGACCTTGTATCAGCTGGAAAGACCTACTGGTAAATAAAGCATTAGAGAGATTATTATATGATCCCCTTATATATTTATACATAGTTATCATATCATCACCTAAACGCCTCTTCTCCAATTTGGCCAGTCTTTCCTCATAGCTAAGCCTCCTCTAATTCAATAAGGTCATGTTTGAGCACTGGAGACCAAAACTGTTCCTATTAATAATATAAATAAGTTGGTTGGCAGGTAGCTGCTGAAGGAAATGGAGGGAGGCAAGTGTTTTGGTGGACGGAACCAACCTGTGTGTCCTATACGTTTTGGATTAGCCCGCACATCACTTCTTTGATGAATAAAAATGTTGGCTCTTCTAGTGCAGAGAGAACAATTGCCTGCACGCTGAGGAAGGGGCCCCTTGCCCGGCTCCAACTCTGTAATGTTAAGAGTTGTTTCGGGTGACAACAGAGGCTGAAATTCCCTGACTATGCCAATGCTTTTTCCTCCTGCCCACAAATCCAGGCTTGTGTAGCACAGTAAAAAAACAATATCCATTAGAGCTGCATGTTCAGCTATTGCGGTTACAAATCTCAAAGTAATACACCTGGAACCTGGAGGTGGATTAGTAGCAAGACACCTGCAGCTTGTTAGTGGAACACACAGTATCATTTATCCTGTTTATAAATGGCTTTGGTGTGCTAATTATACATTAACAGGAGCGGTAGAGGAACTTATTGAAGAGTTGAAGTGGGGATCAGTGCTAAAGGAGTGATTAGGAACATAAATTGACTATTTACTAGACTGCTGATGAATGCATCTCAGGATCGCTGCAGCTAATTCCATAGCCACCCTGACAGAGGGCAGGGTGTTTCATTACATTATATGTCTTTCATTTATCTGCTGATAAAAAACTTCAATAAGTAAAAGCTCTCCAGTTCCTATAGGGATAAGGAATAGTTGAAAACATATTTTCCCAAAATGAAAATGCAAATGCCTTCAACTGCTCTAGATGTTAAAAGACAAGTTATGTAAAATTCCTGTCAAGGGGGAAGTGGAAAAACTTTACTACTGTTTGGACTCCTCAATAGTGTAAAAGGGGTGGGTGAATCCTTGCAACCAATCATTGCAACCACCTCCACCTATTAGGGTTGACGCATAGCAATTCACGTAGATCTTCTTTCCCTAAGCTCCCTTCTCTATACCTATATAAATTTATAGTGTATTACCATTTAATCATATGAAAACAAGCTACAACATAAAAAATATATACTCATAGTAAATTCCTCTCCAATAAGAAGAACACAGAAGTCCACAGAACTCTTGTTCTAAACTTTTTCTGTCCTTGACCCACACCATTAAAGGGGTTGATTAATATCAAGTGTGGAAATGTGTTGCTAATTGTAGCTATTATTATAATTCTTAATTAATGTAGCACAAAAACTATACATCATTCCTATCAGTCCATTTCCTAGAGATGCTTACAATGACTTAATTCTACTAGATACTGCAAAACTGGTTCCATTGTAAATCCAATCAGGTCTCTGGGCAATACCCAGTGGGTATCTATATGACAGCACTGGGGGATTAAAGAGCTATAGGGGTTGATCTATTCAAACTACTTACTTAAGGTGGCCATACACGGGCCGATAAAAGCTGCCGACAGACCGAGTCGGCAGCTTATTGGCCCGTGTATGGGGGCCCCCGGCGGGCTTCCCCGATCGAGATATGGCAGAAAGTCGGCCAGATCTCGATCGGATGGGACTAAAAATCCCGTTGGATCGCGGCCGCATCTGTTCGTTGATGCGGTCCCGCGATCCGACCGCCTGTTCGGATCCGATCGTTGGGCCCTAGGGCCCATGATTGGATCAGCCCAATATTGCCCACCTCAAGGTGGGCATATCGGAGAGCGTGTAACTCTCCGTGTATGGCCACCTTTACTTAGATTTTGAGTTGCATGCATTTAAAAGTCTCTGCTTGCAGTGTAATCCATGAGCTTCTGTTAGTGGGTACATCATAGACAAGAGCTACTGTATGTGTCTGTCCCTCTTGTGATAGTAGGAGAGAAAAGCCTAATGAGTAAGGACTAACAAGAAGCAATCATTTCTGTTTACAGCACTACAGCAATCTCTGAGATATGTGAGACACAGGCCAATGAGTCATATAGCGCTGCTATGAAGTTCCATATGTCACAACTGTTTAAATTCCAATTTTGCCCTATTTGAATGATGTTATGTTATGTATTTACTGCCAGTATTTGCTTTCAAGATCTTATAATAATTAAAAAGAGTAAAAAAAAAAAATAAAGTATGAGCGGCTTCGTGGGTGGATTTTAATGGAAAAAAGACTTTGATTTTAGCTCCCCTGCCTTACATTTCAAACTTAGAAGCTGTGCATCAAGCTGAGCTGTAGACTTTCAGTATAAGTCTATCAGATGCTGCTTTAAACTTAAAAGCAGGGCATCCTGAATGTATAGAACTCAGACATATTTTCCTGGAACACAGCTGGAGGTTGGTTTTTGTATTGCTTCTGTTTACAAATCCCATTTAGAGCATATCTCTACGAAAAGAAATAGAAAAATGTGCCTAAAATATGTCTTTGGAAATTAATTCCACATTACTGACCCATGGTTCACTATCCACAGCAAAACACTTAGCAATTCTGTGGGTACTTTAAAGTGGAATTTGTCATTAGCCTGTATTTATCAGCTTCCCGTGCAGCACTTATGCTAAAATGTTGCCACAAAGGGAGATAAATCAGTTAATTTCTTAGAACATTCAGAAAAAAAACTCTTGAGTGGTAATGACAAAGTTCATATTGTTGGGAAGACTCACAATAAATGATACAGGAATCCAAGGAACCACCACAAGCCAGGTTCAGCTTTAAAGGCTGTTCACTTTTGATATAACTTCAGGGGTGATTTTAGCACCACGGAGGTCCGGGGCATCCAGGGTGCTAGCGCTGAGAAGTGCGATTGCAAATTGTTTTAATTTTTTTATTATTTTTGGTTTTTGAATGATTTAGGATTTTATTCAGCAGCTCTACAATTTCCACTTTCTGCAATCTGGTGGCTAGGGTCCAAATTACCTTAGCAACCATGTATTGATTTGATAAAGAGACTGGAATATGAATAGGAGAAGACCCAAGATAAGTAATAAAAAGTAGCAATAACAATAAGGGAGTTTTTATTCAATTAACTAAAAAGAAAACTTGACCAAACTCCCATCCATGATTTTACCTTATTTATCATTAAAATAACCCGGAAAAAATCGTATTGCGAAAAGACTGGATAAAATTTGAGAGAAAACGCAAATCGTATGACTTTTTCGGTATGTACTCCAGAATCACTCGACTTTTTCAGGTTTTCGCCCGAAAAACCCAGAATTTTTCAGATTATCAGGCTAAACCCAGTGCAGACAGCAATATTTTCAAATTGGGATAGGGACATCTGCCATGGACTTATACATGACCTCGACAGGTTTGAGATGACGGATTTTCTGAATCGGGCTTTTTGCAGCATAGGGTTATAATAAAATGTTGCCCCAAAAACCCCAACCAGAAAAACGAGGTGTAATAAATAACCCCCTAAATGATTATAGAGCATTTATTTTTAAGATGGGGTCAGTGACCCCATTTGAAACTGGAAAAGAAGAATTAGCCATTCTATTGCATACGAAAGGTTACCTTAACGGTGAACCACCCTTTTAACTATCAATGGGATACTGGGGGGTACCTATTAACAACAGCTAAAGGTGTCCAGGTTAAACATTCTCCATGGAATCATAAAAAAATACAGTATCTATAAATATTATGTAATTTGTGTTTTTCCAGGTGATCTCAATTCTAATGCTTTCTTACTCTAGAAATAGCATCGTTTGTTCTACCTAAATAGATGGTATTGATATTTTCAAATCAGACGTGTTTTTACAGGAGCACAAGCACAAACATTTTTTCTTTCAATTTTTTTTCAATTCAGTAGGCTAAACTTTTCCTTTTGTTTCTCTCTTGTTGGAACACAACCTGCCCTCTCTATCTACTGTAATTATTTTGCCATTTGCCTGAAGTTAAAAATACACCTCCCTTTATAATCAATCACAGAAAATTTCACTCTGCGGAGTGATCAATTAGTGCCCAAACACACCTATTGCTATAATTACTTACAAAACAAAGGGGACGCAGCCACGTAATCAATCATAAGAAACTAAGCTATTGATTCCTCCTGGCCTCTGACAATTGCATGCATGTTGACGAGATGTAATTAAATAGATTATCAGTTATTGTTGAGACTCTTTCTGTGCTGGATAAACTGGTTGCCATGGGCTGAACACCATATATATGTACGATTTCTCTGTACAACTTGGAATGAGACTATAAACAAATGATCTGGAGTGAAGAAAGTTAACATGCAAGCAGCAAGAGGCATGCAAAACATTTTAACATTAATTACTTTATTTATTTACAGATTTGTACATGCAAAACATTCTCTAGTTCTCCCTAGATGCTGTACTGCATTGATTGCATGTGAACGACACACAGTGCCAAGAACACATCTGTATCTATATATATATATATATATATATATATATATATATATATATATACATACAATTAACAAAAAATACTGCACTCCAAGGACTTTATAAGTGAAAAAAATTAAGTGAAAGGTTGGACTGATATATATATATATATACAGTAGAAGGAGTTATCGTCTACCAATGACAGGGGCTGCCATTAGGGGTATAGGGACTATAAGGGGCCCACTTTTGAGTTTTAACATCAGACAGGCCTGGACAGTAATCCATTTTTCTTTTTAGCAGGGCCTCCTTGGGCACGGCACATCAGCATATAGTATGGCTGTGAAGTTTTTACAAAGTGCCATGTGCTCATTTTTCAGGACCCTGAATATTTAGTTCTATGGGGCCCCAAGAAATAAAAGGTAGCCCTGACCCCTGGTATATGTTTCAGAACAGCTCCACTCACCCATATCATAGTTCATAACAATGAACTAATAACATTTTTCACTCATTTTTATTAACGCAAGGCAGTTTCAGCATATGGGTATGTGACTGGGATAATAGTGTATAATGGCAGCTCCCCAGCATTATGTTTACAATTTCAAGATTATAGAAAAAAACTCAACTCTTAGACAAGAGATCAATTGATACATTTGAAGAGCTATTCATAACCAATGCAGTGCTGTTAAAAAAAGAGTCCATTAGTCTCCTATGATGGTGCCCCAGCCTGCCAAGGAGTTTGACTAGCTTCTTTGTATGGTATCATCATTTTAAAAAAGTTAAGACCCCAAACTTGGGGTACACTGGCAAAGGCAACAAGGTCCAGAATTGCCAATGTAGAAGGAGCTGAACCTCAGTCTCCAGCCTTTGGTTTGGACATCCTCAATATATGGTGTAGTACCAGGGCCTAGGCATTCAATTATAGTTAAGTTTGACAAAAAAGTGAGCTAGAAAGCTAAACATTATGTTTTAGGCTTCTGTACTGGCCCAAGAAAGCCACAACCCTTTAGCAGTAAATATCTGTGCCTCCAAAGATGCCCCAGTAGCTCCCCATCTTTCTGCTGATTCACTGCACATGCTCTGGGCTGCTTGAGCTTGGAGACAATTGCAATATATACTGTATATACAGCATATAAAAGTCATGCTACTAGGCTGACTAGCAATTAATTCAGATTCACATTACAAAGCAGCTCAGGAACTAGTGCAACGTGTAATTTAATAATCAGCCCTGTAGCATCTAATGGCAGATGATAATATGCAACAACCCCTAAGCTTAGCTTCTCAACAGCTGCCCAGAGCACATTGAGCATGCGCAGTTTCACTGAAACTTCAACTAACAAAATCCAAGATGGTGAGCTCCTGTGTACAACTTTGAAGGTCTGAATCATTACTGTTATAGAGATGCTGAACCTTTAGACTGGTGCAGTATGTTCAGTATTTAATATTCAATATATTTAGTTTAGCTATACTTAAATTGTTCATTATTGTCCTCCAAAATAATATATATTATAATTGTGTTAGTCGTATACTTTTTACCAGCACCCCAGGAATTTAAATGTGACGGTGGCATTTAAATGTAGAGGAATGAATGTCACTTTAACAAAAGTGAGGCACAAATGATGATAATATTACTCACTTAGTTATTCCTACACAATCTGTCTGCTACATGGCAGGCATCCTTTAAGGCTTGAATTTTCTAGTTTTACTTTAGAAAATAGAATGTCCCACAGCTTCTTCTTCCCTTATGACCTTTGTATGTTTAACAATACAATTAGAGTGGAAATTGCAGAAAATTCCCTTTATGCCGTTTTTTTTTATTTTTTTACAAACATGATTGAAAACGCGATTTTTATTATATTTATCATTGTTGCTCTTAATATAAATCCATATATCAACATGCATGGAAAAGGGTAAGACGCTAGTTAATGAGTGAAGCTTGGAGAACATACCGTGGGGGGAGAGATTCTAAACAAACAGCAAGTCACAGTAAGTGAAAAATATTCTCTCTGGGAGTTACAGTTATAACCTCAATAATAATGCACCCAGCTACTGCATACCTGTACAGTTATTTACATATAATACACAAGAGCCATGAATATCTTGTAAATTATATCCTTATAAACGGTGAGTTCTGATGTCATCAGTTATAAACGGTGAGTTCTGATGTCATTTCTGTCACATGACTCACTGAAATTTGTGTATTATAATAAATAAAGTACCCCCAGTTGCAAAATATGAGGATATTAGAAGTTACCTCGGAGTTCCATGACCGGTATAAAAACACTCGGCCTTGTGTTTTTATATGGTCATGAAACTCCTCGGTAACTTATAATATCCTTATATTTTACAAGAGGGGGTACTTTATTCACTATATAATACACAAAAGCCATGAATATCTTGTAAATTATATCCTTATAAACGGTGAGTTCTGATGTCATCAGTTATAAATGGTGAGTTCTGATGTCATTTCTGTCACATGACTCACTGATACTTGTGTATTATAATAAATAAAGTTCCCCCAGTTGCAAAATATGAGGATATTAGAAGTTACCTCGGAGTTCCATGACCTTTATAAAAACACTCGGCCTTCGGCCTCGTACTTTTATATGGTCATGAAACTCCTCGGTAACTTATAATATCCTTATATTTTACAAGAGGGGGTACTTTATTCACTATATCTTACGCCTCTCAGTACTGGGTCAGTAATTAGGGTATAGGCATAATTGAGCTTTACAGAGATGAAATTATGGAATCAAAGTGCCAAATCAGTTAAAAACAATGAATGTTCCCTTTTAATGTATCACAGGGATTATTGGGGTTTGCTATGCACCAAAAACACACAGATGTTCACAAGAAGTGCTGCAGGGCTACGATGTGCCTGTAACTTTGCCTATTACTGTAGACCAGTGATTCTCAACTAGTGGCTCGAAAGCAACATGTTCCTCACCAACCCCCTTGGATGTTGCTCTCAGTGGCCTCAAAGCAGGTGCTTATTTTGAATCACTGGCTTGGAGGCAAGTCTTAGTTGCATAAAAACCAAGTGTAATGCCAAATACAGCCTCCTGTAGGCTGCCAATCCACATAGGGACTACCAAATGACCAATCACAGCCCTTATTACGCACCACTAAGAACATTTTTTCATGCTTGTTTTGCTCCCCAATGTAGCTCATGGGTAAAAAAGTTGGGGACCCCGCTGGAGTTTTTGACGTTTTTTCTTTCTTTCTTTCCTGGATATTAACTGCATGCTACTTTCTATAGACCTGTGGTTCCCAAGCTGTTTGGAGGCTTGATCAATGGCTGAACCTCCAAGGGGGTCTTCCACAGCCTGACATTATTATCTGCTATTTTGTTCTAACATGTAGAGGAAACATCTATGCACTATAAAATGAGTGAAGCATGGGGCTTAGAAATAGTTTCCTAAAGCTACACCATACATACTGAATAAAGAAGTCAAGTATTAAACACTGTCTGCTAAGGTTACAATTATGTTTTTTTATACAATTTACACTTTCTATGAGCTGTGGGGGGAGCAAGACAAATGTTGGACCATAAAGGGACCTTTAAAGAAAAAAATTTGAAATTCTACAGACAGTGTTAATTAAAAAGAGAAGGCTTGAGGGGCAAAATTGTATACGTCCATATTCATCACTATCTTTTCATTTGCCCTTTTTATCTTTTCACCTACCAATCAAAGAGCAGTTGCCCAATGAATCAGATAGTAGTTTATTCAACAAAATCTCCAAGCCACAAAATCTCAACAGCTAAGACCATTCCATTCCTTGTTAGGTTAAAACAATATACCAGAGAAGGAAAGGCTTAATATAACAATTTGTTAGGTATACCCAGTTATTATAAGCTCTAACCTCAAATCATGGCTGGAATTCCTCTTTGCTGAAAAGTGCTTTACACCAGAGTAGTATTGGAGGAAGCAACACCATCTTGCTTTTGGTCTCAGCAATCCTTTGCCTTTAAGTTCCAAAATCCCAATTCTGCTCTATTGTGCATGCACACTGCCAGGGCTGCCCTAAGGATTAGGAACCAGAAGCAAGATGGTGGTTCAGCCTCGATACAATAATATAGAGTTTTTAGCAAAGAAGAGCACTGGCCTAAAGTCTGAGGTTAGTGATTATAATCACTAGGTGGTGCAAATTGGCACAGTTCAGTGAATATGATTAAGCCATTCCTATAAGGTCACACAAGAAAATTTGCAAGAGGTACTGGTACATGTTTTTATATTAGAAAATGAACATCGGTCCATTTATTTAGAGATTCCTTTACCATTTGTATGTATTGGTGGCATTGTAAGGTTATTTTGGCAATATTTCAAACCTGAGCCACTCATCTTTTTTTGTCGCCTCCAGTGTAGCATGTAGGCACTCTGTCGACAGAGACAAGTAGATAAATGTCATCTCTCTTAATACCTCTATTAAATTTTTACATTTTGGTTCCCCTCAACAAAGTATTCCTGGACTGCAAATTCATCTCTGTGACAGTCCTCTTGAGCTTTTCAATATTTCATGTTCGCTATTGACTCAGAGCCACTGTCAGCATAACAACACAAACCAACGGAAAGTTCAACTCTCGGTAGACTGAATGCAAAAAGAAACCTTTGCTGAAGATTTAACCCACCTCTTGTAGCGTTATTGATTGGGCCAGTCTTTAGCAAACTGTTGGTTGGGATGCTGGAGGAATTTTACAGCAGACAATGATAGGAAGGGTCACACGTTTTTTACCAACAAATATAAAATAAAAATATAAACTCATATATAACAATATAAACTCAGAGTCCGTGATTGATTTGCTCCACTATCTTCAAACATTTCTGTATTGGATAAAAGATGGCAGGATAATGGAGTCACAAAGATAAATCAGTAAATCGAAGAAATTCCTTTCCTACAGGTGAAACATTTAAAAAGATTATGACTCCCATGACCTTGTTCACTAGCAAAAGCATTACAACAATTGTCCATTGCTGTACTTTTTATTTAAAATACAATACAATACTCCAATCACAACCTATTAAGAGTTCATAATCCATATGTCCATGTTTTTGATACCAAACGACACTGCTCTGCTCTAAACACATCCTTTTTATGAACGCACAACCCACCCATTTCAATTTCTAAAATGTTACTTTTAGAGCTATGTTCTTATCCACAAGAGAAGACAGAGCCTTTGAAAATGCCTTGTATCACACTTCATTTCCACTTAATTTTGTGTACAGAATGTGGGTGTGCACGGTAAGGAGCAGTCAGGGGTGCTTCGACAATGAGGCAAGTTGAGGCTGTCGCCTCAGGTGGCAGCGCCCCACTAGGTACCAGGGGCAGCAAAAATGCTGCTCCTGGTACTTTAAGAGCGAATTTCCAGGGGAGGGGGGGCAGCAGCAACTGCTGCGGCCTCAGGCGGCAGAGGGGCCAGGATAGCCCCTGGGAGCAGTATATTATGAATATTTAGTGTATTGCACTTCTCACATTTGTCTCCTGTGTACCCCAGTGGAACATTTAAGAGACAATTACTCCTGTACTTCTGTATAGTGATATGGGAGAAGATATTGCAGTAAAGGTGTGTAAAGAAATAAGAAGAAAACTGAATGTCAGATTCTGCTGGGATTTGAGCCAGAGACCTTTGGGTTTCTGGCTCGATACTTTAACCATTTGGCCAGGTGAGCAGCCTGTAGGGTTACTCAGTATATGTTACCTGGCCTCTGCAGCCCCAGCCCAGCAGTAGTCTGATTGGTTGCAGTCAGCAAATCAGGGCTGATTCTGCAATATTTAAGGTCAGCCCTCCAAACACTCCTTGCCTGAGCATTTGGTTCCCATCCTAGCAGTGTGGCATTGTCCTTAGGTTCCTGTTCTAGCCTGCTTCCTATTCTGCCTTTCCTTATCTTGTCTTGTCTGAACCCTTCTCTGTCTTGTCCTGCCTAGCTCTGAACCTTGTCCTGTCTTGATCTGCCTTATCTTCCCCTTCCAGTTCTGCTCCGGTCCTGCTTTAAACCTTGATCATTCCTTGCTGTGACCTTGCCCTACCCAGCCTTCCTTGCTTTTCTAAATCTGCTCTGCTCCTCACTTCTAACCTGATCTTGCCTTAACCTTATTCTGCCTTGACCTGACCTTGCCTTTCTAATTCCTGCTTCCTGTTTTGACCTGTACTCTATCTATATCTTCCCTCATCTTGCTCTGCATCTTTCCCTGCCTTTTCCTGTCCTCTCCTGCTATCCTCTCCAGCGCTATCTGCTTCGGTCCTCTCCTGCTATCCGCTCCATTCCTCTTGCTATTCAGTCCTTTCTTACTATCTGTTCCAGTCTTCTCCCGCTATCCTGTTCTCCAGCTCCCAATCTCAAGTATGCTCCTGAGGTACACCAGCACCGTCCTGTCCTATACTTCTAGTCTGCTCCTGTCTCCTGATCTGATCTATGCCCGCACTATCCTGTCCCATACAGTCTTTTCCTGTCCTGATCGTTGCCCTCTTCATCCTGTCCAGTACTGATCTTCACCCTCTCCATACTGTTCCACTCTGCTCCTGTTCCAGTCTGACTCAAGACCCTCTTCAACCTGTTCATGCCTTGCCTTTACGTGTTCCCTAGGCACATACAGCTCCTGCCTCAAGGATTTGCCCTTCCCTGATCTGTCTCCACAGTGCCCCCTACCTAATCCTTGACACTTGAATGCCTGAAAACTAAGCTATTAGTAAGGATACACGGACAAACATGTGGCAAGCCAATAAAAATGGCATGCATGGTTACTTTTTGTGAAGGAACAGAAAGAAAAATTAGAAAATATTCTACATATAACATATATGAATTGAGAAAAGGGAAAACAAGTAGAAATGTGCAATAGTCAAAGACAGCTGGTTGAGTCGATAAACATAAAATCAGAAGCCTGATTTGAAAGGTAACTATTATAGGGGCAGACCAGGGAGCCCAGAAACACCACATCTGATATACTGGATGGCCTCATAGTATTAAGAACTATCATTGCAGTCATGCTTAGTCTGGCCAGTCTTTGAGCTTGTACCCATCGATGGAAATTGGGCAGTGCCTTTTCATTCAGTTATACGCAAATAGCTTTAATGGAATGTTTTCTCCAGCATTTATAAGCAAGTGTCTTTAGCAGCAACAGTATGACCCAGCAGAGACTTTCTAGTGGTTCTTATAAAAAAAAAGAACTACAGTCTACAGCAGAGGTTTCAAACCGTGGGGCTTCTCCTACAACCCAGGTGTGTTTTATAAGTGGCAGGGGGTCTCAGATATGGTAGGATGCATATCTTGTCTCCTAGATTAACAAGATAACTAAGCATGAAGGTCATTAGGGTATGCCTTGTGGTGGAAACTCATTTGCTTTCCTAGATGTTCTTAGAACACTGACTGGATGACAGATACACCAATGATTTCCGATATTATACCGTTAATTTTGTTATAAGCTAAGAGGGGGGCCTGGCCAGTGGTTGAACCTCCAAGGGGGGGTTGAATTAAAAAGAAAAACTCTTCCACAGCATGCCATTATTAGCTGCTATTTTTTTTAAAGGAAACATCTATGTACTATAAAATGAGTGAGTTAGCAGTCAAACATGGGGCTTGTGTTTATCCTAAAGCTACACCATACATACAGAATAAAGAAGTCAAGTATCAGACACTGTTCTAGATTCAATTCAGTGAAAAAAGGGTTTAACACGTGAAAACTCATGGACAAGATTTAAGGTGCAATTCAATTCAGACTCTATTAAAGTCTAAAGGAAAAAACTGGAACTGAATTTGGAAAAAAGTTTTTCTCTCCTAAATTGAATATCAACCATAAGTTTTCACATGATAAACCATGAATTGAATCTGGCCCACTGTTTGTTAAGGTTCTAGTAGGTATGACCAATACCCTTGCAGCAACCTGCCTCTCTCATGAGTCGCAAACATTAAAAAGCATTTGAAACAAACAAGTAAATCCAGCTAATGGAAGGGCAACCCAGTTCTTACTTACCATCCTGTGATGTATTTTTTCACCATTTATAATTAGGCCAAAATCAATAAGATCAGCTGGAAAACATGGATTATCTAATTATAATACTAGCCCTGGTACAGATCAAACATTGCATTTCTCATGAAGGAAAAGATAAGGTCCAAGTCAGATACCTTTGAATGAAGTGATATTGATTTGAAGCAGGTCACACCATTAAAGGAGAACTAAACCCCCATTGTGATAAGTTCCCATTGCCCCCCCTCCCTGCCTCTCCCCTGCACAGTCTTGCCCCTGAATTCTTTCCGCTCTAGAAATAGTGACCGCACATGCAGCGTGAGCAAAGCAGAGCTCACGGATGACATCTTCGTATTGGAGCATGCGCAGTTCCGATTTGAGACAACTGCGCATGCCCCGAAAGAGACGGAAATTAATGAAGGGGAGAAAGAAGACAGAAAAATTACAAAAGAGAAGAAGATGGTGTCCATGAGCTCCGCTGCGCTCACTCTGCATGTATGGTATGACTGTGCAGGGGGGAGGCGGGGGGGCCAATGGGGACGTATCACTATGGGGGGTTTAGTTCTCCTTTAAGGGGATTACACATGCTAATTAACTGCTTGGCATAAGTTTACCCAGTTCTTATTTCTACCCATTCTGATGCACAGCAAATCCAACCAAGGAATAGTCACAGAAGAAGAGAAAGAGTGTGATTGATTTTAAGAGTAACTGGATATTTGGAGATATGGTGAGATGGAGAGAAGGCTCGAGGCAATGGCACATGGGGATTCCTTGAGTGCTTAAACATTTCTGCATTTTTAGTAACCCAAAGGGCTAAACCTCATGCAGTCAGACGTAGTCGAATGGATTGAAACATAATGGGACTGATATAAAAATCTGATGTGTAAATTACATGGAAAAATTTCCATCTGACGCAACACGACTGTCGGATATGAATGCTGCATGCTGTGCCTCCATCTGACAATGTTTTCATATAAAATGTACCCTTTCTATGAGCTATGGGGGGAGCAAGTCAAATGTTGGACCATAAAGAAAAAAACATTGAAAAGCTACAGACAGTATCATTTAAAAAGAGTAGGTTTGTTTGTATTTTGTATTCATCACTATATTTTCATTTGTCCTTTTTATCTTTTCACCTGCCAATCAAAGAGCAGTAGCTTAATGAATCAGATAGTAGTTTATTCAACAAATGGGGATAAAGGAAAACCCAAAGCAACATCTCAAAAGCAAAGACCAGTTCAGATCTTGTTAGGTTGAAACAACATACCAGAGAAGAAAAAGTGTATTTACTGTATTAACTGTATTTTCCCAGTTATAACCTCTAATGAATGGTACATGCTGCATCTCCATCTGACAATCTGATGGTGTCGGAAAGACTTTTTTTTGTCATTGAACTCCATTGACTTGTAGATATGCATATCATATGTAGATGCATGAACAAACTACACCATCTGATGCGGTGACACAAGCAACTGTATGTTGATGCACATTCAAGTCAACTGGGGGCTGCTTTCGGCAGTTTGATACCACACTTTGTGACTACTAAAAAATGTGGCACTTTGAGCATCCAAAGTACCCCCTTCATAATGGACCTCTGCTTATCTGTAACCCAAAAAGAGGAACACGAGGGGGGGGGGTTTATACAGATCTCCAATTAAGTTATTTCTAATTACAGGGGGATGTAGAAAGCGAAGAAAGTGTAAAAACAATGATCTGTTGTTTTTTTTTTTTTTAAAGTACAGACCGATCACATCACTTTAACCAACCAATCAGCAGGCAGCCTATACTAATCCATGTTTAAATGCTAAGAGTTACTGCATTATTTATATGGGGTTATGCTTTTCACCCAGCTCTCAGAGATCTTATACCCATAAGCATTACTATACTCCCCTGACATGGGCTTGAATGCACAGTGATGCCCCTTCACAGATACATAGTCACCTGCATTCTAACTTAAATATTTAATGCCTGGGGGCGTGGCTACCAGCTAGATGTGAACAGACGCACTTGCACTGAGCTCCGTAGCCTGAAGTCCTACATCATCCTGATTTTACTGTGTGGAGGGTATCTTTGCTGGTACAGTGGAGAACGATTGGGAGCAGTTACCACCTAGACAGCTGATGGGGCAAAATCGGGCGCAAAAGCGTGCCTCGGAGGCCGCTGCCAAGCTGGGAAAATTTGCCCGGGAAGGAAAGGCAACCCAAGATGGCGCCTCATCCTCAGGGCCCAGCTCTCCACGCGCTGATGATCCAGCTTCGCACTCTGAAGTACCGGAGCCTACCCTTGCTGATCTTCTGATGGAGATTCGATCCACCAAAGATACCTGTGCGGCACTTATTACCTCGAAAACAGAGGAAATAAAGGTGGACTTGTCTATAATCAAGCATGATATGCAGAAGATCAGAGAGCGGGCGACGGCTGCTGAACATAGGATTAGTGAGTTGGAGGACGCCTGCCTTCCCTTACCTGATCGTATGCAACAACTGCAACATGCGATGCAGCAGGCTCACCAAAAGGCCGACGACCTGGAAAATAGGCTCCGTCGGAACAACCTCAGATTCGTAGGTTTCCCTGAAAACGCAGAAGGGGACAACACGGAGCAATTTCTTGAGGCCTGGTTGACGGAGCTGTTCGGCAGGCAATCACTCTCCACTACCTTTGCCATCGAAAGGGCCCATAGGGTCCCCACGAGGCGCGGGCCGCCAGGGGCCCCCCCGAGGCCGCTGATTGCCAGGCTTTTGAACGCACGGGATCGTGACAAGATTTTGGTGCTCGCAAGGCAGAAAGGCGACATCCCATTCCATGCTGGCCGAATATCCATCTATGCGGACTTTTCCGCAGAAGTGCAGAAGCATCGGGCCCAATTCCTGGATTGCAAGAAGCGCATGAGGGCGCTAGGCCTCCAATACGCCATGCTTTACCCTGCGAGGATGCGGGTTATTGCCGACGGCGCTACACTCTTTTTTGTTTCACCTGCAGAGCTATCCTCTTGGCTGGATGGCAGACGGCAACGGGATGACGGCGTGCAACCAGCTCCCCAGTAAGCTGCCCATTAACTTTAGCAGTTACCGATTTTCTTTCCCTGCCGCACCGGGTCTTTCTGCATCCCTCCCCGTGAGTACTGTTGTTATATGCTGCCAATGTTGATTCCCCTGGGGAAGGACGGTTTTTCTCTGTTTATTTTTTTATTTTTTATTTATATATTTTATTTTTTTTTTTTAAGCTTATATTGACATTCTGCCTTTGGAACCGGCTATGGATATTACCTTAACTCTACCTGTGTGACCTGGTTTGTGTGGGGCTCCACCCTAGTTTATTTTTTTTTCACTCAGGACTTTGACATGGGCTACGGAAGGAGGGTGCCACGTGGTGCTCAGCAACTTGTGCTATTGTTTACAGCTCCTCAGGAGTTACTGCACTGGTCACCCCAGTGTAACCAATTTTTGTGTTATGGGTACAGTTCTGCCTAATGTTTGGGAGATAGGTAGAAGGGGAGGGCAGGGTCAGGGGAAGTTTAAACTGTTTGTTGCTAGGATGCTAAGTATTAGGTTCAGAATGCTTACAACAGGTAATATTGTTGGCTATTGGTATATGCATGTACGGTCACCATTGCAACACAGACCTCCATGATGCTGAAAATTATGAGTTGGAATGTCAGGGGCCTTAACCACCCTATCAAACGAAGGCTGGTTATGGATCTGGTTAAACGCAAGAATATTGACATAGCTCTATTTCAGGAAACCCACTTAACTGGGAGCAAAATTCTAGCTTTGCGGAGACCCTGGGTGGGCTGGCATTATCATGCCACGTATAGTACCTACTCTTCTGGGGTGGCTATAGTGGTGTCCAAGCAGATTCCTTTTCAGTTGCTGAACTTGCAATCTGACCAGAGGGGCAGATTCCTTTTCTTGCGTGCCATGATCCATCACCATGAATGTGTTATAGGTAACATCTATATTCCACCTCCTTATGAGCCTGAGCCTGTGTTACAACTAATAAAATTTATTGCACAGTATCCCCATGCTAGGGTCATCGCTGCCGGTGACTTTAACAGTCTGTTGGACGTAACACTTGATAGGCTGAGGATTAGACCATATGGGGGTGCCGATTCTTGCTCTAACCTGGCAGACTTAACAACCGGGGTGGGGTTGACAGAGATTTGGAGACATCTCCACCCACAGACTCGCCAATACTCATGCTTCTCAACCTCCCACTCCGTTCTTTCTCGCATTGATTTGGCATTTGTTAATGACCACGCCATCCCCCTCATACTGCAGGCGGAATACCTGCCTAGAGGTATCACTGACCACGCCCCCCTAGTGCTTACCCTTAACTTTCTACAGCTCAGGAGGAGGGCCAGGTGGGCGCTAAACCCGATCTGGCTGACAATACTAAATAATAACAAGGAACATGAAGCCAAAATAAGGGAATTCTTCGAGCTTAATACCGCTACTACAGACAGTAACATATTATGGGATACCTTTAAGGCTTATCTCAGAGGTTACCTGAACCAAGAAATTAACATGCATAAAACACAGTCGAGACAGGCAATCACGGCCCTTGAACTGGAGGTATCGCAAGCCGAATACCTGGTTACTCACACCCCCTCCCCCCAGCATTGCTCTCAATTGAAGCTTTTACAGGAGAGATATGCCCATCTTGTCTGGGAACGGTCACAATATAAACATATGTTTGCTAAAGCTAGGATTTTGGAACAAGGGGAGAAGGCGGGGAGAATGTTAGCTCTGCTCACGAGAGAGCTGGTGGCCCCCCCTACGATTACTAAGCTTAGAACAGGAGACACTAGCTTTACTACGGATGCTGATGAAATTCAGCAAACTATGGTCGGTTTTTACACAGATCTATACCGCTCTGGGCTAGAACCGGGGGGGAGGGCAGTAGATGCTTTTTTAGATAAATTGACACTGCCTACGCTGGGTGCAGAGTTTAGAGATTATCTCGATCAACCCATTTCCATTGATGAAATTCTAGAGGCGATTGGGTCCTTTCCAGTGGGTAAGGCACCGGGAGTGGATGGCATTCCTATTGAGCTGTATAAAACTCATGCGGCACTGCTAGCCCCTCACCTGTTAAAAACTTATACTTCTGCTCTTGATCACATGCTACTCCCTGCATCTATGTATGAAGCCACCATTATTCTGTTACCGAAGCCGGGTAAGGACCCCACTTGCCCTGAGGCGTATCGCCCTATCTCTTTGCTGACAGCGGACGTAAAAATTCTGGCTAAGATCCTATCGAGAAGGCTAGGGAGGGTGGTCACCCATCTGGTCACTGAGGACCAAACGGGGTTCATCCCAGGTAAAACCACTGCCCATAATATTAGACGGCTCATGCTCAATCTTACTGTTGAACACACTAATGTGGGACATAGGGCAATAGCGGCGTTAGATGTAGCAAAAGCCTTCGATACCGTAGAGTGGGTTTACCTATGGAAAGTCCTAGAAGCCTTTGGCATAGGTCCTCATTTCATTAAGTTGGTCCAATTGCTGTACAGAAACCCAACCGCCTCGCTGAGACTTAACGCCTCTCTTACTGATTCCTTCCCCCTATCTAGAGGTACGAGACAAGGGTGCCCCCATCCCCTCTCCTATTTGCCTTGGCCATTGAGCCTCTGGCACTTGCAGTCCGCCAAAATACCCAGATTATTGGCTTCCACCTCCGGACCAGAGAGGAGAAAATACAACTGTATGCGGATGACACACTTGTGTATTTGGGCGATACACAAGGCTCACTAGTTGCACTCCTTGACCTGACCAAAGAGTTTGGGGATGTCTCGGGACTGAAAACTAACCAGGCTAAATCTACTCTGTTCCTTATTGATCCGAATGCAGGGGCTGCCATCCCTGACGCCATCCCGCTGCAAAGATCCTCTCAGTTCACTTACTTAGGGGTTAAAGTTGCTCTGCCGATCACTACCTATTACGCTCTTAACATAGCCCCTCTGTAGCAATGGGTAAGGTCCAAATTTCAAATCTGGGAGAGGCTGCCATTGGGTCCTACAGGTCGTATCCAGATTATTAAGATGATCATAGCCCCGAAGCTTCTGTACCTACTTTGGCATGCGCCCACCAGGGTACAGGGCTCTTTTTTTGTAGAGCTAGCGTCTGCGTTTAGGCGCTTTGTATGGGGGTCCTCCAGGAATAGATTGGCCTTGGCAACACTCTATCGGCCAAAGGATTTGGGTGGCATGGCTCTACCTGATATGCAGATGTACTATTTGGCAGCACAGCTCTCGCAGTTGTGGACTCTACTGCATTCCTCAGAGGGAGAAGCACTTTATCAGTTGTGGCAATCAGTACTGCACACAGAACTCCCCCAATGCATGCCATTCTAACCGTTGCCCCTAAGAATACCAGGCCCGCTCATAATCCGCTGCTGATTCATCAAAAAGGTATACTTAACAGGGTTAGCCACCTTACGAATCGGGCAGGACTGGATCCCCTTACTCCCCTATGGTATAATAGTAAACTACCGCCTTTGGATAGGTTGAGTGTCCCCAAAGCGTGGCTAGAAGCGGGGATATTTACCCTGGGCCAAATTTGGGAGGATGGCGAAGGGGTCTCGTTTTCTACCCTTAGGGAAAGGCATGCCATCCCCCCCTCTCAATGGCTTACCTATCATAAAATTATGGGGGCGGTACGGAAGGCTCTTAGGTCTTCTAATTATCAATTGCCTTGCACACCTGTATCAGAGGTGTTTACACAAACACACAACCCGGGCGCAAAATATCTCTCTTTTATAAGGCACTACAGCACAGTATCTATCAAAAGACCTCTCTGAAGGCCAGGGACAGGTGGGAACAGGATGTGGCCCCACTGACCGATGACCAATGGCAACTAGTTCTCCAGTCCCCGCTGGTTATTTCCCCTGTATATAAGTTTAGAATTCAACAGCTATATTTTGTGCATAGGGCCTATTACACTAGAACACTCCTTCACAGGCTTAATCCGGTGCTCCCGAATACATGTTTACGGTGTGAGAGGGAAGAGGGTACTTTCATGCATACGTTTTGGTCTTGTGGCAAACTGCATTCCTTCTGGGTGGCCATTCAGGCTCGGATAACGAAACTGCTAGGGTTTGAGATCCCTCTTGACCCTAAATGGTACTTATTGTGTATTAACCCACCTACCCCACTGGCACCCCCAGCCTGTAAAATGGTTAACAAGCTACTTTTCCTGGCCCGAAAGCTCATAGCGTTTCACTGGAGGGCTTCTCTCCCCCCTACATATCAGGCTTGGGGAAAAAGCGGTCCAAGACTTGCAAAAGGTGGAGGATCTCATAGCTAGGAGGAATGGTACTTCCAAACAGTATCTTAAGATTTGGCAATTATGGATTTTGGAAGATGTATAACTGTCTGTTTCACCTTTTCTCTGTAATTTAACCTAATGTTTGGCCTGTTTCGCACGTCTGACTGTTATGCATATATGCTTATTTACTGCTGTAAAACTGCTAACTACCTGTTTACTCTTTGTTCTAATAAACTTATCTGAACCAAAAAAAAAAAAAAAAAAAAAAAATATTTAATGCCTGAACAAATGGACACCGTCAGACAATACAGAAATACTAGCATGAACATAACCATGCTCACATACGTAGTTACAAAGTTAAGTTGGGATGAAAAAAGACCAAAGTCCATATGTTCAACCCCTCCAAATGAAACCCAGAGCACATACCTACTCCCTCCGACCCCTCCATACACTCAAATAAACCATATATATATCAATATCTATACTAATTGTAGATTTTAATAGTAACATCCATACATACAGAGACCCACATTCACCTCCATTCAAACATAGGTAAATACATATTTACATAAGAACACAGATGTTACCATTTACTCTCAGCCTCCGGGCTTCAAGCGGAGCTATAATATTATAATGAGGTGCATAGGCTTAAAGTTATGCTGACAGGTATTTATATTTTATTTATGTTTGAAGTGCTCACAGAATCCAATGCACAGTGGTGGGCATTACTGTAATGAAATGATTTCTAAACAGGTTGTATTATGGCCAGACTCCCTCGCAGTGGGAAGATATTTAACTATTACGCGAGCCCCCTCACCATCATATCTCTTTTTCTTTCTGCAAACAAGTCTTTCCTGCTGTGAGTAGCAGATGGAGAGCAGGATCAATATGTTGTACCAAGTAAAAAATTGTTAGATGGAGAGAGAGGGAGAGCGGTTAATTAGCTAACGATTCCCTCTTGTTAAACAAACGAATCCCAGTGATCTGGGAAAGCCCACATGCCAAACGGCACAACACTATAAAAGCCTGTAATATCTCTAAAATAATAAGAAAGACAAATAAACACCTGTTTGTTGGTTCCCGAAAGCCCCTGACGTTTATGGTTCTGGCATTAAAAGCAATCTTTTTAATTGCAACCCTGCCTGACCAGCTCAGAATCCCTCCGACTTCCCATCAGTTTTAAAGCATTGGGTGTGTTTGTGCCTTACAGTGGATAGAAGCCATAGGGAGATGTTTACAAATATGCCTTCAGATTTGCTGGATCACTGCTGTATAGTAAAAATGTAGTGCAGAGGGCTGGAGCATTACATAGAGAGACAATTTACTAAGTGATACATATCATCCATGCATTCATTCCTTTAATTTTAGAGACGTACTAGCAAGTGTAAAATTATGGCAGCTGCCAAAAAGGTTATGCAAACTGCAGCTGTAGAACAATAACATCCTATTGGGTGACTAGAGCTGGGCACACTTTACACCTTAAAGGAAAACTATAACCCCAAAATGAATACTTAAGCAACAGATAGTTTATATCAAATTGAATGACATATTAAAGAATCTTACCAAACTGGAATATATATTTACATAAATATTGCCCTTTTACATCTCTTGCCTTGAACCACCATTTCATGACTCTATCTGTGCTGCCTCAGAGATCACCTGACCAGAAATACTACAACACTAACTGTAACAGGAAGAAGTGAGGAAGCAAAAGGCAGAACTCTGTCTGTTAATTGGCTCATGTGACCTTACATGTGGTTTGTATGTGTGCACAGTGAATCTTACGATCTCAGGGGGCGGCCCTTATTTTTTAAAATGGCAATTTTCTATTTATGATTACCCAATGGCACATACCACTAAAAAAGTATATTATTATGATAATGGTTCATTTACATGAAGCAGAGTTTTACATATGAGCTGTTTTACTCAGTATCTTTTAATAGAGACCTACATTGTTTGGGGGGTATAGTTTTCCTTTAAGGGGGTTATGTAATAAAAGGTACAATGTTTGCCCAGGAGCAGTAACCCATAGCAACCAATCAGCTGGTAGAATTTACTGGTCATATGTTTCAAAGCAAACATCTTATTGGTTGCTACGGGTTACTGCTCCTTTTATTATTATTAGTACCTTTTATTACATATGAAGGTTAGTACCAGTGTCGGACTGGGACACCAGGGGCCCACCCAAAAACCTTAGACCAGGGGCCCACCATAAAACCTTAGACCAGGGGCCCACTCTCAGTACTAATATTCTTCATCTCCTCAATCAACCTCTATTCTCCTAGTCTCTTTTCTTTATACTATAATCAATTATTCCATCTATTTAGCCACTGACATCTGGGCCCACCGGGAGTTTTCCTGGTATCCCGGTGGGCCAGTCCGACACTGGTTAGTACCTTACCCAAAATTGGAGCATACTTACTCAAGAACAGCTTCACAGACTAAACTCTTTTTTTTAACTTCAATTGTTATATATAGGGTTGTCACCTTTTCTGGAAAAAATACCTTTTTATACCTTACTATATACCCACTATATTTTTATCTTTCTTCCCTTTTAATATCATTGGCATCAAGCATAATTTTTACCAGCCAGGTGACAACCCTACATACAGTATACAGGTGCAAGTATGGTTTCTAAGTCTATAACTGTTTAATATACTTTAACTTGTACTTAAAGGGGTGGTTCACCTTTAAGTTAACTTTTAGTATCTTATAGAATGGCCAGTTCTAAGCAACTTTTCAATTGGTTTTCATTATTTATTTGTTATAGTTTTATCATTATTTGCCTTTTGGGTGTCGCTGACCCCATCTAAAAAGCAAATGCTCTGTAAGAGTACAAATGTCTTGTTATTGCTAATATCTATTTCTCATCTTTCTAGTAAGGTTCTCTCCTATTCATATTCCAGTCTTTTATTCAAATCTATGCATGGTTGCTAGGGCAATTCAGACCCTAGCAACCAGGTTGCTTAAAATGCAAATTGAAGAGCTGCTGAATAAAAAGCTCAATGACTCAAAAACTTTAAATAATGAAAAATGAAAACCAATTGCAAGTTGACTCAGAATATCACTCCCTACATCATACTAAAAGTTATCTCAAAGGTGAGAGCCATTTAAAATGGCCAATTTGCCTCTTTGTGGACTTCTCACTTTTGGTGGTTCCCTATTCTTTCTAATTGGGGGTTTTCCAGGGGTCAGTACCAAAACAACCAACAAATTTAACTCTGTGTTGTGATCTGCTGATGCTATTGCTTTATACATGGCTAGTTCTATATTGTATTTTCTTGAATAGAGACACTCATGCTGGTGATCATTTTACCACCCTTGTATGGAGACAGTGGAGGAATAACATACCCTTTAACCATAGGAAATAAGACATTTATTTGATTATTTAATAAAAGACACTAAGTTTGCCCCGGGGCAGTAACCCATAGTAACCAATCAGCATTAAGCATTTACTGGTCACCTGCTTAAGGGCTCTTTCAGACGAGCGTTTTTACCTGCGCTCCCCTGCATTCCGTTTTTCTGCGTTCAGCCGCAGGGGAGCACAGGAATAGACGCATTCAGCTTTTTTCAATGGGGCTGTACTCACACAGGCGCGTGTAGGCGCCGAACGCAGGAAAAATGCAGCATGTTGCGTCTCATCCTGTGTGAGGACAGCCCCATTGGAAAAAATGTAATGCGTCTATTCCTGTGCTCCCCTGCGGCTGAACGCAGAAAAACGGAATGCAGGGGAGCGCAGGTAAAAACGCTCGTCTGTAAGAACCCTAAAGGTCATTGGTTCACCTTTGAGTTAACTTTTATTATGATGTATTATGATTTATTATGATGTAAACTGGTTTACATTTTTTTATTATTTGTTTTGTGTTATTAGTTTTTTATTCAGCAGCTCTCCAGTTTGCAATTTCAGTAATCTGGCTGCTAGGGTCCAAATTACCCTAGCAACCATACATTGATTTGAATATGAGTCTGGAATATGAATAGGAGAGGCCTGAATAGAAAGATGAGTAATAAAAAGTAGCAATAACAATACATTTGTAGCCTTAAAGAGCATTTGTTTTTATAATTACCTATCTTTCCAGGAAACTTCATATTCTCATTCAGAACTTTGACCTAGTTTAGCAGCCATTTTACTGTCTAAAGCCTGTGGAATCCAAGCGTTTCCATGGCAACCATAGGAACCAGACCCTCCATGCAGGCTACAAATACAAGAAAACTTTCAGCAAGTGGAAAATATATAATAAAAGTAAAACAGCAGGAAGAGGGTCTTTATGTTGCAATGTTATAGGGAACTTACATTTATTTTACATTATATTTCATATTGTATAAAAACATGAAAGGGATGCTATCAATAAAATAAAATATTTGATTACCTCTGAAAGCAATATTTTATGTTGTGTACTGAAATGTCATTTGTAAGCATTTACTTAAAGGGGTACTGTCATGGGAAAACACGTTTTTCTTTTTCAAAATGCATCAGTTAATAGTGCTGCTCCAGCAGACTTCTGCACTGAAATCCATTAATTTTTTTAATTTTGAAATCTGACATGGGGCTAAACATATTGTCAGTTTCCCGGAGCCCCCAGTCATGTGACTAATGCTCTGATAAACTTCAGTCAGTTGGAGTGATATCAACCCCTCCCTTCCCTCTCCAGCAGCCCATCAGCAGAACAATGAGAAGGTAACCAGATAACGGCTCCCTAACACAACAGGTCCCTGGTAGATCTAAGAACAACACTCAATAGTAAAATCCAGGTCTCACTGCAACACATTAATTTACATGGAGTAGGAGAAACAACAGCCTGACAGAAAGCAGTTCCATCCTAAAGTGCTGGCTCTTCCTGAAAGCACATGACCAGGCAAAATGACCTGAGATGGCTGCCTACACACCAATATTATAACTTAAAAAATACACTTATTGGTTCAGGAATGAAATTGTATATGGTAAAGGGAATTATTTGCAGTGTAAACCATAATTTAGAAATAAAAATGACACCATAAAGGTCATGACAGAATCCCTTTTAAGAAACTTACAAGGGTAATTTGCAATGCAATGGAGAGAGACACAATGTATTAAGGTTCAAACATACTCCTGCACTTCTACATGGTTTCCAATGCATCCATCCTGCCTCTTCTGATGGATGATGCTGACAGACACTGGAGATACTGGAACTGCAGGTACTGCCAGTGTTTCCCCAGCAGATTACATCAATAGTGCCACTGCCATGTAGAGCATGGTATTCAAGTCTCCTGTAATTACTTCCTAGCAGTCCTGAAGTGTTACATCTGTGGTTTTAGAGCTACATGTCTGGAACAAGGTCATTTCTGTAATTTTCCAAAAATATTCATGGGATGTAGCAAAATCAAAATATATCATTTTTTCTGATTATCTGTCAAAACAGATAATCAGAAACAGATTCAAACAGAATAGCAATAGCTAACAGCACCAGGAACAAATCATATCACACGCAATGAGATAGAAGAAAATGTCTCTTTAAATCCTATTTGAATTTCGTGCCATTGCATGCTGACGTAATCACGCCAGCGCGCATGCGCCTATAAAAACCGGAAACGCGCATTAGGAGGCCGGCAGTGAAGGAGAAGGACGGTGCGGACGGTGTGAGCAGTCCTCAAAGCAGGTCTATAAATGTAAAGTAGAGATTTATTGAAGTACCAAACAGAGATAGCCTTATGTGATTTTTTTTAGGGGGAAAAACGCCCATTTTTTGAGGTTAAGTTAAAATAAAAATCAGAATCCAAAAATACTGTTGAGGTCATGTAGCGCTCAATGGCAGATGTTCCCTTTTATGCTGGTTTTCATACAAAAATCGGAGAAGGTCAGGGTTTTCGGGCGACAACTCGAAAAGATCGCATCATTCAAATTGTTGCACAATTTTGTTGAGACTTTTCCTGCACTGAATTTTTCTGCTGATTTTTTGGTAAATGAGTTAAATTCATGGATGGGAGTTATGTCGACTTTGTTTTAATAAAATTTTTTAGTAAATACCCCCCAATTCATAGGTTTTTATAACGCGAAACACATAAGACTACCTCTGCTTTATACAATAAATCTCTACTTTACTTTTGCATGCCTGCTTTGAGAACTGCTCATTGAGTTCCTGCTCTCATAATGTGGGTGTTTCCACTCCCCTATCAGGGTGGCACACCCGAGCCTCCTCCTGAATGTTTATTTGTTGACATTTAGCATTGTGTATTGTTTAGGATTGTTAGTCAGTAGCTATTTTGATTAGCAAAGAAGTATGTGTATTAAAAGACATTATGTGGGGGTTTACTTCAATGCTGAACCTAAAAGTGCCCTAAGCACTACACAGAAACATCAAAAAGGTTATTTGAGGCCATGGTCAAATGGTCAATAGAGCCACCCTATGTGACCCTATTATATTTAGCTTGACAAGATTATGTTGTTGCTGGTGCCATTCTTTATTCAGCTCTCATGAAACCCATCCGGGGTCCTCCACAAAAATGTAATAGCAGTGTTTATAACATCAGCATAACTATATAGTGCTGGGCCCCCCACCTCACATTAAAAATCTTTGAAGGGGCCAAGTGATCACTGCAACCATCCCACCCCATGCACTCAAGCATGCCTGCAAGTAGCTATAGGAATCCGAAAACTTGGTCTGGGCCCCATGTCCTCCAGGCCCAGGCTCTGCTTCCTCTGCTCCTCTACTTTCTCTACTGGTTTATACCTTTCAGGAGTCCTCTTGTTCTCCTCCAGATCAGTTGACCTGGACCAGTTGATTTGCAACATTTTTGCTGGAGTTAGACCCAGGAGCGCTTTGACTAATTTTCAGTTGAAGTATATTGGAAGGTTACTTAGATCTTCTTGCAATACAGATGACGGTCCCCTTTATTGTCACATGCAATGAGACACAGGAGGAACGAGTTCCCTGCTCCATTGCATTTATAACAAATGAGTTCCTGTCAAAAGCACCAGCTTACAGGAACCTGGCAATATATTGCACTTCATTAGGCTGGGCAGAATTCCACTTGCAATCCCTTTCAATCAGACCTCCGAGAGCTTCTGCTTTATGATGCCTACTAAATGAAGGTGCTGCTGCAGCCTCAGTGTCATGGAAGCTGCTCCAGTGTGTCAGTTCAAAACGGCTGTGGTTTTATTAAATCAAGCGGGAACTAAATTGTAATCAGAATTAGTATTACAGATGGAAAAAAAATAGATACAAAATTTGCATCCATACATTCAGATCTGTGCTCTGCCACTTACTCAGCCAAATGTTTTTACGATTGTTTTCAGAATTCATTTCATCTCTCTGTCTCAATATCCTCCTACATTAGCCTTTCATTTACACTGCAATATTCTTCCCTACCTTCAGCACATTTCTAGCAAATCCATAAGAATCCCTTTGTGATACAGAGTGGCCTGCTTACTGCCTCTTCGAAACCCAAGGCAGAACGCTTTGACGGAGTAGGTTCACATTTTTTTCCATGGTTACATTAAGAACTGTGCAGCAGAAGGAGATTAGTTGGAATTGAGCTGGGGAGGTCTGCATGGCCGTCCAGCAAGTAATGTCAACGTATGCTAAAAAAAGGACTTATTTCTAAATATCCCTTCCCCTGCCTTATCTGCCTTGGTAAATCCCGTTACACAGAGAAAAACAGAAACATCAGGATTAGAGCACAAGAAGCTGCTCCCAATTTGCAGCAAGATTCCAGTTTTGCTAACAAAGCTTTTCAGCATTTATATATTGAACAGTTAAGCATTCACACAATTAACCTAATTTTTTTTTTAAAAATTATAGTCGTTCCAACCCCAACACAAACACATATCAGTCCACATATTTCATGTTTTAATATTTTAGCCCTTGCATACTAGATATGTGCATCTATCTAGTCTGGCTTAAAGGGATCCTGTCATCGGAAAACATGTTTTTTTCAAAACACATCAGTTAATAGTGCTACTCCAGCAGAATTCTGCACTGAATCCATTTCTCAAAAGAGCAAACAGATTTTTTTATATTCAATTTTGAAATCTGACATGGGGCTAGACATTCTGTCGATTTCCCAGCTGCCCCTGGTCATGTGACTTGTGCCTGCACTTCAGGAGAGCTTTCTGGCAGGCTGCTGTTTTTCCTTTCTCAATGTAACTGAATGTGTCTCAGTGGGACATGGGTTTTTACTATTGAGTGTTGTTCTTAGATCTACCAGGCAGAGGTTATCATGTTTTAGGGAGCTGCTATCTGGTTACCTTCCCATTGTTCTTTTGTTTGGCTGCTGGGGGGGAAAAGGGAGGGGGGTGATATAACTCCAACTTGCAGTACAGCAGTAAAGAGTGATTGAAGTTTATCAGAGCACAAGTCACATGACCAGGGACAGCTGGGAAATTGACAAAATGTCTAGCCCCATGTCAGATTTCAAAATTGAATATAAAACCATCTGTTTGCTCTTTTGAGAAATGGATTTCAGTGCAGAATTCTGCTGGAGCAGCACTATTAACTTACAATTATTACAATTTTTTCCCATGACAGTATCCCTTAAAGCATTGTATAAGAATAGGTAGAATCTGCTTTAAAGAGACAAGTCATAATTATAATGTAAATGGCCTGGCCAACAGATTGTCAGATAGTTTAGCAGCCAAACCCAACCTTCTATCCTCTACTGTGTCATTTAGCACTTCCCCATGTATTACATAATTTGCAGGGATTCTACTCTGAATATTTTTATACCACCTGCAAACACAACGAACATCTTTTTCAATGCACTCTTCAAAGTCATGAAGAAATAAAAGGGGGTCCCAATACAGAACCCTGAATAAATAAAGGGTATCCCAAAATAGAACCCTGTGGTACAACAGTCAGTCACTTTTTGACAAGAATATATGTGGAAAAGGAATGTTAATATTTCTAGGTGTCTCTGGCAAAAAAAAACATTCATGGCAGTCAATGTTTAAATGGTCATTACATGGCAATAGAAAGTAACTGCAGATGTGCAGATTGTGTTGCAGAGTATAATCCCACCCAAAATGGCTTTAACTGATTTACAATGGTGTGGCATTTTCTACAATTTAGAACATGAAGGAGATGAATAACATTCCCCATGATGTGCGGAAGCAATACAGACACCTCCCTATGTCGTTTTTACAAAGACTGGATGTCAACAGAATGTAAAAGAAGGTATTCAGGGATGTTGCATTTGTGACTTTTCAAACAGGTTTGTGTAATGGTACAGAATGTATTTAATTTATTTATTTTTACTTAATGGGGTTTCTTGGGTAAAGTACTAAAAATCTAATTTTGCATTTTCTGCATTTATGTACATGGAATAACTGAGATGATGCATGGATTGTTGTGCTTCCAACTAGGGATGCACTGAATCCAGGATGTTTTTTTCCCAGAAGAATTCGGAGCCGTGCGAATCTAACTATCTGGTCAAACTGAATCAGAATCCTTAAAATCACTTAATTTTTTATCACATGAACAAGGAAATTGTGATATTTTTTTGAGCATTGTTCATTTTAACCTTTCCCTGTTCTAATATGCACATGCAAATTAGGGTTCAGATTCTGTTCAGGATTCAACCAAATCCTTTTTGAAAAAATTGGGATTCGCTAAATTGCAAAATAGTGAATCTGGAGCATCTCTACTTCCAATGGAGTGTGAGCCATTCCAGAGCTTCTTCCCATAATAGAATCAAATGTTCCTCATGGGATACAGAGTATCCCATGTAGAAATGCTGGATCTCAAAATAATCCAGGGACACAGAAAGTGGCTGAATAATTTACAAGGGCTAAAAACTTTCCCAATTTGTACATTCTTTCACCTATAGCAGCCATGTCTCTGATGATCAACTGCCTAGATGCCAAGTGCTCTTAATGGGCTTCCAGGTAAACACTGCATGCTGATGCCACACCCAAAATAATATAAAGCAAGTACAAAATAAAAATAATATGTAGCATGCTAGTTAAAAACTGGATCTGTTATGTATCGCTGCCCTTTAAGGCCTGTGGCATACATGTGGGTTGAAAAGGATGATCTTGGGCATTTTGATGCTGTGTTATGTGCAAAGGAAAAAGCACAGTGGACTGTACCAACACTCGCTACATGTGCCATAGGACTAAATCTTTAGCAAAGAGCAGTAGGAAAGGCCATAACATGGCAAATCTCTTACTAAGAGGGAATAGGAAGAGAAAATTACTTTCCAATTACTCAGTTTGGAGAGTCCTGAAAACTAAAAGCAAGAAATGAATAATGAAGAAAGGGAAATATGAATATATTGGAATAAAATGAAAGCTAATGAATAAGAACTAAACAGAAGGGAAAGGAAATAACTGCCAGCATTTACTTAGAAGGTAAGTCTTTATGTTAAATTATATGAGGTGGAATGGCACAGGTGTATGGCTTCATTAGGAAAATTAAATTTAAATGAGTCTTTCATTGCAAAATTCATTAAGCCCTGGAGGGTTTCTGCAGTGAGAGAAGGTTCTTGTGTGGAGCCTGACCAGCACCCTGGCTCCTTCATACAGATTTCAATGCTGACAACACATGTACACTATTTCTGTAGGGAGCAGACATGATCAAACTAAGTGCTGCTTCATTCTAATCTTATATCATTTAAACCTTTAAGTACCTTCTTACTTGTAATTTACACAGTGGGGTAAAACGGACTATACATTTTCAGGGTGACGGTAGTAGTTTTTATAACAAACACCAGGCAACTCTCCCCATTTAACGAATTTCTAGAAAAACAAAAGAATCTATGTAGAAAAATTTACAGTATGCACAGTGTATAAGGAATAATATGTACCCCCCCCTCTTGCAAATGATAAGGATATTAGAAATCACTGAGGCATTCCATGGCCGTATTTAAGCTTTTATTATACAGGTCATGGGACTCCGAGGTGACTTTATAATATTTGCATATCTTACAAATCTTACAACAGGGGGTACGTTATTTTTATAATATAGAACTTTCAGTCAATCATGTGGCACAAATTACATCACTAAGCACAGACAATATCATTATAACTAATTACATCACTAGACTTTCTTTGTAAGGGTAAACTTTACTATACACGATCAAGTACTTGGTACTGTTTTACTATTACAGAGAAAAACTAAACCATTTTTAAAAATTTGGATTATTTGGATAAAATGGAGTCTATGGGAGATGGCCTTTCTGTAATTCAGAGCTTTCTGAATAACAGGTTTCCGGATAACTGATCCCATACATACAGTATATATATATATGGAAATTCTTTTAACTGAGTTACTTTAACTGAGCCTGTTGAGTGCAGTACTATTTTGTTGGTTTGTATAATTTTTATCTGCACCCTGGCATGCTGTGTTTTTGTTTAATGTTACCAAACCAATGAAATAAATGTGTATACACGATACATAAGGGACAATCTAGAATTTGGTTCAGGATTTGTTTGGCCAAAGCTCGGCTACACCAAATCTGGACTTTTCTCATGCCAATTAGGGTTCAAATTTGGCTTGAGATTCCGTCAATTCTTTTCCAATGCACCCAGTAAGTGCAACCAGTTATGACAGGAGTGCCCAAACTTTACTTGTGGTCTAAATTCAAATTCTGGTTTTTTTGTGTGAACTACAACTAAGGAATAGTCCAGATTTGATTTTAAAAGAATTTAAATTCGAGATGTATCATGTACTGTCCCTTTAAGAATCTAACACCTGATGAATTTGGTGTTTTAGCCTATGGGGGACCTCCTACAATCAATTTGGAGTCATGTGGTGGACTTTTGAAATAACTATTTTTTTTTTTTAAAAAAATATTTGGTGAAAAAACTTTAATCGAATTCAATTTCGATTTTAGTTTGTGGGTTGATCCTATTTACCCGAATTTAAATAATTAGATTTTTAAATAAATTTCGAATGGTCATTTTTTTTTAAGAATTTCAAGTTTATGGGAGTTTTTATAAACTCCCATAAACTCTAAATTCAACCCTTGATAAATTTGCCTCCAAGTGATGTTGTTCCAGTATGATCTACATCCATAAAACATTGTTAGCATTCTGTTCCACTGAAGATCTTACTTAAATGTTGACTCATGAGAAAATGTATATTGCTATATTTACAACTATTTCTTACGTAACCATAACAAATAAATATCTGAAGAGCATGAAATAGGAGTTTGATTTAGACAAGCTGTTTGTTGACAGTATCTTGAGATCTACTGATCATCAGCTAAAGGTCAACTGGTAGATCCTGCTCTACCTTTTGGGCACCCCTGAGTTATGACATTTGTAGCCGCATTTGTTTAAGCACTGCCAGATGTATTTTTTAGCATTTGTTGAGGTTAAACCAAATGATAAATATATTTCAGTATATGCTAAGAAGGAGTAACCACATTATAGCTATATTTAAGCATATGCTGAGGCGCAACCAGATGACATACAGTATGTTTCTCAGTATATGCTAAATATTACTTTACACAAACAACAGTACAGTATTTTCACTTCTGCAACAAATACCATAAAATGTATAAGCATATTATTTAGAGGACAGCCTTAAAGCTAAAAAGCCATTAACTATAGCTGAAAACATGGCATCTAATCTTCTCTTTAAGTCAGCTGACTTTAAATTCACAGAAGAATGAGGGCTCTCAAAGCTTTGCAAACTTGCAGTGAGTAACACCCATAAATGAAATACATTTAAGCAGACTGACCCATTTTACAACGGACATCTTTTGCTCCCATATAACCGATTGCATGATGGGTTAGTAGTGCTTGAATGTAAAACAGGGAGAGTTAGCAGAAAACAGAGCCAGATCCACTAGAGACAACCTGTGTTATCTAGGGTCAAACTGTGCCTGTATAATATTTGCTTTTTACAACTGTGCATAAAAGTACAGGTATGGGACCTGATATCTAGAATGCTTGAGACCTGGGGTTTTCTGGATAATGGATCTTTCTGTAATTTGGATCTTCATACCTTAAGTCTACTAGAAAATCATTTAAACATTAAATTAACTGAATAGGCTGATTTTTCCTCCAAAAATAATTCATTATAACTTAATTTGGATCAAGTACAAGGTACTGTTTTATTATCACAGAGAAAAAGGAAATTGTTTTTAAAACATTTGGATTATTTGTATAAAATGGAGTCTATGGGAGACAGCCTTCCCGTAATTCTTAGCTTTCTAGATAACAGGTTTCTGGATAACGGTTCCCATACCTGTACCAGCTGTAAAATTATGCAGTACAGCAGTTTCCTCTGACAAAGAAATAGATATGGGTTTTCTATACCTCTGTTATCAGAATGAATGCTTAAATTACTATATTAGCGTAAAAAACCAACAACAAAAAAACAAACCAAAACTGGTACAAAAACAAATCAAAACCGGGATAGTGCCATAAAACTAGCCATACAATATCTTTGTTTCACAATCTATTAATTGTCCAGTCTTAGATACAATTTTAATGGCACCCTGTCCCAGGAATGATAGCATGAGCCCATAAATATTAATTAATTAATAATTAATTGGTTACTGTACGCAATTGCCAAGTGGAGATTGGGTAGTTACAATTAATTCATAGTGAAGTACCATTGAGATAGAATTGATACTTTATTAGGGAATTATATGGGGTATTCTTTTCCTCTTATAAAAATCACTGTGACAAACGGAACTTGTCAGACCCCTCTATAAATCCCAAGATCCAAAGATTTACAAGTGTTTTTTCTCTTTTTATCGTTTTAATAAAGGACATGAAATTTGTGGTTTTAGAAAAAAATTAGTTTATTTGCGGTTTCAAACACCTCTAAAACAGCTAAAATGAGAAAGTTGGAAAATGGGCCTCCCTGTGTCTGTTATGGACTCCCTAAATGTGCAAAGGTTCAGAAATCAATAAATGTTTTTCAGGGATTGAGATATCCCCCAATCCCATGGAATATATAGCTACACGCACAAGAGAAGTATTCTGGTGAAGTCTTCTGGCCAGTGTTGGACTGGGACACCAGGGGCCCACCTAAAAACCTTTGACTAGGGGCCCACCAATTAATCTTTGACCAGGGGCCCACTCTCAGTACTATTATTCTTCCTCTCCTCACTCAACCTCCATTCTCTTAGTCTCTTTCTTTTACATACTATAAACTATTATTCCATCTATTTAGCCTCTTTGTTCTCATAGAATTTGGGAATAGCCATGAAATATGCCAAATATTTAGCAGCATGAGGGCCCACTGACACCTTGGCCCACCGGGACTTTTCCTGGTATCCCGGTGGGCCAGTCCAACAATGCTTCTGGCCAATGGATACTGCAGCTTCCCCTGTTTGGCAGCTTTCTCTTACAGACGAATAATGGAATGATTTGAAGAGCAAGTATGTGTGGCCAGATGCAGTGTCTAATCCTATTGGCCATAACACTGTGACTTATAAATGCGACTTATAAATCAGATGATATTAAAATATTCCGTTTGATTGAATAAATGGGAGCTGAGAGAGAAACACATGAAGTAAGATGGGGGAGTGGAAGAAAAAGCTGATAATATTTAGCTGCACAAAGACATGGGCAAAATAAACTTCCTGGGAAATGGGAAATGCTTGAATCCAGTTAAACTGTTCATTAATATTGGAAGCTGCCCTTTATTTATTGTCAATGCAACCTCAGGATCCCGCCACAGTATATAAATGGCCCAGGACAGTAACGCCCTATTTCAGGAAGGCACAGAATCCATAACTTTTTGGTAAATGTTTTGACTGTATGCTGAAGCAAATCCAAAACCCTATTTTCATAATGACACAGAGAAATAAAATTTGCACCATTTGTTACCAAAAAAACTTATTTTGTTCAATTGTCCAGAGCTTAAAGTCACATGATTTTGGATTAAGTTCATCTGAACATTAAGGTACAGTATATTCTGAATCAGACCAAATTCAAAACTGATTCCTGGATTTACTGCATCTCTAGCTTAATCCTCCCACATTTCTTAGAAAGAAGGAAAGTAATGTGTTAGTGAAGATATAATGAATATTTATTTTATGGCACATGGGATTTTGACTGTCGCTGTACTCCAAAGAGAAACAGCTCAATCCACCTATCACTGCTTCCCATAGGGATGTATGTATGCACTGGTGGAGTGCTACTCTACCTGTTACCATTACGTATACCATATAGCAATACAATACCTCAGGGGACCAACCTTTTCTTACCTGTGAGCTACATTCAAATGTAAAAAAAGTTGGGGAGCAACACAAGCATGCCAAAGGTTCCTGGGGCTGCCAAATAAGGGCTATGATTGGCTATTTGGTAGCCCCTATGTGGACTGGCAGCCTACAGGAGGCTCTGTTTGGTAGTACATATGTTTTTTATGGAGCCTAATGTTGCCTCTAAGCCTGGAATTAAAAAATAAGCACTTGCTTTGAGGCCACTAGGAGCAACATCCAAGGGGTTGGTGAGCAACATGTTGCCTGCAAGCCACTGGTTGGGGATCACTGCCATACATCTTTATGGGAAGCAGTGACAGGAGGATAGTGGCCTTTCAAAACAATGGCAGTCCAATGCCCCATGTGCCATTAACCTTATGTTACTAATTGATGAATAGCGGGTCAGAAGTGTCAACATTCAATGATGCAGCTGGCCACAACTCCAAAGAAGCATTCGCTGAAGGAGAAAAGCCTAATATAATAGAGGTCAGCAAGGATAACCCATTGTTCCGTTTGCAAGGTCATAACTTTAAACACAGTTGATCAGGCTTAGGCAACCTGTCACTGTAGCTGTAGAGTAGGGGCCCCTAACATTTTTTTAACCGTGAGCCACGTATGTAAAAATAGTTGGGGAGCAACACAAGCATGAAAAATTGTCCCTGGGTGTGCAATATAAGGGTTGCGATTGACTATTTGGTTGCCCCTATGTGGACTGGGCTTCATTTTGTCAGGAATTTGAAGAAGCAGCGCTCTTCTTACAACCCAGCACTAGGGAGGGGCTTCTCTTTCTAATTTTGCATTGCAAGTGTTTAAATAGGATTCCATGGAAAATGGCTTTCCTCTATTTCAGAACCTGCACACAGTAGTGATATGTATTTCTTTCTTTTTGCCCAGTCTTGCCCCATACAATATATATAACTATATCAAATATGAAAATCTCAGAAGCAAGCCAGAACAAGCAATACCTTTAGAACTACTTTTTTTTAGTTTGTGTGGAACTGGTTATTTATGGGAATGAAAGCCATCATGGTCTGAGGAAAGGACTTTGAAAGATGGCTCTCCACTAGTGGGAGGACATGGGGGGGGGGTTTCTGGACAGCCTCAAAATCTAGACAATTTAAGTCTCTAATAACTTTGCTATTAGTTATCTGACTTGATGTTTGTTACGGTTGTGTTCATTTTTTTATTTATATTTCTAAATAAAGAAGATTGCGGACTGGCAGCCTACAGGAGGCTCTGTTTGGTACACATGGTTTTATGCAACTAAAACTTTCCACCAAGCCTGGAATAAAAAAAAGCACCTGCTTTGAGGCCACTGGGAGCAACAACCAATGGGTTGGTGAACAAAATGTTGCTCATGAGCTGCTGGTTGGGGATCACTGCTGCAGAGGAATGCTTGGTGCAGTTTAATTAAATAACGCACCAAAGGTTGCGTGTTCCTACAGTTGATCGTTCTGCATGCAATATCCCATTTAAACAGATGCTTTCCATTTAATAATCATTAATATATATTCATACTGTAATGCCTCCAACCCATCTGGCCTAAGGCCATTTAATTGGGCTTAAATCCAGTTTATGTATTTTTTTTAGCTTCAGAACAG
Organism: Xenopus laevis; assembly: GCF_017654675.1. Classification (NCBI taxonomy): domain Eukaryota; kingdom Metazoa; phylum Chordata; class Amphibia; order Anura; family Pipidae; genus Xenopus; species Xenopus laevis. The sequence continues at coordinate 119,134,287 of NC_054377.1, read as the reverse complement.
CTTTCCCCATTCAGCATTATGTAAATCTCCTGTGTACATACATTGTTCCTAGATGTATTTGATGTTTGGTGACATAAGGTTGATCTACAGAGATCCCGCTGTGCTTTATAATAACAATTCTGCTCTATATGCAGACTAATAAAGATAACGGTATCTGTCTATCAATGTGAATGATTCATTAAAATCATAAGTACCTATACACCAATAATTACCATAGTGCATTCTATAATAACTACATTATAATAAAAATAAGGATATAATAATGGAATGCCATAGTCAGTAATGATGCCAAGTAACAAGAGTGTAGGCTGTGTAATGACGGTAAGTTGTAATGAACATATTCTAAACATGATTTGCACTGTATCATTACTAAGCCTTTATGCAAACACAAAGAAACCATTTCATTAATCTAAGTACAGGGTACGAGTTTCTGGATAAAGGATCTTTATATTATAGAACCTTAAGGTTATTTATAATATTTAAATACAAACCAATGGGATGGTTTTGCCACCAACATGGATTTATGCAGCTTTGTTACCATCAAATACAAGTCTTATTATTACAGAGAAAATACAAATCAGCCAGAAATGAAGAAGTGTTGAAATAGGATTCCATGGGAAATGGCTTTCCTCTATTTTAGAACCTTTTGGATAATGAATCCCATCCCTGCACACAGTAGTGATATGTATTTCTTTCTTTTTGCCGAGTCTTGCCCCATACAGTATATATAACTATAAATCAAATATCAAAATCTCAGCAGCAAGCCAGAACAAGCAATACCTTTAGAATTATTTTTTTAGTTTCTGTGGAACCCCCCCTGGCTATTTATAGTGTTGTCCAAAAGAGCATTAGTCTCAAGAAAAGTGTGGGATAGCAGAACAAGATGGCGAAAGAAGTGCAAGGTGGTGACAGTTACAGTGCTGACCAGCCAATGGTTCATCATCAATATTACTGGTAGTACCCAACCACAGCCAAGGGCATTGCTTGTTGAAAGGCTTCTGGTTGGCCAGTCCTACTCCCTATGTTTTTCTATAACTCAAGATCTCCCTGTTCTTCAAGCATCATATTCAAGGGTCTTAATTGGAATAGCCAAACTCACTTTTTGCCTGTTGATGATATAAAGTTGTGCTGGCATTAGCAGGAAGATATATACTTTTAAAGGTTAATATTCCACTGGTCAATAAAATGTCTATCCTCCTTTTTTCTGTAAACAACTTTTTCCAGAAAAAAGGCAAGAAAATCAGGTCTATGAAAGACTTGAGCCCCCACTCTGAGCTCACCCCTGTGGGTTTTTTGATAATGCCTCTGAAAGATATCTATTGTATCAGTATTTATGGACAAAACTGGATGCATGAACCTGAGCTCAGTGCTGAGGAAAGATCAGCTGTTCTCTTTATAGCTTTTCTTTTCTCTTTCCCGCTGGATCTATTATAGTCCATCCACCCTCTAAGGCAGAGAGTGAGACTGAAATGTCAGCCGAGATGGGGAGAGACAGTAGGGTAGCAAGAGCCAGAGGGAGGGAGAGGAGCAGGCAGGTTAGATGGGATGAGGATAAGTAAATAGACAGAACAAGATAACAGAGATGTGTAGAAAAGTAAGAGCACAGTGAAACTAATGAATGTGCTTTAGAAATACAATATATATATATATATATATATATATATATATATATATATATATATATATATATATATATATAGAAGAAGAATTGAAGATCGCACTCACAGGTCTTATGTGTAAATAAATCAATTTATTCGGTGAACGGTCGCTGACGTTATACAGTATATACACACACATGTATACATATTTATATATGGAGAGAGAGAGAGAGAAAGAGAGATAAAGAATGCAGAGGAAAGGGGATAGAATGTTACCACCTCTACCAATACAGTTAATCTGGGTTGAAAAAGGACAACTGTCCATCAAGTTTAACCCCCAAGCACAGATCCATTATTCAGGGACCTACGATTTTTTTGGAAAATGAATCCATTCTGTAAATTGGAGGACTGTGCCTACAAATATTTACATGGTAGGATAATCCAATAAATAAACTAACATTGCGGGTCATTGCTGATGGGCACACTGAGGGGCCCATTTAATAAACCCCCCTGAGTGTACAAGGTAATTGTAACACATGTAGCTTGGGTCAGCATCCCTGTAAGTCAGTCATTTATCACAGGACAGTACTCAAGCTTTAAATCTCTGTTCTGCTACTTAACCGGTAGGATGGGACTATACATTTAATTTTGAACCTCAAATATATTATTTCTACTTTTTAAGAGATTATCATCGGAGGAGTCCAAAAAGAAACTTAAAATAAGATGAATTAAAGAAAAAAGTGTGAATAATCTTCCCTGAACCTTCCCTTCTCTCAATGCTGTGACAAGGAGCATTAAGAGTTTGAAAGGGCAGAGCGTGGGGAGAGATGCAGCTGAAACAGAGGAGAATGGAACGTTATATTGGAAATACAACACATTACAAGAGCTTCAGCTACCGATGGAGACGTGTGGATTTTGACCCCATAGGCTTGGCTACAATCCAAAATCAGTGGCTTCTTCTCCTACCCAGCACTGGGCAATCAATAGCTCCTACTGACTGCTCCAGTAGTAATAGAGCCGCCAAGTCTTAGAAGTAAAGAGCCCAATTAATTAAACAATTCCTATCCATGGTCAGAGAGCAGAATACTGGGAATAATTTCTAGATAACAAGGAGGTTTTAAATGCACAATTGCATAATTAGAGGAGTGCAGTGTTCAGTTTGTGGCATTATGTGAAACGGTGTCCTCTGCGTGCACAGATAGGAATGAGCACACTTGTGCACCAAAGCTACTAAAGCAAGCCGGTCACTTCTTGCATGCTAGTTTTGTGTAACTTAAAATGCTCATTAGAGCGGAAGCTCCCCGGACACCAAATGGAAAGGGGTGCCTTGACCAGGTTAGGAGAGAAGGGACTGTGATTGGTGCTAGGGAAGGAAAGGCTGGGTAGGGGATGGCCAGGCAGAGGTGACAGGGAGTTAAACTTCCTCTTCAACTTTGGAGCCACAGTGGAACATCCCAGCCTCCTGCCCCTATTGACATGGGAGACATGTTAATTTCTCTTTGGCACAACTAGTGTGTGGTGTGGGTAGGAAATGCTTGCCAGATGGGAAGAGGCTAGTATTCCCCAGTTTAGTATTAGGGTATAATTAGAGTATAATTCAGTATCCCCTGGGTAGTGAGTTTAGGAGATGGCGGTGCGAAGTGAGGTTTACCTGCTCTTACTTGCCCATCAGAGAATGGGTGCGCCGATCCTATGGAGTTTTTGGTTGGCAAGCATTCCTGTGATGCTGGTTATATAATACAACATTGTATTCTTTTCACTGAAATCCCGGTGTTGCTGGTCTTTTTTGAACGTTACATACTACTTTACCGTGCACCTGGGTATTCCATCCTGGACTTGTGTGAATTCATTTTGGGATGAGTAAGGTGAGAAGGGTGAGTTAAGGTGAGAGGGCTGAGTTTTGGGGTGGACACCCTGAGACCTTAACACTGCTCTGGCCATTTATCTCTCAGCACCTACTTTTTTATGCAACCGTCTTGCATAAATAATAATTTCTAATAAATATATATATATATATATATATATATATATGTGGGCTCTAATATATTTTCTTCAGTCGCACAGAGAGCAGAAGCATATCAGAATGTAAGACTATATAATAGTGTATAATATCATGTCAATTACTTTCATTCAGAGGCATATATGTACTAAGGGTGCTATAATGATTACCCCTCTGGCAATCGGGGGGTTAAAGTCAATGCTTGCAAAATATTTGCCCTGTCTGAATCCGTGGGTATTGGTTTCCATGGAAACTACTGCTTGCAGAAGTCCATTTTTACGGTGAGTCAGCCTGCACGGCCTCTCTATAACACCCATCCCATCCAACTCTCACCAGGGAGCCTGGGGAAAGGCTGGATAATCTTCTCCACTGTCTACCGAGGTCTAATAAATCTACAAGACCCAAACAGGCCATATTACAGCATGAGAACAAATGTTTTTTTTTATGCAGCCTGAGCCTCGAAGGGCTTGAATCACTAAGAACTTAACAGTTGGTAAATGTTTCCATGTAAAATACTGCATGATAAAACTTGCAGGTGTCAGTGCGCCAGCCTTAGTATTTGGTACTGCACAATTTAACACACAGAAACATTTAGGGATGGGTTGGTTCATTTTCTCCCCTCCCCAATCGTGGTTTTTCAAAGAATAACAATATTGGTCAGTTTTAGGTGATATTTTTATTTTTCACAAAAAAGAAGAAAAAACACAATCATGGTAAAAATTAAAAATTGTGTTCACAAAAAAAAGTTAGTAAATCTCCCCCTAAGGAGAAATTGCCAATACATTCATATTATAAATATGATGCATACTTTGGACTATTATTTGGCTCCTGTGTTTCCCTAAGCACCAGATCTCCAACCATCTCCACCCCTCACTGGTCAACACTTGTGTAGTACAGTCTGTTCATGTGACGTTCGCCAGGGCAGCAGGGATTTTTTAAAAGAATTTTCATTTATTCTATATAGTCAAACAATGTACATTTGGATTTTGTTTTAAAGGAGCCAAACTGCAAGGTCATCTTGATACCTCTAAGCTACATGTGCTGTATGGCTGATTAGTTCAGTTGAATAGAATTAATGAGATGTAGAAGGATGAAGATTAGAATTCAGCTTTCTAGCATGAATATTTTATGGTAAGTTGACCAAACCATCTCTTTAGGGCGATGCCATAGAAGTGATTTGAAGCTCACTACTTAATTGGCAGTGTAACATGAGTACCTAAATGTGTCCTGTTGGATAGACATAATTGGAACTCTCTTGATTATCAAAATAGACATGCTTCAGTCCTGATTAGTTCAGAAGACTGCATGAAAAAACAGCAAAGGCAGCAGTATTCATCAGAGATAATTAGATATCAGGCATAAAATGTATGGATCCATGGGTTTAGGATGGGGAGATACAGGGGTGATCTCTGGATATTCACTGCTATGCTGTTCTCTACTGTTGGGCTGGTACAGTAGGCTGAAAATGCAAGGCATATGTCACATTCATTAATATAAAAGTTTGAGGAAAAACAATACTTTGTCATTGCAGGTGCCATGCTACAGTGCTCTAGGAACAAATAGAATATTAAACTAGCATGCACCCCAAATTTGATAAACACCATACACTCCTATGGGTCCCAAGGAGAGGAAGTCTCCTTGCTTAAGAACCATTGTACTAGAGCAGGGGTCCCCAACCTTTTTTACCAATGAGCCACATTCAAATCTAAAAAGACTTGGGGAGCAACACAAGCATGACAAAAGTCTTTGGGGTGCCAAATAAGGTCTGTGATTGCTTATTGGTAGCCCATGTGTGGACTGGCAGACCACAGGAAGCTCTGTTTGGTAGAACAGAGCTGGTTTTTATGCAGCCAAAACTTGCCTCCAAGCTTGGAATTCAAAATAAGCACCTGCTTTGAAGCTACTGGGAGCAACAGCCAAGAGGTTGGTGAGAAATATGTTGGTTGGGGATGACTGGTCTAGAGCTTGCTACCTATATAAGAAAAAATCTTTATTTCATTTGCACTTCTAACTGCTACCCTACTTGTCTCTCTGCTACTCATGTTTCCTTGTGGGGATGTTCCCTTCAAAATAGATCCCTTATTTCCCATAGAGAGCCCTGGCCATCTTTCTAGGCCACTATACAGTCAGATAAATGTATTTCATGCAAAGAAATGCTGTTCAGTTTCCCATGTGTGTTGCCTAAACTCTAAACTGCTGGCATTGTCCCCTGGATTTGATCCCTACGTGTTCCTGGAAAGGTACAACACAGCCAAAATGCATCACATTTGCAAACTAATGCAGTTTACTATTTCTTAGCATTAAGTGTAATCATTATATTATATGCACAAATCCTTTAGATACTTCACTTGATTTGAATCCTTCTAAACACACTGAAATGCCCATGAGGTCCATATCAGCACTGCTACTTGTCTTTCTCTCTGATAATATCGATGAAACAATGGAAACCGTGACAGCAGTTTGTTCAAAAGACCGCTTTATACAAAGGTGTGAGGCTGAATTCATTACATCATCTACCCATCATGCAATGCCCTAGTGGTACAAGTCGCCTGTACATTAATATTTTGATTTACTCTTTATAAATACATACAGTAGTTTGCAACATAAGGTGCTTCCAACAAATACCAGCCACTGGCAAGCAGATCAACATAAGCACACAGTGGGCCAGATTCAATTCAGTGAGGTTATCTCACAGTTTATCACGTGAAAAGTCATTGAGGAGATTCAATTCAAGGAGAAAACGTTTTTCTCCAAATTCAGTTTTCCCCATAGACTTCAACAGAGTTTTCACGTGATAAACAGGGAGATACATTTTTCTGAATTGCATTGCATTTCAAATTGAATTTTGTCGATAATTTTTCATGCGAATCTGGCCCAGTGACTGTTCTAACTCTAACTTCCAGATGCTTATCTTGTAGCTATATACATTGAAATTAAATAAATAAAACATAAAATATTTAACATTCAGATGTAAAGACCTGGAACATGCTTTGGCACCTTGCTTCTTAATTTCAAGCGGCTACCACTGAGCCTTTGATAATCTCCATGAAGAGCACAGGCCAGTTCTTCATGCCATAATTGTTAAAATATGACACAATAAAGGTAACACCTTCTTTATCCTTTCCACAAATGTGAAGAAGGCAAAGATGGTTGCATGCTGCTATGCTGGACACCCTTCCTATAAGAATATCCCAAAAATTCTAATCTTTGGAAACTTCTGCTTATTGTTGCCATCAGGGCAGAGGGTCTAAAGGTCTCCATAGCGAAGTCCGACCAATTATCGTGCAGTTAGTGGGATTCGAACGATCGTACATCTACAATTTTTCGGCCATCTGTCAGGAAATTGATCGGCCAGGTTAAAAAATCTTTATCGGTCCCAGTACAATCTATCTATGTTTGCAGGGCCAAGCAGGCAGCTCCCCTTTGTTTTCCTGGCAAATGTCTTTTTAGTTGATGGACAATTCGTACGATCGTTCCGAGATAATCGTGTTCTCACGATGACGATCGGATCTTTTAACAATCTTTACATCTATGGCCAGCTTAATACCTGGGGTTTCTACCTGGTTCTGTAGTTCCCACACTGCTTTAGCACTAAAAGGGGGAAGCAACAGAATTAGAATGAGTTTGTTATCAATTAGTCATAACAGGAAATAGGGAAAATTAGTATTAGTACTTGGAAATCAGCTAGATCTGTGCATCTGCAGCTTAAGAAGTTTACTTGCATGTAAGTATGGCAAGGCCATCAGCCATGTTTGTATAGAACTAGGTATACATATAAGATTAACACTGGTTATTTAAAAACCCATGTCAGAGCTGGTGATCCATGGGACCCAGCTTTTCCAAATCTTAGGTTAAAATTGTCTGTGTGCGTATAGGAGCCTAAACTGAAGTGTACTGTTTGTATATAAAGAAACCTAGCTAAAACTGAAGTACCCTGAGTACAAAGAGTTGGACTGGGCTGGCGGGACAGCAGTTAAAAACCCAGTGGGCCCCTCACTTAGAACTGCACCCGTCTACTGCCCACACAAGCCCATGCTGATCCCTAATCTCCCCGGCCAGATCATGGCTGCAACTAGACGACAGGTACGTGCGGGGCTTGGGGGTGTTGCACTAGACAATGCTCAAGAAGACTGAAATATCCTATGTGCATATAGGAGTCTAGCTGAACTAAAGCCAAATAAAGAATATATTACCTGCACTGGTGATATCTATTTGCCATTCAAGTGTACAGGGGGAGGATCACAGAGCTGTATAGTTCCATATCAGATTTTTACGTGAGCTGTCATCAGTTTGACATCTGGGATACAAAGAGGTTGTCCTTAGGAAGCCTTGTGCATTCTCTCTGGCATTATTTTAGCTTGATGAAGTGTAAGGACCTGGGAGAAGCCATTTCGGGAATGATGATGCCTGCAACAGGAATTCTACAGCCTCCCCTCAGTTTGCATTATGCATTATAGGCCCAATTAGCAAACATGGCAGGGATTTAAAAGCTGAAGTCCCTCAACTGTCAAATTGGTTATTTGTAATTCAATAATGTGGCTGGAAATAAATGATCTACATATATATATATATATATATATATATATATATATATATATATATATATATATATATATATATATAAATATATATATATATATATACACACACATACATATATATATATATATATATATATATATATATATATATATATATATATATATATATATATATATCCAGTCCTGTCTGGTGCACTCAAATCAAGCTCAAATTAATCATATATACCAACCAGAAAACCGCACTCTTAGGACTTTATAGTGGAAAAGAAAAATTGTGTTTATTTCAACGTTTCGGCACCATCTCTCGGGCCTTCCTGAAGACTTTTTTTGGTTGGTATATATATGTGTATGTATGTATGTATGTATGTATGTATGTATGTATGTATGTATATATATACAACGTTATATATATATATATATATACAACGTTATATATATATATATATATATATATATATATATATATATATATATATATATATATATATATATATATATATATATATATATATATATATATATATATCATTGGGCCCTGGGCTTCTCTGAGACCCATCTCAGTGCTCTGTTTGCAGCTGTCTGCTGTCCCTTCAAAGACTTGACTCTTATAATATTTACAAAAAAATAATAATATTTTTTAAAATGATTCTCGATTCTGCCAGGGACCAATTTAGTGTAAATTTGACATGGACACCGAGAGGAGAGATAAGGTTGGGAAGAAAACAAATAACCTGGGCTGCAATCATCATGGTCCCTATATATCACAGGCTGTGTGGCTTGTCAGACCATTTCCTGGATATTAGCATTACCCCATACAAGAATAGAAGACGAACAGAGCTAAATGTCACCATACCCGCCTGCAGAGAGCGAATAGATAGAGAGTCGATGTCTGACAGGAGTTATAAATGCTGCTTAGCTTTGATGACACCCTTTTGATCACAGAAATCAGAGAGAAGACGAAAACCTCCTTTTGAATCACAAAGAACAAAGGTCTTTTCATAAAAGCAAAACCACAGCTCCCTGTGTTCTAATGAAACTAACCTGCATTGCATGCATCACTTACTGTATGTGCTTTGCCTTTGACATCACATCGGTATCAATGCAGAAAAGTGATGTCACAACTCCTACACTGAAATCAGTAGTGTTCTATGATGCATACAAATTTGCTAACTGTGGTCATCACTTACAAACATGTTGGTAACGCAAGGAGTAGCTATTCTCGTCAAGTAATATGAGGTTGAATACACACAAAATAATGAACTGCATTGTAGTATCCACTAGGCTAATCCTAACACTCAAACAGCAAGTTTTGCATCAGGGTTTGGGTTGAAACTTGGGAAAACTTTGCAGGTCACTATCAGTGTAGTAGTACCTTCATTAGAACCTATGTAGGTTTCAGGTGCTAAACTGGAAGACCCTCGCCTGCTTTTTGGGTCAACTGCTACATCTAAAGAAAGAAATCCAGTAGCACACTTTAATTGATGCAAAATCCGTGGTGATTTATTTAGCCCATGTATGAACAGGGCCCTTGTCTATTCATATATGGGCTAAATAAATCACCACGGATTTTGCATCAATTAAAGTGTGCTACTGGATTTCTTTCTTTGGATACTACTGTGAACTGTGGCAGGCTGAGTATGTACCTGTATGCGGGGGGTGCTATTAGCCTAGCGACCAGTCCTGAGTATGGGAGAAAGCTTCTCCTCCAAGCCTCATGATGGACCATTTTCTCATCAGAGGTAAGGAGGCAGGCTATAGTGCAGAATAAACCAACCAGGCTCTGCCTCATGATTCAGGAATGCTCATTAAAAAATGGTACATCCTATATGAAAACAATGAATGTATAGAGTGCACTGGGTACCATAAAAGTGCTTCATTCATGAAAAAACATCACTCCAAGGGCATCCCTAGAGATTAGAAAAACCTTAAAGTGAGAAAAAGGCAAGGTTATAAGGTTACTGATATTAACTCTTTGTACATAGTTGATCCAGGGACTCGTTCAATTGCCCTTTGGAGTCAATAAGTATTTTCTTCCCAATTGAGGTAAATTTGACATGGCTTCACACGGGTTTTATTTTCCTACCCATGGAGGAGTTATCAGTTACGCAGGTTTATTAAAACAGAATATTGAACTTGATGGAAGTGTTTCAACTTCAACTAAAAACTTCATACTAAAATCTACAATTAGTATAGCTATTGGTATATATAGTTTATGTAAGTGTGTGGAGGGGTCGGTGTGAGGGTGTGTATGGGCGCTGGGATTCATTTGGAGGGGGATGAACTTGATGGTCTTTTTTCAACCCAACTTACCTATGTAACTATATAAGGTCTCTTTCCTAAAGTCTGTCCTGCTGTTTTAGATGGAGCGCCTTAAAAAAAAATAACCATAATCTTTGCTTTGGGAATGCATGGTTTCAAGCATACATATAAAGACAACCTACAGAACTAGATAAAGCAACTTGGAATCCATTGAGATATTTTCAGTAAATATCAAACAATGTTGTAGAGTTTGATCTGCTCATAATCTAACTCTAGTTCTAGAAAAGTATAAACTGTGTAAAGGGCAAGAATATTAGATCATAAGCTCTCATGAACAGGGGGCCTCTCATGTAGCTGTCACTGTATGGCTGTATCAATGTGTAATTTTACAGTGCTGTGAAATATATTGTTGCAGTATAAATACTTAATAATAGAAACAATAAGAATGAGCCGGGTGAGTACTTCCCTTTCAATCACATTAGAATGAAGTGATAGTGACTGAACAATTAGAATTACATGCACAAAATGTAGTTTCCCTTTTAATATTTTAGCATCTTAACCTGATCCTTTACTTTCTTAAGAACAATAGGATATCCATTGCAATTCAAAAGAGTGAAGGTCTTGTGCTAAATGTTTTAATGTATTTGCAGGGTCAGGGATATATGAGTGGAGGACTAAAGTGTGTGTCTTTTTTTAATTTAAAATCTATATATACTGTATTACCAAGTACTGAGATGAATGTCTCTCACTGCTGCTGTTACCACAATGAATTAGCATCAGGGTAAGGACCATTAGTATCAGGAATTAAGAGTATCTCTATAATCAAGCACAAAGGCATAAGACAAAAAGGGGTAAAAAAGCTATTTGTTAACCAACAGCGTTCCTTCTCATAAATCATGGAAAGAAGGATGCATTCTCTGCAATATATTGTCCTGTACATGATCTGTCATTATAGGACAATTCAATGTATTTTATTATAGCTCCTAATAAATATTCTTCTTAAAAATTCTTAAGACCCCTTCAATGGGGAGGAAGAAGGGGGTCCATAGTTTGGTGGAGGTGGGTTAGAAAGCAAATTCTCCAAGTTGCTAGTGATGAAAGGGTGCTAAAGATTTAATATGGCCTTCCAGAATCTCCAAAGCCTTCTGCAACAATACCCCCCAGGCTAAGTGATCCGTGACAACTGGTTTACCAACATTTAGGGGTTATTTATTAAATTTAGAGTTTGTGAGGTTTTTCTAACTCGAATAAACTTACAATTTAAAGAAACTTGAATGTTTTGTAATTTATGAAAAAATCCGAATTTAATAGGAATGCACCGAATCCACTATTTGGGATTCCGCCAAATCCTTCATGAAAGATTCGGTCAAATACCAAACCAAATCCGAATTTGCATATGCAAATTAGGGGAGGGGGAAGGCAAAAGTGGGGAAAAAATATTTTACTTCCTTGTTTTGTGATGAAAAGTCATGTCATTTTCGTTCCCGCCCCTAATTTGTAAATGCAAAGTAGGATTCGGATTCAGCTCGACCAGGCGAAAGGAGTCAGCCTAATCCTGTTGAAAAAGGCCGAACCAAATCCTGGATTCGGTGCATCCCTAGAATGTAATAAACTCAACTGAATGAAATTGAGGAAGAAACTCGAATACCTCTAATTATCGAGTTTATAGGCTAAAAAACCTTGAATTTATCGAGTTTTCCAGCGTAAAACAACCGAAAATTATGAAGGCAAAAACATCTTCAAATTGGTAAAGGGACCTCTGCCATTGACTTTTACATGAATTCAACAGGTTTTTTTAGCTATATTATTTTCAGATTTGGACTTTTAGCAACTTTGGGGCATAATAAATATCAAAAAAATCGAGTTTTTTAGTAAAACTAACCTTGAAAAAATAAATATTTTGAAATAACACAACTCGACCTTTAATAAATAACCCCCTTAGATTACTTGCATTTTAGTCTAACACCAGGAGGTTTCTATGAAGTGTGGTTTTGCTAGAGTGTGTAGCCTGATGGAGCTAAGTTAAAATGCAGGTAATTTAAAAGTTTGCAAACCTGATACCTCAGGAAGTGTATATAATAATATCCCATACTACTGTGCCCCAAGGTAATAAGAACAGCAGGGGATGGTGGTGATATCTTGGGCCTCTGCTCCTCAGTAACAAGGTAGGACAAGAGAGCTCTAATCAATCCATAGTTATCTTTACACTTTGGGAAGTCTTTCCTATGACTTTTGATGTAAAGGACACAGCTCACCTCATTATTTCTTTTTACTTTCACCCCAGTCTGCATGTCCCTCACAGTCACAACAATAGAACATCTCATAAATATTGATGACATCAATTAGAATCAAATACAGCTGCTTAGTAAAGATACCCCTAAATACAGTAAAAGCAGTTATCTGTGGATAGATCCCTAGAAAATATGTTATTATTAATGATGTATTCATGCTAATGATGGGTGTTTCTAAATATGATTCCATGGCCCCTGCATTATCCTGCTCTAGAGGTCAGGTTATTTGTGTACACCTTCCATTCAACATATTCCAAATTTGCAGCCAACATTTGCATAATGTTCCTCTGATCCATGCCAAATGACTGTGCACCAACAACACAACCGCATCACTGCGCTGAGAAGAATAAATGATACAGCCATTGGCTGACACTTTCCATGCAAGCAATTTGCCTGCTCCCTGGATGATTACACAAATACATCACTCATTTGTTTCCAAATGAACACATGGTCTAAAGGTTAAACTTGAAACTTAAAGGGTAAAATATTCATTTCTGAAGATATAGTCATAGGTAATGGGCAGAGAAAGGTTTCTTTCTAACAAACCTTTCTCTTTAGCTTTGTGGTTGCAGCCATATTGCTTTACTATCTAAACACAACAACCAAATTACTTTATACAGCATATTAATCAACATTTATATTAAATGAATAGTTGACTTAAGAAAAACAATTTACTACTTCTGTAACATCAATGGAAATCTAGATATGCTAAAGAGAATATCTGTGTATGGTATTACAATTCACCACAGGTCATTGGAAAGGAACAATGCTACAACTCTTTTCACTTATATAGTATATATGTTGAATTATGATCAATTATCTGCTCACACATTAATAACTATGCCACTGGATTTCTCTCTGTATAGAAAAAAACACCATGTTGGGTTTATGATTGCAGTAAGTGTGAACAGACTGAAAGAAGATTAGCCCCTTGAAAACTTTTGCCAAGAAGATTTTGGCTTGATGACACACCATGACCTCTTCCTACTCCAAACCAAAGCCTGTGCAGAATGACTGCATATTAACGCCCTTCAGCAGATCATTTCAAAGAGGATATGGGTTACAAACCACTTTGATGCACCAGTATCGTAGGGTGGTGGTCTGTTTGAGACAGAAGAAAACCACAGGGGCCAAGTCAGGGTATGGCACATCCAAATCCACTTGAGAGCCCCCCTCTTCAGCAGCAGGAGCATCCTGGGAAAATGGAGAATGCTGGTCTGTAACTCCAAGATCAGCAGCATCCATTTGTTGTATCCTGGAGCCAGGGGATTTGGCTTCTGGTTGCCAAACAACAGGAGGTGAGGGAGGGCCTGAAGCTGATTCTTCCATGCTGTGAGAAGACACCTGTAATTCAAGCATATAAAGAGAAAAAACTTATTATATAAATATTTAGTCATGAGTTATGGTGGCCATACACGGGCAGATTAAAGCTGCAGATATTGATCCTTTAGACCGATTCGGCAGCTTATCTGCCCATATGTGGGGCCCACGACGGGTTCTCCCGATCTATATCAGGCCAAAAATCGGCCAGATATCAATCGGTCAAGTTTGATTTTTTTTGTATGATCCAGGACAGCATCGGCTAGTTGATGTGGCCCTGCGACCCGTCGGAGCCCATTCGTAGTATTGTAATCTGATCGTTTGGCCCCAGGGCCGAACGTTCGGATTCATCCGATATTGCCCAGCCGTTAGTGGGCATATCGGGTTAAGATCCGCTCGTTTGGCGACCTTGCCAAACGAGAGGACCTTATAGTGTATGGCCACCTTTATACAACAAAATGAACAGATGTATGGGCTTCCAACATTCTGGCCTACAGATAAAGTGAAATTCCCAAGAAGCCATTTTAACACTTCCTACTAGGAATCCAAAACTGGAATGTTGTTGTCCTCTACTTTAGGGTCACTACTACCATTTTCGCTCATCTCATTGTACCTCTTTTATATCTTCATTTTCTTACACTTTCTATCTATATTATAGCCTTTCGCAAATCCTGATTTGGTTTGCCCCTCCTTAATTTTTTCATCCATTTTCTCATTTTATTCTTTTTCCATACAATCTCCCTGCTCTACTCCTTTCCATATTTTATTTGTTTTGCCCCTTCTTCCATTTGTTCTGTCTCTTCCAAACAATACTCCCAATTCCCAAATTTCATTGATTGTTTATGTGAAGCAAAGTTATTAACACAAAATCACCTGTTCCATATGGCACAATCTCACTGCAATGTGCACTAAACAGGGCCGTAGCATAGGCAGCAAACATCCAACCAGGTAGATAGATCTACGCAACTATGAAGATCGTTTAGAAGAGAAATCACAGCAGATATATAATACGATGGAGAAATTGTAAATTCAATGTATGATGGCCATCATGACCCTTAGAGGTGAATCTTGTTATTAAGAAAAATGGCCATATATCAGTGATTCCCAAACAATGGTTTGTGAGCAACATGTTTGAATATGGTTCTTGGGTAAAAAAATGTTATAGTGCCACAAAAAAATGTTATAGTGCCACAATATTGGGAATAAATAAACACTACAGCATTAACTAAAGGTACGAGGTAAAGATTCCTTTGCAAACATAATATAAATAATAACAAAAATAACCAAATATGTATGAATTTAAAATAATGTAAGCAGCACATGGTTAAAATTGTGTTCAAGCAAATACCCTCAAAGCGATACACAAAAATGTTTTCAGATTGACACAGTCAGACCTACTTATGAAAAACAAGGTAATAGATCAATATAAGTTGATGAGTCACCTTTGATGGGTGTCTTTCATCAGCCTAAATTGATACATTACTTTCCAACCCCCAGAGCAACTGATTTGACGCAAATTTAGTCTCACCAATGATGCAACAAATTGCTTTCTGACCCCAAAATGCTAAATGGATCGATAACTGCTGATTGTTGAAAAAGTGGCATATAATACATAAAATAATACAGTGAGCAGTGCACAACCTCATTCTGATATACATGAAAGTAGTGACATACAAGAACCATGAATAAGCACCGCTACAACATTCATGCACCTTCTGCGTGACACTTCGCCACACTCATTAAACCAGGGCAACACGTTAGCACATCCAATAAACATACAATTTTGAACTGTTGTTTATAAAAGGTCAATGGTTTCTAAGGTTATGTGGTTAAATGGAGCCCAGTCTCTATAATGAATGGGATTTTCCTTCCCCAGCACGTAATCAGAAAACTAAATATAAAGAGTGAGGTTTCATAAATATTTATACGTGCAGAGAGCGCAAATGAGAACAAAATAAATTGCTTCAAGTAACGTCTATTGAATAAAATCAAATACATTATGTCACTTATGTGTCACATTTTCCAAACAATGTGGGTGATGGGCTTATCACACCTACTGTTTGCTGACTGTGTCATGGAGCCGCATTAAGTTAGAGGACAGATGAATAAGTCATATTCAGTGTAGAACATTAGACTCTATACAGTCCAGTAACATAAATATTACTGGTCCATACAGCTGAATCTGAGCCCCCTTGTCTCCTTCAGATAAGATTATATATATAAATGTACAAAGGTCAGATTATATTGTGGAGCAATTACTAGATATTCTCAGTACAGGTATGGGATCCATTATCCAGACACCCATTATCCAGAAATGTCCAAATTGTGGAAATGATGGTCCCAGAGACTCCATTTTATTGTTTATATTTTACTATTTTAATAGTAAATTATATTTTTAATAACAAAACGTCCTGGAAGCAAACCCAGCCTACTGGGTTTATTTGATGTTTACATGATTTTCTAGTAGACTTTAAGGTATGAAGATCCAAATGATGTAAATGCTTGAGCATGTGCAGACGATTCTCCTTTCAGGCTTGCTCAGGGGAATAGTAAAAACATTCAGCAGAATCATTTCTGTACATTTCTTGGGGTGAGAATTCCAGAGCCCAAAAACTGATACAAACTCAAGTATTGATAAGCAGTCTTAACCCCAGATATCAGCTCATACTTGCAGATTACCCCAACAAATGTAACAGCACACATATAAAGATGACGTTTAATACACGGGCCACTAAATGCCAGAAAGTCACTGAATGCAGCAGACGAAAGCAAAAGAAAATGAAATGAAATTTTTGATATTTGACTGGGCATTTGTAAGTACGGACATCATTTGTCCTCATGAGAACTGAGTGGTTATCGGGATTTTAGCATTTTACAAGAAAAAAAGCATTGGCAAGCCTTGGTTCAAAGAGTACCAAGCCATCAGAAAATGGAGTCTTATTCTACTGTATTAGCGGCACTAGTTTGATGAATGTGGCATTATCCTTAAGTAAGTTGCAGCTAAACTGTGCTAATGGCGAGGCAAAGCCCCTCTCATATTCAGTTGTAGAAATGATTTATCATATAATTACTCTCTGAATCAATAAACTTGTAGCCACTGTAATTCTGCAGCCCCAGAGGGGAGGGGGCAAATCATAAAAAACACAATATATAAAATTAGGCAGCCATAGCTTAGCGATCGGTACCCTCTCTGCATCAGGGCAGAAATGTATGACCAACTGGGTTTTAACCCTTAGCCAGAGGTTCTTGACCAATACCCAGTGGGATTCGTTTGGGAAAAATGGAGCCCAGCAGATAACTAACTGTGGTTCAAGGCACACGGGTGCTACTCCCATGTCCGCAGTCTGT
Organism: Xenopus laevis; assembly: GCF_017654675.1. Taxonomy (NCBI): domain Eukaryota; kingdom Metazoa; phylum Chordata; class Amphibia; order Anura; family Pipidae; genus Xenopus; species Xenopus laevis. The sequence continues at coordinate 119,116,931 of NC_054377.1, read as the reverse complement.
TATCCCTTGTGTGTCAAAACATACACTGGCCCACTGGATTCCCCTTATTATTCAACAACTAAAGGGGTTATTTATCAAAGGTCGAGTTTGTGAGGTTTTTTCCTTGAATAAACTCGAAATGTTTGCCTATTTATTTATGAAAAAACCCGAATGTAAAAACCCGACTTGATGCATTGGGGGGGGTACTCAAATACCTCAAATTTATCGAGTAATAGGCTAAAAAACCTTAAATACCTCAAATTAACAGCGTTTACGAGTGCAAACCACCCTAAAAAAACAGAAATCATGAAGGTTAAAAACATCTTCGATGGTTCAAAGGACCTTCTACATGACAGGTTTCACTGGAGTATTTTTAGATTCTGGCTTTTTGCAGCTTCGGACATAATACATTTTGAAAATTTTTAGTTTTTACTGAAACTTCCCTCGAAAAACTTGAATTTTTCGGGAAAGCACAACTCGACATTTAATAAATAACCCTTAGGGAAAGCACCCCATAAACCCAGGAACTAGATTGGAGCAGTAGCACAAACACATCAATATGTAGCTTTAACCCCAAAATATACAGTGCAATGTGGAATGTGTACTTCACAATCTGTACTCCAAATATAATATTATGATGCTTATTAGCCCTATCTGAGGTGTCATGGGCATCATATTAAGACTCTTTACAATCCCTAAACAACAAATATAAATATGTTTTGTATGGGATCTATTATCCATAATGCTTGGGTCCTGGGTAAAAGGGATGAGAGATTTTTCTGTAATTTGGTTCACCATTCCTTAAATCTACTAAAATTCACTAACACATTAAATAAATTCAATAGGATTGCTTTGCCACCAATATGGATTCATGCAGCTTAGCTAGGATGAAGTATAAGAACTGTTTTGTTTTATTATTACAGGAATGGGATCCATATCTAGAAAGCTCCAAATTACAGAAAGGCTGTCACCCATAGACTTAATTTTATCCGAATAATCCAAATGTTTAAGTATTTTTCTCTGTAATAGTAAAACAGTAGCCTGTACTTGATCCCAAGATATCATTAATCTTAATTGGAAGCAAAACCAGCCTATTGGGTTTGTTTAATGTTTACATGATTTTCTAGTAGACTTAAGGTACAAAGATTCAAATTACAGAAAGATCTGTTATCCAGGAAAACCCCAGGTCCCAACCATTCTGGATAAGAGTAAGAGAAAATTCAAATTATTTGCTTAAAATAGACTATATGACATTTGACCTTCCTGTAATTTGGAGCTTTCTGGTCTGGATAAGGGTTCTCGTTCCTTTAAAAAGGAAAGAGGTTTGAGACGCATGGCAACTTTTGAGTAATAAGTGAAAGTGAGTAAATAAGTGAAAGAGTAAGTGAAACTTTTATTTAACACAGTATACTTAATATATATATAAGTGCTGACTTAGGCAGAACATTATAATGACATAAGTAGGCAACTTTTCCTTTCTCCTTCAACTTAACGCTGAATATTCCAGGGAGTGTTTCCATATAAAGCTGTGTATCCTGAGGCCGATTCCCCATGCTATCAACAAGTTGATTCTTAAGCATTTGGGCTGTCTAGTAGGACCATCAGGTTTCCTGACTGTATAAGACCCAGGGAGTACCCCCACTAAAATCCTGCAGGGGCTTTGCCTGCTTGTCTGTTCTACTGCCAAGAACTGTAGCAACTAGAGCTCTTCTTTTTTTGTGGATATGCCAAGCTGTGCCATCCACATACTGACAGAATTCAGAGGAGCCTGGAGGCTGGCTCCCTGTGGGAGCTGAATCTTAGCACATTAGGCTGGGATCAGTAAATCTTGCAAACAGAATTTACCAGATGCCTGAGCCAACCTGTATAATGTTGCATTTGCACCACAGCTATTCCTGGGAGTTAATATATTATATAGGCCACGATGGATCATAGAGACCTGGAAGCAAAATCAAGTGCAGCCAAAGTATCACTAAACTGAGAGCTGTGCATTATACTGAAAGAGCAGTATCTAAAACAGTGCTTTGCAATGCACTAAAGATAAATACTTAACCTTTTAGAGTAGGCTGTATAAGAAGAAGTTAATCTTTTAATGTACCAATACCCACTGTGGTAGAATGACCAAAGAAATGTGTAAAAAGGTGTGTTTGGCCTTTCATTTCTCCCTTGTAGGAGTTGAAAGCTGCAAGGGAGATGTGTCTATACAAGGAATGGCCTCTCTGTTTAAAGATGTTTTGTCTGGCCCTGGAAGCTAGAGTGTTCTAGTCAGAAACAGGCAATCCATTCCAGTGGTCCAGTTCGCATATTGGAGCTCACTTTCCATAGGAATGCTGTCCTGTGTAAAGGTATTTAATGGTAGTGAAAATGTAAGGAAGGTCTCTCAGAGCAGGGTAGAGAACAGGAAGGTTACCGGTCTGTCTTAGGAACTAATAGAGGGACTGTGGTGCTGCCGGTCACTGCAAGGAGCAGAGAAGGATGTGACCAAGTGACTGAGAGTCAAAAGTGATTGAGGTGGTGCCAGAAGGTGAGCCAGGCCTGAAGCTGTGAGCTGATATCAATGGAGGGCAGAGTCAGAAGGGCTTAGTGAGAAGCTTGAATATCCCAGAGTGTGGAAACCAACCTGTATGGTGAGAAGCCCAGTGGGGGGGAAAGTCTTAACTATATTATTATGTTTTCCTGAATAAACCTGTGTTTTTTTGTCTGAAGATGCCGTGTCCTTGTCTTTATGCATATGGTCTGAACAGCAAGGGCTCCCCACACCTTACAGCAGACACAAATGACAGGGCAGGCAGTAAGTACAGGTCCTGCCAACACTCCCTAACTTCTAAATGGCAGGGTGCAAGAAAATGATGGACAGCGCCCATTTGTTGCCCTGTGCATCCTGCTTTCCACTCTGTAAATGACCCATTTTAATAGTAGCACTATTAAGGTCCACTAAACCAGCGTTTGCATTGTCACTTTAAACACAGGTTTCAACTCATTTACTATGGGAGTGCAGTGTGCAGGAAAATCAACCCAAGTAGCCATGCTGGATTAGTCAATTTCAGACATTTAAATGTGGGTGTAAGTTTGGAGGCCCCACATTTTTCTATCATACTATAGACAGAATGAGCCATTTTAAAGGGGTTGTTCACCTTTGAGTTTACTTTTTAGAATGATATAAAGTGATATTCTGAGACTATTTGCAATGTTTTCATTTTTTATTATTTGTGGTTTTTGAGTTATTTAGCTTTTTATTCAGCAGCTCTCCAGTTTGCAATTTCAGCAATCTGGTTGCTAAGGTCCAAATTACCCTAGCAACCATGCTTTGATTTGAAGAGACTGGTATATGAAAACAGATTCGCTGAGAGTGCACCCGCCATACCATAATGCAATTACACTGTTTACTTGTTTACTTGCCATTTCTCATCTTCCTTGCCCTAATAATCATCCCCCAGTGATGTCAAAGACTTAAAAATAAGCTGTTACATCTTAATGGATGGAGTATACAGCACATTTAATGAAGCAAACCTGTCAAGTCATTTTATTCATTTTTTGTAATAAACTACTGACAGCAAAACAAATCAAGGCTACCTAATGCAAGTGAAGAAATTGAGTGGCTGGCCAACATACTTGTCATTAGATAGCACTAACTTTCAGGTAGGGCTTGCTTGTTCCTGTGCCAATATCATTAACAGGGGCTCAAAATATACATGAACATTTCAGGCTCATGCAAGCTTGAAAGCAATCGGAAAAGAGAAGTAGATTTACCTATCAGTCAAATTTATAAATGGCCAATGGGGAACTCTCTGATCATCAAGAAGCCATGGAAGCTGGATGTGGGGGGGGGGTTAAAAAAAAAAAGATAATGTGACTGGCTGGGTAGAGAATGTTTTATTTCAGATTAACAACTAATTGTCATAAATGATAGGGGCATCCTGTTATGTGGTTTCTTATTTACTCCCACTAAATTATTCAATGAGCCAATACAGGTATGGGATCCCTTATCCAGAAACACGTTATCCTAAATGCTTTGAATGCTGAAGGCTGTCTCCCATAGACTCCATTGTAGCCAACTTTTATTAAAAATAATTTTATAAATAATAAAACAGTAGCTTGTACTTGATCCAAACTTAGATACAATTAATCCTTATTGGAGGCCTATTGGGTTTATTTAAAGTTTACATGATTTTCTAGTAGTTATGAAGATCCAAATTACAGAAAGGTCTGTTATCTGTAAACCCCCAAGCATTCTAAATAACAGGTCCCACACCTGTACCCTGCTATTTAGTAACTAAAAGTGCAGATATACCAACATTGTCCTTACTATCCACCGTAGCAGCTAAAAATTCCACTTGAATATTATGGCAGCTATTTACTGTATCTCTTTAGTATGTGGAAGAAGAGGTGAAAATGTATCTCTCACCCAGCATTTTAATTGGTGATTCATGATAGGTTTTGTGTTCTTTGTGCTTGTTTCAGGGTGCTGTTCTCAGGAGAAGCAAAGCCTATTAATCTCAATGGAAACACCTTTTCACTAAGTTGTTCCATGGGTAAAAAAAACTATTCACACCTGAAACAATTTACAGCACACAGTTTATAGCAAAGATTATTTCCCTTAATAATTTATCCTTGCTTCTATTTAATACTTTGTCAGAGAAAAGTCACTGGTATATAAAGGCAGACCATTTTATCTCAATTTAAATACCAAACTATTAAAGAAATCGGATTCATCTGCCTAACCCAAAGTTTTTCAGCAGGCAGAGTAGATACTAATTTTGGCCCCAAATAGGCAAGAATTGACTTGAATACAAAGGCCGTAAGATCATGCAATAGTCTCCCATAGGCTCCATTTTATCCAAATAATGAAGATATTAAAACATGATTTCCTTTTTCTCTGTAATAATAAAACAGTACCTTGCACCTAATCCTAACCAAAATACAGTATAATAAATCCTTATTGGAGGCAAAACAATCCTACTGGGTTTTTAAGGGGGTTATTTATAAAAATCCAAATTTTATTTAAAAAAGTCAGAGCAAACTAGAATCCATGATTTGACCTGTATTATTAAAAAAGTGAGATTTAATCGGATCGGGGAAAAACTCGACAAAATTGTGCAAAAACCCTTATCGGACGTTTTTTTCAGATTGTTTTCCCGAATCGCTCATTTGTTTTCAGGGGTTTTTCCCGAAAAGTCCGAATTTTTCAGATTTTTTGCCTATCATAGTCGGATTTTTAGGAATAATTTCTGCACAGACCTCTCCCATCAACTTATACACAACCTTGGCAGGTCTGAGATGGAGGATTTTTGGATTCTGACTTTCTCCATCCATGGGGTATAATAAATCTTGAAAATTGTATTCTATTTTTATTTAGGGATGCACCAAATCCAATAGATTTGGCCGAAGCTTGAATCCTTCGCATATGCAAATAGGGACCTATGCAGAACTGTTGGTAGAAGGCAGTGTCCACAACTCAGTAGGAAACTTTTATGAGCACAGCCACATAAATTACACAAATATTGTACTTGTCGCTATTCATTAAAGGTGCTGCATCCAAATATGTTCCTAACACTTCCCTATAGCCGTGCCAAGTGTTATTGCGTCTGAATCTCGCACAAGTGCGTCTATTGACACTGTGGAATGAAGCGATAACTCCAGGGATCCCACAGCAAGTTGCGTCAATAGGAGCAACAGACTGCCAGAAGAGATACAATCTGAACTGCTATGACATAATGTGCATTTGAGTTCAGTTTGATGCATCAGGTACAATTGTGCAGATGCAATTCCCAGTATAGCATAGCTGAAACTAAACGTAAAAAAAATTAGGCAATTTGCATCCCAAATTGTCAGGGAGGCCTATGCCTTATTCTCATACACGACCCAATATAGGTGCATGAACCAACAAAATTAACAATATGTTAATGGGAAAAGAGCTAAACTAGATAGACAAGCATAATGAACTAGCAACCATTCCCCAGATGTCACCCATGCATCTTTTGGTATAATTGGCTCCATTACATTAAAGGAGAAGGAAAGGCTAAAACTAAGTAAGCTTGATCAGAAAGGTCTATATAAATACACCAGTAAACTCTCAAAGTAATGCTGCTCTGAGTCCTCTATCAAAAGAAACACTGCATTTCTTTCCTTCTATTGTGTACACATGGGCCTCTGTTTTAGACTTCCTGTTTTCAGCATAAACGTCCAGGGCTAGGGCTTGAGCATGCTCAGTTTGCTCCTCTGCCTCCCAGGAGCAGGGAGAGACTCAGGCAGGAAGTGATGTCACAGCAAGCTAATATGGCGCTATCCTAAACAAACAGAGAGCTTCTAGAGCGGTTAACTTAGGTATAGTAAAGCATTCTGCAGAATAAATATAGTATTCTAGCTTGCACTATTGTGGCTAATCTATTGGCAATAAACTGCCTCATCGGCTTCTCCTTTAAAGTCGTGTGCAACTTGTCTGATTTGCCATTGATTGTACTAGGAGCCATTTGATTTCATTTGTTTGCTCTAACTTGTCTCTGAATAGATCGCTGAGACGAAACCCTTCATATGACATGAATTATACACAGTCTGAAGTAAGTTATTCAGTTGTTGGAAAATGTATCCATCGATTTGTCTCTGTACTCAATTGGTCCCCATTATGTATGCTGCACTAATCTAATATACAGTAGCAAGAGGTGCCTTTGGCAACCAGTTCTAAGAATTCATATCTTTGTCATCTCAGAACATAAGGTGTTATAATGGTTTTAATAGCACTGCACATTAAACTGTAATCCATATTCAGCTTGTCGTCTAATAGGAATCAATAGAGTTACACAGTTGCCTGCCCTTCAACCTTCCAAACACTTTCCTAGGCAATTATTTTATGACTTTGCTTCTAGAGTTGAAGCCTAACATTGAATACTTTTACTTTGTCTCTTGTCTACATCACCCCTGCGTTAGGAGGCAGAAACAAGCACAAACCCAATAATAATATTTTCTTTTAAACGAGTTTCTAGGTTCTTGGGTTTCTAAAATGGAATACCTACATTAATTGATTTATTAGTATCTGCAAATCACATACATTTCTTGATAAATAAACACATAATTAAAACAGCTGTGTCCTAATAGAACATGAATGGCTGCCACCCCTGCTGCAGAAGAGCTGGTTTTAATAAATGGAATCAGAATTTGAGGCTTGGTAAAGGGTTGGTTAAGCTCGAAAGTCGCCTAGCTTGAGGCACGAATTCACTAAATCGGAGTGCTGCTGAAATATTTTTGAAAAAAAGCACAAAACAAAAATATATTTAATGGAACATGAAATTATGGTTATCGGTTATAGACCCTATGCTTGTATGAGGTCCTGTTATTATTTTAAACAATAACAGGATCTCATACAAGCATATGGTCTACAACCCGTCATACCCATAATTTCCTATCAAGTTCCATTTATGTATGTATGTATGAATTTAAGTATTTTTTAAGTCTTGTAGTAGGAAGTTCCTCATGAAGCAATGCACCTCTCTGCCAAATGCACCCACTATTATGTATAGCAGGAGATCCCATATCATTTATTTCAACGTACATGTATGGAACATTTTATCCAGAATGCTTAGGACCTGGGGTTTCTAGATAAGGGTTTTTCTGTAATTTGGATCTCCATACCTTAAGTTTACTAAAAAATCATTTAAATATTAAACAAACCCAATCGGGCATTTATTGGGATGAAGTACACTGTAGTGTTCTGTAATTACAGAGAAAATGATCATTTTTAAAATGATATGATTAAAATGGAGATGGCTTTCCTGTAATTCGGAGCTTTCTGAATAATAGGTTTCTGGATAATGGATCCCATACCTGCATATTGATTTTTGGCATTGCCCTTTAATACAGTGCATCATATTTGCTCCTAGTGAACACTTTAAAAATAGGTTTTGTTTGTTGGTATTTATTATACTGTAAGTATGGCCCCCCAATGGTACTCAGTACAGGTATGCGATTCGTTATCCAGAAACCCATTATGTATAAAGCTCCGAATTATAGAATGGCCATCTCCCATAGACTCCATTTTATCCAAATAATCCAAATTTCGAAAAACTATTTCCTTTATTTTTCTCTGTAATAATAAAACAGTGGTCTGTACTTGATCCCAATAATTAATCCTTATTGAATGCCTTATTGGGTTTATTTAATGTTTAAATTGTTTTTTTGAACACAGTGTATGAAGATCCAAATTATGGAAAGATCCCTTATCTGGAAACCCCCAGGTTCCAAGCATCTGCATAACAGGTGCCATACCTGTACTATATGTTTACTGGCATATTTGTTCTATATGGAGAGGCGTCTGTATGCTACTGCATTATAGTAGCATTATGAATTACAAATGAATAGACACAGTCTGGCATAGCAGTTTCCTCAAGGATAAATAAGTAAACAGCTGCCAAATGGCCTAGCACATGCTGCATCGCGGGACATGCTATGTGAACTGCCAACCATTTTGTATTGGTCAGGTGCAACACAAATATATCACACATATTCTGTTTTTTAGCACATATCCAGCCCTCTGGCCTGTGGCATTATTTCATTTTAGAAGGGAGTGAAATGCAGAGATATAAATGTAAGCCTGGAGGGGTTCAGACACGGCTATATCATCCAAGGGGAAACGTTGGTGTTCCTTTTACTACCCTTAAATTATGAATTATTCTGAAAATAAAAAGCGGAGAGAATTATTTCCATTAAAAAATCATGGATTTCTAAAACTTACATGACGTCCCCTGTGCCTCCCGTTCTTCTCTTAAAAATTAATTTTTTCCCCCTGCACTCATCTGCCCTATTTCTGTGAATAGAAATACCACCACTTTCCTGCCTTCTGTGTCCTGCTGATTTCTGCACATCCTTCCTACAGCTCCTGCTACCGACAAGAGGTCTACATTGTATACGTTCATTATAGGCAGCCTACAACAAGATTTCTACATGCAATTGATTATATTATAAGCAAGCAAGGTGTGAAAATGTAATTCCCTGCAAAACTCTCAACATCCACTCGCACGACCCAATTTAGTTGCATAGAATTTGGGAGCATTTTATTACAATTTCTGGATTACAGTTTCACCTGTTTAAGGGAGCAATATGACTATAGTGTAACCTTAAACCCAGAAGCTTATATTATATGTCCCTCACACTATTTATTACTGGTATGGGATCCGTTATCCGGAAACTCATGAATTACAGAAAGGCAGTCTCCCATAGACCCCATTTTTAATGGGGTAATAGACCCCAAATTTCTCATGAAATGATTTCCCTTTTCTCTATAATAATAAAACAGTAACTTGTACATGATTCAAACTAAGATATAATGAATCCTTATTGGAAACAGAACCAGCCTATTGGAGTTGTTTAATGTTTACATGATGTTGTAGTAGACTTATGGTTATTATCCAGAAAGCCCCAGGTTCCGAGCATTCTGGATAATCTTTCTATTCAGGCCTGCAGCTATTCATATACAGATATGGGACCTGTTTACCAAAATGCTCAGGAACTGGGGTTTTTCTTGGATAAGGTATCTTTCCATAATTTGGAGCTCCGTACCTTAAATCTACTAATAATTTAAACATGACATAAACCCAATAGGATTGTTTTATCTCCAGTAAGGATTTAATTATATCTTAGTTGGGATCAATAACAATATACTGTTTTATTAAAAAGGAAATCATTTTTAAAAAAATGTGAATTATTTATGGGAGATGGCCTATACCTGTATCAGTCTTTCATTCAAATCACTGGATGCTAAGGTCATTTGAACCCTAGCAACCAGATAGCTGCTGAAATTCCAAACTGGAGAGCTGCTGAGCAAAAACTGGAATTATAAATCCACAAATAATGAAAAATGAAGACCAACTGCAAAGTGTCTCAGAATAGCACTACATTATACTAAAAGTTAACTCAAAGGTGAACAAGCCCTTTAAGAGTTTATATAAAAAAAGTTGCAAAGTTTTTTTACAGGCCTAGTCGACTATATCACCCAATCAGCAGGTATTTACTAGTCTCCTGATTAAAAGTAAACATCTTATTAGTTGGTTTAGATGACACCACTTGGGTAAACTTTGTGCCTTTTAAAACATTACCCAAATAGAGTCTGCGATTCCCATCTCCCACACAAGGGGAGACCTCAGACTTTAATTTATAATCGATTATTGTGTATTAAATTGCAGGCAGACTGAGACAACTGGCATTTGTAGCCATGCTTTTCTTGTGTGTCCTACATATAATGCTTAGAACTACATCATATACACACAACATAAATTTGATGCTGAGATCATGTCAGGGACAAAAACAATACTCTTTTTTTGTGGATAAGAAAATGAAGCAATGAACTGAAAGCCTGGAGGTACAACAGATGGCTTCCATGCACTTACATATTCTCCAATGCTATGATGGAGCTTATTCATAACTAATATGCATTGCCTGGGTACAAGTAACAAATGCATATAAGAGCAACATTTTCTACACCCAACAGGGCTTATTAGTAGAACAATTTATTTATGGTAAGCCAAATATGCCTGGCACAATTTCCCACTGTATGGCCTCCCTTAGGGACATGGAAGTCACAGGTGACTGCACAAACCACCCATGTAAATCCATAATATACATTTTTTTTTCTTTAACATGGCTGTTTTGTTCCTGGGATTTTCATGGACTTCATTAACATGACAAATCTGCTTCACAAGCATGAAACAAACATACGGATACTAACAATACAGAAAGCTCAGTGGTCCATTACTGAAAATAAATTGCTCGGATTTCCGTGGTCACTGTAAACATTGAACATTTAATGTTTCTTACAAACAAAAACATGTATACACTCAACAACAACAAATCATGAAGCAAATATTAGCGCCTTAAGTTCAGGATCTGAATAAACTGGCAATTTGGGTGGCTAAATGTCAGATGAGATTCAATGTTGACAAATGTAGGATTATGCGCCTGGAAAGTAAAAATATGCAAGGAACTTATATACACAGGGGCGGTTCACCTTTAAGTTAACTATTAGTATGTTATAGAATGGCCCATTCTAAGCGACTTTTCAATTTGTCTTCATTATTTATATTTTATAGTTTTTGAATTATTTGCCTTCTTCTTCTGACTCTTTCCAGTTTTCAAATAGGGGTCACTGACCACATCGAAAAACAAATGCTCTGTAAGGCAACACATTTATTGTTATTGTTACTATTTATAACTCATCTTTCTATTCAGGACTCTCCTATTCATGTGTCTCTTATTCAAATGAATGGTTGCTAGAGTAATTTGGATGGTTGCTAGAGTAATTTGGACCCTAGCAACCCGATTGCTGAAATTCCAAACTGGAGAGCTGCTGCATAAAATGATAAATAACTCAAAAACCACAAATAAAAAAAAATGAAATCCAATTGCAAATTGCCTCAAAATATCACGTTTTATATCATAATAAAAGTTAACTCAAAGGTGAACAAACCCTTTAATGTCACTACGTTAGGCAAATCCTTGATGAAGAAGGACCAAGTGGTACTTTTGGCATCCATTGAGATTACAAGAGAAGAGGTTCCATCATAATATTTGAAAAAAACAAAGGTTTTTATAGTGAGATTTGTGAAGTTGTGGTATCCTCTCCCTAAAACTGTTGTACTGGCAGATACATTACATAGCTTCAAGAAGACCAGTAAGAAAATACTAGGTTACTGAAATGATTTTTAGTACAAAGATGGTCCAGGGACTGGAGTAATTGCCATCTTGGAGTCAGGAAGGAATATGCATCCTGGGGTTTTTTTCACCTTCCCTTGAATCAACATCAAATTCAATAGTTACCGGGTGTCAGACAAAAAAAAAGGTTGAACTCAATGGACATCTCTTTTTTTTTTTAACCTGAATAACTATGAGATATTCTACAACTTGTAATTTGAGTAGCCTTGTAGAAGCTTTTTAAAATGAAATGGATTGACCACCTCCGTTATTGGACAAACCTAAAAACACTATGGGAAAACGAGCTTTGCAAGAATCTGGAATAGAGTTGGAGAATTTCAATTCCCAAAGTGCAACTGTAAAATGATCTCTAACTTACACTTAGGGGGTTATTTACTAAAATCCAAATTTATCAAATTTTTTAAATTCAAAAAGTCAGAACAAACTAGATTCCACGATTTGACCTTATTTATTATTAAAAAAAAGCTCAATCTAACTGGTTAGGGTAAAAACCCAAATCCTAACAATTGCTCGATTTTTTCTGTCTTTTTCCCAAAAAGCCCAAATTTTTCGGATTTTTGCCGAAAAGGTCGGATTTTGAGCTAATTCCAGCACAGACCACAGAAACTTCCAAATAGGTTAGGGACCTCTGCCAATGACTTATACACAACCTCGACAGGTCTGAGATGCCGGATTTTCGGATTCTGACCTTTTCCATCCCCTGGGGAAATTAAATCTCAAAAAATTCGAGGCTTTTTTGCACTAATAATTCTGATTTTATAGCAAAAAAAACTCAAATGTTTTGAGTTTTTTGGCATTCAGACTTTAATAAATAAACCCCTTAGTCCAGTAGCCTATTATTGGTAGCTACGTTTGGGGGCTTAGTCGTTTTCATGTTGGCTGCTCTTGAATAGCCCCCTCAGTGATGTCAGGTTGCAGCTGGAGAAAAGGAAGGGAATCCCCGGAGTGGCAGATAATAATGGATATCTGTACAAGACAACCAGAGGCAGAAACAGCTTTATAGAATGGGAGTGTTTATAAAGCATTTCCCTCCTGTGGGATTTGCAGGATTGAAATCACTTTACTCAAATTTACAGTAATGTAAGCAGTCATCACAAAACTGGAAAAAACAAAAAAATGGAAAATAACTACCATTTCACAGTACAGTGGTGTTTCATAAATATATAATAAAATCCTGGGCAATACGTTACATACTTCCCAGCCATGAATTAAAAGTCTCAGCCAATCAATATCCTGAAATCCTGGGTTGAGTTCATATTTTAAAGATTGTAGCTTTAAACCCAATCATAAAATACCAACTGTTACATTAAAAAAGAAAAAAACTTTTCTTTCTCTTAGTGATCATATGAAATCCAGGATTATATTCTTGGCATTTTCTATCTCTTCTTTCATTTAATCACCATGGGGGCAAAATGATCTTCACTGCACTTTAGCTAATAGTGGCTTTCTTTGAGTGCTGGCTGTACAATAACAGTACTGGCTTGATACATATCCCCTTCGTAAATCCATCAGGCTTCACCGCTCTTCACTCCATGACTATGTGAAGGGAGCTGCCACACACCACTGACACTGGGCGCAGATGATAATAAGCTTTTCAGGGTGAGTTACAGTTCCAATGTCTAAATAGACTACTGTATATTCTTGTCAGGCTGAGGCTGGTATCTGTGTTCGGGCTCCAGTATAGATTCATTCATTACGCTTTTTAAAATAAGATCAGTCATTTGCACTTGATATTCTAGTACAACGTTGTAAATGCAATGTGGACGATTTTTAGAATAAAGTGAATTTTGCTGCCATACCCAAGTAAAAATACTAAGAAGCATAGTGTATAACAACAGTACCCAGCAGACAAATTATCAAGAAAAATGGCGGAATGCTTCATTGGCTTTACCAGGCAACAACTTTATAACAAAGCATCTCAAAAACGTAGAAGAAACTTTGCTTTATGCAAGAAGATCGTGAAAGCGTGGATCGTTTTCGAAATTCATAATCGGGCAGTTTAATGGCATTATATATAAAGCATTCTAGCAGGTCAAAAAAAATGTCTATATATAAAAGCATGTTGTAACCTTTTTATCAAGCCAGATTTGGAGCAATTCCAGGGCTTCCTTATCTATAATTGGATAAAATGCAATAAAAATGGACAGTTCCTTAGAAAACTGATATTGTTCTCTAAAGTTACCTTGCTTAACATAGTATGGTCAGCAGGTCAGCAAAGTTGGGATGGGTACTTGCATTTATAGTGTTTCTTAGGATTTACAGCAAAGATAATGGGATAAAGATTGCAGGTGACTGATATAATGCCTGTGCAATATGGTAGCTTCTTGTATTGAGATAGCCTCCACAGGTGTCCTGCAGGTTCTCAGGTGAAAGAGTCTCAGATAATTACTTGCTAAGGAACATGCATTTCCCAAACAGGATTAAAAGGTGCAGCCTATGGCTGGGGAACCTTTCAGTACATCACATGTAATGTAATAATGCTTGCCTACTGCTATTATTACCCTGCCTGCTTCCAGAAACCAAAAATTGCTCACCATGACTACATGAACACAAAACATGTTGGACAATTAGCTTCACATGTGCCACCAGCCCAAAGTAACTCCATTCTAAGTGCTAGGACAGGTACCTCTGAACATTCTGGTAAACAGTCATGGCATTGGGTCATAATCCTATATTTTACTAGCTTTTCTTACCCAGAATGCTTGGGATCTGGGGGTTTCCCGGATAAAGGACCTTTCTGTAATTTGGATCTTCATGCCTTAAGTCTACAAGAAAATCATGTAAGCGTTAAACCCAACAGAACGGTTTCACTTCCAATAAGGATTAATTATATCTTACTTTGGATCAAGTACAAGGTACTGTTTTATTATTACAGAGGAAAAAAAAAAGACATGATTTTTAAAAATTTAGATAAAATGGAGTCTATGGGAGACTGCCTTTCCGTAATTCGGAGCTTTCTGGATAACAGGTTTCGGGTAGTGGTGAGAAATTCCCGACCCGCACCCAACCCTAACCTGCCCCCAGCCCGGCGTTCCCCCTCTATTTATAGATCCATGCCCGCCCTGCAGTGAAATCGTGAAAGGGGCGTGGCAGGTGCAAGTCTATAAATTTAGGGGCTGGAAGCCGGCAGTGCTAATAGATCAAATTACCTGTATCAAATCTGCTTTATCATGTTCAGTGAATTGGTTCCACAAAGCCACCAGTGTCCAAACTGTATTCAACCCATTTATAGTGGTGCTGCTGTGGGATGCAATGCAAAATAAGGTTTGCTGCAATTTCTAAACACTTTTACTTAAACGCAGTTGTGTGCACAAGAAGAATTGCCTTACTGCAGGGGTGTCCAAACTTTTTGCAACGAGGGCCAGATTTAGTGATGTGAAAATGAGTGAGGGCCGACCATTCAGCCTGACATTCATTCCGAGGTAGCTAGCCTGTGATCAGGATCATTCACTCCTGGAGATGGACATGTACACTGCATTTAGGTAGTGGAGAAGTGGAGTCTTTTGGACTTATTCTCCCCACCTCATTTAGACAAGTAATCGCATAACCGTAGCATTAATATTTGGGCACATGATTAGTGCATATACTGCTGCCTGTGTGCTGAAGGTGTTGGCAATAGACACGTACTGGAACGTAGTGATGCCATACTTCTTTAGTTTACTGTACTGGCACGTCAGTACGTCTATTGACACCTTCAACCCTAAAGAAGTATGTGAGAGCAGGGCGTCACTACGTGCCAGTACGTGTCTATTGCTAACACCTTCAGCACACAGGCAGCAGTATAGACAGAGGGGTATATTTATCAAAGAGTGAAGTTAATAGTGAAGTTCCGCCACTAGAGTGAAATTTTGCCACTTCCCGTTCATTTCTATGGGGTTTTTAAAGGCGTATTTATCAAAGTGTGAAATTTCACTTTCACCCATTGATAAATACGCCTTTGAAAAATCCCATAGAAATGAATGGAGAGCTGCGGAATTTCACTCTAGTGGTGGAACTTCAGTCTTTGATAAATTTACCCCCAAGTGGCAGATCATTTCACTAATCATGTGCCCAAATATTACGGCTACGCGATTCCTGAACTGTGCTGGGGGGGCCACATTATTATTAATTTCATGATGGAGACTAAGGGCCGGTGTAAATTTGAAAACAGACCGCAATTGGCCCCGGGCCTGACCTTGGACATGCCTGACTTACTGTTTATGTGTAAATCCATGTGTTCCCTGAATATTGTACATAATTTGTCCCATCCAACAAAACAAAGCAAAAGTGGACTATCAAACACTTCTTCACACTCTCTTTAAGCTGTGGTAGGGATGATTTTTGGAACTTTTCTGATAGAGCAATAAAGGTGATGACCTGTACCCATTACAAAGAGGTATTATAGTTATTTCCTGCTATTTCCAGTTCTTCTATTCCATACAGTAAACCACATACTTAATATCCAGTCAAATCTATTTGTATTGTTAATGCAGGCTAGAACACATAATTAAATATAATGTTCTTTCTCCAGGCTGTTCTAGGGTTACAACTCCCGTTGTTTTACCTTAAATTTCATTAGAAACTCAGCTGTCCGCTATTCACCCATTTCCCACTTTGCTATAATTGTACTAAATTATAACTTCTTTATAACAACAAAACACATTGTTTTGTCAGTTGCCAAATCACTGAGGTCCTGAATTCAGATGCAGCTTGGGCAGCTTGTTTTCCCCATGTCTGTGGGTTTTTTCTGGGTACTTCGGCTTCCACCCACACCTCAGGAACATAAGGCAAGGCATTGGCTCCTGATAAAACTCACCCTACTGTGTGTGAATGTGATAGGGGCTGTGATTGTAAGCTCCACTGGGGCAGGGACCTATGCGAATGATGTGTAATCTCTGTAAACCTAGAAAAAGCAAATTCACTAAAATTGAGGAGCAAACAGCTTGTGGTCTTCCAGATATTGCAGAACTACTGTCAAACACCACCTCACAGCATTCGAGACTGGGTGTTCTTGCTGATGAATATGTCGGAGGATAAGATCTTTGGTAAATTCCTGCAGATGATAACTACAGGAGACCCAGAGTAGGGCAAGCTGCAGAAGGTTGGTGGGCAAAGGGGCGCAGGTGTATTTACTTGAGAGTCCAGGGTGGATCTGGAAGACCATACTGCTTTGTATTCCTAAATATAGCTTCACCCCCTCCCACTGCACGCTGATCCTCCCCTATCACATTAGTTCCTTATGTCTGGGGGTAGCAAGTAGTGGATCAGGGTTGGATGTGGTTCCACTTAGTTAGACTCCTGCAAATCTCTAATTCCCAATGTAGTGCAAGTAATGCCATTGATACTTATAATAACCCTCTAATTTACAACTTCCAGGCAGTGATCACAACTTCTTGATCTATATAAATTCACTCTGCAATAGTATGCTCTCTTAATAATGCCCCTCAGTAGGTTTCCTGTTTCTCACGTGCAATTGTAGATGTAAAATGCATAAAAATGAACGTATAAAATCACTATCTATACAGAAAGGACAGAAAGGTAGAATACAAGATATTCGTACAAGGAGAAAAGACAAAACAGCTGTTCAGAAATGTTCCTGATGGAGAAAGAAAAACTGGGCAGCAAAATAAACGCCTACCAATAGTATTTCACATATTGCGTATCATATTCCACAGGAAATCTCTGAGCCGCTCCAAACAACAATGGTTGATTTTATTGGCTGAAACAGATGAAAGTCACTTGTTAAACGAGCATTACATTTGATGAAGATCGTTAGTCTAAGGAATGGGAGCCAAAGCAGCTTGGCAAGAGTCTTCCACTCAGTGCAACGTCCTATACATCTAATATTTGTGGTTTTATGACTCCTCCTTAAGCGACACCTCCATCCATACACCGTGCAAAAAAGGTGAGCATCAGTCAGCCAAAAAGTCCTCAACGTCTCGCTGCTGATGCATTAACTTTTATAGGAAAAGCAGAGAGTAACACTGTGTTAATAAGGTGTTAACAGCTTCACAGCTACGGAAGATGAAAGGGGGTGTCACATGTCTAGGAGAGAAAATGTGTCTGAAACCCTTGTTTTCATGGCGTCTGTTGTGTTTACAGATGTGAAGCCGGGGTTGATTATAAATTCAGGAGATTCTGCCATGTTGCATGGGTGAGAATTGCACCAGGCAGCCATTTTATTCTTTTAACCCATCGAGTGTCTTAAACAGCATTAAAAAGGATTCCTCTAAAAGCACATTAAAAAAAAAGTTTGAAAGTGTGATTTTAAAAGGAAAAAATATTGCTTGCCTCTTTCAACATCATTTTTTTGATACCATTCTGCCTTTATGGCTTTGTCTGTTTTTCTACCTGCTCATCCGTCTATACCAGCCCACACACCAAGCAAAATGTTTTCACGCTACACTGAACCCTCATCTATCACTTGGTGTTTTTGTCAAACAAGTAACCCAATTAGAACCCAAACAATTGGAAACATGGCCATTGCCATTAAATTAAAGCCATTTCCCCCATCATGGGTTTTTTTTTCACCACCTGCTTTTCCAAAACTTGGTAACAAACAGGCAGATGGAGGTGGTACCTGCAATTTATTTTATTGGATGGGAATCCCGTGTCTTTACGTCTTTCACTCTGTAAATTGGAAGGATGGTTTATAGAATGGAATACAGGTATATAAAAGAGTGTTTTATATACTTCTGCAAGTTGTCTATCTATCCACCACCCATACAAGTTGGCTCTTTCACCATTCACCACCCCTGGCTAGTTTACTTTTTCATCACATTTAAGGAATTTCTACCTCTCCTGTCAACTCTGATATCATTTTCTTTTTGTTATACTTTGTAAAAGACTTTCTGTAGGGAACAAATCAACAAAATGCATTATTCCTTTTCATCTTTTTTCAGCTTCAGCCTAATTTGCAAACATACATCTACCAATACATGTTTACATCTAAACATTGTCAAGCCTTGAATGGCCATTAGTCCTCTGATTACTCCTTGCCAAACAGTGTTGAATTGTATATGTTTACAAATGGCCTTATAACCCCCACCCTCACATTTTGCAGTATTGCATGAGGGATACAATTGTTAGCTTTTCAGGAGAGTCTGGCTTGTTCTGTTTGACCTTGTTGAGCAAATGCGGAGGAGAAGGATGCAAATCCGGTGCGAATATTAGTTCTATTTCAACATCTTTCAGATGATAATTTTTTTTTAAATTGTGCGATTTCAGCCCCTGTGGAGTCTTATATACATATGTCTATTTTATTTCATCTGCAATTATAAGGACTCTCTGCTGTCCTTTACTGTGCCTACTATAAATTAATGATGAAACGAATGGTATCTAGCCCCACAAAGTCTCATTAAGGGACTAAAGTCAATGATTTAATTTTTCTTTAATCTCACTAAGGCACATACTTCATGGTACTTTGTACTTATATTAGATTACACAGTGACCCTTAAACAAAGCATCACATTGGGGACATAAATGACTCCATGCTGATTAACCCTTTTCCTTACAGCCCCGTTTCCACGTCCACATATGCAACCTCCATTTCACCAGCAAAGCAACTTAATTTTAGCATCCACTGCTTCTATCCAATGCCATGCTTGCATAATTTGTCTCATTAGTCTAAAAATAAGACTAGGGGAGCCTCATCCATTATTACCAGAGAGTTATTACCAGGACTGGCTATTGGGAAAAACTGTTGTTGTGTTCCTCCAGGCAGAACTTAGTCCTGCTGTTAATCCATCCCCGCGGAGATGTTGAGAGTACGCTGCACTAGGACCAACACTGATGGATCATGCTAACAAATTGCAAGTGCTTGGCTGCTGGGAGGCTACGATAGCTATTGCTTTTGGATTCAGACCTGGCCAGTTTAGCACTAATTTACACAAGGGATCTGCTAGGTTCCCATGAGGTTTGGGAAATAGGCAAAGCATCTCCGGTGGTAAAAGCATTTCAGTGGATGGGGGACTTGTACCTATATGAAAAGTGGAAAAATGGGAAAAGCCTAAGGGAGTTTGTTCCCAAAATGTGTCAGGTGATTTTGGTCTGTGACCTGTTGCAATAAACCACCTTTTATCCAGAGTGCCCTTATCTCTATTCTGTCAAGCTATATGAAAAGTGGAACTGATGAAAGATAAACGGACCCCAACTGTCCCTTATATATATATATTGGCTTCATCATATAACCCTAAACTGTTCTATCAACAACAAAACCATGTGACTGTCAAAGGTTAGTAGTAAAATAAATACTAACTCATCAAAGGCAAAAGCCAAACTGAAAGCACTAGGGATTCCAGGGTTAACAAGAGCAATTCTAGCAAAGTTACAATATCGACACATTATATTGTATCACATACAGAAACATTAAGTGGAGCAGTGGAACTCTGGGGTATTAAAACCATACATGGGGGTTGGGAAACAGGAAATCCTCAGGTGATGGCAAAAGTAAATACCTAAAAGTTGAATACAGTGAGGACAGGGAGAGGGGTGCACTATATTGCACTTACCTTTGCATGGAATTGAATCCTGGCAATAAATTTCTCCTGGGTCTTGGAGGGTTTAAAAGCCTTGTTTTGGGCTGACAAAAATCAGCCAGATACTTTAAGTGCAGCAAAATAGCCCATTCTTGCTCATTCTCTTATCTCTTCCTGCTTTTGGATTAATATGCAGATTGTTCCCCAGAGAAGAAGGACATAAGACCCCCCTCGATCTGCACACACTGATCTACAGAAACTGTATAGGTCCCTTCACATCTCTTCTGGGCAAACTGAAGTAGATCAATCTCTCTGCTCCAGAGCAATGAACAGGATCCAGTGAGAGGGGAGAAGAAAGGTGAGATGTGTTGCCTCCTCACTGGGTGTCTCTCCCTCTGCCACTCACACGCGGTCTCAGGATTTTTTCGGCGTGGAGGACAGAGAGAATGAGAAAGCGGAGGATGAGAGAGGGAGAAGGACAGAGGAATAGCCATAGACAACAGTGACACCAGATGTCTGCAGGGAAGTGCTACATTTTCAGGAATAGGAAGACAGCAATGAGACTCAGCGCATGTTCTTGTTTGTCTATCTGGGGTAAATGCATGTGATTAGGCTAATACTTTCTCTGTGAAGTAGGGAGGTGGTAATTGGGTGGCAAGTTAAATAAAAACCTCTGGTTGCCCTGCAACTGCTGTGATTTGTCATTTATAATAGAGGGTGTATAGCGGGGGACTGCTGTTTTGTGAGCAGCACCTCTGGTGCAGTAGATGGTCCGGCACTTCTGTTAACCCCTGCAGTTCCACAGTTGCAGTAAGATTTTCAGCCTTGTATGCGGTGTGCAGTAACTACTATTCATCTACGTGCAAGAGAATGAGTTAATGTTTCGTTTGTGGGTCTCAGTGTGGAGGGGGAGGGAGCTTTATCACAAAGGGGCCCTGGATTTTGTAAGCCCTACAATAACAATCATTGGTAGTGAAAGGCTCCAGCCAGGTGTGTTAGAGGCTGGGCTCCCAAGACAGGTTTATAACATTCAGCCAGGGATCATCAGCAGATCAGTTCCAGGTTAAGCAAAGGGGGTTAATTAAGGGGTTTGGAATAGGCTTCTTTCTGCAAAATGCAGTTCGGCAGATTAACTTTCCAATGCACAAAAAAACCCTGATCACAGAGAAGAGATTCACGCAGGCATTTGTTGCACAGTAATCTGATTTTTATCAGTTCACTGCACCATATTATAGTTTCTCTACATGCTAGTGGGCATAATAGACTTAAATAGCACAAGGGATATATGTTTTAGCTTAACATGTAGGTAATAATTAAGAAAACATGCACAGCCTCCAGCACAGCAGCGTTGGAAAAACATCTCCCAGCAACCTCTCTCAAGCACAGCTGGCAGTGGGATTCTGGGGGCTGTAGTTCCAAGAGAGATTGATTGCCTGTGAGAACATATAAAATAATTTATACTGATTAAATATTAGCCTGTTTAGTGATTATTTTAACAGAACTGTAAATTACCATCATCCTTTATTTGTATAGCACCAATATGTTACACATGGCTTTATATGTATTATTCACATCAGTCCCTGTCCCAGTGGAGCTTACAATCTAATCATGTTCACATCAAGTCAGGTTCATTGGGAGTCAGTTAATCTGCCTGGACTGTGGGAGAAAGAGATTACCCAAACGAAACCCACTGAGACACGGGAAGAACATACAAATTCCATGCAGAGAGCACCAATGCTTGGAATTGACTTCAGTGCTCCCCAAAACCACCAAACATGGTACATTTGGATGACAAACTAATAACTTATTGTATTATAATGCAAATTCATGGGGGAGTGCTAATGTTATTGGTTTATTGAACTTTGCCCATATCAGTAATTATCCATCCACTCATTCTAGTGATTTATTTTTTTATGATGAATAAAAAAAGTCTGTAGGACTCTTCCAGTCAATTTAAAGGGAGTTCTGTCAATCTGGAAGATATTTCATTTGAAAGCAATTACTCTTCAAACATTGTTGTCTTAAACGCAAATAATAAGCTGATTCTAAGTGGGGTACAGAAACAAAGACCCCACAAAAAAAGCTTCAGGAAAGCTCACATCCTCCTGTTTGTGCACCCTGTCCTCTTCTCACTCACTCAATCATTTGGAACAGGTTAAAGCAGCAGGAGGGGGAACCATACTGCTGCATGGTAGTTCTGCCATTGCTGGCACTGTTCTTTGGCAGCTTTATGGAGAATACTGGCTACTAGCCAAAGCTGGAACTGCAATGAATACTCTATATGGGTCATTGGTACTTATGGGTCAATGTGCAAAAGAGAGACAAAAAGCGCACCCATGTTTTACATTTCGCAATACTGTTTACACCCAGATAAGGACGTTTTGCGGCATGAGAAGTTGTATGCAAATGGCTGTGAGACTTTAATGTATGCAACACTAGTGGGATGTGGGTGGTATTTATGATAGCTGTAAACAGTAGCAGCATGGGCATTGGATGACTCCAAAAGATTCCACAAAGGGTCACAGAAATATAAAAGTAAAATTCTTTATTCAAAGTTGCATTAAAAATCTACAACATCCTTAATAAACAAAGGGGCAATCTTTATGCACAATGTCATAATAAGTGGGTGCAGGAGATACCACACCTCGACCTGGATGACTGGGATGACATTACACACTCATATTTGCCATCTGTAATAGGTAGCAATGATATCCTAATACAATATTGTATCATACATAGAACCTATCTTACACCAGTGAGGCTGCACTCCATGGGCCTTAAAGCAGACAATACATGCTTTAAATGCAGGACAGATCCAGGCACTTATTTACATACCTTCTGGACGTGCCCGCTGATGGTTAGATTCTGGAACAAGGTGGTGAACTTCGTAACGCAAACTCTCAATATACCGTGTGTGCGGACACTGGAGGCATGCCTTTTGGGATTGGTTGAAAATATCACACCTGACAAATACCAACGTGTTCTATTAAGGTTGCTCTATTTTTATGAAAGGAAGGCAATTACCTTGGTTTGGAAGCTGCCTAGAGCCCCCTCCCTAAAAAGTTTGAAAACATTAGTAAATGAAGCTCTTCCCCTATACAAACTAACCTATTTAAGTAGAGGAGGCTCAGACAGGTTTGGAAATAACTGGGGTCCATGGATAGACGAATTTGATACAGCATATGTGCAGGACAATATTTAGTTTGCTACAAGCTATATATAACGAGACTCCTGTGGTATGCATCCCTCGGCCTGCCCCCCCTCTCTCCTACCCCTTCCCTGTTACCCCCTGTTAAATAAAAAGGTTAAAAAACGCTTGACTTATCCCTTTCTGACCTAACTTAGGTCGATAATTCTCATGTGATAATTATGTATGGATATGACACACTGCTATATATATTTGAATTGCTTGTTGTTTATTATGGATGTATCAAGCTGGAAATAAAAACTTTAAAAAAAAAAAAAGTTGCATTAAAAAATCACCATCTCCATATGCCCTAAGTGTCCCAGGGACACTTAATCGCTTAATCATTTAACATACAGTACATATAAATAATATATCTATATATATTTCTATGATTTTTTCTGTTGGCTGTAAGATTTTTAAATACCTTCCTCCTACTACATAGAGTTAGCCCATGATTAAGTGTCCCTGGGACAGATGGTGATTTTTTAATGCAATTGAATAAAGAATTTTGCTTTTATATTTCTGTGACCCTTCGTGGAATCTTTTGGAGTACCAAAATGCCCATGATGCTATTGTTTACAGCTCCCTATGCTGAGGGTTTGGAACAGGTGCAACTGGACCACAATTTCTACTTGATGAGTGTCTCTACATCTTGGTGCTTTGTCAGCTTTTTTCTTTCTTTCTTTCTTTCTTTCTTTCTTTCTTTCTTTCTTTCTTTCTTTCTTTCTTTCTTTCTTTCTTTCTTTCTTTATCTGGTCTTCCTTATGGCTGACAGAGCTGCACTCTGTTGCAAGATATGGAAGGGAGCAAACTCCCCAAAGGCAAGGGCTCAGTGCATGAGTACTAAGGGGTATAATATGTGGTTTCCTGTAATCCTTTATTGCTCTTGCTTATGTAAACACAATGCCACCACTGAATGGACAGACATTATT
The DNA here is from genome assembly GCF_017654675.1 of Xenopus laevis. Lineage (NCBI taxonomy): Eukaryota > Metazoa > Chordata > Amphibia > Anura > Pipidae > Xenopus > Xenopus laevis. Next base: position 119,092,680 of record NC_054377.1, on the reverse strand, counting down.
CAGATCAGTTGTGTCTCTGTTTAAACTCATCTTTATGGGATGTTTGCATTGTGCTTTCCCTGGACATAAGAATGAACCGGGTACTGAAGTTCTGGATTTCTCCTCCTCCAGCTTCTGTCATCCTTAATGGTCAAGATGAATTAAAAAAAAAACAAATTTTGGATTCCAAGAGAAAAACAAGTTGTCTATACTACTTAGTTCAATGGAAACTCGATGGCCTGAGAACACATGCTGGGAAAGACATCAGGTTATTATGGAGCTCCATTCTCATATACCCAGACATGCTTGACAAGCTGCTCCTTGGGGATAAAAGGCTTTTCTGAACAGGGTTATCATCATGTGAGCTAATCTTGCCTGTATATGTGCAGGCCTAACTTAATTCACCTGAGTTTCTTCCGGTGTGTTCCTGTGCTTGTTCTGCACCCTCTTACTTAGTTGGCAAATGAATTACTGCTAGTTTGCCTCCTTCCACAGCCTTTTGCCCAGTGGTGTAACTAGATGTCACAGGGCCTCACAACAAAATTAATTGAGGGCCCAAAACATTGATAAATTGACATATTCTACTAAGATGCTGTATATTGAAATAGCTCATTAATTATGGCCTTATTGGGCCCCCTACACTAGTAGCCCCCCCCCCTCTGTAGTTATGCCCCTGCTTTTGCCCTATTGTCCCCCTAACCTTTTCTGGCCTGCCTTGAACCTACACAGTGTCACTTTTGCTTCTGTTTTGTCCCTAAGCATGAAATGAATAGCTCATCTACCTTGCTCCCAAATAATATGAAAGCATCACTGCAGTGAAATATTTGTTAAAAATAATCCTGCAATTATTTCAAAATGAATTTGATTAAAATGAGGGCCCCTGCTGTAAAGTTTCTCTGGCACACATGCTAGCACCTCATTACGAGGTGCTGTGACAAGTCCATCTTCTAGTAAATAGAACAAGATGGCAGAAACAATCAGATAATGAAGGTTACTAGAGATGCCGTAGGCTTTCCTCTGATGAAGACATTGCAGAGACAGCGTGAAACAGAAAGGGGTTATTAGTAATTACATTTTATCAGGGAGGAACTGTAATCATGAACTAAATTTAGTACTAAAGTGGTGCCCAAAGCTAGTTATTGTTCTGATTTAGCAGCCACAATGTACATCCATTGCTACTAATTTAACTGACTATATGATGATCTAACTTTAACTGTACATGAAGATTTCTTTGAAGGGCACCTATCACTGAAAAATTGTTTCCCCTTACAAAAGGTGTGGGCCAATAGAGCCCATCCTTCGGTTGGGGAAACAATATTTTTTTACGAAAAATAAAAATGTTCCTCACTAGCACTATCCTGACCACAGTGGGAGTGAGTGCCCCCCCCCAGTGTGGGCAGCCATGTTTGTTGATGCATATATGAACCTCCCTGTTTGCTCATTATGCAAATGCATGTGATGTAGGAGAGGTGGATGCGACACCAAGCTTACGTCACACACATACACAAAATGTGCTATCTGGGGGATTCACTCGTTAAGCGCATGTGTGTGACCCCAATATGGCCACCAACACCGGAAGCTCCCTCTCGTTGCACTGGTGATTTTTGGTGGAAAATTTATTGTTTTCCTCTGCCAGAGTTTGGGTTCTATTAATCCACACCCCTGTTAGGAAAATTCTTTTTTTCATGGATAGGTGCCCTTTATAACTTTTGTAGTACTTTCATTTCTGTTTTCCTTTACTCACTCTAGAAACATTTAAGGGATGTGATGAATAACAAAATGTTACAGTTTCAAATACGTTTGAATTGCAGCGGGTTGGGGTGGGGGGCAGAACAAATTGAGTTTAACCATTGCATGAATCAGTAAATACCATTACAGAGAGATGCTGGGAGAGAAGAGGGGAGAAATGTGAACTAATAAAAAATACATTAAATAATTAAACTAGGAGGGGAAATGAGTGAATCTGAGCAAAAGCAATATGATCAGACGAGAGGTGAAGGACAATACAAACCTGTGGGTCAAGGGGAAGCAGAAAGAAATCTCACAGAGAAGAGACAAAAGGTGAAGAGAAAAGAATGGAATGGAGGGGAAGGGAGACACAGAGATGATTATTTTCTGCTTGAAGGGCTGATAGAGAATCGTATATAGTAATGGAATTTGGATCAGCCTGGCAGGGAATGGTTAAGAACTGACATTATAAATAAATAAATAAAGACATGACCTTTCACAATTGAAGGGCTCTGCCACCTGAGCCCTCTGTAATTCTACCCATGATTAAGAGGTGCAAAAATCTTACAGCTTAGTGCATAACCCCTTTTCTGGATGGTCATATAACATTTAAAGTGATAAAGTCGTCAAAATATGAGACTTAAGATGCTTTTATCTTTAACACAATGTTGGAAAAGCAAATGGGAGAATAAAATAAAAACTTTTAAATAGAATAAAAATGTGCAAAATGAAGAATTCATCTGTAATGTTGTGCTCACTATAGAATTCCAGGCCACTAGGCCACAAAATCCTCCTTGTGTATCCTCTGCACTCACTTATAATCTGTATAGTACTATAAAACATTTTATGCATTAAGCTTCTAAATCCTGTCCTTCGCTTTATACAAAACAGAGATTGTTTGTCCATATATTGATGGCCAGCAGGGCTGCTATATGAAATCACGGGGAAAGCCATCCCCACAGGCCCCAGTTATTAGTTCACTGCCTGTTAGGATACCCTGGTTGGTGAGCACTGCCAACTAAGTAAAATAGGGCCCTATAAAAAGAATCCACAGCTGGCCACTGTCTGGCCCGGTTTGCCCAACCCATGCCCAATTACACAAAGAGCTGAGCACAGTTAAACAATATCACAAAAGACCTGACCATTTTGGGTCAAAACATGTGATTATTTATCAAATGGTTAAGTCTGACTTTCACCCATTGATAAATACATTTATAAAAATCCCATAGGAATGCATAAAAAGTGGATGAGTTTCTCTGAGGTGAGCTCTAATCTCACATTTTGATATATCTGCCCCTAAGTGTTACCTGGAACTTCTTTTCTAAGGTAAAAACTACCAATTATTGGCCACCACTGAGATCACATGACTGTAGCTGTAACAAAAAAAGGGAGATGCTGGTTTAAAACATTAGACAAAAAATTCTGTATAATAAAAGACCTTTTCTATTTCTTGGTGTCGCTGAGCTCCTCACATCCCCCTGCACGCCTCACTGTCTATAACTGTGTCTGTGTAGTCTGTGCATGGGCATCACATTTTATTAAAATAAAATTAATTAATTAATTAAATCAGTATAGGTAACATCTATTTTAGTTCCTTAACACAATAAAATAGGATCTGGAATTATTTGTTAGGTTGACAGGTCGCCTTTAAACAGGGATGTGATCAAATAATTCATACAGATTGAAGGGAAGGTTTGACCCTCCATAAGATAAATAAATAAATTGGTCAAGTTGTACAGTGCTGCATACATAAGTAGGGCTATACAAATTAAAATGTATATATAGGATGAAAATCCTACCTTTACTGCAAATCCTGATAGTACAGTGATGTCTAGTCAGGTGTCCGGGGAACTGAAGCACCATGGGAGATTAGTGGAAGAGATGTGCAGGGATGATTCTATATAGAACTTACCTTAAAAGGGTTGTTCACCTTTAAATTAACTTTTAGTATGATGCAGCAAGTGATATTCTGAGACAATTTGCAATAGGTTTTTCATTTTTTATTATTTGTGTTTTTTGAGTTATTTAGCTTTTTATTCAGCTGCTCTCCAGTTTGTAATTTCAGCAATCTGGTTGCTAGGGTCCAAATTACCCTAGCAACCATGCATTTATTTGAATAAGAAACTGAAATATGAATAGAAGAAGGTCTGAATAGAAAGAGGAGTAATAAAAATTAGCAATGACATTTGTACCCTTACAGAGCACTTGTTTTTAGATAGGGTCACTGACCCCCATTTTAAAACTGGTAAGAGTCAGAAGAGAAAGGCAAATAATTAAGAAACTATAGAAAATAAAAAGAGAAGACCAATTGTAAAAATTGCTTAGAATTGGCCATTCTATTAAATACTAAAAGTTAACTTACCTGTCGTAATACAGGACCAGCTCTTTGCACCAACTTTAGGGACAGCAGCAAGCAGGAACAACCGCGCTGTCCAAGGTGCTGAAATCGGGGATTTTAACCAGAGTCTGTAGGAATACAGTCTAATATTTTAAAGTCAACTAAATGCCAACATTCTGAGCCCTACAATTCTATTTCTCATATTCTGGGTCATGTATTTCTCTAGGCCATTTTCCCCCGACCACCACTACACACTTGCAAAAGCTCAAAGTGGACTCCCCTCTGAGGATGTAAATGGCATATGCATATAGCATCAGTTGTTAGAGAATGTAGGATGCCAATGTGAGTTACAAGAAGGTAAAGTGCCACTGCAGAGCTCCAGACTTTAACCTATTTAGGGTTACTGCATATTATAAAATTCACATCAGCCGGATTCAGTAGCATCTATGCCCCTTATACCAGTCCTGCCATGCTCTCTATTACATTGATGCTAGCTATCTTCAAAAGGAACTTTTTGCTTATTAGTCTAATGTAACTTGGAAAGACCTTAATAGAATTAAGTAGAAGGATGGGAGAGCTTCGCAAAATCAGGAAAACCAAAGCAACAACATTTTTAAAATACATCAACGGATATATTTGCTAAAGCATAAACTATAATGTTAGTATTTCGATCAATGAGTCAACAACAGTTTTGATTCAGCTGGAATCACTCACTAAAGAATTATAGCTTCAGCACTTGGTATGTAATAATGCCAAATAATGTCAAAATGTCACTACAGGGCAAACATTCTAAAAAAGATGAAATTGCTGATTACTTTCTTTAAGCATGTGACTAATGAATGCAGGGAGAAACACAATACTCGAGTCACAGGCTGTATCACACAGAGAAAACAATATAAAAGCTCACAGTAGGTAAAAAAGCATTGAGAATAAATTATACTGTACATTTGGTAAATACTTATCTCTTCTTTTCTCCATAGGGAAGTGGGTACAGATTAAGAATAGCTATCCTATATGTGTAATAGACAGGTTAATTGTTTATAGACGGGGGACAGAATGGGAAACACATGCGGTTAATATACCATACCATGGACAGAAAAAACGAATTACTAGCAATAGGGTCACAACGAAAATTAAATGAATGACCAGTCAATTCACTCTCATCCTCATCATGGTATTAAATATCTACCGCAGGCTTTATGGATCAGCTTTCTAGAGAACCATAGTTCAACATTAATAAAATTAATGTGATAACAGTGTACATGCATGAGCTCAGCTATGTGATCATGATATTGACATCGGTATGATCAATAACTTTGCAAATGCAAGCTCTCCTTTCTCCAGGCACGCCACACAAAGGGTGCACTTCTCTGCTTTTTGGAACAAGTATATGTAACGGTTGGCAGCCTGAATCTAGAACCAATGCCAAGCACCCTGGTCTTGGCTCGTGCTTCTAACTGTAGCAGCTGCCTTTGGCCTCGGGAGGAGCCCTCAGCTACTCAGATGCCGCCAGGTCTTAAAACGAGAGGTGCAAGGCGAAAGGTTCTAAACAAGCGAAGGGGCACAACTGTAAGCCTAAGTCTTTGGGCAGAAGATCGTGGTACAAGGCGTAAGGCAAAATCGTAGTCAGATCAGGCTGGGTCAAGGCAGGCAAGGGTCAAACCGGAGCAGAAGAGGTAGTCGGTATTCAGGCAAGGGTCAGGATCCAGAGGTCAGAATAGTCAAAAGCCAGGCAGGGGTCACAACAGGAATCAAAACAGGTTCAGACAGATAAGCTTAAAGCTCAGAAGCACCAGGAACAAACTCCTATAACGGGCAGTGTGAAATGAAAAATGTCCCTTTAAGTACATTTTTGCGCCAATGCGCGCTGATGTCATCACGCCAGCGCCTTTAAACCAGGAAGAGGAGCCACGTGCGGCCCTAAGAAACTGGTGCCTGCGGGGGAGACTGGCATGGCTTCCCTGCAGTCCCCCCACTAGACCACCAGGGTAAGTTGTTACTACAGTATATCATTACAACACACAGGTCGTGAGTCTTATTGCCCAAGCTGGCTTCTGTTTTCTCAGCTCGTGCTCAAGCTTGTAATAGCCTGGTATATAAACTATAAAATAACCCCACTATGTAATAAAATGTACTAAGTCTGCCCAGGAGCAGTAACCCATAGAAACCAATAAGATGTTTTTTTTCAAGTAGGTGACCAGTAAATGCTTCCTGCTGATTGGTTGCTATGGGTTTCTGCTTCTGGGCAAACTTAGTACCTTTTATTACATAACCCCCTAAATCTCTTATGAAGATGTTTTTTCAAACAATTTCCCAAATAACAACTATATAAAACATATATCCTCTTATCAATTGCTCTTCTCTACAGTTGATTAAAATGAACTGCTGCCATTTACAGTTAATAGTAATGGAAAATTGGTTAAAATAATATTAGTTACCGCATTTGCACCAGATTCAGAAATTTAGGTTGGTGGTAAGTGGCTAACACATATACAGTATATGAGCTGCTGTAGAACAGTGCCAAAGACTGATTAGCCCTATAGATAGGGAATTAAGATTAGAAATGGAAAATATTTTGAAAGAAGCATTTCCCACAATTGAATCTCATTTCTCATTTCTAAAACATAACACTTTTCATAAAAAAGGGATATGACCCATTTAACTCACAGCCTCCAACAATATCCTATAATTTGAGATTGCTCGTTTTTGTTGTCCAATATCTGACCTGGTACTAAACATCAATTGGCACACAATCACTGTAAGTAATGATACAAAACTATTAACAGTAAATGAAAGTGATATGTTGCTGCACAATTAGAAACAAAACAGGGTCTACTGGAATCAGGTGAAACTCAGAGGGTGGGTACATATGGCAAGAAGTGTGGTTGATACCACTAGCCAGGTGCTTATATTTTCTCAAACATATTTGTCAACTTGTTTTTGTATATAGACACATGCCAAACCTCGACCAGAGCAGCACAACTTCACAGTATCGGTCTGACTAGGTACATACACAAATAAACAAATATTTTGCTGAAATTGTCATTATAGTTGATTTTCCCCAATATAAATTTTATTCTGCAATAACAAGTACTATGTTTAACAGGGTTAGTCTTTCTATTGTATTTTATTAACCTTTTCCTTCATTCTACAAATCCCAATTTTCTCTGTGGTCTCTACCATACCATGCCATCTATCATAGCGTCTTTCTCTTTTATGTCTGCTTCATCCCTTGGTGCCTGATCTAAAGGAAATGTGTATAAATGAATGACTATAATGATAATACAAACAGGCAGGCATTCTCTGAGGGCACAAATCTGGGATTTCTGGGTGCTCGCAGTATTTGCATTTCAGTAGAATAGTCTGGATTATTGTGTGCGGCTGTTCCCAGCATGAAAATAGCATTCGATTCCCTTTTTGCTTCAAGTCAGATATAAATGAAACAGAAAGTTTTGCAAGCTGTAAAGATTCTGAAGTTTTCCATTTGTTTTAACTGTATGAAATTGAAAATAGATTTGTTAGAACAGCTTATTTTATTATGTGATATTTCTTTCTTTGCCGCAAAAAATAGAAAACAGTGGAGGTTATTAAATATAAGGTGGTCTTTGGTGGGCTGCCTTATTCCCATTTTTAATGAATAAGATTTACCGTCATCTTATTTGTCTGGAGGACAATACATCTGCACTGAAGTCCGGTAAATGAAAAGGGACAGGAAAACAATTCAGAATACCCATCGAATGCAGACAGAACTACATAGAGAATGATGCACAGCTCGTAGTGCTCCTTGCAGGCTGCCCGCAAGCAGAGGAAATTCTGGTGGACTGGGTTTGGTCCAGAAAAGCACTTTTGGGAACCAGCATCTCATGTTCCAGGACAGGTTTCCTGCAATGGTCTCAGCCATTAATCCTCACACCACTGTTTCCTTACACTGTTACTGTTATTGTTTAGGTATTTATTTTTGCCACCGTTGCTCTTTGAGTATCCTGTCCTTCCTAGAATTAACACAACAACAGATGGAATTATGATTTTGATCTTCAACTCTTAGGACTCAAATTTCTCCATTGCCTGTTTCTCCCTGGCTCAGACACTGTTCCAGTAGGTATTTCCTGGCTTCTGTGTATGGCTCATTCCACTGCTACCATTCAAGTCTGCATAGCCATACCTGTTCCACCCACCACTTATTTCTTTCATTGTAAGTCTGCCACCATCTCCCCTGTTACTTCTAAATCTGCCTCTGTTCTACACCTAGGCCTATTACACTCCAGCAAGTTATCTTCTCCATCTTCTACATCAGGGGTTCCCAACCTTTTTTACCCTTAAGTCATATTCAAATGTAAAAAGAGTTGGGGAGCAACACAAGCATGTAAAAAGTCCCTGAGGATCCCATATAAGGACTGTTATTTGCTATGTGATAGCCCCTAAGTGGAATGACAGTCCATAGAAGGCTCTGCAATCAAAACTTTCCTCCAAGCGTGGAATTCAAAAATAAGCACCTGCTTTAAGGCCGCTTAGAGCAACATCCAAGGGGTTGGCGAGCAACATGTTGCTTACAAGCCACAGGTTGGTGATCAGTGTTCTACATCAACAATGACACTACTATGTATTATTAGCTGATCACCCAGTACTGACTTCTAGTGGTCCTAAAATACTTACCTCTTCCAGCTGCATGTTAGTTCCAGCAACCTTTGCCTGCCTGCATCTGAAACCAAATACAGAATTCTATCTCTCATCTTAGTTACACTTATCTCATCAAAACAGCATGTGTTGTTATTTACCCTCAAAATTAAATTTTTGGACTGCTGAAACTACAGAGGTCCCTGTTATGATTATCCTTTACTTATTGATATTGTACCAATGCATTTATAGAGTGTCCCATCCTCCAGCACATGAGAGAAATTGTTTGTCCCAGGGGGTCTCCCAGAATGAATACATTCAGATGCTTCTCTGTCAGAGACTCATAATTCTGACTGTTGATAAGAAAACATATTAAGTCTACACTTTCATACCATTGGCTAACAGTGGACATTACCATTGTAACACAAAGTAGAATTCTGGGAATTTTAATGTAATGACATCTGAAGGGTGCAAGTTGCAGTATAGAGGAAATCCAAAACATTAGTGCAATCTGATATAATCCTTTTTAGGTAAATGTTTAGTTATATATATAATACTTTCCTTCCTAACTGTGAGACTGCTCTACCTGGCATCATAATGACAAAGTAAGACAAAGACTGGAGGTTTGACTGCAAGCAGACAATTGTGACTGCAGAAAATGATTAACTCTGTTCACATGGCTGGAAGCTAGCCAAACCGTAGTCAGTTAATGAGCTGCAGCCGACTCAATTTGTGATGCCACACCACAGATATAGTACCAAAGGAGGGAAAGGGAACACACGGCTCATGGCAATGTGGATTAAATGTGAAAAACATGATGAGAAGGAGAAATATTTGAGAAGGAGCGAGGCAGGGAATGGAAGCGAGCGGCTGTCTGCAGATAGACGGAGATCTGAAGTCCCCAGCACTGAAAGTGATGATGACTCACATGCTCCTTACATAAGCACTCAGTGCTAAAGTTAGAAAGCATCATTCCAGATAGCCTCCCCCTGCTCCGATTAGCCCACAAAACAAACAGACGTGTCCTTACACTGAGGAGCTCATGGATGTTATGGTGTCTCCAAGTGCAACTGCCCTTTGTGGGAGTTGATGCTGATAATCTTTCACTAGCAGAATGGCCAAATAAATGCTCTTTCTCCTCTCTAACATCTGTAGGTGTATTAGGGAATTTAAATGGCAGACTCGTTTTTACCATCTGGCATTATTCATCTGGCTGCTTCATTCTTCTATAGACGGCAGTGAATGGATTTGCACATTTCCTGCTGCAGCGATCAACACCACTTGCCATAAGTTCAATTCTCAGGTTCCGCAGGAAACATCAATGGATTCAAATTTAAGGGGAGTTGGTCTACTAGTTATGTTGATAACCTAACTCACATTAGGAAAGGGTAGGAGCAAATAAATTCAAATAATTAGTTCTGAAAAGTCACAGGACATGTCTGATTTACATGAATTCAAATCATTCCCAGGCAGGATTGGGGCACCCAGCAAGATGTCTCCAATTGTTACAGGCCACTGGGTCATAGCGTCAAGAAAGAAAGACAGATATGTTACATACAAGTATGGATATCATTCTGCTTTGTATGCAATACTAATAATTTCTATCCATACCTACTTAAAATGGATTGTGTAGCTTAGTCATTCTGCACTGCTGTTACTGCACATTGAGGACCTTTGTATGTACTAGACCATTAATCACTCATTCATGTTACATCTGCTGAAATGCTCAGACAGTCGCCTCAATGAACTGTGCCCGACATGCAACTGATTTACCAAAACAGCTATATATTTTGTGATACTGTGCATTGATGCCAATTTGTATTTAGCATGATGAGCTTAAAACACTGATGGACTGATGTATTCAGTCAGTTCATTTATTTAATCATATTCAAAAGGTAACTCACTAATGAATGTATGAACATCACTAATGTTTAAGGCAGAGGTTGAGAAAATGCGGTGCTGGTGTTCCAGAACCGTAGGTGGGGGGTCCGTATTGAAGGAGGGGACTGCACGGTTTCTAAAGAGGAGGTAGACAAAGCCATGAGTGCGCAAATGAATACCAGTAAATGGACTTATCCATTGAAGCACAAATGTGACATATTCAGAAGCAAAACATTTTTGTTGCACTGATGCTGTATAGAATCGATTGTTTTGATTTTTGTTCGATTTAGAGCCCTTAAAATAATGAATTAGCAGACTGAATGATCTAACATAGTTAAATCATGACATGGCTGTCTTCATTTCTATAACTCAAAGAAAAGTGGATATCATTAATAAGAGAAAACTGCCCAGAATTTTTTCTGCCATGTAATAGGGCTGACGTGAATACTGTACCTGTACAAGGGGACACAAAGCTTGGACTGAAGAAGAACAAGCATTTCCCATGCATGGATACTGATTCTCAACCAGGTATTTTAACAGTATTTGTTAACTAACAAAAGTTTACTTTTACCAAAAACTGTAAAACTGCTTGAGGCTACTTTAATTCCTCAATTGATAATATGACTTTTTCAGCTAACTGAAATTAGAGTTAAGCTTGAATAGCTTCACCATTTGAGAGGCAGGTTAATATTTAATAAGCCTGATTTGGTATGATTGGTGTCATGACATTTATTTGAACTGCTTATTGAATGGTGTACAGGAGAACTGTAAGAGCAAGAAGCTGGTGTCTCACGGCTTTGCCATCCATGCAGTCAACAGTCTGTTCGTTGTTGGTAGTTTCAGGGCAAGTAAGAACTGTGCGTATATGTATGTTCTCTGCAACAATAATTCCATTGTGTGTGTTCATTATACATATAGTAAAAGCTGAAACAACCTCTAAAGGTAATTAGATTGCCAAGTCAACTTTGCTTCTGGAACTCTTGTCAAAAGATGGAGTCTGATAAGCAGTTCTTTGTACGTTCTTATCCTAAGATAAACAGAGACTCTACCACCAGAAGATCTACCCCTCAAAGCTGAAGCAGAGTCTGTAGCCCAGATATTCAACCACAGTGCCATTATTGCTACTACTGAAAGGGCCATGGTTCTTGCACCCAGGCCCGGATTTGCGGGAAGGCCGCATAGGCACGGGCCTAGGGCGGCATGCCGCCCAGCCGCATTATGGGTACGTGTGCATCCCCATTCATTCACCAGTGCGCTGGGAAGGGGATGTGTAGGCGGGCGCTAGAACTGCGCGGCCACCTGGTCGGAACACGCGGCCTAGGGGCGGCCCACAAAGAAATCCGGCACTGCTTGGACCGAACTAAAGCTGGCCATAGACGCAAAGATCTGATCGTGCGAATCGAGGATTCGAACGATTTTCGAACTTTGTGTAGAGAATCCCGACATTTTTCATCCAGCGGAGATCAGTTGTTTGGTCGATCGGACAGGTTAAGAGATTTCTGACGCCTGCGCGTAATATCTTTGCATGTATTGCCGATCATATGATTTTCAGTGGGAGACTGTCACTAGCTTTGGTCGGACATAACTTTTGTAAGATTGCTGTCAGGGGCAGAACATCGGCTGATCTGATCTTCTGTTCTTTATTTGATCGGAATGGTTAGTGGCAGGTCGGGAGATGGGGAACTCCGATCGTTCAAGGATTCGAATGATCGGATCTTTGCATCTATGGCCAGCTTTGACCGTATCAATGAAATCTTTCAAAGAAAAATCTAAAGCCAATTTGGTAACTGCCAGTTTTAGCACAATATCAGACCTGCATGGCTATGCACCTATTTAGACATTTATCACTTAAGTATGGCTAATGATGTGATTGGCTGCAAGTGCAGTTGGAAAATGTACCTATAACAAAAAATATAAATATAATATATAATTGCTTAACATATTCCTGGAACAAGTCATCCAATTCCTTTTTAAACTTTTGAAGCAATACTAACTATAAACATGAAGATATCAAGCATATACTCTTTCTACTTTCTTTTTCACTCATGCTAAGCACATTTCAAAGGCAAAAGACACCAAACAGTTTCACCGTGCTTCACATGTTCCCGCATTTATCTTCTTCGTTTGATGCTCCCACATGGGCTACTTTGTTCCATCAAGGCGGCATTTAAAGAAAAGGAAATGGAAGAAAAATTACTATCCCTTAGCAGAAAAGCTACTTGTGTGTAAGTGCTCTTAGCAGTATGTTCTTTTTATGTTTTTAACGAACAAGTTTGAATTCATCTCCTGAGCTCTATTACCATGGACAAAAAACAAAGACAAAACAAAAACTTGGCCTCTGAGTCCTATCCCCTGGGGTCTCTACTTCATTCTATGTTAAGGGTGGAGGTAGGGGAAAGGCTAAGGGTAAAATAAGGTTTAAGTTATAAATGAAACAAAACAAAAGGGATTCATGCAGGTGATGTATTGTGGATGGTCCTGTCCTTGTGCCCCAGATGTTTTAACACTACTAAAACATCTTTATCAGTTAGGGAAAGGGAAAGCCAAGGAAACCCTAAATTGAACCCTAAATTGAAAAAATACTGAAATCAGGGATACTCTTGGGTCACAGGAAGGACGTCCCTAATACAGAAACAGATGGGACAGTTTTAGAAAGGATACCAGCATGCTATAGAGATGATTTAATACTAGACTGACCCCCAGAATTGTTTTGTGCTTACGCAGAACTTAAATATAGGCCTAATTATATTAAGCACTTAAATATAGGCCTAAGCATATGTGCCTATGATAAAGTGTTGTATAAGCATGAAACACAAAACTAATTTTTTTTGGGGGGGTCAGTATAGAATTTTAGTTGTAATAAAGTGAGTTTTTGACCTTTAAATTGTGCAAGAGTAATATTTAGTATTCATGTAGCTATTTCTGCCCCTATGGGATTTCTCTGCACAAATATATCTCTACAAGATTTTTTTTACTTTCTCTGGTTGGTCTTTCAATGGAACGCTTACACTTTTGTCTAGAATTTGTTTCAGTAATTACTTATAATAATAATATATGGCTGGTGAATGACTGGATTATTTCCACACAGACTGACAGACAGATGGTACTTGCCTAATGCTAAATTTCACTAGGAGACATGAATGATGTCTCAGTGTTGCCAGAAAGAACAAATAAAAGATAAAATACAGTTCTGGAATATAAAATACAGATTTCAAATTAACTCCCTTTGTTCTGACATGCTGCTGAGAGGTGAGCATGAGTTGGGGAAAAATGAAAGAGAGTTTTGCAACTCACAGTTAATTCTAAGCAATGTTCTTGGCGAGGTAGAATATTGACTGAAACTCAGTATATCCACAAATCAAACAATAATTTAATCCTTTAGATGAATGGTAAATGTTTCTGTGTATGCTAAAGTATCAGGCCAATAGCAGAGGTCAACCTCATAAAGCATGCATTTGGTGAATTCATTATTTTCTGTGTCACCTAAAGTAACTGGCCACTCTTTAGTAGACATTGACCTCATGAAGCATTTGGTAAAGTGCTCCTTCAGTAGAGGCTGACCTCATTAATTCTATACATAAAAACATCAAATGAATGATCTTATATTTACTGGTTGTTGATCATGACAACATGGGACTATGTTGCTGTGTATAGTAGTATGACGTTGCAGTGATGTGGCCTCGTTCATTATATGGAGCCTCCTCCTGACATTGGGGCAGATTTACTAAAGGGCGAAGTGAGTAACGCTGGCGACGATTCACCATCGTTGCCGATCTGAGGCACTTTGACGATTTACTAACGGGCGCAGGCGTAACTTTGCTAGCAAAAGAGACAGACGCTAGCGGTCATTCGCACTCTATCGCCAGGCGAATTTTCGCTCTGGCAAATGGACGTTACTACGCAAATTCACTAAGATGCTGATTTTACGAAACATTACCTCTTTCACCAGACTTGCCTTCGCCAGCTCAGACCAGGCGAAGTGCATTGGAGTGCATAGATCTTCCTTATTCTTCTGTTACTTACATCATATTATTAGTGGAAAAAGTTTCTAAGTCCCAAAAAACACTGGCGTCTTTTCCAATTTTCAGAGTGATAGGCTGCAAAAGTCCATAAAATATTTTTTGGGTAAGACGGTTCCCCCATACAGTTTCTAACATATGGAACATTAACTATACACTGGGCTTATGTGTAGGGCATTATAACAACTTTATTTTCTTTATTAAGTTTCCCTGGACTTGTGTAATGTAATGTATTTGTTGCAACATATATACGTCCATTAAACTTTAACATTTCCCGCCGTATGCAAATTAGCCTGAGCGAAGACCTCCAACGAAGTTACGCTAGGCATTATTGAACGCTAGCACATCTTCGCTTTGAAGTAACGCTAGTGAAAATTTGCCAGCGTTCGGTGCCCTGGACACAACTTCTCATTTTAATAAATTAGCGTTGTTGAATTTTCGTCTGGCGAATTTTCTCCGCTTAGTTAATTTACCCCATTGAGTTATTTATGTGTTTTTGGGTTTTTTTGCCTTTATGACTACACAATATGAGGAAAGCTCAGAGAGATCAGGGTTCTTGGCTTACGCAGGGTTATCTCTTAGGGCTATTCCACACGGGGAGATAGCCTTGCGTTTGCGGTCGCGGCGACAAAGCGCCGCGCCAGTCGCCGCGACCGGCGCAGGCGACAGTTTTACATAGGCGCCCATACAAAACTGTCGCCTGCGCCGGTCGCGGCGACTGGCGCGGCACTTTGTCGCCGCGACCGC
Source organism: Xenopus laevis (assembly GCF_017654675.1). NCBI lineage: Eukaryota > Metazoa > Chordata > Amphibia > Anura > Pipidae > Xenopus > Xenopus laevis. The sequence goes on along the minus strand of NC_054377.1, from coordinate 119,077,374 downwards.
AAACGCAGGGCTATCTCCCCGTGTGGACTAGCCCTTAAGTGAAGCTTATCAGATCAATCCTAACAACAGAGTTGGTGGAGGACATTTAGAATTGGTAGTCTGACTTCCCCCAGCCAATATTTCTGTAAAGGGAAGTAAAATCTCATTAATCCTTTTGAGAGATGCAGTGAAATAACCAGAAATAAAATACAAGAAAGCAGCTTATCTCCCTGGAGGTGAAATAGATTGTGAAGAAATAAAAGTTTCCAAATAGAGTTATCACAGGGAAGGTAAATTCTCTCTGAAAAGGCGGAAGCAATTTCAATATATCTCTCTCCAAAGAAATCCCAGTACAAACAGCAGAAATCTGAGGCTTTTGGGATTAATAACGTTGGTTGATGATAATGCAATACTATATGCTTTCATATATGTATATTCTTTTTCATATATAGCACATACACATAAGATATAATGGGTTGAAAATGATTGGGGCACAATCAGATTTATTGTAGGTAATAGCAGCAATCAGGCCACTTCTTTACAGAAAGGGCAGTAGATTAGTCAAACAGTTTGCTATTTTAGTCTTCCGGAGGAGATGTATGCTCTGTACTTCCAGCGCATGTATTAAAAATATCCTGAAATGAACCAATGTGGGTTTATCATAAAGAATTGGAAGTCCACCTGTACGAATGCTAAGTCGATTTCAGAGAAAATAATTCAGGGAATCAAGGGACTCCCTGAGCTAAAGATATACTATAATTACAGGTATGAAATCTATTTTTTGGAAGCCAGAAGGATCAGAAACTGAAAGTGCTTTAAAATAATCAAAATATAATCTACTGTTGTCCTGCACTAGTAAAACTGATCTGTTTGCTTCACAAACACAACTATACTTATACTGTATAAACAAGCTTCTGTTTAGCAATGGAGACAATTGAAATAGGGCTAAATGGGGCACGGGTTAAATTGTGGATCACAGATAAGCTCTGTTAAACACTATTATATTCTACAGAGCTAATCTGCTTTGTAACCTGAAACTTTTCTCCTTTGAATGGCTGCCCCCACCGCTACAGAGCTGCTTATTTATATAAACAACAGCATTGTTTCTGAAGCAAGGTTTAACAGTGCAGGGCAGTAATACATTATATTTGTATTACTTTAAAATACTTTTATTTAATGGTGTTATTGTTCTTTAACAGCTCCACATAAGTACCTCCTTAAATCAAACTTGAGATATAGTACATAGAAAGGAACACAGAGTATGGTCCTCCCAAGCAAGAAGAGAGGAGGTAATGATATTTTCAGATCAAACGTGGGCTTGTTTATATTCATAGGACATTTTCTCTTTTTCACATTTTTTCTCATAAATGAGCCCTCTGGTTCAAGTAGGACACCATCCAGCCTCATCTCTATGGCCACCTGTGTCTCCAATACTATGTTCCCCAGCCGTCTCATATTTTACAATACCATCACCCTGCAGCATTATGTGCGCTCTCAAGCATCATGTCTCCCCTAACCTTGAGTGACTGCTAAAGGAGAACTAAACCCTAAAAATGAATGTGGCTAAAAATGCCATATTTTATATACTGAATATATTGCACCAACCTAAAGTTTCAGCTTGTCAGTAGCAGCAATGATCCAGGACTACAAACTTGTCACAGGGGGTCACCATCTTGGAAAGTGTCTGCGACACTCACATGCTCAGTGGTCCCTGAGCAGCTGTTGAGAAGCTAAACTTAGGGGTCGTCACAAATTATCAAGCTGATGCTACAGTATTAAATTCTGATGCTAATTGCACTGGTTTCTGTGCTGCCATGTAGTAATTATCTGTATTACTTACTAATCAGCCTTATATTTTGACATTTCTATTCTATGTGTACTGTATATTGTGAGTGGGTCCTTAAGCTCAGTAAGTGACAGTAGCACAGAGCATGTGCAGTGAATCAGCAGAAAAGAAGATGGGGAGCTACTGGGGCATCTTTGGAGACACAGATCTTTATTGCTTAAGTGCTGTGGTTGCCTTTGGATGGTGCAGAAGCCCAAAACATAATGTACAACATTTCTAGCTACTTCTTTATTTAGGCTTTAGTTCTCCTTTAAAATAGCAGTTCGCTTTTCTTTTACCAAAATTTACATTCTTTCCTATGCTTTATCCCAGATTGGCTTGAGCATTTACACATTCCGAGTGCACTAAATCTTACAGATATAGGTTTGCATCCTGTGTGACATAAGTGCATAATGAGAATAAATTGCTACTCTTTTTGCATACAGAAAATGCTTAGTGAGATACAGTAGTTACCTTCATATTTCTTTTTGTATTTGTCAAACAGTCTGCAGTCAGAAGATGCATGGATTTTGTTACGCTTAATTAAATGGATATGATCAGTGTCAAGTGCACTAATAATGCAGATTTGTAGTCTTAATGAATGCACAGATAAATATTAAGTTGAGCTGCTAGCTAAAGAGGCATCAAAAGAAGCACACTGCTTGTGCACAAGGGTTAGAATAGCATTAAATACAGGTATGAGACCTATTATCCAGAATGCTGGAAATAACTTTTTGGGGGGTTTTCCGGATAAGGGTTTTTCCCGTAATTTGGATCCCCATACCTTAAGTCTGCTAAAAAAATAATTAATACATTAAGGGGCCAATTCATTAACTTTGAGTGAAGGAATAGAAGAAAATATTCTTTGAATTTCAAAGTGTTTTTTTGGCTACTTCGACCTTCAACTACGACTTCGAATCGAAGGATTCAAACTAAAAATCGTTCAACTATTCGACCATTCGATAGTCAAAGTACTGTCTCTTTAAGAAAAAACTTCGACCCCCTAGGTGCCCATAGGCTTGGCTAAGTTTTTTTGGTCGAAGGATAATCCTTTGATCGTTGGATTAAAATCCTTCTTATCTTTCGATTCGAAGGATTTAATCGTTCGATCGAACGATTATTCCTTCGACCGTTTGATCGAAGTATTTGCGCAAAATCCTTCGACTTCGATATTCGAAGTCAAAGGATTTTCATTCCCAGTCGAATATTGAGGGTTAATATTTGACCCTTGATGAATTTGCCCCTAAATAAACCCAAAATTATTATTTTGCCTTAAGTAAGGATTCATTAGTTCTTAGGTGGGATTAAGTACAAAGAACTGTTTTATTACTAGATATGAGATCTGTTATCCGGAAACCCATTATCCAGAAAGCTCGAAATTACAGAAAGGTTGTCTCTCATAGGCTCCAATTTATGAAAATAATTATTTAATTATTTCCTTTTTCTCTGTAATAATAAAGCTGTTTCTTGACCCAAAACTATGATATAATGAATCCTTATTGGAAGCAAAACCAGCTTATTTGGTTTATTTCTGGTAGTCTTAAAGTATGAAGATCCAAATTACAGAAAGATCCATTATCCAAACTATGATATAGTGAATCCTTATTGGAAGCAAAGCCAGCCTATTGGGTTAATTTAATGTTTACAGGATTTTCTGGTAGTCTTAAAGTATGAAGCTCCAAACAGAAAGATCCATTATCCGGAAATCCCCAGGTCCAGAGCATTCTGGATATCAGGTCCCATACCTGTATCAGGTCCCATACCTGTAGTATTTATTTGATTATAATGGCGTCTACGGGAGGTGGCTTTCGAGTAATTCCGATTTTTCTGTACAACGGATTCAAAATAACGGATTTTCTGGTCAACAAATCCCATACCTGAAGTATTTTGCCGTATATTTAGATCTGATAAAGGATTACAATGGACAATATACTTAGGGCTCTTACTGACAAGTGGTTGAAGCTGCGCTCCCCTGCGTTCCGTTTTTCTGCGTTCAGCCGCAGGGGAGCGCAGGAATAGACGCATTATTTCTTTTTCAACGGGGCTGTACCCACACAGGCGCGTGTAGGCGCCGAACGCAGGTTGACGCAACGTGCTGCATTTTTCCTGCATTCAGCGCCTACACGCGCCTGTGTGAGTACAGCCCCATTGAAAAAACTTAATGCGTCTATTCCTGCTTCAACCGCTCGTCAGTAAGAGCCCTAATAAAATGAATGATCGCCTTAATCACTCTCAGTAAAACAATAACTTACAGTATAATATAATGTGTCTCACAAAAGGAAACCAGTGTGCGCCTTGCGGGAGTCCATTTTTCCGCAATCATCATAAAAGTTACATTTTAAATTTGTTATTCCGTCATCCCTATTTGTTATACTTTATGCACATTTATACCCTCTGTACAATTCTTACTACCAGCTGAGCCTGCCTGACTCATCTGTATTTTTGTGTTGATTAAATGAACCTGCGTCCTTGGTACAGACATTGCTTGGTCTTCTCTCAATTCTTTGGGGCTTGTTCAGTAACAAGTTCAAACCAGGCTACGTAACATAGCAAGTGACTAGATTTTAACTTCGCAAAAGCATTTATGTAAATTTAGGTGTCAATTTATAAAACTTCTAAATTGCGTGTTTTTTCCCACATTCCTTATTCAAATTTACTTTCCTATTTTTGGTTTATTTTCAAGTTTTTTTTATGTGAATAAGCGCAATCGTGTCTTTCCAGTACAAGTTTCATGAAAAAAAGTACAAGATCATGAAAAAAATTAACTGTAATTGTGATTTTTGCAAAAATTTTGCAAAAAGCTCAAATTTGCAATGAATACATAGTAACATAGTAACATAGTAAGTAAGGTTGAAAAAAGACATGTCCATCGAGTTCTTTTTTAATTAAAGGAAAACTATACCCCCAAAATGAATATTTAAGCAACAGATAGTTTATATCAAACTGAATGACATATTAAAGAATCTTTCCAAGCTGGAATATATATTTACATAAATATTGCCCTTTTACATCTCTTGCCTTGAACCACCATTTCATGACTGTATCTGTGTTGCCTCAGAGATCACCTGACCAGAAATACTACAACACTAACTGTAACAGGAAGAAGTGAGGAAGCAAAAGGCAGAACTCTGTCTGTTAATTGGCTCATGTGACCTTACATGTGGTTTGTATGTGAGTCCAGTAAATCTTACGATCTCAGGGGGTGGCCCTTATTTTTTAAAATGGCAATTTTCTATTTATGATTACCCAATGGAACATACTACTAAAAAAGTATATTATTATGATAATGGTTCATTTACATGAAGCAGGGTTTTACACATGAGCTGTTTTATGCAATATCTTTTAATAGAGACCTACATTGTTTGAGGGGTATAGTTTTCCTTTAACTACCTATCTGCCAGTTGATCCAGAGGAAGGCAAAAAACACATCTGAAGCCTCTCCAATTTGCCTCAGAGGGGGAAAAATTCCTTCCTGACTCCAAAATGACAATCGGACCAGTCCCTGGATCAACTTGGACTATGAGCTATCTCCCATAACCCTGTATTCCCTCACTTGCTAAAAAGCCATCCAACCCCTTCTTAAAGCTATCTAATGTATCAGCCTGTACCACTGATTCAGGGAGAGAATAGATCTGCCCCTTCATCTCACTTGCTGTTTGAAAAATTAAACCCCTGAATCAAGGGAGCAAGTTTAAAACTAGAGTATCAAAATTTACAGCAGAGTGGGTTTACTGTTAGCAGCCATCATAGCTCTGCTATTTTAAAGAGATACCATATAGGGGTGAAGGCTCACCCACACAAATAGAAAGCACCATTGACCTGCATATGCCATTTCTGGTGGTCTTCAATTCTAGTGCCAAGCAATGGACTGGTCATCAAGAGAGTACCAGAGCCTTCAGCATGGTGAACTTAACTGACCTTTAAAATGCATATTGATCTCAACTCAAAATACCAACAAACAAGAAAAAATGAACTTATAACTTAATAACTGCATTTAAATTACGGATGCACCAAATCCACTATTTTGGATTTGGCCGACCCCCGAATCCTTTGTCAAAGATTCGGCCGACTACTGAACCGAATCCTAATTTGCATATGCAAATGAAATCCTGATTTGCATATGCCAATTAGGGGTAAAAGGGGAAAATATGTTTTGCTCCCTTGTTTTGTGACACAAAGTCATGCATTTGGATTCGGTTCAGCCGAATCCTGCTGAAAAAAGCCGAATCCTGGCCGAATCCCAAACCCAATCCTCGATTTGGTGCAATCCATAATTTAAATGGCAAGGGGTAACAGGCTAGAAAGAATAGCTTCATATGCACAGCTATATTAAAGGCTCAGTATCATCAATAGAATAAAAAGATTCAGTTTTTTAACTTCTGATATAGTTTATATACACAAACAATTTTGTGACCCAGGGGCTGCCATGCAAGATTCATAAGGACTTTAGGGCCTACATTTGCAGATAAGCTTTTGAAAAACTCAATGTGTCAATAGCTAGAGGTCAAAATGTCATTTATAGTTCACCACATGCCTACAAGATGAAAATCTCTCAGGCTATGGCACACAGGGTGTCAAAATGGCCTTAATCACTCCATCAGAGTTTGGGAGCAGTGTTAGCATGTCACCACCAGTGTCTGCCATAGGCATGCTTTGCTATGAGAAGTGTTGACAGCCGATAAAGGGTATTTTGACTGCCAATGTTCTCAGCAAGGGCACCACAGCCATAGCCCCTCTCATATAAAATAGGCCAATAAATATTTTAACTGCAGGTGCTGGATAATGTTTAATTGTAAATAATAGATGTGTAGAAGTTCAAGTTATTTCATTTTTGCCTTCAAGGCAATACTGATAAATGTTGGGCAACTATTAGTTGCAGCAGTGCATATTATTCCATGATCTGATATTTTCAAAATAAATCAGTTAATAGTGCTGCTCCACTGAAATCCATTTCTCAAAAGAGCAAACAGATTTTTTTATATTCAATTTTGAAATCTGACATGGGGCTAGACATATTGTCAATTTCCCAGCTGCCCCAAGTCATGTGACTTGTGCTCTGATAAACTTCAATCACTCTTTACTGCTGTACTGCAAGTTAGAGTGATATCACTCCCTCCTTCCCCAGCAGCCAAACAAAAGAACAATGGGAAGGTAACCAGATAGCAGCTCCCTAACACAAGATAACAGCTGCCTGGGTGATCTAAGAACAGCACTCAATAGTAAAAACACATTCAGTTACATTGAGAAAGAAAAACAGCAGCCTGCCAGAAAGCATTTCTCTCCTAAAATGCAGGCACAAGTCACATGACTTGGGAAGCTGGGAAATTGACAAAATTTCTAGCCCCATGTCAGATTTCAAAATTGAATATAAAAAAATCTGTTTGCTCTTTTGACAAATGGATTTCAGTGCAGAATTCTGCTGGTGTAGCACTATTAACTGATGCGTTTTGAAAAAAACATGTTTTCCGATGACAGGATCCCTTTAAGTAGGGTTGCCACCTTTTAAAATAACCTTTACCAGCAGGTGGAGGGGCGGTCTTAAAGGGGTGGGGCTGTGACGATAAAGGGGGTGGGGCCAGGCGCGCCATTGGCTGGCCGGATTGTGACGTCAAAGGGGACGGAGCCAAATGTGCGAATTTGGCAAGAAGCTCAGGAAAAAAGGTACGTTTGGAGCAGGCTGGGGGCAGGCCATGGGCTTTATTTAAGTGTATTACAAATTTACCGGCAGCTACATTGCCGGTAAATTTGTAATACCGCCCCCGACCTTGGCTGGTGTTTTACCGGCTAGGCCGGTAAAACACCGGCCGGGTGGCAACACTACCTTTAAGTAGTGCAACTCCAATCAGTTTATCATGTTCTCTGCCAGTTGAAAAACATTACAGGTATGCGACCTCTTATCCAGAATGCTTGGAAGGGACCTGTGTTTTTTCTGATAAGAGGTCTTTCCATAAATTGGATCTCCATACCTTGTCTGCTAAAAAATTGTTTAAACTTTAATTAAACCCAACAGAATTATTTTGCTTCCAGTAACGATTAATTATATCTTAGTTGGGATGAAGAACAAGGTACTTTTTTATTATTCCAGAGAAAAAGGTAATCATTTAAAATTGTTATTATTTTATTAAAGTGGACCTGCCACCCAGACACAAAAATCTGTATGATAAAAGTCCTTATGAAATTAAACATGAAATCCAATTTCTATTTTTTATTAAAGCATTCATAGCTGTTGTAAGCTCATTTAAAAATCTCAGCTGTCAATCAAATATTGCCTGCCCCTCCAATATGCCTTAGCCATGGAGGCAGAGCAGGCATTTACTTTTACTTTCCATTCAGCACTTCCTAGATGTCACTGCTCTCCCCACATTCCCATATTCTCTTTACTATTTAATTGTGTAGCCAGGGCATTGGAATGGACACCGGGTCCCCCATTCTGGTGCACAAACAAGATTCTCAGATGATGCAAGGCTGATTTTTAATGGTTTCCTAGTTCCTAAGCTAAGACCCCATCTCTCCTGCTGATCTGTCTGACTACTTTGCTGAGCTGGCTGATTACTGTTACTTTGTATTAACAGCCATCTATCCTCAGCCTGCATCCTCCAAACCCCACAATTCCCAGCACATGGGATTTCAATAAGGAAAGGAACATCATAGTGCAATGCATTGTGGGTTATGTAGTTCCTGTATGTTGTCTGTAAGCTGTGGAATTTGTAACATCAGTGTTTAGTCCCTCCTTCCCTGCCAGGATTTAAAATTATGCAGAAAGTGAAGAACTGTTTAACAGCTGGATTTCAGCATAGAAAATGGCATTTATTCATACTTTTTGAAGTGAACTATGATGGGTATTTTAGGGGTTTCTGTGTTATGTGGAAATTTTGGTTTGGAAGCCGGAGTTCCCCTTTAAGTAAAATGTAGGGGAGTTGAAATATAGTCATTCCCCAGTAGTGTTTACTCTAGCAATAGGATGGATTTGTGTAACTAGGCTGGGGGATTTCCACATTAAGTTTAGGTATACTCAGCCCAAAGCTTGGATTTTTCCTTTTGAACAGGGGTATCACGTAAATTCCCTAATCCATAAAAAGGAGGAAATCCAACTCTATTTGGACTCCACTTGCTGGAGGAGGGTGGATGTTGCCAGGGACCTAAGACAACAGGTCTTACTTTGAGGCCTTCTTTTCCTACTGAGGCCTCCTGAGAAAGGAAAAATGCCTCAAAGTATGGACAGGGGGCCTCAGTAGTTGGAAGAAATCTTCCTGTGTCAGGTTCCCAGCAGTAAGGCTATCTAATGTGAGGGTTAGCTCCTTTACGGGGGAATGTAATAAAAGTCGGTAACGGAAAAACTATTCGCAATGCGAAAAGTTATGCCATTGCGCGAAGAAATTCCACTTTGAGCGAATTTACTATAGCTTTTGCAAACCCAGATATTGTTTAGCGACCACTTCCGGAAGACCGTTTGCGAATTTTATCGTTTGCGCCAATGCGCAGTCAATGTAATAAAACTTATTACTGAAAAACTTGTTTTGTTCGCTCCAAAAGATTACGACACCTTCAAGCACTTCTTAAGAGTGCGCAATTAAAATTCGCAATGCGCAATTAAAATTTGCATTGTAATAGTTTAAAGAACAATATTACATTGCAAGATGTGGATTTTTATTCTTATAGGTGCGAATTGTTTTGCTTTTTGCAACTTTTATTACATTCCCCTGTTAAAGTACTAAGCAACGCAGCCAGAGTCTCTAGTGAGCACAGCAGAATAGTGATGGGTGAATTTATTTAGGCAGGTGCAAATTCGCATGGAATATCTGCGTTTTGGCACCAGTGAATAAATTAGCGAATTTGCCGCAAACTGGCATCAATTTTTTTGGGCGTCGGCGAACAGTTCTGACGTCAGCGACAATTAAACGGACGCCCATTGACTTTAATGTGCGCCAAAAGTCGCCGTCATTGGAATTGTCGCTGGCGAAACTGGTCAAATTCACCCATCACTACAGAAGTGTTAGTCGTCACTTGCTGGTATGGATGCAGGTATGCAGCCATCAAACTAGTCCATGCATCTACTACCTCTTAGCATTTAAACACTATGAGAAAGGAGCTCACCTAGTTATGCCATTATATCCCACTGGGATAATAGTAAATGGGACTTGTAGCATCTCTGTTAGAATCTTAACAGCGCCAGATATAATTAAAGTGTTAAAGTACAGTAGAATATGTGAGATGCCATTAAAAAATCGGTATTAATTACAGTTGTAATCCACAAGAGGAAACAGCAATCAAAGCTAAGCTATGATCTACACAGTCTCTTGCTTACAGCAGACAGGCGATAAGATAATCTCTAAAGGGCTTGAACATTAGGATATTGAAATATTTAGATGGCATTGATTGTGAGTCCTCGGATATCTGATTCCTTCAAGAATAACTGGAGACCTGTATTTTATGAATGCTGCATATATAGTGCTGCTCTGAGAACATTAATTAAACTATTGTGGTTTTATAGAAATTGATACTTTTAATGACTTTCTCTTGTAAAAAAAAAAACATTGTATAAATAGACTTTCTAGATAGCATGAGTCTGGACCAGAACATTTATTCTGCGCTTGAAGGACACAGTAATTAAATTGTTTACGTCACTTAAAAATGGGTCCTGTCACCCGAAGAAATAATTCCAAATCCTATGCTGTGATGTCAGTCAAGCAAATAAACTATACTTATACTATTTCAATTGTTTAAAATCTTGTTTCCTTCAGTTTTGGAATTCACAATCACAGCAAGCAGGCAGCAGCCATTTTTGTGGAATTAACTTAGCATCATGCCAAATTGTTAATGTGCCAGAATATGCGACATGAAGCCCATGTCCATGCACTGGCTACATGATTCGATGATGATAAGGGAGGGGGAATGTAAGAGTGCAATGACATCTAGGAAGTGCAGAAGGGAAAGTAATTGCCTGCCCTCCCCCCATGCCTAAGTCATAGAGGAGAGGCAGGTGATATATGACTGACAGCTGAGACTTTTAAACAAGTTTATAACAGGTATGGATGTTTTAATAAAAAATGACTTTTATTATACAGCTTCCTTTGTCTGAGTGACAGGTCCCCTTTAAATGTAGGTAGCCTGACTGCCCAGTTGCACACCAAACAAATATGTATAAGCATAAAAACTTCACCAGTAGAATAACTCACCAAATTGAATGGGTGACCCAGGTGCTCCTGCCCCAGGCCCTCAGCTCAATGGAGCGGACAATCTGTATGTAGAAAAACAAAGTGTTGGAGCAAGGCACTCAAGTAGGTCACCCATAGACCAGACTAATAATATGTAAAAATTAGAATTTTTTCTAATTTTTGACACCTCCCCAAAGGTAGCATTGGGGTTCTGTCCCTTGATGGCAGCTTGTGTGTCACGGAAAAAGAGAGCATATGCAGACAGGGGTTGCGGCTCATTTGGGTCTTTCTTCTTTTTCTTCTTGGGAGTTTTTGGCTTCTTGGTTTGCTCCACAATGATGCTCTTAGGAGAGTTATCCTTCTTAAATCTTCCATGTCTTCATCATGCAGAGAGCTGGTTGGTGATGGGGTGGGAGAAAGATGGTCGTCGGGAGACTGGACAGGATGCAGGATAGCCCCTCCACCAAGGCTCAAACCAAGTTGGGAGCTCAGCTCTGACTGATCAATAGTGGTAAGATGGTCGTGTCCCAGAATCCCAGATTACATGTCTGTCATTGATACATCTATGGTGACAGGTGGATTTGCACTGTATGGAGTGACTATGGGATGATCCAAGTCCATAGCCAATCCAGTTCCAAGGAGCCCTCCAGTCTGATCCATCACTTCATGGGCCATCTCAACTGGCATGTCCAAAGTCTGTACACCATACTGTGCAGCAAAACCCTCATCTTGTACTCCAGAAGAGTCTGCAAGGTCATCAAAGTGGCCAACTACATCAGCATACTACAGCATACGTTTGTTCTCTCCAATCTCTCTGCGTGTTGCTGTCATATATCGCCCCCCGGTCCCTACTCTACTTTCTTGGATCACTTTGCTGCTTGGCTTCCATACTTTCTCTCCAGCGAGACAACTGCTCTCATTTTAGGTGACTTCAACATCCCCATTGACAACTCTGCTTCTCCTGCCACCTCTAAACTCCTCTCTCTAACAGCTTCATTTGGTCTCTCTCTCAGTGGACCAATTCACCTACCCACATCGAGGGTCATGCTTTTGATCTTATATTATGCCACTCGTGCCACCCATCCAACCTTACTAACTCTCCTTACCCCCTATCTGACCATCACCTACTCTCCTCTCTGATAATACTTTCATCTGCACTATCACAACCATCTCGCTCTACCCACACATACTGAAACCTTAACGCCTTTGATCCACAACAATTATCAACAGTATCAGCACAACCCATCTCTTATATTAACAATCTTTCCTGTCCCAATATGGCTGCTTCTCTCTACAACAATGCCCTTTCAACAGCTCTTGACTCCCTTGCACCTTCTACCACCCGTCACAGCCGACCAGCTAAACCCCAACCCTGGTACACTGGTGTAACTCGGTACCTCAGAAGATGTAGTAGATCAGCTGAGCGACGGTGGAGAAAGTCACAAAGTGATCCTGACTTCATCCACTTCAAATTCATGCTCTCCTGCTACAATCGAGCTCTATCATTAGCTAAAGAACAATACTTCTTTAATCTCCACTCTGTCCTCTAAACCACAGCGACTGTTTACCACATTTAACTCACTCCTATGCCCCCTCCACCCATTAATGTAACTGCCCAAGATCTTGCTCATTTCTTTAATGAAAAAAATCGATCTCATTAGGCTGAGCATTCTGTCTGACAACAATCTCAAACTAACGTGCAGTCCACTCACATCCACTTTGCACTCCTTCACCCCTGCAACACTAGATCAAAACCCACAACCTGTTCCCTTGACCCCATACCCTCTCGCCTCCTCTATCCAATCTATGATACACTCTCTCCTGCACTTACCCACCTATTTAATCTTTAACTCTCTACTGGTACTTTTCCATCCTTATACAAACAAGCACCATTCACTCCTATCCTCAAAAAACCTTCCCTTGATCCCATCTCTCCAGCTAACTATCGTCCGGTTTCCCTTCTTCCATTCGTATCCAAATTACTAGAAAGGCTTGTTTACAAACGCCTGATCCAGCATCTCACTCACAACTCCCTTCTTGACTCCCTGCAATCTGGCTTCCGCCCATCACACTCAACTGAAACTGCACTCACCAAAGTAACCAATGACCTTTTACTGGCAAAGTCTAAAGGTCACTATTCCATACTCATCCTTCTAGATCTCTCTGCAGCCTTTGAGACAGTTGACCACACACTCCTCCTAGACATTCTATACTTAGCTGGCATTCAAGACACTGCTCTTTCATGGTTTACGTCTTATCTATCTGACCGTTCCTTTAAAGTTGCCTTCTCTAACTCTACTTCTACTACATTGCCTCTCTCTGTCGGAGTTCCTCAAGGCTCTGTTCTAGGTCCCCTGCTGTTCTCGCTCTATACAACTTCGCTAGGAAACTTATTCAGTCATTTGGACTTCAGTATCACCTTTATGCTGATGACACCCAACTCTACTTGTCTACTTGTTATCTTTCTAATTCTGTCCTTCCCGTTACAGATGTCTCTCTGCTGTCTCCTCCTGGAGGTCACAGCGCCACCTGAAACTAAACCTTTCAAAAACAGAACTCATTATATTTCCTACAAGATCTTCCCTTGTCCCTCAGTTATCACTCACAGTAAACAACACCACCTCTAATTCAATCACACAGGCACAATGCCTAGGAGTTATCCTAAATTCACATCTGTCTTTTTCACAACACATTCAAACACTTGCAAAATCTTGTCGTATTCAACTGCGCAACATTGCCTGAATACAACCATATCTCAGTTCAGAATCAACTAAAACACTGATTCAGTCTCTCATCATCTCCCGCCTTGATTACTGCAACCTACTCCTCGCAGGTATTCCAACAAGTCACCTTTCACGACTCCAATCTGTTCTAAATGCGGCTGCTAGACTCATTCATCTATCTCACCGCTCAACATCAGATGCTCCCATATGCATGTCCCTTCACTGGCTCCCAATCTCCTCTAGAATCAAATTCAAATTACTTACACTCACATTCAAGGCCCTTAATAATGAAGCCCCTCCCTATATTTAATCTCTGATCTCCAAATACACTCCTTCATGCAATCTTTGCTCTGCTTCTGATCTTCGCCTCGCTTCTCCTCTCATCACTTCTGCCCATTCTCGTCTACAAGACTTCTCTCGGTCTTCTGCTTTTCTCTGGAACTCTCTGCCTCGAGCTGTCAGACCTTCTCCTTCTTTCCAAACTTTCAAGCGCTCCTTAAAGACCCACCTGTTTAAAGAAGCTTATTCAATGTACCATAATTAATCAATCATTGCTGTATCATAAATCACAAAATTGTTTCTAAAATCCTAATGTCTCAATTGTACCCTAACCTTTAGTTTGTAAACTCTAATTTGTAGGGAACTCTAATCCTTTTGTACTTTGTAACCCTTGTTTGTTATCCACCATTTATTCCCTGTTTGTTATAACTAAGGTAAAGCACTGCGTATCTTGTCGTGCTATATAAATAAATGATGATGAAATATTTTATTTGTATAAACAAATCATGCCTAACGCGTTTCGTGTCACTGTGTTTACATAACTATCTGTCTTGTAGGTCAGTAAGCCACAAGGCACATACAGCCTCCTAATAAACATGTAAATAATCCTGTTTGCACCCATTCTCGTGTGACGGCACCTGACCTTGTGTTCATAAATGACCCTGTACCTGTGCTCCCTAACTTTTAAAGCTATATTATATTCCTGTTTTGAATGGGTTCATCTCTTACTTGGTAGTGAAGAATGTTGTACTCCTATGTATTATCATGTATTATTGTGTATTCACAAATATGATTATTTAATATAAAAAGATACATAACTGGAGGTTTTATCTTTTCGGTGGCCACTCCCCATTAAGCCCCCACAATGCCCAATTGTTTTCAATACAACTTCCTGGGTTAACACAAATTCGGTTGCAAATTACTGTGTTACTGTGTACAATTATTAAGTGAGCACTTTGTCAATGGGTTAAGGCCACCCCTCTAAATAGGGAAGTCTGCCGGTATCATCATAATAAAAGGATTTGCCTGGAGGTCAGGACACTACCAAAATTCTGTCAGCAGGAGCCTCACAGAAGTTTTTGGTTTATTTAACCAATCCAAAGAAGGTGGTGCATAATGAACCCCCCCCCTAAAAAAGTGTTGGTTATTAAAGTTATCATGTATAAGCAACCTCTCTAAAGTAGCTATTATTATACAAGTTATTATACAGGTATAGCATTCGTTATCCGGAAACCCGTTAACCAGAAAGTTTCGAATTATGGAAAGGCTCATATAGACTCCATTTTATCCAAATTTTTAAAAATTACTTCCCTTTTCTCTGTAATAATAAAACAGTACCTTATACTTGATCCAAACTAAGATACAGTATAATTAATCCTTATTGGAAGCCAAACCAGCCGATTTGGTTTATTTAATGATTATATGATTTTCTAGTAGACTTAAGGTATGATCCAAATTACGGAAAGATCCGTTATCCAGAAATCCCCAGGCCAGAGCATTCTGGATAACAGGTCCCATACCTGTACTAATATCCCTGTGTATCCTTAATGAACTCTTTAAGCTCAAGCCTTTCTTTTCTGTCCAAAGTCTGATTAGGATTACTGATTTATGACTGTCATAAATAAATTTGCTGAAATTTTACTTATTATAGTGGAACCTTCAAGGGTGGGAAGTTTATTTTACTGAATCTGAATCATATATTTGTATTGCCCAAAACAAGCCTAATATAGCAAGTTTTTTTAAACAAAGTTATCTAGAAAACTGAACTTTCGTCATCATATTTTATGGAAAACATAAAGAATCTTGAATAACGTTAAGATTCCTTTCCATGTGTATTAAAAGAAGTAGCAGAGTAGCAAGGATTTGTTTCTGAAGAATCCATCATCGTGCTTAACGTCAGAGAACACTTCAAACACAGGCAAAAAGTCATTAATCTTTACACTTTGTGTGATGACTATAAAAAGCTCAATCAATCAGTGTCCTCCGTAGTTTCCATCAGTTGGAGTTCAAGGCCACCAAAAGGGTTGATTTGTTTCCAGAAATAATGTGTAGGAATGGATTGAGACTATGTAAAAATGATTAATGGAGAAACATCAAGGTGATAGCTGGAGTTCCCTGCCAGTTTGGCACCATGAAGGTTCCATAACTACTATGCAGCACCATCTGGCTAAACTTTGTATTTATTACATCTGTGCAATTAAAGCTGCACTTTTTCAGCTGAAAAAGAAATTATGTAATTTTAAAGGGATACTGAAATGGGAAAAACAATTCTGCATTGAAATCCATTTCTCAAAAGAGCAAACAGATTTTTTTATATTCAATTTTGAAATCTGACATGGGGCTTGACATATTGTCAATTTCCCAGCTGCCCCAAGTCATGTGACTTGTGCTCTGATAAACTTCTATCACTCTTTACTGCTGTACTGCAAGTTGGAGTGATATCACCCCCTCCCTTTCCCCCCCAGCAGCCAAACAAAAGAACAATGGGAAGGTAACCAGATAGCAGCTCCCTAACACAAGATAACAGCTGCCTGGTAGATCTAAGAACAACACTCAATAGTAAAAACCCAAGTCCCACTGAGACACATTCAGTTACATTGAGAAGGAAAAACAGCAGCCTGCCAGAAAGCATTTCTCTCCTAAAGTTCAGGCACAAGTCACATGACCAGGGGCAGCTGGGAAATTGACAAAATGTCTAGCCCCATGTCAGATTTCAAAATTGAATATAAAAAAATCTGTTTGCTCTTTTGAGAAATGGATTTCAGTGCAGAATTCTGCTGGAGCAGCACTATTAACTGATTCATTTTGAAAAAAAAATTATTAGCATCGTTATTACCTGGTAAAAATATGAGATTTGAGGTTGGATGAAAAACTCAACTTTCATACAAGATACCCATAAGTGTGGTGGCACCAAAAGTAAATATACTGGTAGTAATGAATATTTCACCATCTGCAAAGCTATTTTGCACCCTAAAACAAATATTACTGGTCAATTAATTTGTTCACTAGGGTAATAAGAGGAGCTAACGCTTAATTATAGGTTATTTGTCATAAAGCACTTCAATCAGGCAAATGGTGCCATGTATGAAGAACTTAAGGGGCAGGATTCCAGGACTGAAGCTATTGTAGCGATATAGATAAATGGGCTGTTACCCTACTGTAGACATTTTCAGTAACTTGGAACATGGAAGCAGACCCTTGCGTATGTTGGAGGCAGGATGTTGCTGAATAGCACGTCTCAGGTATAGTTGAATAAAATGGCGCCAGTGGTACTTAAAAACAGTAACTCTTTATTGGCAGGAACACATAGGGGCAAATTCACTAAGATGCGAAGTTGCGCCAGGCGCAACTTCGCCGCACTTCGCCAGGTGTAGTTTCGCCAGCGCTTCGCAAATTCACTAAAATCCGAAGTTGCGCACAGGGGTAGCGTAAGGTTGTGGAGTTGCGCTAGCGTTGTTTCGCTATATAAAGCGAAGTTGCGCTAGCGAAGGCTAATTTGCATACGGAGCGAAATTCAAATTTCAATGGAGGAACACGTATCTGCACTACAAATGGCTAGAAAACCTTCAAATCTGCAAATAAAAATTTTATTTTGCCCTACACATGTGCCCACTGTCTAGGTAAGTTGCCATGAGTCAGGAAAAGTAGGGGGGAGGAAGGGGAGCCCCAAAAATTTTTCGATCTTTTTCAGCCTATCAGCCATCATGTAGAAAACACGCCAGCGTTTTTTTGGACTTAGAAAAAAGTTGACTTTTTTTGAAAAAATCCCTATCTACTCTATTGCGCTTCGCAGCTAAACTTCAAATTGAGATAAGTGCCTCTCCAATTGACTTACAGGACCTCAACAGGTCTGAGATGGTGGATTTTCAGATTTGGGCTTTTTGCAGCATCGAGGTATAAAAAAATCTCTTAAAATTCGAGAATTTTATTCCAGTTTTTGGCAAAAAAAAAAGAATCTGTTCCCCTTCCTCTGAGTCATAACTGGAGGGGTTTGTAAAGGTTGAACTTCATGAATGTGTATTTTTCCAACTTCGCCTTCAATGTAACTGCAAAAAAAGTGGATGGAAAATACATGAAAGGTAAGATATATTTTCCCTTACTGTTAGCAATAAAATGTTTACGTGACATACAATATGGTATGAATGATGTTATTGACTGGCCATCTCTGGCTTCAACACTCTGTTTAATTAAATTTAGCAGAACATTAGTGCTGTGAACTCAAAAAGGCAAGAAATGTGAGGAAGCTGTAAAATTTCTCTTTAGAGTAATGGATAACAATCACTACAGAGACATAGCACAAACCTTATTACAGACTACGGGTAGGCGTTGCGTCAGTGTTATCAGAGTCAGCAGTGATTGCGCATCATCCTGAGAGCTGACATGGGAATGGACATGGTCCCTGTAATTGTAAACTAAATCAAATTATAGGTGAAAGACATAAAGTCTATGTAATGCTGCCGGTTTTTCTTAGGAAAGATATTTCTTAGTCTCTGATTTAGAGTCTTGCACGAGTCTGTTTTTACAGACCTGCACCCAACCCATACCCAATTACCTCTATCGCAACCGTCACCTGCTTACCCGCAGAGTAAAGTGCAGTAAAGTAGATTTTACATTTTATTACCCTCAAATGTCAGCCTACAGTGCACCCATCTGTACCAAATAGGTGCCCGCGGGTTGCCCGCATGGTTGAGACAATAATGATTGTCCCGACCGCATTGCAGGTACCCGACCTACTGCAGGACTCTATTCTGATTATCTTTACTGACTTGTAAAAATATATATGTAACTGACAACTCCTAGCTTCAAGTACATTTGTGTACATTTACATTTTCCAAAACAAAGTGCTGTTATAATTGTGATTGAATCTGCCTTGTGCAGAGCTATACAGGCTGTAGCTGAACTACAGTTATTAACCATAGTTAAAAAGCAATAAAACAATACTTTGTACTTAATTATTCCTTATTGGAGGCAAAACCAGCCTGTTAGGTTTATAATGGGGGTTATTTATCAAAGATCAAATGTTAGAGTTTTTTATACCTTGAATGAACTCACAACTCGAATGGTTTCTAATTTAAGAAAAAATGTGAATGGAACAAAACTCAAATCAGCAAGTTCGGGGTTAACAACCCAAAAGAACTAGAATTAATCGAGTTTTTGGAAAACTTTTTTTTGGAAAAATTTAATTGATTGAGTTTTCAGGCAAAACCCTCTAAAAAAAAATCGAACATCATGAAGGCTATTAACATCTTCAAATGGTTCAAGGGACCTCTGCCATTGACTCATACATGACATCAACAGGTTTTAGATGGTGTATGTTTGAATTCAAGCTACTTCCAGGGTTGGGGTATAATAAATGTAGAAAAAAAAAAGTGAGTTATTTTTTAACCCAAAAAATTGAGTTTTGACCAAAAAAAAAACTTTAATTTTTGTGGAAAACACAACTCCTTAATCCTTAATAATAATAATCCTTAATAAATAACCCCATAATGTTTAAATTCTTTTTTGGTAGACAAAGTATGGAGATCCAAATTATGGAAAAACCCCAGGTCCAAAACATTCTGGACAACACGTCCCATATCTCTATTTCAATAACCTTAGGTTCAGGACCTAAACTAGGTGATCCTAAACGTTATTAGGAGTCATTTATGAAAGCACCCCATGATCTACCATTGCTTCGTTTAATCAGTGTCGGACTGGGACACCAGGGGCCCACCCAAGAACCTTAGACCAGGGGCCCACTCTCAGTACTATTATTCTTCCTCTCCTCACTCAACCTCTCCCAAGTCTCTTTTTTTTACATACTATAATCTATTATTCCATCTATTTAGCCTCTTTGTTCTCAATGAAATAGGGAATGGCCATGAAATAGGCTAAATGTTTAGCAGCATGACACCTGGGCCCACCGGGAGTTTTCCTGGTATCCCGGTGGGCCAGTCCGACACTGAGTTTAATCACCACCTTCCAGTATTTACATGATCCACTGAATCCTTTTAATGTTTGACAAACGCAAAGATGTAGGCACCTTCAGTGTAAAATGCTATTTTTTTAAGAAGCCCGCGTTTCACAATAATCTGTCCCTGCTGGCTGAACCATTAACCTGCTACCAGTTAATAACCATACATTGTATATTAATTGAATGAAGCATGTGATGCCAGAAAAAAAAAACTGATATCAAGGCTCTTAATTATCTCTCCTCGGCAGATGCCGCCACTCTTGTTAAGTCTGTGCTAACGCTGAGAGGCACTTGTGTCCTGGCGTTCTCAGATATAATGTTATAATTTATTTTGTTGCAAACTCCTGTGTCAAGAGCCAGGCAGAATTAATGGGTAACTTTTCCAAGACTAATAAAATGTTTGAGTTCAATGCTAGAGATGAGGGCTGTTTTCTCTAGTACCCCTCATTCAGTCAACATCTGTTTAACATTCTTCACTTTATATTAAATATGTCTCACTTGATTGGACAAAGTCATAACACCATGATCACACATACACACACACACTTACATTTGCATACTAGTTAGTATATTTGTATACTTATTATATATGCTTGAGGACAGTTTGATTTTATCATTGAATTTATCTAATGGAAATAGTGAATGTATATTTTCTGGCTTATGTCTGTGCAAACACCAATACAATCTCCTGTAGTCCTCTGTGAAGGCCATAATCCTTTTATAAATAGCCATCAGTGAAGGTGACCTGTTCTGACATCACTATCTTATGGTCAGATAAAAAAGTACAGTGCCCTTTAAAGGGGAACTATCTAAAAATGAAAAATTGATATAAGCTTCATCATACTGAAATAAAAACTTTCTAAATACAATCCATCAAAAATTCTGAACCATTTCTGAAATAATCAAGTTACTCTGCACTATTCCTCTTTCAGCATCTGCCTCTCTTCATTCTCTCCTTGTGCAGGATTAAGAAGTGTGATTTTGATTGGCATTTAGCCTTTGGGGGGGTCTCACATTGCCTAAAAGATGTATTAGAGCTCACTGTTTTAAAATCACCAGAAATACTGTCTCTTTAAATGCAGAATCTGTCCCAAAGTTGGAATTTGTTTATGCCTGAATGTGTTATTTGATTTAGTTCTAATACATCTGCTGGCAAAGGGAGCCCCCTTCAAATGATACATTTAGACCTGCCAGTCAAAATCTGACTCCCAACTCGAGCAGGAAGCAGTCCGGGATTAACCGTGCCTGCACCCCTAGGTGCCATACACATGCATAGGGGCCGTACACTGCCTTCCACCCCTGTACACATGCATAGTTGCTCCTTACTCACATGCATGAGCTCCTCTCGCTAGATGCGCCCCTGCCCCACGCATGCACAATCATCCCACGCATGCACAATCATTCCTCCTTGGCCCCGTAGTACTGAATAATAGGCACGTGGAAGATTTAGAGAACTGTCAAATCTCTGGCTCACCCATTCCCCAATGTTCCAATCCAAAAAACAAAACAAAATGCAGCTGGATGGCATGCACCCCTACAATTGTGCCTCCCTAGGCCGGGGTCTTTGTGGTCTTCCCACAAATCCAGGCCTGGCAGCAAGAGAGAATGAAGAGGGACAAATGCTGAGAGGGGATAGTGAAGAGTAACTTGAAGCTATGCATCACATCTAAGCAGTTTATTCAGGATGTAACACAACAAAAAGACCAGTGTCAAACAGAACTTGTTATCATTAGAGTTATATGTGTTCTGGAGCCAGTTATTAACATGTTTTTATGGTCCCAAGCGAGTCAAACTGTGCACTTTTATAAAGTAATATAGCTGCTACACTAAATTAATCCTCTTCCTTCTGCATACCTTGCTTTTAGAGTACTCCACATAATGGTGTCCTTGAATGGACCTTTGTTGTAAAGAAGCCCAAACCAGTTTGCTTACAGTGCTTTTTTACCTAATTTATAATGTATAGTATATGTTGAATCATGCTAACGTAGAGTGAAAATAGAAACTGCAGTGAGCAACATCGTATAAGCGCAGTCCTGTATAAATAATGAACAATCTAATGTGAGAATATCAATAATACATGCCTCTTTAGAGTAAAACGTGGCCAAACTTGAAAATGACTTGCAGCACATACACAAATAGATTCAGTGTGTCGTGATTAATAGGAAAACATGTAGCACACTAACTAAATATCCTGAAAATGAATAAGATACAAATTATATCTAGGGCTGCCAAAGGGTTGGGGGCTGTAAGAGGTCTAGAACAGATAAAATGGCCTATTTTACAGACCACAAAAGGGATGGGGCTTGTGAGGGATAGAAGAGATTTGTTTGATTGTGATTGATTTTAGGTGTAATGGGGCATGGTCAGGTAAGTTCTATTTGAGCAATTTTATAAATAGGGACCCCATTCTACTTAGTTTGCAGGTCCCAACCCAAGGAGGCCTGAGTAGGCAGTGGGCTAATAACCCAGGCCCTCTTGGGGATAGGGGTTCTGTTAGCTAAGTAGTATGCCCCCCCGTGATTTCTAATGGCAGCCTGACAATATCTATGGAATCATAGAATCCATTATACCATGAACAATTATACAAAACAAATAAAAAAAGACGTATAACATTTATAACATTACATTATTAATGACTTCTTCTAGATAGCAAACTTAAAATATTTTTTCCAGTACAAACTAAATGGAATTAATATGTTTATTTAACACTTTATGGTTATCATTTTAAATACAGGTATGGCACCAGTTATCCAGAATGCTCAGGATCTAGGGTTTTCCAGATAAGGGATCTTTCCGTAACTTGGATCTTCATACCTTAAGTCTACTAGAAAATCATGTAAAGATTAAATAAACCCAATAGGCTGGTTTTAAGGATTAATTATATCTTAGTTTGGACCAAGTACAAGGTACTATTTTATTATTACAGAGGAAAAGGGAATTCATTTTTAAAAAATTGTATTATTTGGATAAAATGGAGTCTCAGGGAAATAGCTTTTACATAATTCAGAGATTTCTGGAAAGCAGGTTTCTGAATAAAGGATCCCATACCTATAACACATTGTTTCCTAGTTCAAATGTCACACAATGCCAATGTTCAGCCCTAAACATATTCTATTATTGTAGCTCCCACTCAAATGAATAAACAAAATATGCAGCTCTGGCAGGCAGTTTGTGCTTTAATAAACAATGATAACGATAATATGGAGAATATATTTTATTTATAATTAGGTCCCTCTTAAGGGATAGTTACATAGAAATGATTGTTATTGAAAAAGTCCAACCCTTCCCAAAAGCTGAACAAGCTCATCTACAGGGGGGCTTCTTGACGTAAAAATGGGCAGCTACATCAATCAGATAATAGTGTTTTATGCATTTAATCACTATATATATATATATATATATATATATATATATATATATATATATATATATATATATATACACACACACATATACCCTTTTTTGTTAAAAGGGCATACTAATCACTCATAATCATATCCCTTGGTAATATAAACCTTATTATTCTGCTGCTAAAACATTCTTACATCTATTCTTATGGATGGCTCCAGCTTAGATGATAACGTCGTCCCCTGCCAATGACTGAGGTGTTTTAAAATGTGCAACCATATTTCCCATTGCCTGATTTCTACTACAAACATTCAGATTCATGTAAAGTCAAATAGAATTTTCACATTTTTTAACGGCACTAACACAGGGGTGCTATCAATAGGCCTATTCCTTTATAATGGCACATTCTGACATCAAAAAAGTGAAAGTTGTGCCCACCACTAATTTCTAAACCATTAGTTGGGGGTGCAATGAGGCTGTGACCACAAAATTCATACAGACAAGAGGTCCTCTTCAGAACATGTAATTTAAAAGTATTTAATTCTAGCATGGTGCATTGTGATATGCCCCTATATTCTCTGTGTACTCATTCTGTTTGGCATCCATGAGGATGGTCACACAATGCGAATAAAATACTGGATTTCACATCTCTTCTAGTCCTGAGGAATACAATGCTATGCTTATTTATAGAATTGTCTTATCTGCACCAGGGTAAGCTGATACTTTTTTGAAGGAGTCCTCCTCTATGTGCTTCTATATACAGATATGGGATCCGTTATAAAAATGAAGGGAAGACCATCTCCCATAGACTCCATTATGTATGTATATTTTTATTTGTATAGCGCTCCTCGAGGGCAAAGCACTGTAAGCAAATAATGGGAAAAAAAATTTAAATGATTTCCATTTTCTCTGTAAAAATAAGCACCTTGTAATTGATCCTAACTAAGATATAATTAATCCTTACCGGAGGCAAAACAATATTATTGGGTTTAAATAATGTTTATTTTTTAGTAGACCTAGGTATGGAGATCCAAACTGTGGAAAGATCCCTTATCATGAAAACCCCAGGTCCCAAGCATTCTGGATAACAGGTCCCATACCTGTTTGTATATAATGTATAGCCGCACAGTGGCTAGCATTGCCACCCTCCCCCAGCACCCTATTGGGTGCCTTTGGGAGGTAAATTAGACTAGAAGCTCCAGTAGGGTTAAGACTAATATAAATATTTGAGCCCTCCCACAGCTCAATGCCATAAAAATAATAAATCTAAACATTTATTTCTAACATCTGCATATCTAATCTAAGAGAATATGGATTGGGTTTTATTTTACTCACTGCTCCTGAATTACAATTACCAATTATTTCAGCATCTGCAAATTCTTTCTAGAAATGCTGTCATTGCATGCTCAAAATGTATTATACCATCTTGTATGCCATGCACATAAAGGCCTCCAGCACCAAACTATTTAGGTGAGGGAAAAGAAAAGCGCAACTTTATCTTCACTTTTAAGTTTTTTCTTTGTATTTGTCTGATGGAAATATTAAGCTCAACACAACTCAACTTATTTCCTTCTTGATGCTACTGGCTCAGCTTGCAGTTTCAGCTTTCAATGCTTTCAAACTTTCTAGCCAAACTTTTCTTTTAACTTCAGATCCATATTAATATATTCCCTATACAGGGATTTAACCATGAAGGTTCATCTTGGTCTGTTCAGAGATACCATAGAACAACCCATACAGGTGTTATCCCTGTACTAAAATATATAGTGAATAAAGTACCCCCTCTTGTAAAATATAAGGATATTATTAGTTACCGAGGAGTTTCATGACCATATAAAAACACGAGGCCGAAGGCTTTTATACAGGTCATGGAACTCCGAGGTAACTTCTAATATCCTCATATTTTGCAACTGGGGGTACTTTATTTTTTATAATACACACGTTTCAGTGAGTCATGTGACAGAAATGACATCAGAACTCACCGTTTATAACTGATGACATCAGAACTCACCGTTTATAAGGATATAATTTACAGGATATTCATGGCTTTTGTGTATTATAAGGATATAATGGCACTTCTATATTAGATTCCCAGGCCTCTCATTTTCCAAAATGGAGTTGTGCAATTGCCAGAGACAAACTTAGCATTCCAAAAAAAGAAATTCCATCAACTAATACTAGAATAAATGTCTCTTCCATTACATCTGAAGGTACTCTATCAAGAATGTCATTATATAACCCTAGTTTTATCTTCCCACTTTTTTTATCACAGTCATTATTAATGAAGAGATTAATTAGCCATAAATAACTGGGGCACTCAGTGCCAGACAAAGGACATCATTAGGAA
Organism: Xenopus laevis; assembly: GCF_017654675.1. Classification (NCBI taxonomy): domain Eukaryota; kingdom Metazoa; phylum Chordata; class Amphibia; order Anura; family Pipidae; genus Xenopus; species Xenopus laevis. The sequence continues at coordinate 119,051,765 of NC_054377.1, read as the reverse complement.
ACTGCTTTTCTCACTGTGTCTTGGCTTTTATCACAGCGTCTCCTGTTGAAATGCTATTTGCTGATAAGATAATAAACTGGGTGATATAATACTAATTACATATGAAATTTGTCTACTACTTAGCTACACTTAAATGTGTGTGTGTTTACTGGCACAAGAGTTTATTCTTATGGGGTAGGTGGGTATTTTGTGTGCCGATGCCTTTTTTTACAAACTGCCATATTTTTTTACTATATTTCTGCATATTTTCGAATCAGATTAAATTTATAATATTGTCTTCATTTTGGAATAAGATCAAATGGGTATTGCTTGTATAATAATAAACATTATAGTCTCTAAGTTTAGCATAAGCATAATCAACCCTCAGAGGAATGTTATCATCATATGTGTACTGAGGAAACTGAAGGATGACAGGAGCCAGAGAGTTAATCAGACAAAACAACCCCTTAAATGCATTGAATGTGCTGAGTAATGATGCAGCGGTATACAGGTATAGGATCCCTTATCCAGAAAAAACACAAAAACTACGAATTACAGGAAGGCCATCTCTCATAGACTAAAATAATTAATTTTTTTAAAAATGATTTCCTTTTTATCTGTATTAATAACACAGTACCTTGTGCTTGATTCCCAGCTATCCATTATCAGGTTATTTAAATGTTTTAATTTTTTAATTATTTTTTAGCAGGCTTAAAATACAGAGATCCAAATGACAGAAAACCCCTTTATCCGGAAAACCCCAGGTCCCGAGTACGTGCAATAAGACATTTCTAAAAATATTTTATTTTAAACAAATAAAAATGGCCAAAAAAGTTTAACATTTTCTACTAATAGCAAAAGCAATGTAAAGGTGAAACAAAGATTGTCCTTTAAAGATTCTAAGAAGTGACGTACCAGTACAGCACATTTTTTGGCACAGTTGATGTACTATGTGCTGGCTGCTGCAGACCCTCTTTTGATATGAACCTGCCCAGATAAATTAAATTAATTATCTCCTATTTAGCATAGCAGCCAAGTGTGCAGCCTCCCTCACTGAAAAACTTCCCCAAGTGCTGCCAACCTTGTACATATGTCATATCCATCAACTGCACCTTACTACTGCCAGCCAGAATGACATGACAGAGTCTACCATGGAGCTAGAAAAAGAGGACAAAACGACGTGCCCTCTCAATCAACTGCCTGGTTATTTACAGATATGTCCTACTAGATAACTTAAGCAGCACAAAGCTTTTTTATTTATTATGAACAAATATGTTGACTTCATAAAACACCCTTTCATGTAAAAGCAATTCACATTTTAGTGTTATTGGTTGTTTAGGAATTTCCCCATAGACACAGGTTGGCACTGTCTTAGGATAAATAGTACTGGTTGACCAAGTCCCTTTAAATAATATCTACATTTCGATTTGTGGTTCATGAACCTCTCATATTTACTCTGGTTTTGCATTTAAGGGGGGTGTTTTGATTTGTTTTATTTGAATAATTGGCTTTCCCTGTCTTTGTTTCATAAAGGACGGAATTGGCACTTCTGAACCTAGTATTCAACCCTGCGTTTGTATTAACTGTCATATTGTAATCAATATTTTTACTGAAATATTCAATAAAATCTTTTAAAAAATGTAAAAGTGCCAGTATCTCCTTTTGAGTGCACCTAGCAGTGGATAAGTGAACAGAAAGCAATAATCTGTACTTTTCCATGTCAGTAAGTAGTTGTGGGATGCAAGTATTACAACTGACAGCACCTAACCATCAGTCAGCCTCCATGAGTGTGCCGCACTAGTGACTCTCAGACTGGGGCACATTATCAATTGTCTTTTCATCCATCAGCATCTGGGTAGCTCTCCTTTTGGCTTTGCCTGCAGAATAATATGAGTGTAAACCCCTGCTTTCCAATCTGTCGCTTATACTAGTTAGCTGTTTATGTTTTTGCAGTCTTTGTCTTTTCTTACAGAGTATCTGGCTATTTATAGAAATACATGTACATCTTTCACCATCTCTCTCCTCCTTCCATACCTGTCTCTCTTTATATGGCTGATTCCTGTGCCTTTATTTCTCCCTGCAAACATATCTGCTACTTGTGCCTTGTGCCTCTGACCCGTGTCTGTCATACCTGCTTGACCCAGTGCAGCTTGAACACACTGAGCACAGCCGGAGACAGACAGGTAGTGACAGGCCGTCAGATATTATCACTGAGCTGATGAGAGGGAGAAAGGCAGCAGTTGGACAGGACCTCAGCTGCAAGGAATAAACTCATCTGTTGCAGGGCAGAGAGGAGAGGTTACTTTTTCTCTGGTTCCCACCTCCTCTTGTTCTCGTAGTGCGGGAGAAGTCTAGCAAACTGTTTATTGTGGGATGCCATTAACATGTATCAATACAGCTTTAACCCTTTAGCTGCTTTATTGTAGGTGTCCCCAGAACAGAAATGTACAACATCAGAAATGTACAACAGCATATCCAGTATCTTGCACTTATGATCTGCAATATATGTAGTGTCCACGTATTTATAACTTTAAGCAGATACATGCATGCAAGATGAGTATTGGATGTGATTTTCAAGCAAGAGGGGAAAAAACAGAGGTTTAATTGTACACAAAAGGAAAGAACCGGGTGATGTTTTTTTACTTGAATAAATTTTAAAAAAAGTTAATGTTCTTCCAATAATAAGCTGTTACTGATATCCAGGGTCAGAACTAGGGGTAGGCAGAAGAGCCACCTGCCTAGGGTGCAACGATGTGGGGGCACTGGGCAGGTACCCACTCCTAGTTTGGATTTGCTCCTGTCCTGTCTCCCTCCTCTGTCACTCTCCTCTTCCTACCTCCCTCCCCTCTGACCCTCGCTGCTACCTCCCTCCCTGCCCTTCCTCCCTCCCCTTCATTGCCCTCCCCCTCCATTATGGAACATGCGCGGGGGGCGGGGTTAGCTGACCTGGTTGCCTAGGGTGCCGGGTCAGCTCGGCCCTGTTGATATCACCAAAAATGTATCCGATGCAGGTTAACATCAAATACTCACTGCATTGCCCTTCAAAAGTCAACCACTCACTTACTCCACCCACCAACATGTTTTACTACCTCAACATTTTTGTATAAAACTATTTTAGGAGTGAAGTTTTTGCACACTACAGCAAATGAAAGTTACATTTATGAGGTGCTATTTGAATATATTCAAATTGGATCAGAAACTTGTTCAGGTGTGTGCAATGGACTGCATTTACTCATTTGAGCACCCAGGCAAAAAGCTGCCAATGTGCCGCTCATTCTTATGGGCCACACTGAAATGATTGGCAGTAGGTGGATGTTGCCAAGCAGAACAGAATGTCACTTTGCTAATTTTTTGCCACTTTCCTTGAATCAATACAGCGAACTGTAAGGGGTTCGCTCACCTTTTTGCAACCTACAACAAATTTTCCTAGGCATACAAAATGAATCTCCATATAAACTTGGCACAGGCACGATCCAAAAATATTACTGCAATTTAAAACTGTCAGCACTTTTCTGTGTCTACTTCATTACTGCCAAATAATTCTCGTGTACGGATCAAGCTGGATGGAGAAGCTGCTGGAGGGAAAATTATAACTAAAATACACTTGATTGAATTGAGAGAAAATCTAATTAGACATGGGTGGTTTGATTCATATGAATCTTGATAAATTATGAGGTCCATCAATGTGCACATCACAAAGTGCTACAAAAATGATTCAATGCCAAATTGAACTTGATTCCTGATAGGTTCACACCAAAGACCTTTGAAGTTTAGGAATTTGCAATATCTGGGCTTACAATGGAATCCCAGGAAATCGACTCTTCCCTACCTTCTGAAAATTGTGACCTTTTGTTGTCTTACTTAGAACAATTATGAAAGCAATCTTAGTGACTACTGATGAGAAGACTATAGAGAGTCTAGTTTAGTCAAGTCTAGTCTAGTCTAGTAGAGTCCTGTCTGCAATTTCAATTTTTCTGTCTAGATTGTCAACAACAACAAATGCCCAAGGCAGACTCTGTTGCACAGGTAAGGATACTGTGCAGCCAAACTACAGATGAAAAGATGATTGGTTCAACGAGAGCTAAAAATCTACAAGGCGCGCAATGGCAAGGCAATGTGAAAATCCAACTGGCAGCTGTGGCTGGACCCTAGAAATCAGTCATGGAAAGGTAACTAGGTAACCATACAGTGCATACATTTAATATACAAGCACATTTCAAGGAGTTGCACTATGAATGACAGTCAGTAACCCTTGCCCTGCTTTATTGCACACATGCTGATTGACAGGAGCTGAGCTATCTCCTTCCTGATGTCCACAAATAATATTTGAGTCATATTAATTCCAGCTTCTTAAGAAATCCAAATAAAGGCTTTGCAGGAATCCATCGCAATCCGTGATTCATGTTAGTCCTAGTTGCATTGCACTGCAACTGCAATGTGACTTCCAATCAGAAAATAAAGGGGTTAATACTCATAAGGGGACCTTAAGGTTAATTCTTGCTGCAAAGCCCAGAACTAGAGCAAATAAAGCGTCATATATTATGTGCTGCAGAGGGAGCGAACAAGGCAAATAATGTCAGAATGTGATTTGATGGTGAGAGGCTGAGGTTTATGCCACTGCCCCTTCCCGTCATCTGAGCAGGGATCAGCTAATGAGAAAACAATTGCTTGACATAATTTACCATTCTGACTACTTCTTATATAACTGAGTGAGTTTAGATGTAATTCTCTGATTGCATTCTATCTGCCGTCATGAACAGGATTCTACTGCTATTCTTGAACTCACTTTAACTTATTAAATTCCTTCATTTTAACAAATTATCCAAATGCTTTAAAATGTTCTTTTTTTATTATTTCAACACAAGTCCTATTAATTTGCACTCACATAGAGCAAAGGTGTATATAGGTGTGCACTTTCCCTTTACTGTACTCCGTAAGGTTGGGTTGGGTCGTGGAGTCTCTATTGTTGCTCTAAAAAACCAACAGCATTAAATAGCAACCGCAGAATACTAGATACAAGTTGTTGGACTTCTGCTTTAGTAAGAAAGGTGATCATGTCCTGTCCTGTGACATGAAGGTTTGCTGAATATTTACCCATTTTTTTATTCTGCCATAAAACAGCAAGATCTCAGATTAAAGTGCAATGAGGCAGAATTTTTGTATATGTAAATGACCCCTTATGCACAGGGCAAAACCCTAAACCGTTATACAGGTATGGAACATGTTAACCAGAATTGCCAGGACTGGGGTTTTCCAGATAACAGATCTTTCCTTCATACCTTAAGTCTACTAGAAAATTATATAAACATTAAATAAATGGAATAGGCTGGTTTTGCTTCCAATAAGGATTAATTATATCTTAGTTGGGATCAAGTACAAGGGACTGTTTTATTATTACAGAGAAAATAAAATCATTTTTAAACATTTGGATTATTTGGATAAAATGGAGTCTATGGGAGACGGCGCTCCTGTAATTTGCAGTTTTATGGTTAATGATTTTCTGGATAAGGGATCCTATACCTGTAGTACAGTACTATGAGCCAGCATCGCAGAGGTAGAGTTGTAAATGACAATTGTCCTTTGGAAATAAGAACAACCTTGTGAAAATTGGTGTAGAGTCCATTAGAAAAAAAAATATTGAACCCAAGCCTGTATTTTTTTGGTACATAAAGTCACAGACTGCTCTCTAAATGGAATCAGGACATAAAAGACAACATGTCAAGCAGCTTTTCTGAGCATTAGCAATGAATGAAGGTGTTGGGCTGCAGAGAGTTCTGCAGCTGCTTAGTACAAGGTTGAGAGCAATATAAATTCAATTCTATCCGTACGCATGCGGAGCATCAGGCTACAATGACCTGTATAATCAGCACTGTGCTACAGCCATTTATAAAAGATGATGCATAGAACATGGAACTTAGCTTGCATAACTAATAAGTTTGTGCTGCAAATGGATTGCAAACCTCTTGAGAAAATCACATTATTCAACAGTGGTGGCTTTAGTCTAAGATTTACAGTACAACACAACTCTATTCCCCAAGGGAGTTCCATTTCTTTCTTGAGTTTCTAGATCATAAAAATGGTTGATGATAGTTTCATTTGCGTTATAAATGTGACAATATTTTTATTCAATAGCAGAGTGAAGACCACCAAGATGTTGTCTATATGGGTATAATGAGGGTAAAAACAAAAAAGCCAGCCATAGACTTTAATGTGTTTTATAAATGTTTCGCTGTTTTGTGTATTTTTCTGCAGTTTTGCTATTTTTTTTTCGGTGAAGCGAATCGGGCAGATTTTCTCATCACTAGCCACATGCCTTTCTTCCCCTGCCCCTCATAAATACATTGCTGCCAAATGCAGGCAGCACGCTCGGATTTAAAACTCAACCAAACCCCACCGCTTTAACCCCTCCTGGCTCATACTCCCTTCTGTAGCCCGCAGAAAAACTCTGTTGGCCCAGACCAACCTCCAGCTGCTCACAAGACCCGCCAGTCCACAGAACTGTACCCATCCACCACTAGCCTCAATGCAAACTTCTACATTGGACCAAGGGGTGATTCAAGCGAGTTTCAAAATCTCCCGTCCAGTGATGCGCGAATCTGACCTGTTCGTGAAACTGTGAAAAATTTGCCAAAATGCATTGAAGTCTATGGGAGACAACATTTTATTGAGGAGCAGCAAATTTGTGACGCCCGACAAATTTTTTCACCCATTAGAGTCTATGGACGCCATTTTCATGTTGGAACTTGGCGAAAAATTTCACTCATCACTACTCCCGTCCCTTTTTCCAGTGAAGTTGCTGCCCTCAGATCTTTGCTTCCCAGGCCTTTGTGTCTTGTCCACAAATCCAGGCCTTATAGACAATGCCGTATTCATAGGGGTGGCCATAGAGGCCTTTGTGCTTTTAAATGAAGTGCAAAGGCCAGAGCAATTGATTTAGCCTGAAAGGCAGGGTGTAATAAAATGTTGGATGGTGTGCAAGAGCCCCAGACTGATGCGCCATATAATATGTGATTTAGCCTCCTATACCTCATGGTGGAACTGATTGCCTGAGAGAGTTTCATATGTAGTGTGTAGCAAACTGCAAATTTCCAGGAATAGGATCTTAACGCTTGCTGATTATATAATTGTGCTGCTTTAATACAGATATTTCAGCGGTGACTTTGTAAAACTGGCACCTTTACCAATGTATTCCAGGGAAACACTCTGTCCGACAAACATTGTATACATGATATAATTGCTGGATATTAGTAACGGTGTTTGTAATAGAGAATTGTTCACAGACAGGGAGTTGTTTTATTCAATGTCTTTTTTTTTTTGTGTCCTAATTCTATAACCATTAAAATGCTAATTTGAATTTGTGCAAGGCCCCGTTGCCACGGCAACACAAAGGGGGCAGGGAGCTGCTTCTTTAATATTCCTTGTATCAGGTTATTGATTAAACCTTCCTGCCTCAAACAGCGTAAAAGTGACTGGGTACGTTCAGTCATCACTCATTTGGGAGTAGTCTTACTGATTTCCTAATACGCTCACTGTTAATTATTTTGGTCCTCAGGGTTGGTGGGGCCTAGGGTGAAATATCTTGTGTGGGCACCATTAGTTTTACTCCAATCCACAGCTGTTATTGAATTACATCCCCAAGTTTCCCCCTGACATCCTTTAGGGCGCAATTTCTTTACTGCACACAGCTGCTATCCTGTTGCCCATGATATATGTCAATCACCCTCAGAGGAGGAGAAGGAGAGATATTCAAAATTTCAAAAGGTGTTGTTCACTTTTGAGCAAACTTTTAACATGGTACAGAGAGTAATATTCTGAGACAATTTGCAATTAGTTTTTATTTTTTATTACTTGTGTTTTTTTAGTTATTTAGCTTTTTATTCGGCAACTCACTATCTTGCAATTTCAGCAATCTGGTTGCTAGGGTCCAAATACTCCAGCAACCATGCACTGATTTTAATAAAAGACTGGAAGATGAATAGGAGAGGCCTGAACAGAAAGATGAATAATAAAATGTAGTAATAACAATACATTTGTAGCGCTACAGAGCATTTGATTTTTATATGGGGTCGGTGACCCCCATTTGAATGCTCGAAAGAGAATGCAGCAAATAATTAAACTAAACTATAAAAAATAAATCATGAAGACCAATTGAAAGGTTGCTTAGAATTGGCCATTCTATAAAATACTAAGGGGCAGATTTATTAAGGGTCGAATAGTAAATTCGAATTCTCAAATAGTTTTTTGGTGTCAAAATTCACACCTTCTAATTTAAATCCCCCAATTAGAATGTAAATTTGAATGTGAGCTTTATCACATCTCGACCATGGAAACAGTTCTAATTTGAATATTTGCCACCTAAAACCGAGTTCATTTACAAGTTAATGGCAGAGGTCCATTGAACCATTTGAATATGTTAATTGCTTTCCTGACATTCAAGTTTTTTTTTCAGAGGCAAACCTGAGTCAAAAGATTCGAAAACAATTCAAATGTTGGGGTCGGGATTCGATAGAATATTAGACATATACATTTTTTCTTAAATAACCTCCCAGTCGAATTATGAGTATATTTAAATTTATTAGAGTAAAAAAAATTCACAGAAATTCGACTTTTGATAAATGAGCCTCTAAAATTGAACTTAAAGGTGACTCATCCCTTTAAAGTGAACGTAACCTTTATGTAAAATCTATTTTCCTTCTTTCACTTCATCAGATCATTTCCATGGCGTTCTTCTGCAGGTATTATTTATTGCTGTCAAAGTGTATCTCATTAACTCTCTATTTTCTTTTTATCCATCTTGTGAAATAATGTCATCTTATACATTATTAGCATGAAGTTCTCTGCTCTGGGAGTATATTCTCGTTTCCTAGAAGAAATAAATGAATAATTCTTAATAAAGGTAGGATTAGATGGGATGTGATTCAGGCACATTCAATTAGAGTAGATAAATATTAACATAGCAACGGTCACTTAAGCAGTCTACTCATACTAATGACGATCCAGTCTAAATGGTGACAGTCTCACAGAGCTGACAGTCACACCTGATTGTTCATTAGCCAAGATTACCTAGCAGGTACTGTTTACAGTTGCCTCACTCACTGAATGTTTTCACTTCGGATAGTTATTCAGTGGCACGGATACTCACATTTAATAACTTGCAGCTTATTTCTTTTCTTTTCTTTATTTCTTTTCTTTTTCTGCTTTCCTTGCATTTTCTGCCATTTCATAACATCTGAATAACATCTGAATAGCAAACGCTAATGCTCTCCCTGCTTTTCTCACTTTCTTACCCTCTGGCAGTCCCTTTTGCTCATTATCATCTATTAATATCATCTAAAACACATCCTATAAAATGTTCTCATGAATAACACCATATTACAGTGAGCACAAATGTACAGGTATGGGATCTAATATTTGAATAGATGTGGCTATGTATATAAAGACATTTATTAAATGCAGGGCAAGGTATGCAAATAACAAAGCAATTCGGCATGTTTTTGAAATTTGCACCCTGGCGTATACCTTAAAAAATTGACACACGGTCTCTGCACTCCAAAACTGTGTTCCACCCGTGACTGCTGCCTGCATTCAGTGGTGTGGTGAAGCACATAGGCATCCCCCTTCCTCACCCAGGGGTGATCCATGGGCTGCTGCCACCTGAGGCAGCAACCCCGATGCCGCCCCCCTCTCCCGCTCCACGCTTAAAATTTTAGCGTCAGACCGGGTCAAAAGGGGCGGTATCGCTAGTGCAATGAGCGCGTACTGTGCTTTCTGCACTAGCAGAGCCGAATTTCCGGTTTAAAAAACGGTAATTCGGCTCTTAGGGTTATAGGAGGTGGCTTTTTGCCGCCCCTTGTAATTGGCCATTCACTGCTGCCTGAGGCAAGGTGCTCACCTTGCCTCATGGCAGGAATGGCCCTGTCCTCCCCCTAACTTTTGCATCATTTAGGCACCAAAGCACCTGTCTGTGTCAGGAAGAGAGGACAGGTCTGCCTTGCGTCCATCAGCATTGTGCTCTGCATCTTGTGACAGATTTCAAATATGTCATATTTATATATAAGGATGTGTAAATTAAATAAAAAATGTAATAAAAAAGAATTGAGACCTGTTGAGTGCTGTACTTCACGGAGCTGTTACATTATCTGTTACCAGAACCCAGGCAGATGATATATTTTTGTTCCATTGGCACTATATATCTATTTATACAGGGAATCCTCGAGTTACATACACCCAACTTACATACAACTCATGCTTACATGTAGAGGCTATTACAGTAATGTACTGTGGTTTGCTTGGCTTTTATTAGCATTTAGCTTTAATAAACCACCTGCCCCAATACCCTCTGGCATGTGTTGTCTACTGCGGAGCACAGAAAGGTAAAAATAAATACTATCTTAAAGGGGACCCGTCGCCCAAAAAAAATATTCCAAATCCTATTTTATCATGTTAGTCAAGCAAAATGAACTTTACCTACACTGTATAAATTATTTTATTCTTGTTTCCATCAGTCTGGGAACTCATAATTATAGCAAGCAGGCAGGAGCCATTTTGTGATCAGTTATTAAGGCAAGCCTTGTATCATCTCAGAATCTTGTTTGTGCACCAGAATGGGGGACCTGATTTCCATCCAGGCCCAGATTTGTGGAAAGACCACCTAGGCTCTGGCAGGATTTTAGGGGGGCGGCATGCTGCCCAACCACACCCACATTGGTTCAGAAACACTGGGGATGCGCTGGAGATACATGATTTTTTACATTTCCCATGCGCCAATCCCCATGATGAAAATTTGCATGAATAAAAGGGAGGGGACAGGGGTGACAAACGGTAGTGGGCCTAGGGGCGCCCACTATGTAAATCCGGCCCTGTGTCCATCCCCATGCACTGGCTACACAATTAAATTGTGAAAAAACAGGGGAATGTGGGGAGAGCAGTGACATCTGACAGTGCTATATATATCATCCAATCAAGAAAAACCAGCACCAAGGGTCTTTGGATATGAAAATAGTTGTATTTAAAACATATGTATCACCGACGTTTCGGTCCCTGTTGAGAAAGGTCCCAACAGGGACCGAAACGTTGGTGATACATATGTTTTAAATACAACTATTTTCATATCCAAAGACCCTTGGTGCTGGTTTTTCTTGATTGGATTATACACTAATTACATCCGTGCACAGGGGCAGCCATAACATGGCTTATCTGACATGAGGTGCTGTCTGTTTTACGAAAAAAAAAATATATATATATATATTAGGGATGCACCGAATCCAGGATTCGGTTCGGGATTCGGCCAGGATTCGGCCTTTTTCAGCAGGATTCGGATTCTGCCAGGCCAAACCGAATCTGAATCCTAATTTGCATATGCAAATTAGGGGCGGGGAGAGAAATTGCGTGACTTTGGGTTCGGATTCGTTTCGGTATTTGGCCGAATCTTTGGCAAAGGATTCGGGGGTTCAGCCGAATCCAAAATAGTGGATTCGGTGCATCCCTAATATATATATATATATATATATATATATATATATATATATATATATATATATATATATATAATATCAAAACAGGGGGTTGTGGGAGCACTCTAAAGGCTTTAAAGTATATATATATATATATATATATATAAGTATTATAAATGCTATTGCATATGTACCCAAAACAGGGGTTATTTTGTTACAAAATTATGATCATAAAATTGATAAGCCACCATACCACGTCAAGGTAAACCCCGAATGGCGGTCCCTAACTTGTTTTATATTTTATGTGCATTTTAGCATTACCTGTAATCAATGTCCGTTGAACGCTGTTTTTTTACTGAGGGCTAAATCCTCCCCAGCCAGCAATCAGGCCTTTAAAGGAGAGATATTCCCAAAACAAACACCCAATTTTAAAAGCATAGGATCACCACTAGTTTAAAGGGGGGGTATGGGGTGCTACAACCACTGAAGCTATGCCACAGCCTCTAAAGGCTTTAAAGTATATATATATAAGTATAATAAATGCTATTGCATATGTACCCAAAACAGGGGTTATTTTGTTACAAAATTATGATCATAAAATTGATAAGCCACCATACCACGTCAAGGTAAACCCCGAATGGCGGTCCCTAACTTGTTTTATATTTTATGTGCATTTTAACATTACCTGTAATCAATGTCCGTTGAACGCTGTTTTTTTACTGAGGGCTAAATCCTCCCCAGCCAGCAATCAGGCCTTTAAAGGATTCTGCCAGGCCAAACCGAATCTGAATCCTAATTTGCATATGCAAATTAGGGGCGGGGAGAGAAATTGCGTGACTTTGGGTTCGGATTCGTTTCGGTATTCGGCCGAATCTTTGGCAAAGGATTCGGGGGTTCGGCCGAATCCAAAATAGTGGATTCGGTGCATCCCTAATATATATATATATATATATATATATATATATATATATATATATATATATATATATATATATATATATATATATATATATATATATATATATATAGACACACACACACACACACACACACATCATATGTCGATGAATTATTCTATGAATCATATAAGGCCAGAATGATCGAGAAAAGTCCAATTATATTTATTTTCATACCTCTACAGACCTATCAATACACTCACTTAAAGAGAAATATTGTACATAATCCAATGCATAAACCAATCTTAAAATCACAATAATCTAGGATATTATTCATGTTCAAGAAATAATGCAAGCCATTCTTAAAGACATTAGTAGATTCTGCCATCACAACATCACTTGGCAGGGCATTCCACAACCTCACTGTCCTCACCATAAAGGATCACCTATGCTGCTTCAAATTAAGGTTCAGTTTCTCAAGTTTAAAGGGGTGGCCTTTCCTTTTTTATTTTGAAAAGAAAATCTATCTACGATAATGCACTTATAAAGAGTAATCATGTCCCCTTGAAAGTGCTTTTTCTCCAAGGAAACCCAAACCTTGACAGTCTTTTTTCATAGTTTAATTGTTTTTTCTTTAATTTTATAACTTTAGTTGCAAGACTCTGCTCTCTTTTCAGCTCAAGACCCCTATTTTACACTGGTCCGAAAATGTTCCATTTACCACCACTCTTTCCAATCTATCGTTCAGCCAGTTCTCTAACCAAGTACAAATATGATCCAGGCCAATATTTATAAAAGCATTCAGTAACCTTCTGTGTGGTACTGTATTAAATGCTTTTACAAAGTCTAAGTAGTTCCAATCCACTGCCATCCCAAGGTTGAGGTTTCTGCTCACCTCCTCATAGACAGCAATTACATTTGTCTGCCAAGATTTATTGTGCATAAAACCACGCTGGCACAAACTCATACTATTGTTATTTGAAATGTAATTCAGTATTGTATCCCTTATTTTTCCCTCCAAAAGCTTTCCTACCACTGATGTCAAACTAATAGGCCTATAGTCTTCAAGCTGAGAATGGGATCCCTTCTTGAATAATGGTGCCACATTTGCAATTTGCCAATTTCTCTGCACCATGGTTTGGTAATCACAGAGCTAAGCTCTTTCAGTACCCTGGGGTAAACACTGTCTGGTCCTGGATCTTTGTTAACTTTCATAAGTTTCCTCCTGAGTCAACCATCAATAGTTACATTACTAGAACTGGGTCTTTTTACAAGGAAACTTTCATTAGTTGGTTCCTCATTTGTGTAAACAGGTGAAAAACAACAGTTCCCTTAGGGATCTTGCGCTTCTTCGACCCAGTCTTCTTAATTGACCACAGCACTTTACAGTAAGTATACATCATTCACATCAGTCTGTAAGCACTTATTTACTATTGCTCCAAGCACAAGTACAAGAACGCAAAGAGGTCATTAGAGTCCATGCACTTGTTCTTGTGAAAGTGGTCAGTGCAGGATGTGCTCTACACCTAATGCTGGATAAAAATTCCTTAAAAAGTAGCAGAGCACAGCTGTAAGGTTACAAAGTTCTCTGGCTTCATGCAGATCCTGGTGCTCCCCAACCAGGGAATCTGAATGACAAGCTAGGGAGTGTCCCAGAGGAGTGCAAAATGCTGTGAATCAGGCTGCAACTCATAAGGTAATAGCAAAGTACAAAACAGGGCAAGAATAATGTGATATGATTCCTAAAACTTATGGACAAAATTCCTTTTAAACTCTGAGGGAGAAAAAATATAAATATGAGTTCACTTTTACGTAAACTGTTTATACAGAAAACAACAACAAAATGACACATTGACTACGTATAATGGCCCTTGGAAGTGCTAGTCCTCCTTTCATTTACAGCTCTCATTGCTAAATTAATTACCAATTAAATCCTATCAATTGGCACCAGACATACTCTGTCGGAAGCTTGCATATTGTCAACAGAAAGAGAAAGAAAAGATACAAACAGAGAGCAGAATTAGGCACGTCAGGAGCCACAGCTTGTCCTCAGAAGATCGAGCAAGGAAACACAATTTGGCTCTTAAAAAAAGAGTGAACAGCGTTCAGCTCAGCTTGGGTCACAGAGAAATCAGTTCTTTCAGTGGCTTAATGAAGCATGAAGAATACTATTCTCTCCTCCAGCAGCCTGTTTACCTTGACTTTATCTTTCCATTTTATTGTTTTTAGTCTCTATTGTTAGTGTGTGAGATTAAAATTGAGAGATTATACCTCTCCCAAATCTGACACAGTGGCCTCCTCTTTCTCTGGCAGGAAACATGTCAAAGAAACCTTTTAACACATTTGTTCCTCAAAGGACTTTTGTACAATAGCACTGCCATAATGCAGCTTTGCCTTCTAACACTGGAGCTCTGAGGTACACGCGTGTTTCTATTTTGTTACACATAAAATAAGGTCACAAAAATATGTTTCCTGTAAAGACTCATCATTACAAGGAAGAACAATTAATATATAAGAGTATGTGTATTTATACTGTATATTATATTATCCAAAATGATTGGGACCTGGGGTTTTACAGATAACGGATCTTTCCGTTATTTGGATCTCGATGCCCTAAGTCTGCTAAAAATCATTTAAACATTAAACAAACCCAATAGGACTGTTTTGCCTTCAATAACAATTAATTATATGTTAGTTAGAAGATGTTTTATTATTACAGAGAAAAAGAAAATCCTTTCAAATCATTTGGTTAAAATGGAGTCTTTGGGGAAAATTCACTAACCTCCGGAGTTGCGCCAGCATGGACTGCGGCGCACTTCGCCAGGCCGCCACTAATTCACTAAAATCCGAAGTTGCGCTCAGGGAGGCGAATGGTAGCGAAGTTGCGCTACCGTTAATTCATCAAGCAAAGTGAAGTAACACTAGCGATGCCTAATTTGCATACGGCGCCAAGTTAAGGTTGAATGGACGTATATGTAGCAGAAAATACATTACACTACACAAGGCTGGGAAAGCTTCATAAAATAAAAGTGTTATATTGCCCTACACATGTGCCCACTGTATAGTTTAGGTGCCATATGTTAGGAAATGTAGGGGGGAAGGAGGGTGACCCCCAAAAAATGTACGATCTTTTTCAGCCTATCACCCTTAAAAAAGTAAAATACGCCAGCGTGTTTTGGGACTTAGAAAAAATGTAAACTTTTTTTTCTACTCTATTGCACTTCGCCTGGTCTGAGGTGGTGAAGGCAAGTCTGGTGCAAGAGGTAACGTTCAGTAAAATGCGCAAGTTAGTGAATTAGCGTAGTTACGTCCCTTCGCCATAGCGCAACTTCGCCTGACATAAGGGTGCGAAGTAGTGCTAGAGTAGGTCCACCTAGGTAGCCAATTTAGGCCAGCACCAGTTAGTAAATCGGCGAAGTAACGAAATGACATCACACTGGCCAATTTTCACTAGTGTTAGCCACTTCGCCCTTTTGTAAATTTGCCACTATGGAAGATGGTCCTCCCACAATTAGGTTTCTGCATAATAGATCCTATACCTGTGTAGATTTATAAAATCATACAACAATATATGAAATATGACAAGTTTAAAACATGGAATGGTGTTCAAACCAAGCGACCACCCAGAGAAAGTCATTGGAGTTGAACCTATCGGTCTTTAACTGAAGTATTCCGAGGGCATTAAAACTGCCGCCATGCAAAACCACATCTATATCTAAAGCTATGCAACTGTGTAGGGGGTATACAATTGTTCCCTAAAGAGAAGTGTTAGATTACCTACAGGCGGGTATTGGGTAGACAATTTTTATGCCACTCTTTACTCCAGAAATCTGTTCTTAAAGCTTACACCAAGTTTAGAGTGAAAAAAAATGAATGGCGTCATATCAGCAGTTTATCATATTGACATTTGTCTTAAAGGAAAACTATACCCCCCCCAAACAATGTAGGTCTCTATAAAAAATATATTGCATAAAACAGCTCATATGTTAAACCCTGCTTCATGTAAATAAACCAATTTCATAATAATATACTTTTTAAGTAGCAATCCTAAAAAGAAAATTGCCATTTTAAAAAATAAGGGCCGCTCCCTGGGATTGTACGATTCACGGTGCACACAAACACACCAAATAAACCATACATGTTAGGTCACATGAGCCAATTAACAGACAGAGTTCTGTTTTTTGCTTCCACACTTCTTCCTGTTACAGTTAGAGCTGTTATTTCTGGTCAGGTGATCTCTGACGCAATATACAGACCATCACAAAATGGTGGTTCAAGGCAAGAGATGTAAAAGGGCAGTTTTTACTTAAATATATATTCTAGTTTGATAAGATTCTTTCATATGCAATCGAATTTGATATAAACAATCTGTTGCTTAAGTATTCATTTTGGGGTATACTTTTCCTTTAATACATTCATTAGCTTATAGCAACTGATGATATTCTTGATTGTGATTTGTTTTATACCAATCTTTACACAGTTTGATTGGCATAATTATTGTATACACCATTGTTAATGTGCTCCCAAGAACCCCCAGGGTTGATATCAGTGAATGCTAAAAATTGTCCCTCGTCCCAGGTAACCATATAAGTGAGTAAAGTGGATGCTATAGAGGACCTTAAGCACAGGCAAATAATATATCTCTGGTTGTCTTACAAGGATACACATTGTAGATTACAACATAAACAGGTACAGGGCAGCCATAAGAGGGGGAGAGGGGGACTGTTATCCAAGAAATGTTCTGGCGTAGTGAAACTTAATTAAACTTAATTTACTCACCTAACTTATGTAAAAGCTTACAGAACTTACATATCAAACAAAGAAGCATGACAGGGCAGGTAGGTTTAAACTTTGGGCAAACTTTGTTGGCCCCAATGGACTGACTAGCATATTAGCACATTGGGACCCTAAACCTATACAATTTATGTAACAAATGCAAAAACTTAGACAACTTGTGCATCAAGCAATGAATGCAGAGAGCACGGGCAGGCAGAAGTGTACGGTTTACACTTATGTAGCACATTAATTAATATAACACTTTAGATGAACTTTGCAGCAGAGGAATGACCAGTTTTGAGGCACCTTAGCAAGATCATTGGGCCCCTAAACTTTAAAAACAAGAAATTTTCCATGAACATATATTGCAGCTGCTTATCAGTCCTATGGGCCCCCAGCAGTTGCAGTGTATGTTACTTCCATAGTTGTACTACTGCTTTTTAGTTCAATTATCAGTGAGTTTGTATAGTAGCTGTGGTTGAAAAAATACAGCCAACAAGTTCAGCCTTTTGATGGCGGCCCCATATAAATAACCTGTGTCGGGCCGCAAAGTTTCTGATGGTGGTCCTGTGCAGCTCCTGTCTTTATACACATAGGGGATTATTTATCAAGGTCTGAATTTATCTCAGTATTTCCAACTTCGAGCAACTCTGAATTCCTGAATGGACCTTATTTAAAAGCCCGAAAAAATAGGGTTGGCAAAATCCCCCCCCCCCCTGAAAACTCTGAATTTTTTCTATTTTTTCTGCCGTTTCTGATTTTTTTGCTTCGAATCCCAGAAATCCTTGGATATCGGTACGGACATCAGTGCAGACACTAGGACCTTCCCCATTGACTTATACAGGACCTCGAGAGCTTTTAGATGCCGGGTTTCAGATTCAAAGTTTTTAGACCATCAGACTTTAATAAATATCGAATAATTCATAGTTTTTTGTTTTTTTTTGCTCCGAAAACTATGAATTATTTGAGGTGGAGATATTCGGAGCTTGATAAATAACCCCCATAAACTGTAGTGACTGGCAGTCTAGGCCTTCATGATGGAGTCAGGTGATTAAAGGTGTAGAGTTAATGAATTGTCACTGCATAATAAGAGGTTTTAAACAGTCAAGATTTGCTATATATTGGCAGCTGGAAGGGTGCGTAAATTTCCTCACAATCAGTAATGTAAAAAATCCTATTAATAAAAGGTAATTGCTTCAACATGCATTTCTCCTGCCTCCTGTTTAAAATCAAGCATAGTGCCGCCTATTCACCCAAGGGAACCCAAGAGCGGAGGGGCTTATTTAGTGCCCTTGCATCAGATTTGCATCAAAGGGCAACTGTATCAGTTTTAATGCATCATAATTGCATCACGCACATCTCCCTTTTGCAACCACAATGTTGCTGGAATCATGGGGGGAAAAAAATGCATTTTGGGGAAAAACATAGCTCAAAACTGCAGCAAACCCACTGCGGTAAAGTACATACCCCAAGAATGTCTCTCTCTTATCTGTTACAGCCTACAGGAAGGTTACATTCTCATTCATACCTGTGCATGCTTACGCTACAGCACATGTGCAAGCCCAAACACTTAGGGCTCTTACAGATGAACGTTTGAAGCTGTGCTCCCCTGCGTTCGGTTTTTATGCGTTCAGCCGCAGGGGAGCGCAGGAGTAGACACATTCAGTTTTTTTCAATGGGGCTGTACTCACACAGGTGCATGTAGGCGCCGAATGCAGGAAAAATGCAGCATGTTGCGTCTCAACCTGCATTCGGCACCTACATGCGCCTGTGTGAGTACAGCCCGATTTAAAAAAACTGAATGCATCTACTCCTGCGCTCCCCTGCGGCTGAACGCATAAAAACGGAATGCAGGGGAGCGCAGCTTCAAATGCTTGTCTGTAAGAGCCCTAAGGAATAAGGTAAGATATCACTGTTAGTTTTTCTCCTAGGCCGGTGCAGTTTTTTTCTTAAAAGAGATTGTATTCACTGGCGGGTGCCTAACATTTTTGTACAGCACAGTGAATCAGGGTTTCCTTGTTAATAAGGGGTCGGGGGAATCTAAGGGCAAGTACAAAGGAGGTGTTTGGTTGGGCTACACGATGACTACATCACTGCTCATCACTTGGCATCCACAGGAACTGTCTCAGCAGGGGGCACCTGTGAATAATTTATGGGGCAGGAGCCCCAGTTTTAAGCTTGGTAACATCCCTGTGCCACATCCATAGGAGACACATTAAAAACAATAATTAAGATAACTAGATACATAAGTGTAATTAAACAGCCGCAAATCATTTTAGAAAACAAAACCACCTGCAATGCTGCTTTTTCACGGCAGGATAAAATTACAGCTTGATCCAAACATACATTTTATCTTCAGTCCCGAAAATCGTTGCAGTTACATGTTTGCTTTCCAGAAGAGGCAGCTTAAAATAGGCTTTTACTTGTGCAGCGCAAGGTTAATACCATTAAATTAACAGGCTTAGTTTAACAACAGAGACAAATGTTTCAGCACGGCATGCTAAAGCAGCATTTAACAAGACTTTGTGCACATAGAAATGCTTATTTGCAGGCCCAGATAAAGTTGTAAGCAGTTCCCATCTGGGTCCAACTCCAATACACAAGCTCCTGGCAGCACAGTCACTCACATATCAGATAGCGTTTCAGAGGCGTTTTAGGTTCTCTGGTCTTGAATTGAAATTTTTAATGCAAAAGGAATTATACCTGCATTACACAGTTTCACAGAAAGGCCATAACATATATTTGGGGATTGGTTGAACTGCTTAGGTGAGCAGGGGCGCTCGACCAATGAGTCGAGTTCAGCCACTCACCTCAGGCGGCAGTGCCTCCCTGGTTGCCAGGGGCGGCAAAAATGCTGCTCCAGGTAACTAAGAGCCGAATTTCCGGTTTTCAACCCGGATATTTGGCTCTTCTAGTGCAGAGAGCGCAATTGCGCTCTCTGCACTAGTGACGTGCATTGCCCCCGACCCCCTCTGGCGCTGAAAAGGTGAGCGTCCGTGAGGAGGGGTGGGGGCGGCAGCTCTCTGGTTGCTTGGGTCCAATTTACCTTTGCAATCAGGGAGTGGTTTGCATGTCAGACTGAAAGATGAATAAGAGAAGTCCTGAATAGAAATAGAGTTAATAACAATAATAAAATAACAATCACAACAATAATTAAATTGTAGTCTCACAGAGCAATAATTTTTTGGCTGCCAGGGTCAGTGACCCCTGTTTGAAAGCTGGACAGAGATAGAAGTAAACCAAATAATTCAAAAACTATAAAAAACGAAGACCAATTAAAAAGTTCCTTAGAATAGGCCTTAACACACCAAACGTTAACGTAACGATGAAGTGCCTCTTTAAGACAGATATAGATCATGGTCGAGCACAAAGACAAAGGTTAACCCAATAACCCTTATAATAAAAAATAAGGGGTTACAATACTAGTCATATCTAGTAGTCTGTGCTATTAAATGATTATGTGGACTTTTCAAAGCAGATCTCTTTACAGTGCATGGTGCGTGATCATTGTGTTCTGATAGAGGTATTTATCCATGAATAAAGTACGATAGAGTAGTTACATCATGATGGAAGTTATATATTGCTGGTGTTACTGTTCCTTTAATCACTAGACAAAAGTAAAGTCAAGAATAAAGTTACCCACCCAAATTGTAAGTTTTAGCAGAGAACCCACAGCCAATGCTGCAATAAGTAAAAAAAACAAAACCTTGTCCTTATGATTGGCTTCCGTTGAGTAATTAGCTTCCTCAGTAGCCATATCGTTCTTTATTTCAGTGTAGAAAGCCTTGTTCAGTGATTAACAGCATAAAATATAATTTGGTCAAAATTTAATTCAGTCTTGATTGGATTGCATGGTCCTGCAAAATTCATACCATGCCTTGGCTTTAAAAAAAAAAGGAGAACAAAGTCACTGGGGGTTGCCAAGGCCAGAACGGTACAGTGCAGGGTAAGAGGTAAACAATTAGGGGGAGCCTGCCAAATTGGTACCACACTGATTCTAGCTTTCCTTGACCTTTAAAGATCTTGATCTTCAAAAATGCATGATAAACTTTTATAGACCTACACGCTGTTCGCCACTCTTTGAAATATGGATATCTTTTTTATTAAACTCATATAAGCCGTATGTTGTACCTAGACAAATTAAGTGGCAGATGATGTTGTCAATAACAAAATTAACTAAATTAATTGTTTGTGGTTTCTTTTTCTTTCCACAGAGCACCCATTCAGGGGATGAAATATAGAGACTTTGAGTTTTTTTGCTAATAACGGGACAGACAAAACACAACCTACTTGTCTTTCAATTGAACTGTGAAATAATTTGTGGCTACATGTGCCCCCAAAATAATCAAAAAATGGTCAAAAAATATCAGTACTGTGTCCGCTGACCAACATGAAAAACTAGACCAATCAAAGACAACATTGGAATGAATCTGCCACTCAAATCTATGGTCAGATATTCTACTACTACATAGTAAGGTGCAGTAACCTTCCATCTCATGTTTGTAACAATTACAATATCTATTATACAGAATTCTTGGGACCTGGGATGTTTCGGTTAAGGGTTTTTCCTGTTCAGTTGAGGAACATTCGCTATCACATTTCAAACTGTCTCTGGAAGAGCTATTTGTCATGCAAAATGTTGGCTGGATTTATGTCAAGGTGACTACTGATTTTGGAAAAGTAAAAACACTTTCTCCAGTGTGAGAAACAGGGCTTGCCACATGGCAATCTGTTGTAAGAAGAGAATAATGTTCGCAATGCCTGGAATCCAGGATTCTGTTTGGGATACAGCCAGATACAAGCTCTATGGGAGGATTTAGCTAAATCCCACATAAACTATACTAATCCTTACTGTACACTAGACAAGTGAAGGTGACCAGTCTGAATGGAGTTTTCTTACATTTGAATATGTAAATTAGAGTGCAGTCACAATGGTATTCAGACAAATCATTTGGACAGATGAAACAACTACTCACCATCAGCAAATTGATTAAATCGCCTAGATTTCTTCTATAAAACTTAGTGGGAGGTGTATTCTTCAACAGTAATTTTTTTTTTATTTTTCAAGTCATTTTTAAAAATGAACAGTGTGCTTGTCATTGCAATCGATTTTGCCGTCAAGTGATTATGTTTGTTTTATCTGAGTTTCTGTGTAAATATGAAAGCGATCAAGAAAAAACTCTTTTTATGTCTTTAGATACTGACATAGGAAGAGATGAGGTAAAACATTAAACAGAAGAGAAGGCACTTGCTACATTAAAAGCAATGTTGATTATCCTGATTAATTGCATTTACCATAAGTACAGGTATGGGATCCGTTATCCAGAATGCTCAGGACCTGGGGTTTTACGGATAACGAATCTTTCCATAATTTGGATCTTCACATCGTAAGTCTACTAGAAAATCATGTAAACATTAAATTAAACCAATAGGCTGGTTCAGCTTCCAATAGGATTCATTATATCTTAGTTGGGATCAAGTGCAATCTACTGTTTTATTATTACGCAGTGGATTATTTAGATAATAATATACAGAAAGACCGTCTATGGGAGATGGTCTTTCTGTAATTCGAAGCTTTCGAGATAACGGGTTTCCGGATAAAAGATTCCATACCTGTACAAAGCATTCAACAATTGCTGAAAAGAGAAATCTCAGGAAAACAGGTAAAGCTGGCCATACACCTGTAGATCTATTTGTTTGCTGAGATTTCCAAATGTGCAGATCTTTGCTATATATGGCCACCTATGTGCTGAGCCAAATTAGACTGATCCAATTGTTTGGCCCTCGGGGCAATTATTGGATCATAATGGAGGCCAATGCATGCCATTGGGATAGGACCACATACAGTAATTAGGTATTGCAGTCCTCCATGGGGTTTTTAAACCTGCCTGATAGATATCTGGCTGATAAAATTAAATCATTAAGTTTTTTTCCCTAAATATTGTGCTATTTTACCGAGCTTTCCCAGGTACAGTAAGATTGCAGACTGGGTTCTATTTGTTTTGGGGGGGGGTTTTGAAATTTTTTCGAAAATAGAGCACCAACATGGAAACAAATGATCCCTGAATTAGCCTGCCTTTGTCTTTTAAGAAATATATTTTCAAATCTTACGACAAGATGGGACCCATTTACTTAGTTCGAGTGAAGGAATAGAATAAAAAAAACTTTGAATTTCGAATGTTTTTTTCGGCTACTTCGACCATCGATTTGGCTACTTCGACCTTCGACTTTGAGTTGAATTCGAACTAAAAATTGTTCGACTCCAATGGGCCGCATACAGTTGATTAAAATGCTAGTTACCCCAAAAATACAATATCCCCTCTGGC
Source organism: Xenopus laevis (assembly GCF_017654675.1). Taxonomy (NCBI): domain Eukaryota; kingdom Metazoa; phylum Chordata; class Amphibia; order Anura; family Pipidae; genus Xenopus; species Xenopus laevis. The sequence goes on along the minus strand of NC_054377.1, from coordinate 119,028,335 downwards.
ATTCCCCGATCTGGATTGACAAAAAGTTTTTTACAGCTCTTAACAATACTCTTAGAAACTTTATATGGGGGAACAGCCGTAGCAGACTCTCCTTTGAAATCTTACGACTCCCACAACAAGCAGGAGGAATAGCACTTCCAGACATGTTCCAGTATTATATCTCAGCCCAATTAGCACATTGCAGGCAAATGCTACCCAATCTAGCGGATGAAAGCCTCCTGCACCTATGGTCCACTGTTACCCCACAATACGAGACGCCTTTCCAGGGCCTACTAGCCAGTGGTTCGCCAATGGGACACTCACAAATACATCCCTTACTCAAATTGCAAAGAAAAGTCTGGATCATAGCGCATCGGCAGATTGAATTTTGTTCCATGCAACCCCACACCCCAATTACGAATAACCCAACTTTTCCAACGATGCGCCAGGTTATGCTCCACAAGGTATGGGAAGTTGGGGGTCTGACTGCCATAGGTAAGGTGTGGGATGAGGGCAGTCCAGTCCCTTTTAGGACTCTGAGAGCAGAACAACTCCTTCCTAATTTACAGTGGCCTGCATACAGAGCCATTTGCTCAGCACTGACCAAACACAACAAAACCAAGCCTATCCAAGTCGAATGCTCCCCACTGGCCAAAGTTGTAGAAGCTGATACCCATAAAAGCGCTGGTGTCCAAACTATACAAGGTTACGCAAAAACACAGGGCAGAAAACTATATGATCAAAGCACAGGATAAATGGGACCAATACCTAGTTTACCTTACTGATGCCCAATGGGCCCAGGCCCTAAAGGTACCCTCACTGGTCTCCCTTAACTATAAATACAGGTTAATACAACTGTATATACTGCATAGGGCGTACTATACTAAAACTAGACTGCATATAATCAATCCGACCATATCCCCTCTTTGCAACCGCTGCAGCCAACATCAAGGCACCTTCCTTAATACGATGTGGGACTGTACCCGACTGGACCACTATTGGTCCAACATACTGGACACTCTGTCCCAACAGATAGGCCTCCCAGTACCCAAAGACCCTAAGATGTGCCTTCTAGAGATAATCTCTACCCATGATATCCCTCCTGATAAACAGCTGTACTTACAAAGAGTCTTATTCCTAGCCAGAAAAGGTATTACCTGCCATTGGAAAAGCTCTGACCCTCCGACATTTGAACAATGGTATAAGTCAGTCCAAGATTTACATAATACAGAACAAATTATATGTAGAAAAAACGTCAATCTCCTTAAATATGAGGTAATCTGGGGCTCCTGGCTCAGGGCACAGGAGGACATTACTACCTAATGTATAGCTGATTACTTGTATATCACAATACTATCCTTGTTGTAACTCAACTGACGTGATAACCTGTGTCTATGTAAGAACAAAGAATGTTTACCCATGTGTTGTATTTGCTTACTTGCTTTTCAATAAAAACTTTCTTGAGCAAAAAAAAAAAAATCGTTCGACTATTCCACCATTCGATAGTCGAAGTACTGTCTCTTTTAAAAAAAACTTTGATCCTCCATGTTCGCCACCTCAAACCTACCGAAGTCAATGTTAGCCTATGGGGAAGGTCCCCATAGGCTTAGCAAGCTTTGTTTGGTTGAAGAAAAATCGTTCGATCGATGGATTAAAAATCCATGAATTGCAGTAAATCCTTCGACTTCGATAGTCGAAGGATTTCCATTCGGCAGTCGAATATAGAGGGTTAATTAACCCTCGATATTTGACCATAAGTAAATTTGCCCCTATGTGTGCGCAATGAAACTACCATAACAAAAATAAGGAAATAAATTTATGGTTCCCTCTTATCAGTAAAAGCAATGATTTGTGGGACAGAAAGTCTCAAAAACGAAGATTATATTATGGAAATATATAATAGCTGCCTGAAATGTGTGTGGGTCCAACATTTTGAAGCCATTTGCAAGGAGTCAGCGTATTAATGTAAGGAAAGCTTAGTAAAGTGAAGTGATCTAACAAACAATGTATTGCTGCTACCATTTCAACGACTTATTCCCAATTATCCACCACCACTGGGAGAGACAACAGCAAATTCAGCAGGCTCAGCTAAAGCTGGTGCTTTGGGAGGTGACAGTCAGCGTGACAGTTTTTTCAATTAAATATTACATCTACACTCTAATGGAACAGACAAGGAAACAGATAACAGAATGGGAAAAAAAGCTTTGAAAAAATCAATGAACCAACAACTCAACAGAAGATGTTAAAGTAAAGCTTATCTGCACTGACTATGACACATGAAACCATTTTGAGACCAAGGGACTTGTCATCAAGTCATTTTGGAAAATCCTTGGGGTTCAAACTGGCATCAATCAGCAAAATGAAGAATAGTAGTGAATTAATGAATGGTTTACACCAGCAGGCAATTACCTGTGTTGGTTTCCCAGAATATGCAGAGAAGGTGCTGATTTCCATACTGTTCCACAAATAGATGCCCAAAGGATTAACTGCCTTTAATCAATTCACAGACATAACAACATCTTGTTTGTTCTCAGATCAGTGCCATCTATTCTAATTCCGCCACACTGGTGAACATGAGCCATGTATAGTAACCAGAATAAATACTAATCAAAATGACATTGTTAGCATATTGGTATGGAAGCACATGCATAAGTTCAAGTTCCGGATCACAGCTGCAATGTCAAATGTGAAAAAGTCAGAATCAATTATAAAGTTTCCAACACAAATTTAAATTTACAAATCAAAGGAAATGTGGGTGGTAAAGTCAACATTTGCACGTACAGAAACTTGCATGATTATGCAAAAATATAGATATATCAAAAATTACAATTGGTCTTTAAATATTTAAAAGTAAAACTAGACATGGTATACCATAAATATCTGTGAATGACTGTCTTGTTATTCCCTTTACATTCCCCATTAGACCCTGTACTTACGTATCTTAAAAAATATGAACCTAATTTTATATAAAACATTAACATTTGTTTTTTAAAGGCTAAGTAAAGCTTTAAAATAAGTGAATATAAAATTGATGTGGGTGCTATTCTAAGCAACAGTGCAATGTACATTCATTTTTTTTTTTTTAATTCCAAGATTGCCATTGCTACACAGCAGCTTGTTATTATGAACTATAGAAGTGTTTCTGAAGCAAACGCATCAGTTTTACCAATGCAGGGCAACACTACATGATATTTTTATTACTTTAAAACACTCATTTTGTTTTGGTGTTACTGTTCCTTTTAAGGGTAAGTAAACCTTTAAAATAAATTAATGTAAAATTGATGAGGGGGCTATTCTAAGCATTTTTGACATTTACATTCATTAATTATTTATTTTTTTATTCCAAGATATTAAAGGATACATGTACTGTTAACATGCATGCATTTTGTTACAACAGCACCACCTGCTGGTCATTTTCCATCCAGGCTGACCACCATCTAGTGAAGAAAGTAGTCAGAAGAAAGAAACAGGGCTGATCTGATGTTCTTCTGGTTAGGAAAAAAAATAGAAACCTTTCCCAAATCTTTCATAAGCAGAAGAACATCAGAGCAGCCCATTTTTCTTTCTCCTGACAACTTCTTCCTTGACTACTTGGTGGTCAGACTGGTTGGAAAATGACCAAAAAGAACTTGGTCTTTGTTCCATAGAGCTAACAATACAAGCGGGTGGGTAACTTATAGACAAACAGGAAGAAAACATTCTAAGACAATTAATTCAGGCTTACATTTATTTTTATTTGGGTGGACTTGATTTGGGGCTGCAAATAAACCATGCATTCTACAAGACAATATCATTTAGGAAAAAAACAAAAGTAGTAAACTGGTCTGAATACCCCACAATAATAATAAGATGGTTGAACGTCCAAGGGTCTGTGTCCAGGCAACCTCTATCCCACTTCTACAAAATTAAAATTAGCAGCAAAGGTAATTGGACACACTGAATAGCTTTTAATTGATCTGAAAAAAGAAGGGAGAGATGCTAGAAAGTAATTAAAGAATGGTAACCCATAGAGAAGTGATAGTGGGACAGATAATGCCAAATAACTGAGAAACAAATGAGGTGGTATAACACAATGGGTGTGAGAAAAAACAATGGCAAAACAGAAGGGGTAGAGAAGTACAATCAAAGGTAAAGGTCTGAAAACTGCATGAGGAAGAGAAAATTAGGAATGAGAATGTTAAGAATGTTTTGCTTGTTGTTGACATTTATCTGAGCCCAATCAGGAGGAAAACCCTCTAATCAAGACCAGTGAGGGCATCCTTTCTATACCTTAGTATCTCATCTTGGATTAGCAGCCTGCTGTTTTTGAAGGCAACTGTAAAGCATCCTTTCTTTGAACCAATACATTTAAAAAACTTTTTTTGGAAAAATATTCTCCCAAGAGATTGAGGTAAAAGATTTGGAATAGCAACTTCTAACACATTTCTTATTCCATTTGAAATAGGCCAATCCCAAGTACATATCATATTTTTTATTCCCATTCTCTTCATTATTATACTGTCCATAAGGATTATGGCATCAGTGGACCTTTCAGAAAAGAAAGGTTCAAACGCTGCTAGGCAGACAGGGAGAATAAGTACATTTTAGTCTAACATAAAACAAATTCTATCTTGTCTGACTGATGTAGCTGGTAGGACATTTCCCATGTTTGTTATCCTTACAAAACCCCTTTAAATAGCTTTCCTTCAGTCTGTAGTAATGCCCTTATGCCCTACTGATGAAAAGATCAGGAGGGGGATATTGTATTGATCTGGTATATATATTAATACAAGGCAAAAGGGTTCAGACAGGCAGTTCTCATAAATGAGATCATCCAAGCCAAATATTATTTGGATTGCTGGACTAGCTTCTCCTTCTAGTTTAGTCATCTTTTTTTCTATAAGGGAAGACCACCATAAAGTTGAAGCTGCACATTTTCTGTATAATATAATGTAGATAAAGGATTTAAAACAGAATTTGCAATCAGTCTTCGTTGATTCATTTGTGATCTTTGCAAATTAGCCTTTTGTTCTGCAGCTCAACCAGTTTGGAATTTATTTGGTTGCTTGGCAATGTCTTAAGCAGTGATCCCCAACCAGTAGCTCGCGAGCAACATGTTGCTCTCCGACCCCTTTGATGTTGCTCTCAGTGGCCTCAAAGCAGGTGCTTATTTTAGAATTTCTGGCTTGGAAGCAAGTTTTAATTGCATATAAACTAAGTATAGAGCCAAGTAAAGCGTCCTGTAGGCTGCCAGTCCACATAGGGGCTACCAAATTGCCAAACACAGTCCTTATTTGGCACCCCAAGATACTTTTTTATGCTTGTGTTGCTCCCCAACTCTTTTTACATTTGAATGTGGCTCACATGTTAAAAAGGTTGGAGACCCCTGGTCTTAAGTAATAGGATCAAAGGAGGAATGAGCCAAAAGCTAAGCATTAAAACATGGGAAATCTAGCCCCACAAATCATTGTCTTTACAGATGAGACAGTAACTGAACCAGGTAACAGGGTGGGGAAAGAAGAGTAAGAAGACAAAAAGGAATGGACCATAAAAATTCATGAAGAAAAATTGAAGGTACTTAGATATTAAGACAATTATATTAGACTGAAGATTGCTTGCTGATGCATATGCAATGACCCGCTGTTAGTTTTATATACTCTTATTTTTATTATCAATATTTTTACCTAGACACATAGGGGGAGATTTATTAAGGTTCGAATTGTAAATTCGAAATTTCAAGATGGATTTGTGGTCACAACTCACAAATTCGAGTTGGGAAACATCCAAGCTCAATTTCGAGATTTATCATACCTCGACCCTGGGCACAACTTGAATTCGATAGTACGCCACTTAAAACCTGCAGAGTTCATGTAGAAATCAATGGCAGAGGTCCGTTGACCTATTTGAAGATGGGTACCTTTGAAGATGGATAGCCTTCCTGATATTCAAGTTTTTTTTAGGAGAAAACGGATTCGGATTCAATTTTTGGAGGTCGGTAACATTCATTTTAGACGTTCAAGTTTTTTCTTAAATAAAATACCATTCAAGTTTCATTGAGTTCATTGAGGTAAAAAAATCTCTATCACTCGACCTTTGATAAATATGCCCCATAGTTCTTCCTACCTAGTTGCCTAACTATCCACAAAATACATTAAACCTCACATTTTACATTCGCCATTGATTGTTTTACTATGTTTAATTATTGTAACCATGATTCTATTTTAAAGATCATGGCAGAACCGCTCTGAAGACCCAAGGCCAGGTCTAGCCCTCCAGGAGGTTTTTATGACCGAATAAGACTGTTCATGTATTCCACTGACCTATTTGGATGGCATCATCCTTTTATTATAATATGGCCCTTTAAGAGACTTCTGTTGCCATCTGTCTGATCAAGAGCTCCGTTGACCTCTTTGGATAATATCATCATTGTGCAATAATTATGGCCCGCACTGATAGCTGGACAGCATGATTCGATTATTGTGCCTTAAGATAATGTATGGCCAAGTTGGCTTTATTTCGTTAGTTTCTATTATTCATGTAAAAAAATAATCCTAAACACAGAACACATTTGATCCTGTTCTTTATACAAGACCTAATGCTCATTCCTCTAAAATAGCTATATTTGGATAATATAGACAGACTGTACACGTTTCATTAACCATGTTGCTGCAGGCGGTTTTGTTGCCATACATTCAAGTAAACTCTGCTCTTTATATAAATATGCTCAGACAGCTGTGCCCATTGTTAGAAATAGGCATATTTCAATTCAGTGCAAATGCTTAGGTAACAAGTTGTGAGTTTTCTTAAGTTACCTCCAGGCTGTTCATATCTATGGCCAAATGACTGACAAGTTACTGTACATATTCTGCCAGAGGAACAATAGCTAAATTTCAAGTTGTTCTCAGGAAGCCTAGAATTCTAAATATTGATGGAGAAGTGTAAGATGTAAGAAAGAGAAACATGCAGGAAGATTTTTTGGAAAAATACAATGCAATCCATGCCTGAAACAGCCTTGTTGTTACACAATGCAATCCATGCCTGCAACAGCCTTCTTGTTGAATTAAATAATGCCACCACACAACACTGGGCTGCCAAAAGAAGAATGAATATTTTCTGCATTTGATCATTTCTAAAACACTGAGATATATTTGATTAAGGCCCAAACTAGTCATGTTCCATGTTCTAGGTTCTTCAAGTCTCATTTACCCTGTACTCAATATAACAAAGAATTGGATCCATTTCTGGAAGAAGCCAGAGCTTTGTCTGCCTTGTTGTTAATAAAGCCTTACAAATAAAATAATGCATTTTCCTTGTTGTACCACCTGGAATGGATACATATTCAGTAAAAATCTGAATATCAGCCCCCTGCAGAACTGCAACAAGGTAGTTTATCAAAGCAATGTAGCTATAGCTGACTTGAATATTGAGACAGATTGCTCAATAGCCTTTCCTGATACATAGCAAGTCAGTCATAGATAACTGGTTCATCTCAGTATGCCTATTTTTAAATGAATATAAGAACTTCAAAAAAATTATAGTTCTTGATTAAAAAAAACCTAACAATAATTGTTCCTTATGGAATACATATACTTCATGGCACAGTCATCATGGGTATGTGGAAATGCAGCTTGTCTCCTTATAGCTAATAACTTAAATTTTTATAATTGCAAAAAATGGAGTAGTCCAAAGCATAAAGTACATTGTGATAAAATAAGTTGAGCGGGCAAATTGCTTTTTTAATTGCATCTGGTCATTTTTAAGTCACATCAGGGCCATGTTGAAACGAGTTAGTCGATCAGCGAAGAGAAAGAAGAATGGCAGGCTTCTTATGAGCATTGGAGACAAACATCACAGTAATGCTGCCCATAGCAAATTATCAGCAATAACATTTGAACAGTCACCTACAAGTTAGAAAACAAAAGCAAAGATCTGATGAGCTATGGGCAACATCACCAGTGATGTTTGTCTCCAATGTTAATAATTATGCACCTAACTGTTGGTTTTCTGTTTTCACTATGCACATACCATTACTGTCTTGACTTCCTTCCCTTTTAGATTGTAAGCTATAACTATGTAACTATGTAAGCTATAACCATGTAATTATATAACTATGAAAGTTATAACTACAGTCTGGTCATTTCTCAGACTGTAAATGATATCCTTATAAACGGTGCATTCTGACGTCACAACGTGCCGTTTATAACACAGGTCCCCGGCCGCCGTATTTGACGCAGTGCATCCGAATTTGACGCCGCTGCGTTCAAATTGAACGCCGGCACGCCCGAATTGGATGCCGGCGCAACCGATTTGGACACCGGCGACCAGAATTGGACGCTGACCCCCCTCCCAACATTTCACACAAAATGTAGATTATAATGCATAATGTACGCCCTACTGAAATTTATAAAGATATTAGAAGTCATCTCGGAGTTATGTAACCTGTATAAAAGCACTCGGCCTTCGGCCTCGTGCTTTTATATGTTCACATTACTCCTCGGTGACATAATAGCCTTATAAATTACAGTAGGGGGTACATTATCCACAATATAACTATGTACATACAGTATTACTCTACAGAAAAAATTAAGAATAAATAAAAATAAGGTATAACAATTATAAGAGTGTGGATTTTGGTAGGACTTTATGCTTTCAATGGTCCCCATGTCCTTTAAATACTACCATCTTCAAGAAGCATTTTATTTTATTATTTTATTGTTCACCTTGGTCAATTAAACTATATATTCGATCCTCTTGTTGGGCCTGTGGGCCAGCAAATCAACAATATTCCAAGAACAAGGCATTAATCTCAAATCCTGACTGATTTCAAAGTGTAGACACTTGTATAGTGCTTTTACTCATGGTCTTCAATACCAAAGTGTGGGGTATGGGGAAGGAAGCTGTTATTAAATGCAAATTCAATGGTTGCCAATCAAGGCTTTAAGCATCTTGCCCACTCAACAGTGGTACCCTATCATTGTAATTGTATGCCAAGTACCATCCCAAAGCATTATTAATTTTTCATGTAATTGTTTACCAGTTCATCATGTTAGACCATTCATTCCCAAGACTAGTGCATGGTGGTGTCAGTCCGAAAGTCAATTAAGATGACATCTGCTCCTAACAATAGAAGGCAATGGTCTCAGAAACATGGTTATATATCTGAAAATACAAAGGTGCTCCAGGGCAAACGTTAACCCCCCTCCCCCAACTGAGGCTTCAGCTCAAACAGTCTGAAAACCTTTTCACTTTTGTATTAGCTCTCAACCCTAGTCCTCAAAAGATACTCACTGGATTATCCTGCTGTCATGCAGTGAAGATCATCGTCTTCATTGGTAACAATTTTTTTATACCACCAGCAAATTATTTAATGCATTACAATAGTACTATATTCAAACAGGGGTAAATTAACAAACAAAGGTTACTGAATGCAGAGTAGAATTAAAGGGTCCTGCCTGTAAACGTTTACAATCTGAATGGGCAACAACTGCCACATAAGGGCTGTGGCACATGAAAAGATTTGTCGCCCGTGATTTTTAAGACGCAGCTGTGGTTGACAAATCTCCCGAAAATGCCTCTCCATTGCCAGTATTTGAAATCACTGGAATTATGCCCAACTTATCTCTGGAGGCAACTTGGGGCGATGTAGCCATAAGTTGGTGTAGCACCAGAGATTTCAGTTACTGGCAATGGAGAGCCATTCTTGGGACGTCCCCCGCAGCAGCATCTAAAAAATCACGGGCAACATATCTCCTCCTGTGCCACTGCAATTAGGTTGTTGAAAATAATTGTGATGGATATCTAAGGTATGTAAAATACAGGGTACATCAAATAGTATTCTTTAAAGAGTTTGGGTGGGTTTGACCACCCAAGTGACAGACTGGTAATCATGGAAGAGAATTCCAAAGATAGCCAAAAGCATAAAAAGTAGGCTTCATGCTTACAATTCAAGTAATTAAATTTAGAATGAGTATGAGGCAAAAAAAAAAAGCAGTGCCCTGGTAGAGCTTAAATTACCTTGAAGGAAAACTATACCAATACTAACAAACTATACTATACTAATGTAAATGTGTGCCCTTGGCTTGTTTTTTGTGCACAGTGAATCATAGGATTCCAGGGGGTGGTCCATAGGGTGGTAAAATGGGAATGTAGCTGTCCTGTAAGGTGCTCTTTACAGACTGGATTTAGGAAACACTGCATTACAGGAGCTCAGGCTTTGTTTATATATGCCATATTATAAGGCAAAAATATGTTCAAGCTGTACTTATTCTAAGTGGTTCCCAAACTCTGAGACTGTCCCTCCCTTCACTAGGAGGGTCTGGATCAGTTAGTTGCAGTTAGATGCCGCATACATTTCAGTTATGATAAGATTTATAAACAATGCCAAAATGATTGCCTTTACTCATCTTAGAATTTAGATCAGCTGGGGTGAGTTTTAAGGTGAAAACTTGTTGGCTCCCCTAGATATTTTAGTACTGTGGTTAAATGTCTATCAGAAATGTTTTCATATATCTGTAACCTTGCTATCCACTTTGGGGGCTGATCAGTAATGAAACAAATTAAGCCTAATCTAATCTACAGAATCCCATAGTAGCTAGACTTGCTGGCTGTTACAGCTCAGCACAGAGTGCCACAGGTTGAAGACCCTTGATACATATGGAAACCATGCATTGAGAAGTCTTTCAACTGGTAAACATTATAAAACACAAGTCTCTATTTGTTGGAAGTAGCTTGCTGCTCATTATAAACAATTGTATACAGTTACATTCTTTTGTAGAATGAACACTGTATACAGCACTATGTATTGTTGTCCTAATGTACTCAGACTTCAGTCTTGAGATACTGAAGTGAAAGAAGAAATAATAATGGTTATATGTCTGGACAGAAAACATTATTTTATTATCACTGAACAACAAGCTCTTTGTGGTTTCTATAAACACAATGCTCTAATCACACACTTAAAGAAGAATAGGGCAGAATATTTCCATTGTGTAAAAGTAGGAATAAACAAAAGAGCAGGCAGCCACCCGACAAGAGTGAAAGAGCAACAAAAGGAGAGTGTAAAAGAAAACAATAAATTAAGCGGGGGTGAGAGAGTGAAGCCTAGAAAAAAACAAGTGAATCGTAGCAGCAACAAAAATAGCTTTGGTTTTTCAATTTCCGAGTGGAAAACACAATCAGATGTGCTTCAGAAACGTAGAAGTAGAATTCCACCCTAGCAGCCCTGGAGAGTTGAGTTCCGAAAGCACAAACACCAATAATGAGCTACATCAACTTGTGCACTAAGATGCTTTCACCTCAGCAACTTGAGTGTACTTCATGGAGTCCAGCTACCAAACTGGTAGTCCTTCAAGACCTGTCAATAGCTAATCATTCGACCTGAATGTTATTTTTCCCTTTCCAGTGAAATCCAATACGCGGTGATGATGATTTTTTTTAAAAACTAACCAAACCGAAGTCATTCCACCAGTTTTCTTTATTGTCCCAATCAATATTAGGCCTGCAAAAACTCTCCTCATTAATCAGCATGTCAGACCATTCTATTTACTCATACACACAGCCTAGGTGCACAGGAGTATAGATACTCTAACCTATGACTTATATTATGTGAAAGGCACTGCCACATCTATCTTAAAAAGACATTTCCATCCTCATAGCGTGCATTGTTTACTAGTGCCATAAATCCAGCCCTATGTGAGCTGAAGATGAATCCACATAAGCAATACGTAACACTAGATTCAAGAAACCCGGCAGTGTGATTGCAAAGAGCTAGTTTGGCAATATTAGAAAACAAATGGGGCTTGAAGCAGGCTAGAATGCTAGGCTGCAACTTGCCAAACATGTCATTGTTTTCATACAATTTGGTCATTTAGATACAAACTGCATGAATATTGATTTATGTGTTGAATTCCTGAAAGTTATTTTGTTAATACAACTCTGATTACAACACAGTTGATGGGGACGAAGGAAATTTTGTTTCTTTCTAGGCAGCGTTATCCCTGATTCTGACTAGTGCTTGATCCAATAATTCAATGCATTAGGAAGTGGGTAGGTAGCTTTGCAAGAATTGCTATAGCAAAACAGAACTTAATTTTTTTCATAGTCACTTGGGTAAGGTATCAAAAGGCAGATTTAATACCTTCCCCACAGCTAGAATGCACGAGAAGACTTTCTAAACATTACATTAATAACTGTACCCTCCAGTTCTTTCTGCTTAGAAATCTCTTTATAAAACACTAATTATAAAAATGGTTTCATCAGTATCAGTCTTTAAAACCAACAGTCAGAGGAAAACGAAAAAGCAAAAAAATCCAGTTTCTATAAATTATTTTCTGATTTGATTAATTGAGACTTCATTTGGGTTATTGAGTAGCTTCCCTTTCTGGGCCATCAAATTAGTGATATTCACAGCACCCGCACAAGCAGTGGGTTATGGAATGACTGTTAACACTTATTGTAGCTTTCACTTATTTTTGGAAAAGCCTTCTTGCAAACCTTCTTTCCAGTGCTAAAGCTAGAGCACCATCCAGTGGCTTGTAGAGTTACGATTCTTGTGTCTCCCTATACTGCTCTGTAGGTAACTGTGTTGCTTATTAATTTTAATTGAATTCGTTCCCTCACATCCACCTTTTCCACGCTACATCTAAAGAGAATAAAGTCAACTGATGAAAGCAATAATAATGTTATGTTATATTCATGGCTCCTTATTTGGCCACAGCTATCCTGGATTTACCCTACATTCTGGTTGTTGTAAAATCATCTGCTTTGACTTATATCTTGTGATTCTTCCCCAGGGGAGTTATTCAGGTAACGTCATGTTGGTGGTGGTGGGGAATTGTTTTTTGGTGAGGTATCACCCTTTTAAACTTTTTCCCCTAAACTACATGTACTTGGCATTAGGTGGAAATCATTATTTTATTATTTATGAAAATAAGAATATATCTTTGTTAATGGACACAGTGGTGCTCCATAAGAAGTGGTGCTGTCCCCTCTTGACCCTCTGTGAATAAGGCCTAATAATTACCTTTTTACATAATCATTAGGACAGCGGAATTTATTATTTTAAAATTGTCTTCTATCACATTTAACCCTTGAATTTATACTAAAGACCATCCTTAAACTAACCTACTATACGTTCCATGCAGGATGCTGCCACTTTGCAAAGTGATCTGTCTAAACTGGAAAACTGGGCAGCAAACTGGAAAATGAGGTTCAATGTTGATAAATGCAAGGTTATGCACTTTGGCAAAAATAATATAAATGCAAGTTATACACTAAATGGCAGTGTGTTGGGAGTTTCCTTAAATGAAAAGGATCTAGGGGTCTTTATAGATAACACGTTGTCTAATTCTGGGCAGTGTCATTCTGTGGCTACTAAAGCAAATAAAGTTCTGTCTTGCATAAAAAAGGGCATTAACTCAAGGGATGAAAACATAATTATGCCTCTTTATAGGTCCCTGGTAAGGCCTCATCTGGAGTATGCAGTTCAGTTTTGGACTCCAGTCCTTAAGAGGGATATAAATGAGCTGGAGAGAGTGCAGAGACTAAGTGCAACTAAATTGGTTAGTTTGTGATGGCTGATTCAGTTAATGCCTTTAAGAATGGCTTGGATGATTTTTTGGACAGACATAATATCAAAGGCTATTGTGATACTAAACTCTATAGTTAATATAGGTATGGGTATATAGAATTTTAATTAAAAGTAGGGAGGGGTGTGTGTATGGATGCTGGGTTTTCATTTGGAGGGGTTGAACTTGATGGACTTTGTCTTTTTTCAACCCAATTTAACTATGTAACTATGTAACTATGTAACCTAAATACCATTATGCTGGAATATTTATGCATTCTTCTTTCTTCTCCCAAATTAAGATTGTGTCTTAAAGTGTTTATGGTACCTACTGTACTGGAAACTTTTTCCAGTACAAAGTGCAAATCCATGCAAGATTTCTCTTGAACTTCGGCCTGTCTTTGGAATTCCCTGAGACTTTCACATTTTGCCAGTGCTTCACATCATGAACACTAAGGGAAAAAAATTCAACTGAGGCCAGGTCTGCACATGTTACAAAATCTCCTATATTGCGCTATATGTTGTGTGTATAAAACACTTTACATAAAAATCCTTGTTACCTTGATCATAAGTCCCCTAACTCCTGTACATACCATCCTCTCAGGATACTCATCCAGCCTTAGCTCTTTAATGCAAAGCCTATGTATCATTTTAGTGGTCATCCTATTTACTATTCTAGCATGTGTATAATACATTTGATATTCTTGTTGCCTTAAGTACTTTTGTTAAAGGAGAACTAAACCCTATAAATAAATATGTTTATAAATGCCATATTTTATATACTGAACTGATTGTACCAGCCTAAAGTTTCATCATCTCAATAGCAGCAATGATCCAGGACTACAAACTTGTCACATGGGGTCACCATCTTGGAAAGTGTCTGTGACACTCACATGCTCAGTGGGCTCTGAGAAGCTGTTGAGAAGCTAAACTTAGGGGTTGTTGCAAATTTACAATCAGAAAATGAGGTTTGACTGTAATATAAGCTGATGCTTAAATTCTGATGCTAATTGCACTGGTTTCTGAGCTAACATTGTAATTATCTGTATTATGTACTAATTAGCTATATATTGTGACATTTCTATTCTGTATAAACAGTATATTGTGAGTGGGTCCCTAAGCTCAGTAAGTGACAGCAGCACAGAGCATGTGCAGTGAATCAGCAGAAAGGAAAATGGGGAGCTACTGGGGCGTCTTTGGAGACACAGATCTTCTTTGTGGTTGCCTTGGACTGGTATAGAAGCCCAAAATATAATGTAAAAAATGTCTAGCCTACTTATTTAGTTAGGCTTAAGTTCTCCTTTAAGTACAATGGATTTTTTTAATTATTGCTGCATTACAGCTATGCATTCTCCTATAATCTGTTCTATGTAACTTTCTCCGTGCACATGAACATGTCTCCACTATGACCTTGTTTAGTTGTACTACCTGCCAACCTCCTCACTATTTAAAACCTTCTCAAATCTGCTATCTGCCACCTCCAAATTACCCAACATTTTTCATGAGGTGAAGGCTATCCTACAGCAAAGTTTGCAACCAACAGCAAGGTCAGTCCAGTACACTAGTACTTTTCTAAGCCACAAATGAATACAGGTTTGGTGTCACGAGTGCCGGTCGGCGCGTCCGTCCTCTTCGGCGGCGAATCCAAGATGGCGGCGCTCATGGTCGCCATGATGACGTCATAAAAGGACGCCCATCATAAAAGGATGCCCAGGACGCCGGTTCGATGCCCAAGTATAGGACTTGCTTGTTTAGCGTTCCTGGGTGCTATTATTCCTGATTTATTGATTATTGGACTTTGACCTTTGCCTGGACCTGGATTCTGCATTCATTCTGCCTGCCTTTGAACTTTTGCCTGAATTTGGATTTCGTCTTTGCCTGAACCCTCCTGTACTGCGATCTTGGACTTTTAACCCTAAAGCTTCCTCCTTGGTCCTGACTACTCCTGGCTGGGAGCAGATAGGCCCCCTGACATATGGGACCTGTTATTCAGAATGGGGATATTCGGATCTGGGGTTTTCCAGATAACAGATCTTTCGATAATTTGGATCTTCATACCTTAAGTCTACTAGAAAATCATGTAAACATTAAATAAACCCATGGGGCTGGTTTTGCTTCCAATAAAGATTAATTATATCTTAGTTTGGATCAAGTACAAGGTACTGTTTTATTATTACAAAGGAAAAGGAAATCAATTTTAAAACGTTGTAGCTTTCTGGATAACAGGTTTCCAGATAATGGATCCCATAAGCTCTCTCTGGTTCCTTGTCCTTGAGAACATTTGAACCTTTGAAAGTAACATAAATATATTTATTTATATCCCATAATACTCTAGTTAGGTCCAGCTTTTCACTAAATTTTCACTATATATGCAGCACCCTAACACAGAGAAATAATGCCCTATTTATTCACCTAATAATACTAAACTATTGACCACTAAATGTTTATGCTCCATTGAAATTCCAATTCAGATTTGCACAAAAGTGGCCATTTTTGTCGAAACTGCAGCGATAAACATGCTGCTGCAAAATTTTCCTTTTCAAATCATCTTTAGCTAAAATGGCAAACCTTTTTACTTGTGTAATCTGCTAATTATCATTCCTTCCTATATTTCACCCATTCTCTTGTATTGCTGTAGTTGCTATTACCAAATGCTTTTTTTAATTCTAGACAGCTATAATATGCCCACCCTACATCCGTAGACTATAGTCAATTTACGTGTGAGTTTCAATCTCTTAACCAGATTTAGTCTAAGGGTTAACCTGAAATGATCAACCTTGCAAGACTAAACAGTTTCTCTATGACTGGTCGTGCAATTGTTAATGTGACCACTAGATCGTGCTCCAGTGTAACTCACACCTACATACAAAATAAATATTTACTGAGTCATTAAAGGGCCCTTATCCAATATAAATATATATTTATTTTGTATGTAGGTATTATTATAATTATTATTAATAATATAAGTATGAGTGGTCCTGGTGCTGGATACCTGAGCCTGCATAACTCTCACTGGCCTTAGTTCTAATTTCTTGTTGTAATAATACAATTATCTGCACAGCTATTACTATCTTGGGGGAATTAAGTTTATTTCTTAACACTTTGGCAGTTATTTATTAAAATCCGAATTTATCTAATTTTTTATTAAACTCGACCAAACTCCCATCCACAATTTTGCCTTATTTATCATTAAAATACCTTGGATAATTTGGATTGGGAAAATAAAACAATAACATTGAGCAAAAACCCAAATTGTACGATTTTTTTCTGGCTTTTCTCCTGATTTTTTCTGGTTATTGCCCAAAAACGGAGCTGTCATTGACTTATACATGACCTCAACAGGTTTGAAATGGCAGATTTTCCGATTCAGCCACTTTGCAGCATCCGAATATAATAAATCTCAAAAAAATGTAGGTTTTTTTTCCACAAAAAATGTGAGTTTTTGCCCTAAAAAGCCTGACCAGAAATAATTGAGTTTAAGTAAATAACCCCCTTTATGTTGTTAGAATGTAATCTACTACAGGTATGGGATCCGTTATCCAGAAAGCTCAGAATTACGGAAAGGAATTCGCGAAACGGCGCCGGCGTCTCGTTTTTGACGGCGGCGTCCGGTTTTTCGGAAAAAAAATGTGACGCCGGCGAATTTTTTCCGCGAACTTTGCAGGAGTTTCGCGAATTTATTCGCTAGCGGCGAATCGCGCAAATTCGCCACGAATTCGCCCATCACTAAATATAAGTATGAGTGATCCTGGTGCTGGATACCTGAGCTTGTATAACTGACAAATAACCACTCCACACTACAGGCAAAACTGGCCTTAGTTCTAATTTCATGTTGTAATAATACAATTATCTGCACAGCTATTACTATCTTGGGTGAATTAAGTTTCTTTCTTAACATTTTGGCAGTTATTTACTAAAATCCGAATTTATCAAATTTTTTATTAAACTCGACCAAACTCCCATCCACAATTTTGCCTTATTTATCATTAAAATACCTTGGATAATTTGGATTGGGAAAATAAAACAATAACATTGAGCAAAAACCCAAATTAAACGATTTTTTTCTGGCTTTTCTCCCGATTTTTACTGGTTATTGCCCAAAAACGGAGCTGTCATTGACTTATACATGACCTCAACAGGTTTGAAATGGCAGATTTTCCGATTCAGCCACTTTGCAGCATCCGAATATAATAAATCTCAAAAAAATGTAGGTTTTTTTTCCACAAAAAATGTGAGTTTTTGCCCTAAAAAGCCTGACCAGAAATAATTGAGTTTAAGTAAATAACCCCCTTTATGTTGTTAGAATGTAATCTACTACAGGTATGGGATCCGTTATCCAGAAAGCTCAGAATTACGGAAAGGTTGTCTTCCATAGACTCCATTATAATGAAATAATCCAAATTTTTAAAAATGATTTCCTTTTTCTTTGTAATAATAAAACAGTACCTTGTACTTGATCCCAACTAAGATATAATTAATCTTATTCCTTATTGAAAGCAAAAACCAGCCTATTGGGTGTATTTAATATTTACATGATTTTCTAGTAGACTTAAGGTATGAAAATCCAAATTACGGAAAGATCTGTTATCCAGAAAACCCCAGGTCCCATACCTGTATTGTAAGATGCAAGAGTAGATTTAATAAGGTTATATTTTGCTCCTGAACTCTATAACCATGAAGTTTACATGTAAAATTATATTTTTTTATTGTGGAAATTGAAAAGTGCATATTTGTGGAAACCCCTGCTGTGAATAAAACACAGGCAAATGCTTGCTTTGTGTAACACTGGGAGTCACTGTCTCTTCCTTTGTGTCTTCTGCCATTCTTCTATATATATTTATAATATTCATATATTAAGGGCTGACAATGACTCCGCACAGATCTATATATTTAAAACCATATGTTGAGGGGGTTATTTACTAAACCTCGAACTTATCTGGTCTGGCTTTTTGTGGCAAAAACTAAAATTTTTGTTGGAAAAACAATGTAAGTTTTTTAGATTTATTATACCGATGCTGCAAAAAGCCTGAATTTCAAAATCCGCCATCTCAGACCTGTCAAGGTCCTGTATAAGTCAATGGGGGAGGAACCTATCTCAACTTGAAGTTATTGTGGTCTGTGCTGGGTTTAGCCCGCCAATCCGACTATCTGGCTTTTAGGACAAAAAAATCGATATTGAGTTTTTCCACAATCCAAATAATTCGGGTTACTTATTATATATATATATATATATTAATAAATATGTTCAAATCAAGCATGGGAGTTTGGTTGTGGCTTTTTTTAATAAAATATGAGATAAATTTGGATTTTAGTAAATAATGTTATCATACACCACATTGTCATTCTGAATGTGTTTGGCATTTCCTTTGGGTATATATTACTCTTTTAATCTAGGCTTATTACTTCAGGTATAACCCCTCTTTGTCTGCTTCCTAACATTAATTTTATAGAGCCTCTCTGTATACATAGCTTTGTTCACTGTATAAATGTATTTTTAAATGTTTTACAATGGCACTGAATATATGCAGCAAAAAGGGAGGGGGAATTTGGCAGTTTTGCCAGGATATTTGTCATACTGTAGATATCCTGTAGGACATCAGTTATTTAGAGTAAATTTAGATTTAGAGAACTATCTTTAGAAATACAGTACAGTATGTAATATGTCATAAATAGAAGAGTGTATAAATTTATTTATAGGCTGAAAGTATCAAAATTGCTTATATAGCCAATGGCATCTACAACATTATTCATTTCAGCTAAATTATGTGATTCCTGACATAAAACTATAGACCTCTCCATAAACCTGAATTGTTGTGAATAATAGTAGTCATGACATTTCAGCCTGTAATATGGTGAGAAAGTCTTCTTTCTATATTATAATCTATCTATCTATCTATCTATCTATCTATCAATCATCTGATCTATCTCTTCGGATTGATGAATTTGGTGTTTGATGCTCTAGCATACAGTAAGCTAATTATTTTTCTGAAGATTATACATTTTAATAAGAGGAAGTTGTATCGTCACATCTGACCTTTAGTGATCTTCTCCAAGAAATGATGCACATAATCTACTCTTGATTTGTTGGTGTCAGTATTACACCTCGGGCCCATTTACTTGAACGATTCAAACTAAAAATCGTTCGACCATTCGATAGTCGAAGTATTGTCTCTTTAAAAAAAAACTTTGACCCCCTAGTTTGCCACCTAAAACCTACCAAAGTCAATGTTAGCCTATGGGGAAGGTCGAACAAATTGCGGTAAATCCTTCGACTTCGATATTCGACAGTCGAATATCCAGGGTTAATTAACGCTCGATATTCGACCATAAGTAAATTTGCCCCCTCATGTTGCACAACTGAGCTTCATTCTGACTCGATACTCCCTTTATTTTCAATCATTGCCATGAACTTAAAATGTTTTTAGCTTAAAGCACCAAAACACAATGAGCTGGTGCTGTCTTGCTAATAAATTGTAGGATAATA
Organism: Xenopus laevis; assembly: GCF_017654675.1. NCBI lineage: Eukaryota > Metazoa > Chordata > Amphibia > Anura > Pipidae > Xenopus > Xenopus laevis. The sequence goes on along the minus strand of NC_054377.1, from coordinate 119,008,329 downwards.
AATCACCTATTCTGTCAGTCTCCAAAATCTTGAGTGAGGTCTATGGGTTTGACTTAATGTATTTAGCAGTGTCTAGCATTTATGAGTGCATTTTAGACAATGTAATAAGAATAGGGTTGCCTAGCCGGTAAAATACCTGCCAAGGCCGGTATTACAAATTTACCGGCAATGTAGCTGCCGGTAAATTTGTAATACGATCAAAAGGAGCCCTCGGCCTGCCCCCAATCCCCTGCAACTTACCTTTTTTTTGTTGCCTCTTCTAGCGTCCGCCGGTCTCCGTCGCATGGCCACGCCCCTTTTGACATCACGTCTGCCCCTTTTGAGGCCCCGCCCCCAGCAGCCGGTAAAAAAAATTATAAAAGGTGGCAACCCTAAATAAGAATCAAGCATTTACCTGACTCCAGAGGCAAGGAATCACACCAGGATCCAGGTTCATGCCTGATATCAGCAACATTGTTCTCTCTGGGGCCTGGAAACTGCTAAAACAACTGATGTGATGTCCCACTTGTAAATTTGCCTCCCCTTTAAAAAAAGCCTATCCCAGAAGCAAGGATGGAGCACAGGTGGCCAAAGTAAACCCAGAAATTATTATTCTATGGAGGATCACACAAATTTATCCTGCTGTCCTGCAATAAACAACTGTAATATCAAAGTTGAATGGAATGTGAGCAGAAGTTTAAACTGACATATCTATATATATTTTATAAACTGCATATACCTTTACCAATATTCTTGGATATTATGTTTGTTCAAGAAGTACTCCAAGCTACTCCTAAAGGCACAGCCACAAATTAGCATCTGGGGAGTTGAATTCTTTCAGTAATAGAAGGCATAGATTATAATAGAAGGCATAAACTATAGAAGGCATATATGCAACTTGTTTTTTTAAAGTGGTCTACTCTTGGGGGCATATTTATCAACGGTCAAGGGATAGAGGTTTTTTTTTACCTTAAATGAATTTGAATGACCTTGAAACTGGAATGGTATCTTATTCAAGAAAAAACTTGAAGGTCTAAAATTCAAACGAATGTTACCAACCGAAAATTAGAATTTACCATTCGAACCTTAATAAATGTGCCCTTTAGGGTTTTATTTACTAAAATCCATATTTATTTCATAATTAAAAAAAAAAAGAGCTGGAGCAAACTCCCACGCCTGATTTTGCCTTATTTATTAATAAAAATATAAAAATACTTGAATAAATCGGATCGGGAAAAAAAATGCTAAAATAGAGCAAAAATCCGAATCAAAAGATTTTTTCGGACTTTTTCCCCCAATCACTCAATTTTTTCTAGTTTTTGCCCAAAAACCCTGAATTTATTGTATTATCAGTCTAAACCCAGCGCAAACCACAATATCTTCAAATTGGGATAGGAACATCTCCCATTGACTTATACATGACCTCAACAGGTCTGAGATGGTGGATTTGCGGATTCTGGCTTTTTGTGCGCGAGGTTTAGCTTATTTGCGCAGCTGTTGGTCTTTTAAAAAACAGTGTCCATGCCCTATGTCTCTACCAGCCAAAATCCATCTTTATTTGTGGGTTTTATTTGCCAGGTATTTTCCTAACTACGAGAGGCACTTGCACATTAGTGTTCCCCAGGCCCCAGACTGGAAATCTATAGATCCTTGCTAATGCCAGAGGGGCTGCTGCAGGGTTGCCAGGTTGGCGGGTTTCCAGCCAAATCGGGCTACTAATTTAAAGGCCAGACAGGTTTTGAAAGTACCAACTAGCCAAGGTGTGGATTTGGGTTACTTTTTGGGCCTTTGACTCGTTTGTACTGGAAACCAGCCAAAGTTTTTTGTTGCCCTAATGTGCCAAGCCTGTCTCCCAATGCATGTTGGGTAAAGTAGTTTTTGTTTAACAATTTGCCGACTGCTAAGTTTAATGTAAGACTACAATACCCATCATGCAATGGGACCGACTTGTGTAGAAGTTAGGAGTTACCAGATTTTGGGCTCTGTACCCCAGTCTCCCGTCCCTCTTAAGCTTTCTCACGTTTTCTGGCGACTTTTTTCAATTTCAGACAATTTTTGGGGCAAAAATCACGTGGACAACAAAAGGTCTAGAGGTTGACTTGTTTTACCAATATTTATTGAAATTGTATATGAATTAGCACTTCCTGGGGTCCCTATACCTCCTGGGGCCCCCTCTGTAGTTACCCCCCTAGTGACGGGAGCGAATCTGTCCCATTTACAATTTACAAATCAGTGAAAATTTAAAAAAGGCGTATTTTCCTATATATATTTATTTTTTTATATTTTTTTCCACTGCACATAATGTGCTATTTTTGAAGTGACTCTTGGTTAGTTTTGGGCTGTTTTTTTTGTAGCTGATTTTGAAAATTAGACCTGGCAACGCTGGGTTGCTGTAAAAATTCATAGACAGTCTCTATTTATCAGACAGTGAAGGCTGTTTGGGCCTCTGTGTACCTTAAAGGACCAGTAACATCAAAAAAAAGCCGCACACCGCTTGTAACGCTCCTGCGATGTAACGCTCCTGTGCTGATAGATGCGTCCCAGAGGGGATGAAGAGACAATCTGTGATGTCTGCGATGTCTGTGTGCCCTGCCACCGCCTGGGGCACTCTCGCTAAGAATCGCCTGCTGCTGCAGGGCTGGGTTAGTAGGAGGCTGAGTCCCTGCAAGATCTCCCCAGAGGCGCGCTGCTCTGCACAAGGATGTTCCGGGAACACACCGGGCACTTCAGCTCTTCATCCAGCCGTCTGCTTTCCAGCACTGTCTTCCTGCTGTCAGTAGCCTATGGGAGCTAGCCAGGGAGGACAAATCCAGCACCGCACTATGGATGGTCGCCATATCGCCGTTTCAGAAGAGGACAGGAAGTGGAGTTTCAGTAAATTATTTCTTAATAAAGGCTTTGCAATTTTGAAATTTTAATTTGTCTTGGTGTTTTTTTTCGTTGTTTTCTAACGAATTTTTTTTTTAAATTTTTTTTTGATGTTACTGGTCCTTTAAATGTCTATTTTGAGACATTTCACACATCACATACGGGCAATAAAGCATTTTTACTATTCCCAGTAAGATTGGCAATAGTGCTCACAATATATATGATCTCAAACTGCACTAAAATCCCTCATCCAAGAGATTAGTCACAGACAAGTGAGGAATAAAAAACATGAATGATTGCTATAACTTTCTGAGTCCAAGTGAGAGAGTAGTGCTCCTGCCTGAGCCAAATACTAACTTCAATTTAACGGTGAAATTTAATACTAATTCCCATTTCTACATATTTTCGGAACAACAACAAAAAAGGCTGAACCACCAAGTGAACAAAGAAAGACTCGACGCAACTTTTCTAAGGAAAGACAACGCGGACATAAGCCCCTCCCTATTCCCCCTACGCAAGAGGAAATGAGTTCAAAAGCGGTAACTAAGAAACATTGATTATCTAAGGAAGTTGTAGGCTAAAACACCGGAAGTCGTGTACCGACTCCGCCGGAAGTTGATAATTCTAAGCACGTGTGAAGTCACTTTTAGACGGGAGTTGTGATGTCTGCGTCGCTGCTTAGGAAAGGCTTGGATTTGCTTAAGGAGGAGCGGAGCGGTATGGATTGTTGAACTGCTTAGTATCTTTTGGTTTTTGTTAGGGTTTACTCTGTGTGTGGGGGATGTTTTCATGTACACACACAAACCGGAAGTGGGATAAAAAGGATGTACAGCAGCACCTTTCCAACACGCACCCCATATATATGTGTGTGAGAGTGATCTCTATTGAATGTAGCTTGTGTATCTGCACAGGATGATGAAGAGCTGACTTCTATGTTGTTTCACTAGTGACAACCATGAGTGACTGCAGAGAACACAAAGGGATTTCAATAGCTAATACATTGACAGCAGCAAATATCAATTTGCTCATTGTGGTCATCATTAGAGTGTGTGATTATAAACTGCATCTTCATTAGAGCTTCTGCTCATATATGTACTATAGGGAATTGATCGGCTACAGGGGCTGTGAGAGATGGGGGATGAAACAGCAGTAGTTGGGAGTTTCTCCAAAAAGTCAACCAAGGGTAGTTAAAAATACAAACGCATTTATTGGGACATTATGAATAAAAGCCTAACGCGTTTCATGCCTGTTAGGGCACTTACTCATAGGCTAATGGGCACGCCCCTGTACATTGCTTATATAGGGGTTGTGCCAGTCAAAGCAACACATGTCTCAGCCAATCACAAAAAGTGAAAGCAAATTTTCAATTTAGATACCATTTTACACACAGGCTTCACACACTGGTATCTACCAAAAAAACCACACGTATATATGTATATATATGTATATATATATATATATATATATATATATATATATATATATATATATATATATATATATAGTGAATAAAGTACCCCCTCTTGTAAAATATAAGGATATTATAAGTTACCAAGGAGTTTCATGACCATATAAAAACACAAGGCCGAGTGTTTTTATACGGGTCATGGAACTCCGAGGTAACTTCTAATATCCTCATATTTTGCAACTGGGGGTACTTTATTTATTATAATACACAAGTTTTAGGGAGTCATGTGACAGAAATGACATCAGAACTCACCGTTTATAACTGATGACATCAAAACTCACCTTTTATAAGGATATAATTTACAAGATATTCATGGCTTTTGTGTATTATATATATATATATACACACACACACACACACAATTACAAGAGTCCTCAGCACTCAACCCATTATCAATATATTTAAGACAGAGACCTTTTGTGCATCCCATATCTGGCCAGTCCTATGCTCAATTTTCATCTGATTCATTAAGAATTCTATAGTTTCATTATACATTTTATAAAAGGGACGAATACGTTTTACCTGCAACTTACTTGCTGCTTTCAAAGTAAAACTCCCAAACTTGGCTGCCCTTTTATTAGACACCAGTGGGATCACCTGACTGTAGCTGGGAGGGTTGGGAGCTACAACATGGAGCTGGTCACTGCTCCTGTATAACTATAACAAACAAGGGAAAGTTGTGCTCACCACTAGTTTTTAAAAACCATTAGGCGGGGGTGCAGCGAGGCTGTGGCTGTGACCACAAAATACATATAGACAATTACAAGAGTCCTCAGCAGTCAACCCATTATCAATATATTTAAGACAAAGACATTTTGTGCATACTGCTACTGAAAAATGCCTTACCCTTTAAAGAAAACAGGGATTGTTTGTCCATATATTGCAATATATTAGCTGGCCAACTACGTCAAAGACACACTCACTCACACACTCACACACACTCTTCAAAAAGATAAAGCTTTTATTACATCAACGTTTCGGCCCTCGCATGGAGCCTTTATCAAGGTCGAAACGTTGATGTAATAAAAGCTTTATCTTTTTGAAGAAAATCCTGGTGTGCTTCAGCTTTTTCTGCCTTTGGATATTTGATTTCTGAACTGCACCCAGGTATGTAACTTTTGAAGTGTGTGCTAAAGCCTTTCACAGTATATGTATGTAGAGAGAGAGATATAACTAGATAGGTGCACTCAGATTCATATCTATAAAGCAAAAAAACTTCCGCACACATAGGTCTTGATAAGTGAAAAAAAGATGGTAGATTTATTTCAATGTTTCAGCTTACAAACTCAAGCCGTCATCAGGATTTTTTTATTTTTCATTATTTTTGATGTCATTTTTGATTTGTTTTATGAGTAAATTTCAAGCCAATGTGTGTAAATTGGCATCTAATATTGGCAATTTTCTTTCACTTTCTGTGATTGGCTGAGATATGTGTTGCTTTGATTGGTCACAACCCCTATATAAGCAATGTGCAGGGATGTGCCTATGAGTAAGTGCCCCCAACAGGCATGAAACGCGTTGGGCTTTTATTCATAATGTCCCAATAAACACTTTTGTATTTTTAACTACCCTTTTTGGATGAACTCCCAACTATTGCTGTTTTTCTATGTACATGCACCCACGGACTGGGGTGAACTGTGAGTATATCCTCTCCACGGTATATAATTTTTGTGCTTTAACTTTTCAATTCACATCCACTGTGGTCATTTTGATACAAGAGATAAGTCTTGAAGGCAAAGATAGTAAACACAAGAAAGATTAGTACTAATAGGAATTTAACTTCAAAATGCAATATTGATATTTTAAACCCATTAAGCACCTCTCATTTTAGTTATTTAAATTGAAAAGTTTTCAAGTTGCGCCTGTTTCTTAACCTTGGGTCCACGGATATTGGCAATTACATCTCCCAACCTTCAACAACACATATTTAAGGCTAAAAATAAAACAATGTTTGGAGTTGTACTCCCAATATATGTTATGGTCCAAGCTTCATATCACTTGATTGATAAGTATACTGCACAACTTATACCAGCAGTAAATCAGTATTATTTACTGTAATAAAAAGTGCAAAGCTGTGTTTGACCTTTACACTTTCCCTTTAACCTGTACAGATATTGAGACTAAGTCCAAGAAAAGAAAAGCAGGCAGTGACCCCAAGCACTGCCTTACCAGTGGCAAAACTGGCATGAAAAAACAGCTGCGGAGGCTGAAGCAGCAAGGACAGCGGCAAGACCAGAAAGCAACTGCCAAAGGCAGAGTGATCAGGTCGGCTGTAGGTGAGCATTATATGTAATCGCAGTGCTGTATTTTACAACTTTTCTTTGTTTTGTAATCATTAATATGATCTAAAGGTTGTTGGAACGATAACCCATAGTAAATAGTAGTTAAAGCTGAGAGAAAAACTATAACCATTAAGTTCTACTGTTCATTCAAGTCGCTCAGTGGGAGCCTCGCAGGCCAAATGCATAGACACGTTTTACGACATTAGGCTTTTTAACCCTTTAAGTGCCAGCAGAATTTCACATTTTGGTTACGCGAAATGACAGCCGTTTTTGAAACATTTTGTGCTCTCTCACTTTAGGGGCATTTTCTGAGGGGAAACCTATAGTTTACCTAGGAAAACTATACATTGTTTTTTTCGGTAGAAACTGAGCTTTCTAAATCTGCCTGAGTTTTCATGTATTTCCACCTGTGCAAAAAAATTTATAGTGCTAAATACCAAAAAAAATGAAAAATTACCATTTTTCATCGTATATCAATTTATACCAGAAAAATATTTCATTTTACGGATGAAAATCCAACTGATTTGGAAAGCCTTATGTCTCTCGAACGTGCCAATACCAGATATGTATAGTTTTAGGGAGATTTAGGATTTCTGTACAGCAAAAACTCCCGGCAGTATATTACCGAATTTTGAAAGCACTAAGGCAGAAAACGGCATGCTTTAGATTCTAAGGCAAAAAATCCTGAAACTGTAGGTTTACCCCAGAAAACCATACATTTTTGAAAAGTACACATTCTGCCGATTACAAAATGGGTAACTATGTCTCTCTACTCCCAACTACCAAACATAAAACCTTGTCTGAATATAGCGGTTTTTCAACAAAAAATTCAAAATTCTGAAAAATCATTTCAAAGGTTTTATTTTGCTGCTCCGCATATCCCAAACTATATTAGGTACCAAGAAAAAGCACCTGAAATATGATTGCCAGGGGTCCACTGAACAGTTTGATACCCATTATGCATAGGTTTACCAAAGTATCTGGCATTTAGAGACACCAATATGAAGTTAGCACATCCAAATTGTTCAGGACTTTACTTCAGCTACTGAGAAATCAACACATTGACTGCATTTTTTGTGGGGTAAAAACACAAAAATATATGTTTACCCCCCAAACCCATATATTTTTGGAAAGTACACATTCTACTGAATCTAAAATGGGTACCCATGCCTTTCTGCTCCAAACTACTGAGTCGCAAGGCTTTCCCAGAATTGTCGGTTTTGGTGAAATATCTGAAAATTGCCTCAAACCTTCAACTTCCCAGCACCATATCGCCCATGTATCATTACATACTAAGAAAAAGCACCCTAAATATGATTGCCAGGGTTCCTCTGAACATTTTGGTGGTCATTGTTCATAAGTTTACCAAAGTATCTGGCATTTAGAGGCCCCAAAATGAAGTTAGCGCATACAAACAGTCCCGTGGGTAACTTCAGCTAATGAAAGATCAACACATTGACTGCATTTTTGTGGGGTAAAAACACAGAAATATATGTTTACCCCCCAAAACCCATATATTTTTGGAAAGTACACATTCTACCGAATCTAAAATGGGTACCCATGCCTTTCTGCTCCAAACTACTGAGTCGCAAGGCTTTCCCACAATTGTCGGTTTTGGTGAAATATCTGAAAATTGCCTCAAAGCTTCAACTTCCCAGCACCATATCGCCCATGTATCGTTACACACCAAAAAAAAGGACCCTAAATATGATTGCCAGCGTTCCTCCGAACAGTTTGGTGGCCATTGTTTATAGGTTTACCAAAGTATCTGGCATTTAGAGGCCCCAAAATGAAGTTAGTGCATACAAATAGTCCTGTGGGTAACTTCAGCTAATGAAAGATCAACACATTGACTGCATTTTTGTGGGGTAAAAACACAGAAATATATGGTTACCCCCCAAACCCATACGTTTTTGGAAAGGACACATTCTACAGAATCTAAAATGGGTACCCATGCCTTATTGCTCCAAACTACTGAGTCGCAAGGCTTTCCCAAAGTTGTCGGTTTTGGTGAAATATCTGAAAATTGCCTCAAAGCTTCAACTTCCCAGCACCATATCACCCATTTGTCATTACGTGCTAAGAAAAAGCACCCTAAATATGATTGCCAGGGTTCCTCTGAACATTTTGGTGGCCATTGTTCATAAGTTTACCAAAGTATCTGGCATTTAGAGGCCCCAAAATGAAGTTAGCGCATACAAACAGTCCCGTGGGTAACTTCAGCTAATGAAAAATCAACACATTGACTGCATTTTTGTGGGGTAAAAACACAGAAATATATGTTTACCCCCCAAAACCCATATATTTTTGGAAAGTACACATTCTACAGAATCTAAAATGGGTACCCATGCCTTTCTGCTCCAAACTACTGAGTCGCAAGGCTTTCCCACAATTGTCGGTTTTGGTGAAATATCTGAAAATTGCCTCAAAGCTTCAACTTCTCAGCACCATATCACCCATGTATCGTTATGCACCAAGAAAAAGCACCCTAAATATGATTGCCAGGGTTCCTCCGAACAGTTTGGTGGCCATTGTTCATAGGTTTACCAAAGTATCTGGCATTTAGAGGCCCCAAAATGAAGTTAGCGCATACAAACAGTCCCGTGGGTAACTTCAGCTAATGAAAAATCAACACATGACTGCATTTTTGTGGGGTAAAAACACAGAAATATATCTTTACCCCCCAACCCCATATATTTTTGGAAAGTACACATTCTACAGAATCTAAAATGGGTACCCATGCCTTTCTGCTCCAAACTACTGAGTCGCAAAGCTTTGCCAAATTTGGCGGTTTTGGTGAAATATCTGGAAATTGCCTCAAAGCTTCAACTTTCCAGCATCGTATTGTCCATGTATCATTACCAGCATAAAGCATCCTAAATATAAACATATGGGTCTACTAAACAGTTTGATGCCCAATGTGCATAGATATACCAAACTATGTGGCGCACAGAGACCCCCAAATGACAATATGTATAGACATTTTCACGGCTGACGCGCTGGCTGCTGCAATATAACCACCCGGTGTGTGTATCATGCGACATTAGACCACCTAACAGTACAGAGACCCCAGAAAACCATATATTTTCAGAAAGTACACATTCTGACGAATCCAATATGGGTAAATAAGTGTTTCTACTGCAAACTGCCAAACTGCAAAGCAATGCTGAACATAACGGTTTTTATCAAATTTCTGAAAATCGTCACAAAGCTTGAATTTTACCCCATTATATGCCCCACATTTCGTAACTTATCAGCATAAAACATCCTGAATATGAACGCCAGGGGTCTACTGAACACTTTGATGCCCAATATGCATAGATATACCAAACTATGTGGCGCACAGAGACCCCCAAATGACAATAGTGTATATACATTTTCACGGCTGACGCGCTGGCTGCTGCAATATAAGCACCTGGTGTGTGTAATATACAACATTAGACCCCCCCCCCTAACAGTACAGAGACCCCAGAAAACCATATATTTTCAGAAAGTACACATTCTGACGAATCCAATATGGGTAAATATGTGTTCCTACTGCAAACTGCCAAACTGCAAAGCAATGCTGAAAGTAATGGTTTTTATCAAATTTCTGAAAATCGTCACAAAGCTTGAATTTTACCCCATTATATGCCCCACATTTCGTAACGTATCAGCATAAAACATCCTAAATATGAACGCCAGGGGTCTACTGAACACTTTGATGCCCAATATGCATAGATATACCAAACTTTGTGGCGCACAGAGACCCCCAAATGACAATAGTGTATATACATTTTCACGGCTGACGCGCTGGCTGCTGCAATATAACCACCCGGTGTGTGTATTATGCGACATTAGACCCCCCTAACAGTACAGAGACCCAAGAAAACCATATATTTTCAGAAAGTACACATTCTGACGAATCCAATATGGGTAAATATGTGTTCCTACTGCAAACTGCCAAACTGCAAAGCAATGCTGAAAGTAGCGGTTTTTATCAAATTTCTGAAAATCGTCACAAAGCTTGAATTTTACCCCATTATATGCCCCACATTTCGTAACGTATCAGCATAAAACATCCTAAATATGAACGCCAGGGGTCTACTGAACACTTTGATGCCCAATATGTATAGATATACCAAACTATGTGGCGCACAGAGACCCCCAAATGACAATAGTGTATATACATTTTCACGGCTGACGCGCTGGCTGCTGCAATATGAGCACCTGGTGTGTGTATTATGCGACATTAGACCCCCCTAACAGTACAGAGACCCCAGAAAACCATATATTTTTATAAAGTACATATTCTCTGACGAATCCAATATGGGTAAATAAGTGTTTCTAATGCAAACTGCCAAACTGCAAAGCAATGCTGAACATAACGGTTTTTATCAAATTTCTGAAAATCGTCACGAAGCTTGAATTTTACCCCATTATATGCCCCACATTTCGTAGTGTATCAGCATAAAACATCCGAAATATGAACGCCAGGGGTCTACTGAACACTTTGATGCCCAATATGTATAGATATACCAAACTATGTGGCGTACAGAGACCCCCAAATGACAATAGTGTATATACATTTTCACAGCTGACGTGCTGGCTGCTGCAATATAAGCACCTGGTGTGTGTATTATGCGACATTAGACCCCCCTAACAGTACAGAGACCCCAGAAAACCATATATTTTCAGAAAGTACACATTCTGACGAATCCAATATGGGTAAATATGTGTTTCTACTGCAAACTGCCAAACTGCAAAGTACTGCTGAACGTAACGGTTTTTATCAAATTTCTGAAAATCGTCACGAAGCTTGAATTTTACCCCATTATATGTCCCACATTTCGTAAAGTATCCGCATAAACCATCCTAAATATGAACGACAGGTGTCTACTGAACACTTTCATGCCCAATATTCACAGATTTACCAAACTATGTGGCGCACAGAGACGCCCAATTGGATATATAGTAGATAAAATTTACAAGACATAACAAAATAATACAGAAAGTGTGAAATTCAAATAAAATTACTAAAATCCAATAAAACCACAAAAATCTATGCTTTTTTTTTTCAGACTAGTGTAATCAGACATCAGAATTACAGTTTGAATATTATAGCTTGGCAAAATAGGTTTTACGGACAGAATAAAGCAAGCAACAGTTATGCAGCGCTGAAAATGCAATAAAATGGCTAACAATGCACCAAAATCCCTAAAATTTCCAAATAATCACCGAAATAACATACAAAAGGTATTGCACAGTACGGTTAGCGAATACGCTATTCGCAAATGCAATAAAACATTTTTTTGAGCCAAAAACACAACAATGCAATATGAAAAAAAAAAAAAAAAAGCTACACAACAGTGTATGTGTGTGCACATGTGTACAATTGGTAAATTGCATGTTATGTGCATGTGTTTGTGTGTGCAAGTGTATGTACCCCCCCAAGTGTGTGTGACCCCCCTGATCCCCCAAAAAATATATGTGAGTGTGTGTAAGTGTAAATCTAAGCATGTATTAGTGTATAAAGTGTGTGTAAGTGTATTTTGTGTGTGTGTTACACTAACCTGGGGTGTGTAGCTGCAGATCTGTGTCCATGATGGCAGGAGGAGTGGAGAAGCAGGAGGGAGTCGCCAGATCCGTTGATCCGATGCGTGGGCGTCGCTGGAGGGACCCGGAAGTGCAGGCAGCAGCAGCAGCGCGCAGCCACGTGCGTCTGTTGCGTTTGTGGGGCCCCTGGACGATCGCGCCTCAGGAGCCCCTTTCCCACCCGCTCCGCTCGTTGCCTAGGGGGTTGTGAGCGAGCGGGGAAGGAGCGAGCAGCATTTAAAGCCGCTCCTGAGCTCCCCGCACGCTTATGCTGCAGAACGTAGAATCTACGTTCTGTGGCATTTCAAGATACTTTTCCACAGAACGTAGATTCTACGTTCTGTGGCACTTAAAGGGTTAATATTTCACCCACAAACAAATTTTAGATATTCCAGAGAAAAGCAAACATTCCAACTCAAAGCAGCATTCTGTTTCCATCTTAAGGGATCAAATCCTACTAGCAAAGTTGTTGGGCTACCACTGTACTGATGCATTAATGACCATAACTGTGTACTTCCTCACTTGATAAGAGATCCATACTCTTATTGAAGTTAATTGTTGCCAATACAACTCTGTGTGTCCCACTACTTTATCATTTCCACTGTTTCCCACTCTTTGAGGGCAATGACCAATAGAGTGTGTTTATTTATGCTATTTGTAATGGAGGACAAAACACCCACTGTATGTCTCTGATTGCTTCCCTGTGAAGAACCCCAGGTCAACCTTTATGGCGGAGAGTTGCCCAAAACTGGACTTTTTTTTATTTTTATCAGACTGTCCCATTTGCAAGAAAAAACACTATTTGATTTATATCAGTAGGAAGTATCAAATGTGATGGTAGCTGCAATCAGTATATGGCCTAGGTCTCTGAAGAACTCTCCCTTCTTCTCATCTCAAAGGATGTCCTTGTTTACATTAGAAGCTCTGTCTGTGAATTGGCATTCAGAGAATAAATTGATATATTTATGCAAATTTGGCCTGGACCGATTCCATAATTGCTGGGATTAGCTAAATATCCACAAAATATTGGACCAAATACACAGGACAAAAATATAAACATGTCGCCTTCAGTTGTCCATAGGTTTGAAATTACATTATACTATGGATTCTCAGAAACACTAAGGATTCAAGTGAATTAAAATTTTGCAGAAATTGTTTGGATTTAGCATAATCCTACACAAATAATAGATTGAGTTCTTATTAAAAAAAAAAAAAGTGATCAAATGAGAACTTCTTTTGTATTGTATACTGTCTTGACTACCATTCTATTCTCATAAAAGAGATCCTCCATTGTATTTAGTGACTTTGGTTTCAGAAATATTCTTTATGTACTTTCGGGGGGAAAATAAGTCTTGTATATTTTAGATGTTGTCTTGCCATTCCTTTTACATAAGGGCAGAATGAAATGTTCTAGGAACGTCATCTTTTTTTTATTATAAGCAAATATAGGATTGGACCTTGGTGGTTCATTATAATACAGGTAAGTTCACTGACTCAAGTGTCTTCGCCAGACTCCCTTCTGCTCCCCTCACTAGAATGGCTGCAGAATCTGTGATTAGTTGAACCTAAAGGGTTAAGTTATCCTTTAGCCAGAAATGAGGTATAAAGACATTTCGTTTTACATGTTTGTCTGCTATAGATATTATAGTATTAAATGATCTCCAGAAACCCAGTTTATGCTGCAATAATTCAGCTGTTGTATTGTCTTCCAGAGGAGTTTAAGAAACAGAGTGCAAAAGATCATTTGCAGGAAAACCTCAAGTACATGCTTGAGTCCCGCTCTGTGGCAAGCAAAGAAGTTGTTGACAAAGTGAGTTAATTTTCATAAGAGCATTTTTCTTTTGTGTCCCTCTCCCTCATTCTCTCTCATTTCTCCCTTAAGAACAAGCAAATACAGCTTCCAACATTTTATAGGGACAATATTGGTAAAAAATAAGTGTTAAATTACTTTTAGTTAATGTTGCCCTGCACTGTGCATATAAACAAACTGCTTTGTAGCAATGTAGGCAATTGAAAAGTTCGACCAGTCACATGGATTCGGCTGATTCCGAATCCTGCTTAAAAGGGCCGAATCCCTATTTAACAACAAACTGAAGACCTGCAGATCTGAGAGTTGAAATAATTAAAAAATCACAAAACATTTTTTTTTTTTAAAGTTGCAGATTGAATATCAAGGTCCACCATATTGAAAGTTTATTTCAAGCTTAACTGCTCTTAGGGATCTTTTGGGTATATGTAATACCAATTTAATTTCATGCCATTTATTCTCAGCCAAGAACTCAGCACTGTGTAATCTGCAAAGGAGAGACATAGTCCTAGTGAAAATATTTAAGGGGGGTTGTGTCCCTGTTTTTCTCTAGAAATATGGGTTGACCGTTTTGGCAGTGAATTTAAGATATCAGTTCAAGCTAAGAATTGAGTTTTGAGGTGGCCATACACTGGCAGATTTTATCTGAAGATTTGGCAGCTTTTCTGCTCGTGTATGGGACACTCTGACAGGTCTACCTGTCCGTTCTCTGCACAAAAATCACCCACCCAGATATCGATTAGACAGGCTTAAAAATCTCATTGGGGTGACAATCCCCATCATTGTGATCCTATAATTTGGTTCTAGGGCCAAACAATCAGTCCAACCTGATATCTGGGAAAGATCCACTCATTTAGAGACCTCGCCAAATAAGTGGATCCTTAAATGCATTTCCAGCTCACAGGCGCCCACTATGAATCCCTTCAGGTTTGGATGCTTGGACTGGGAGTTATAAATGTGTATAAACTGCAATTTTGAAATACTTGCCTAAACTATTATTTTGCTCCTAGTTTAGTAGGAAGAAACATTCTATTTCTACTAACCTCATGACAATGTATGTTTTTAGGATATTAGAAAGTCCTTGTTTATCAATTATTTTGTGGGATTATTTATAGAAGATAAATTGCTGGGCAGTTTATTGAGCCAATTGGTTTAGTGTTTTTGCTGACTCTTAAAACAAGTGACCTTGCTTTTATTTGCTGACCTAAATTGAACTTTTTTTTTTTATCACACTGACACAGATCTTGAAACAGAACAGAGGGCGCAAAGCAAAGGACAACCGAATCAAGCAGGAAAAGGTGATAAAGGAGAAGTCTGTGTTCTCAGATGCTGACTTCAAGCGCTTTGAGATGGAATACTTTGGGAGAAGATAAGGTCTTTCGAAATGGTTAAACTTTGCTGTCACAATTCAGCTGCTAGCATGTGAACTATATTTTTCTTCAAACGTGGATTTTCCAACTTCATATATTCCTGTCCTTCTGTCTGCAAAAAGCTGCAAAAAAGACAAACAGTAGGGTTTGGAAAGTTACAACAAAGGGCATTGTATGACTAATGAATAAGGGTTCAGCATTTTATGTAATATCTAGTAAAACCCTAATGAACTACTTACATAACTGTAAATAATAAAAATAAAAACACAATTCATAAAATACTAGAGCAGTGTGTCTGTTTGGACTTGATATGATGTCTCTACTATTATGGGCCATGTTAGCATCTGGACAGACTAAAAGGCATGGGATTCCGTATGGAATAATAATGCTAATCACACACAAACTCTTCATTCTATGTGAGCTGTGCAGTTACAATGGCTGACCACATGGTGGCATGATTGGTTACTTTTATATAAAGCTGCATTGCCATTGCTTTAATATTTTTAGGTCGCTTGGGAGACCAACCAATTCTAGCAAGCATATTCCAAATTACTCATTAATAATAAGATTCTTTTTTGTGGTTGTGCTAAACAAATAATCCTGGGTTTAAGGATCTCCCAGTCAAAGCCTAGGTGTGTCCCATTAATGGGTCCATGAAAACTCTTGTTAATTCCTGAGTTTTCTGAATAATCTCTATAGTATAAAAAGTCTGCCCAGGCATCCTCCTCTGGTGTGAACTGATGATCACTAAGGCTTTTCGGCTTATTGTATTTGCTACACGGCTGTGTTTCAGGAGGAGAAATGTAAATAAGTTCCAATATCACACTGCGTGCAGGCAGTACCCTTGGGTGCTCTTTGCAGTGTCAAGCTAGTGTTAAACAACCCAGAGCAAAATATATATATATATATATATATATAATTTTTTTTTTTTATTATTATTTTTTTTAAATCCTTGCTTGAAAACATCAGTAAATTCTGGTTATAGATCCAAGGATTAAGTTCAGAACATTTGATAATATATTAGCTGGCAGCGCACGTTGTGTATTCTCTGTAATTCTGTCATCTGTATTATGCAGCTTAACCAAGCATTTAGATGGCCAGATAACACTGATTCAGCTAAATGTTTAGATGTCATGAAAAACTTTAATGGAGGGGCGACTGTGTGTTTTTACTGTATCTTTTTAGGCCACATTGCCAAATGTTTTTGAATGGCCTGACATTCAGTAAAGTAAAGGCTTTTTGGGGCAAGAACTCGAGTTTTTGGTTGTAGTTTTTAATTTAAAATATGAGATACATTTGGATTTTCTTGGGGATATAGCACAAACCAATACTTTCCTATATGTGTAATCCCTTATTTTGTGTTAAAGGGGGCCCTGAAAAAAATATCCTCCAAAGGGGGGTGGAACCAAAAAAGTCTGATAACCACTGCATTAGAATATACTGCAGACCATTTAATTTTTAGATTCTGTACAGGTATGGGATCCGTTATCCAGAAAGCTCTGGCCTTGTCCCATAGACTCCCTTTGATCCAAATAATCCACATTTTTAAAAATGACTTCCCTTTTTCTCTGTAAAAATAAAACTGTACCTTCTCATCCAAACTAAGATATAATTAATCCTTGTTGGAAACAAAACTAGCATATTGAATTAATGTTTAAATGATTTTCTATGAGACTCAAGGTATGAAGATCCAATTTACTGAAAGATCCGTTATCTGGAATACCCTAGGTCCTGAGCATTCTGGATAACAGGTCCCATACCTGTTTATAAATAATTATTGGTACATGGCAGCTCAGAAACCAGACTTCTGAAATTGCAAACTAGAGAGTCCTGAATAACCGCAGTCAGGCAGTGATTTACGCGTGTCCATTGTTTGAATATTAAAATGAAAAACATTTTGTAACACTGATTATTCACTGGGAAACATCAGAAGGTAGGATCTTATTACTGGTATGGGACCTGTTATCCAGAATGCTTGTGACGGATCTTTCTGTAATTTGGATCTTCATATCTTAGAGATACGGACACTAGAAAATCTTTTAATGTACATTCATATTTTAAAAAGCAGTTTTTTATTGTCAGTATTACATGAAGGGGCCCATTTATTTAGTTCGAGTGAAGGAATAGAGGAAAAATTGTTCGAATTTCGAATGGTTTTTTTGGCTACTTCGACCATCGAATGGGCTACTTCGACCTTTCGATTCTAACTAAAAATCGTTCGACTATTCGACCATTCAATAGTCGAAGTACTGTCTCTTTAAAAAAAACTTTGACCCCCTAGTTCGCCACCTAAAACCTACCGAGGCCAATGTTAGCCTATGGGGAAGGTCCCCATAGGCTTCCTAACCATTTTCCTTCGATCGATGGATTAAAATCGTTCGATTCGAAGGATTTAATCATTCCTTCGATCATTTGATCAAACGAATTGCGCTGAATCCTTCGACTTCGATATTCAAAGTCGAAGGATTTCAATTCGGCAGTCGAATATCGAGGGTTAATTAACCCTCGATATTCGACCCTAAGTAAATTTGCCCCATAGTCTACTAGAAAATCATGTGAACATTAAATGAACCCAATAGGCTGGTTTTGCTTCCAATAAGGAATAATTATATCTTAGTTTGGATCAAGTACAAGGTACTGTTTTATTATTACAATAATTATTTATTATTACAATGAAAAAGGAAATCACTTTTAAAGATTTTGATTATAATAGATTCTATGGGAAAAAGCTTTCCGTAATTTGGAACTTTTTGGATAGCGGGTTTCCAGATAACAGATCCCATACCTGTATAAGGTATTTGCAAGTAGAGACCTAATAAGTGATAGTGGGCAGAGGTATGGGATCTGTTATCCAGAAAGCTCCAAATTAAGGATAGTCCGTCTCTTATTGGATGTGAAACAATCCTACTGGGTTTAAGTCTTATTTTAGTAGACTTAAGGTATGAAGATCTAAATTACAAAAAGATCCGTTATATGGAAAACCCCAGGTCCCGAGCATTCTGGATAACAGGTCCCATACCTGTTTCAGCATTTAGAATGGAATAGAAATGTTAATGGCACTGATAGAACAGATCTCTGTTTCAGGTTCATAGTGAAATGTTTGTGTTAAAGGAAAGGAAACCGACAACCAAAGTCCCGTTTATTTGCTCTAGTGGTTTTTTCCAAGCACATTTAAAACGCCCTTGAAACAAATTCCTAAAATAGTCCTTTGAGCAGGTCTGTGTGGCACAATGTAATGCTGTTAAACTGCAGGTGGCTGAGCTGAACACACAGCTCTTTGGAAAACACAACCGGAGGCGCATGTGTGGAACATTTGCTCAGTAGAGTCCGTGACATGTCCATCCCCCTCTGCTTTAAGTCTACATTCTTTCTGAAAATTACATTGAATAAATCACTCATTTCCAATATGGGGCAAATATACTAAGCGGCGAAATTTTGCCAGCGACGGCTTTGCAGGCAGCACAACAATTCTCGCAGATAACACTAATTCACTAACATGTGAAGTGTCCAGGGCGCCGAACGCTGGCAAAGTTGCGCTGACGTTAATTCAGCAAGCAGAGCGAAGTTGCGCTAGCGTTGGCTAATTTGCATACTTTAAAGTACAATGGACGGATATGTTGCAGTAAATACATTACACTACACAAGCCCAGGGAAGCTTAATAAAGAAAATAGTTGTTATATTGCCCTACACATGAGCCCAGTGTATAGTTTATGTGCCATATGGTAGAAAATGTAGGGGGGAAGCCGGGTATTCCAAAAAAGAATTATGCTCTTTTGCAGCCTATCACCCTGAAAAAAGAAAAAGACGCCAGCATTTTTTGGGACTTAGAAAAATGTAACTACTAAATTTTGAGTCCTATCTACTCTATTGCACTTCCCCTGGTCTGAGGTGGTGAAGGCAAGTCTGGTGCATCTTAGTGAATTTGCATTTATGTCCCTTCGATGGAGCGAAAATTGGCCTGACGATTGAGTGCGAATGAGCGACAGCGTCAGTCTCTTTCGCTAGCGAAGTTACGCCTGCGCCCGTTAGTAAATTGGCGAAGTACTGAAATGACGTCACGCTGGCGAATTTTCGCCAGCATTCGTCACTTCGCCCTTTAGTAAATTGCCCCAAAGCATCTTGACATCTGTATATTTGATTATATGGACAATATGCACTTTACTGGACAGAGAAATGCCTTAATATGCAGAGCCATGAACATTTTCATTTTGCAGATCAATGTTAGTAGAGGAATACTTTATTAAGTCTGTCTTGGGCCCCACAGACATCTGTCTAAGTTGCATTTAATAATTAAATGTATATGTTTCAACTTGCATACAAGTTGACCTACAGACCCTATCTCGTACGTAACCCGTGGACTGCCTGTATAGTAATTAGGATCAAGTGCAAGGCTCTATTGTACTATTACAGAGGAGAAGGAAATCATTTTTTTAAAAATGTAATTATTTCAATAAAATATGCTTTCCTGTAATAATGAACTTACTGGATAAAGAGTTTCCGGATAACGCATCCCATACCAGTGCTAATTTGTGCAGAATGATAGACTCCATGCAGGATGTTTCCACTTGGAGACTGATTTCCATAAATTGGAGGGCTGGACAGCAAACTGGCAAATGCACTTTAACATTGATAGATGCAAGATTATGCATTTGGGCAAAAATAACATGAATGCTAGAGGGTTATTTATCAAAGGTTGAATGTAGAGCTAACGGCAATCCCCAGAATCATCACAGCAGAGGGGTGTGAGCTTCAGGATCCTGACCAGATCTTAAGTGAATTTCGCTCCTTTTATTCTAGCTTGTACAGTTCTAAATTTACCCGCTCCCAAGAATCGCTGGCTGAGTACCTGGATGGCATTCCAATTCCCAAACTTCCCCGGGAGAGCACGGACTTCCTGAGTCGGCCCATCACTCTTGATGAGGTGACTGAGGCTATTTCTGCCTTTCCCAACGGAAAGACGCCTGGCCCGGATGGTCTCCCCATTGAGTGGTACAAGGCCCATGGGGACATCATTGCACCCCAACTGACTATCCTATACAACACTATCACTATTGGTGCCCCACTACCGCATACAGCTAAATTAGCCACTATCACACTGATTCTGAAGGAAGGCAAACCCCCGGAGAACTGTGGGTCGTACAGGCCAATTTCCCTCCTAAATTCGGATGTGAAAATACTGGCTAAAGTACTAGCGAATAGGCTTAAATCTGTAATAGAAAATTTGATACATCCAGACCAAACGGGGTTCATGCCCACTAAGGGCACTGACATTAATCTTAGGCGTCTCTACACCAACCTTGCTGCCAGTCACCAGAACCCGGGCGAGAGAGTGGAAGTGTCCCTGGATACTGAGAAGGCCTTCGACACTGTTGAGTGGCCCTATTTGTGGCAAATTCTATCCCGTTTTGCCCTTGGGGAGAATTTTATTACATGGGTGAAGGCTCTTTATGATTCCCCTATGGCCAGATTACGGGTAAACTCGGGTCTGTCACAGGAACTGCAGCTGGCGAGGGGTACCCGACAGGGCTGCCCACTATCTCCCCTTCTTTTCGCCCTAGCGATTGAACCGCTAGCCATCAAAATTAGGGGCAACACTCAAATTAAAGGACTACAAATGCGGAGTTGGGAGGAAAAAATTTCCCTGTATGCTGATGACATGCTGGTATACCTGGCAGACCCGAGGGACTCCCTGTCTGAGCTCTTACGGGAGATAGGGCATTTTGGAGAGTTTTCAGGCCTCAGGGTGAATTGGGGGAAATCCCTTGTGTTCCCTATTGACCCGGAAACCCAAAAAGACCCCAGACATGGTCCACTCCTGCAGTGGGTGACTCGTTTCAGATATCTGGGCATAGAAATTCATAGGGATTTGTCACTATATCTTGAATTTAATCTGACTCCAATTGTCAGAACCCTTAAACTTAAGGTGCGGAACTGGGCGGCTCTGCCACTCTCTCTCCCGGGGCGTATTAATCTACTAAAAATGATTTTCTTACCCAAGTTTTTCTATGCGTTTCATAATGCACCTATTATACCCCCCAAAAGGTGGTTTGCAACGGTAGATGGTATAATGCGGGGCTTTATATGGGCAGGACAACGACCAAGGATCAAGTGGCAGACCCTTCAGGCCCCAGTTGCTAGACGCGGTCTGGCGCTCCCAAACCTTCTTCTCTATTTTTATGCCAGTCAGTTAGTCTATGCCTGGTGGTGGCTGAACCCTAACCCAAATAATCAGGCGGTGGTCCTCGAGGCAGGAGTAATTTCCTCATTTGAAGCGTTGGCCAATCAGCTGCATAGAGGTCTCTCCTCCATATATTCCCTTACGCCTTGTATGAAAACGGTGTGCACAGTATTCCAGAGGGCAGTGGTGTCCCCATATGGGAAACAGAACAAGTGGATCAGGTGGTCCCCCTTATGGGGCAATAATGCTCTCCCTCAACTCAGATTGCTACCTGATGCGGCCGCCTGGGCAGCGGCTGGGATCAAAGTCCTTGAGGATATTGTTAGGCCTGGGGAGTTTAAGCAGTTTCCCTTACTGCAGGAGGATTTTGGCTTGCCGAACCGTATGCTCTTTAGTTTCCTCAGACTACGCCATGCACTCCTGACTCAGTTCCCCGACAGGGCTCCAGAGGTGACAGAGTCCTTGCTTGAAAGATATCTGAGACGCCCTGGCCTCCAGAAACCGCTTAGTTGGTTTTATACCCTTCTTCTCCAAGATGCCTTTGACCCACTGCAGCACTTTTGCCAGAAATGGCAGCCTGACTTCCCCCAATTGGATGAAGGCTCATGGAAAGATATTCTCAGCCAAATACCCGAGGTAAATATTTCCATCAGAGATAGGTACATTCACACTAAGTTTCTTAACCGTATTTACCTGACACCTCACAGACTTGCCCGGATCTACCCTGGACTTCCAGATGTATGCCCCAAATGTAATATTGATCAGGGAAATTATATGCATGTGTTTTGGGACTGTCCTCATATTCAGAGGTTTTGGGCAGAGGTTTTGGCCTATGGTGCACGTAAGCTTGGACTTCCTAATGTTCGCTCCCCTGAGCTCTGTTTGTTGGGTATTACGGAAGGACTATCGCTGACCTCTTATGAACGGATGAGTCTGCTGCAACTGCTACACTTTGCCAAGAAAGCCATTCTGATGACCTGGAAAGCAACTGCACCCCCGACAATAGGCTTCTGGAAAAAGCTTATAAATGATATCCTCCCTAGCCAAAAACTGACTTACTTAATCAGAGGCTGCCCAGACAAGTTTGGGAAGATATGGGGTGGCTGGCTTGAAAGCGACATGGATACCTAGTTGCTTATCCCCGTGGGGGGCTGGAGGGCAACGTGACATTATTCCACTATCCGTGCCTATGCCTAGGATGGTACTGATATGCACTTTGCTTGATGTTCTGTATAGGGGAGCCCATCCCCCCCCCCTTCTCTTTACTATCTTCTTCTTTCCTCTTCCTTCCCTATTTTCTATCTCTACCCCCCCCCCTTTTCTTAACTCTCTTTCCTAATTGCTATGGTTGTAAAATTTCAATAAAGAAAATCTTGCAAAAAAAAAAAGGTTGAATGTAGTGTTTTTTTTTTTACCTCGAATGAACTCACAACTTGAATGGTTTCTTATTTAAGAAAAAACTCGAATGGAAAAAACTTGATTCAGCGAGTACAAGTTGCGAAACCCAAAAACTCAAATTGATTGAGTTTTCGGCTAAAAAAAGTTTATAAGGCAAAACCATCTTCAAATGTTTCAAGGGACCTCTGCCATTAAATCCTACATGACCTCAAAATGTTTATTTTCGGATTTGAGCTATTTCCAGGGTTGGGGTATAGTAAATCTTGAAAACGCTGAGGTTTTTCTTTTTACCCGAAAATGTGAGTTTAGACAAAAAAAATCACCTTGAAAACTCGAATTTAATTGGAAAACACAACTCAAACCTTATATAAAACCCCTAAATGGAATTGTGTTGTTGGCCTCCCTAACTGGGAAGGATTTGGTGCATATTTTGTAAAACAGACTCTAGGCAGTATCTGCTAAACTAATAAATTACTCTTGTAAAAGAAAAAGCCCTTTGGCTTGTGGGATGAAAGCATAGTTTGCATATTTGCAGTTTACTGGTAACACCTAAGCATAAGTATGTAGTGCAGTTTTGGGCACCAGTGTATAGGAAGGATATTCATGAGCTGGGAAGAGACCTATAACTAAACAAAATGGAACAATAAAACTACAGAGAGTGGAGGAGTTTTGTTGGTTTTCTATTCTCTCTGGGGAAAAGAGGGACTTGTGAGAGGATGTGATAAATACAATACATCTTTTAGAAGACACTGACAATTTTTTTCACACAAAAAACAAAGGACACTGGCCACCCATTTAGGCACATGGGGTGTTTTAAACCCCTTTGATAGAAATCGCAGCAATCAAAACACCCCATGTCCCATCAGGTATTGACTGTGTTATCTGTTCAACTATCATTTTGATTATTGTTTACGTATGAAGACACACTAATGGTGGCCATACACGGAGAGATCCGCTCGTTTGGCAATGTCGCCAAACGAGCGGATCTCTCCCTAAAATGCCCACCTTGAGGTGGGCAATATCGGGCTGATCCGATCGTGGGCCCTAGGGCCCAACGATCGGATCCTAACGAATAGTAATGGGCGGTCGGATCGCGGGACCGCATCAATGAATAGATTCGGCCGCGATCCGACTGGATTTTTTGTACGATCGAGATCTGGTTGACTTTCGGTGAAGCCCCTCGGAGGGGGCCCATACACGGGCCAATAAGCTGCTGACACGGTCTGTCGGCAGCTTTTATCGGCCCGTGTATGGCCACCTTAAGGGGCAAATTTATCAAAGGTCGAGGTGAATTTTCGAATGAAAAAAATTCGAATTTTGAGCTATTTTTTGTGTACTTCGACTAGGGAATAGTCCAAGTTCGATTTGAATTTGAAAAAAATTGGAAAATTCTAATATCAAAATGTATCATGTACTGTCTTTAAAAATTCGACTTCGACTATACGCCATCTAAAACTTGACAAATTGCTGTTTTAGCCTGTGTGGGACCAACTAGAACCTATCTGGAGTCAATTGATGGACTTTGAAAGATCAAAGTTTTTTTGGGAAAAACTTTGAATCTAATTCGATCGAATGAGCTATTCCTTCGATTCGTATGATTCAAATTCAGCCGAATACAGACCTGTAAAACGGACCTAATCAATCAAAAAAAACTTCAACTTAATTTTGGTTGGTCTTTTTGAATTCGAATTTTCAAAGTTTTTTCCATTCGAAATTTGACCCTTGATAAATATGCCCCTAATAGTTTGTACCCTGTACAATATTCTTGTCACTGTAAAATTAAGGGGTTATTTACTATACCTCAAATTTTTGCGGTGGGGCAAAAACTATAATTTTTTGTGGAAAAACAAACAAAAACATTTTTGAGATTTATTATACCCCCAAGCTACAAAAAGCCCAAATCCGAAAATCTGTCATCTCAGACCTGTCGAGGTCATGTATAACTCATAGATGTCACTATCCCAATTTGAAGGTATCACTGGGTTTAGCCCAATAATTGGCAAAATTCACGGTTGTAGGTCAAAAACCTGAAAAAACTAGTGTTTCGGGAGATAAATCCAAAAAAAATCTTACAGTTTCGGTTTTCACTCGATTTTATCGTGTTTTTTCCTGATTCGATTTATTCTAATTATTTTAATGATAAATAAGGCAAAATCAGGGATGGGGGTTTGGTCAAGCTTTTAAAATTGAAACAATGAGATAAAATTGGATTTTAGTAAATAACCCCCTAAATGTTTCCTGGGTCTGTCTATGAGTTCCACTACTTAGTTTTTTTGTAGCAAACCATTCTATACTGCAATTATTAATCAATTTAAGTTCCAATATGACCATTGAGCTGTTACAAGAGCCCAGTGTGGAAGAAAGGGTTAAGCAAGAAGAGTTGCTGTTAGAACAAGCTATAAAAACTAGTAAAAAAATCTTTTCCTGCATAAAACAATTGCTGGCACCAGTGGAATTTCCTGCATTCGTTAGATTCTTTGGTTCATTGTGGGAGAAAAGTGCAATGGGATCTGTTTTAAATCACTGGAGAGTAACTTTGAAACACAAAAAAAATGAATCTGGGCCCCATAGAGGTTACAATCTAAATCTTACACAAACTGTTCACTTTTGAGCTAACTTTTAGGGGCAGATTTATTAAGGATCGAGTTGTGTTTTCTATAAAATTCACGTTTTCAAGGTTATTTTTTTGGTCAAAAATCAATTTCTTGGTTTTTTTTTTAAAAAAAAAAACTCAAATTGTTCGAAAATGTTTTACCCCAACCGTGGAAAGCTCTTATCCGAAAATACACCATCTAAAACCTATCAAGGTCATGTTGAAATCAATAGCAGGGGTCCCTTAAACCATTTGAAAATGTTAATAGCCATAGTTTTTTTCAGAGGGTTTTGCCAAAAACTCAATTTGAGCGATTTAAGTTTATCTCGCCAAAATCATTAAACCCGAACCCGCCGATTCGAGTTTTTTTCCATTACAGTTTTTTCTAAAATTAGAAACCATTCGAGTTGAGAGTTCATTCGAGGTATAAAAACTCTAAAAATTCAACCTTTGACAAATAACCACCTTAGTATGAGGTAGAGAGGCCCTTATTTAGCTTTTTATTCACCAGCTCTCCAGATTGCAATTCAGCAATGGACTGATTTGAATAAGAGAATTAATATTGAATTCGTATTGAATAAGAATATGAATAGAAATATGAATATTAAAAAGTATCAACAATATATTTGTAGCTTTACAAAGCAATTGTTTTTTAGATGGGGTCAGTGACCCCCATTTGAACGCTGGAGAGATCGCTTTTTCAAGTACAGACATGGATAGATGTATCAAATAATGATTTGAGGAAACCCTAAAATGACTTTTTGCCTGCATTTCTGTATTTTCAGGGTTCTATTAGTGTGTTGTATCAATAAACACTACTGCCTTGCACCAAGACAATTCTGCGCTAAAACCAGGTGCTGGACGTTATACTGTCCCCCAGAAAACCCCACTGTTACTTTTATTTTTCCTATTTATCACACAGCAAGTAAGTCCATTTGTTCCAATGAGGCGGTTTCCTCCATCTAATGGCTTACAGCCAGCGTCTCTATCTTCTGTTTAATGACAGATGGAAAAACAGTTTCAATACAGCAGATTGTGACGTCAATGTATGAGTTGACTGTGACATTTGGAAAATCGTAGAGATTAAAGCCTGTTAAGGTGTGTTCTTGTTAAATGCCAGATTTAGTTAGCCAGCAAACATGAAATAGTGTATGTGTATTTATCCACTGTGCTCATTTAATGTCAGCGTCACAGACCTTTGTTCCATATGAGAGAGCAGCTGTTTAGAAGGGCATCTCTGTTATTCTATGGGCTCAGATGTGAGCAATAGGAAACTGATCCATGTACTCCCATTACAATATATTATCCAGCCTGTTTTAAAGCTGTCTGGTTCATGTAGGCACATGAGAGGCATATTTATTAAGGTTTGTTAACAATGGCATTAACATATACTCCAAGCATTGCCATATTAATGCCATACTTGCTTTTGTATAAAACTGCATAACTGTTTTTCTGTGCATGGGCATAGGTGTTAACTTGAAAAAGGCAATATAGTGACAATTAATTTAGATTGGGGAAAAAAAGCCCAAAATCTGTAAAGTTTAACCCCTCTTATTGAACCCCAGTGCTCATATATACACATACTGAACTATCTGTACACTGATATTTGGGGGCACATTTACTAAGGGTCGAATATCGAGGGTTAATAAACCCTCGAATTCGACCCTCAAAGTAAAATGTACCGCAAATCCTACGATCAAACTATCAAAGCAAAAATCGATTCAAAGGATTTTAATCCATTGATCGAAGGATTTTCCTTTGATCAAAAAAACCTTAACAAAGTAAAGGTCCCCATTGGTAGGTTTAAACTACTAAAACTAAAAAGTTTTTTTTAAAGAGACAGTACTTCAATTATCGAATGGTCGAATAGTCGAACGATTTTTACTTCGAATCGAAGTCGTAGTCGAAGGTCGTAGTAGCCTATTCGATGGTCGAAGTACCCAAAATTACTTTGAAATTCAAAGTTTTTTTACTTTGAATCCTTCACTCGAGTTTGGTAAATGTGCCCCATAAATTGTATATACCCATAGCTATACTAATGGTGAAGTTTAATATCACAATAGCCTATGGTATGGCTTTCCAACTGGTTGCCTGCGACCCCCTTGTGTGGCCCCCCCACATGAAACTCTGCCTGCTATGTCTGCTTACCGTGTGTAAAATATAAAAGGTATCACTACAGAGATTAACTGGCCCCTGCATTGTTTCAACCTCAAATTCAGACTGTAATCCCCTGTATTGTTAACACATGTAATCCCCCCTGCATTGTTCACACTTGTGACACCTCTATTGTTCTGACCCCTAAAACCCTGTACTGTTCACACCTGGGACCTAGACTGAAACTACCCACATTGTTCACACTTTATACAAAATGGTAATAGGGCACCAGCACTGTGTCATTGTATATTGTACATATTAGATTGGTCCTGATAGGTTTCCCTGTCTCCTGATATGTTCTGCCTTCCCTATGCTCCCAGTGTGTGCCATGCTCTGCCTGTGAAACATAAGCCTAGTATTAGTTCTGGGGGTTTGTTAGCATTTGAAAATTATTGTTAGGGGCCACAAAGGTGTTTAATAATGTGCTGGGGGTGCTGTGTTATCAACAGGGGAGGAGGAGGCATATGGATTCAAGGGTATGACTTGACTTTTTTTTTACATATGAGTGATATCCAGAGCCGGAACTAGGGGTAGGCAGAAGAGGCACCTGCCTAGGGTGCAATTCTGTGGGATTTGCTTCCCTCTGCAAGTATTGCCTACCCCCTCCCTCGCTCCTCTGTCCCACCCTTCCCTGTCCGTTCTTCCTTTCCTCCCCTGTCCATCACTCCTGTGTCCCTCCCTCCCCTGTCCGTCCGTCCCTCCCTCCACTGCCCCTTCGCTTCCCCTTCTTGCACCTATGTTATAGTACATGCACGCAGGGGGTGGGGTAAGCCGACTGGGTTGCCTAGGGTGCCCAGTCGGCTTGGCCCGGCCCTGGTGATATCCCTGCAGTGAGCACCAACCATTTGGCTTTTTGGTGTGCTATTAATGTGGACATGGTCTTGTGGTAATATGGATGTGGTTTAAAGTGGGTGTGGTCTAAAACAGGGAGTGGCTAACACAGGCTTCCATTATCAGCCCTCCACCATGTAGACCAAAAGAATTTTGGCCCTCGGTACTGCAGAAGTTGGACAGCACAGGCCTATGATATTATGCTTGTTCAAGAAATCATCCAAGCCCCATTTAAAGGCATTAACAAATCACCCGGCAGTGCATTCTACAACCTCACTGTGAAGAACCACCTACACTGCTTCAATTGAAAGTTCCACTTCTCAATTCTCTAGGGACTCCCCACCACGTGCGCATGCGCCATAACAGAGGGGGAGGGTAACGAAGGGGAGGGAGGTAGCAGCAAGTGTCAGAGGGGAGAAAGGTAGGAAGGGAAGAGTGACAGAGGAGGGAGGCAAGAGGGGAGTGATTCCAAACTAGGAGTAGGCAAAATACCCTTGAACATTCACCTGCCCAGTGCCCCCACATCGTTGCCCCCTGGGCAGGGCACAAATTGCATATTTCAGAATTGTGATAAATTGTAATTGGCACAATTGAGGTTAGCCATCATTTTATGGGGGTTCGACTCAGCAAACTTGGATAGGCTGGTAACTTGATGGGGCTGGAACTCTTGAAGGCTCATGTATGAACACAGCTCAAGTGCAAAGCCTGTAAATGTTGTGCAGAAAGACCCATGGCTATATACAGTACATGTAACTTATGTCTAGTGCCATTATGCTGACTGTAACCTTACAATGCTCCTCTTCAGTGCTTTATATGGGCTCCTGCCTGTGTGCCCTGTCCCTTCTGTGACATCAGAGACTTTTTGTTGAGCCAAACATCACTAGTAGACAGCTGTATTTTCCAGTGTTTTAACTGTTGCATTACTGCTAGTGCAAGCTGTGTGCGAGCACAGAGTAATGCAGTTGATCACACGGTTTCATGCTGAAAAAAGCTCTTCATATAAAGAAAAACTTTAGCACCTAAAAGCAAACTTTTTTTTAAATAGATACCATAGTGTACACTAAATTGGCCAACTTCTATAAAACTCCTACCTAATGCATTAGCTCATGTCACCCATTTACAGTCACCCTGTATAATGTCACCATTTACAGTCAGCCCTGTATAATTTGCTGCCTCCATGGATTCTCCTGCTTATCTATGGTGATTAACACTAAAGCCTGACATGGTCCTGATTTGGCCACCCACATTATGGGACTAATCAGATTATACATTCAGTCTTGTGGAGATCTGTCAAATGCGGACTATATCAACATACCAATGCTCTCCTTATCCAACTGGTGGCCCGCAGGCTGCATCTGGCCCATGGCCCCCCACATGAAAGTCTGCCTGCTGTAACTGTTTACCATGTGTAAAATTTAAAAGGTATCAATACTGAGATTAACTGACCCTACATTGTTTACACCTCAAATTCAGATAGAAGGTCCACAACTGTAATCCCCCCTGCATTGTTCACACCTGTTCACACCTCTAAAGCCCTGTACTGTTCACACCTCAGACCCAGACACAAAGTGTCCACATTGTTCATCTGTTCACATCTCACGCAAACTACTGGAGGGGTACCAGCATTGAGTACAGAGTATGAACTGTTCATTTTAGAGTGGTCCCAATAGGTTTTCCTGTCTCTCTCTGTATTCTGCCTGCCCCATGCTTCCTGTGTGTGCCATACTCTGCCTGCCCTATGCTTTCTGTGTGAGCCATACTCTGCCTGCCCTATGCTTTCTGTGTGTGCCATACTCTGCCTGCCCTAATCTGCCTTTGTGTGCCATACTCTGCCCAGTGGCGATTTTGCTTTTGTTGCCGCCTGAGGCAGTAGCACAGACTCTGCACCCACTTTCCAACTCCGCACTTAAAAAGCAGCGCCGGAGCCGGTCAAAGGGGGGGTGGTCAACACTGGCTTCCATTATCGGCCCACCACCATGTAGGCCAGAAAAATTCCTGCCCTTGGTACCACAGAAGTAGGATAGCACTGGTCTACGGGATTGTCAAACCTGCTAATATCTGGCCAATTTTCTGGTTACTTTACAGTTGGTGAGGCCCATCAGTAGCCCCTATACAAGGGCAGATGCTGTCTGTAAAGTGGGCAAGCCTTCTGCTTCAATCTGCACATATGCGGCCACCTTATTACCTTATTTTCCTATCCTTTATAATTTGACTTCCCCAGGCACCTTATAGTGAACAATTCTTTCTGAAGCACTCAGCACATTTTTTATTTTTGGGCTAAGACCATGAATAGAGCAGAATAATAATAGAAACACAAGCAACACCTGGAAAAAGTAGTAAAGGAGTTAATGCTCTGTGTTCCAGAAGGGGGGGGAGGGCCCACTGGGGAATTTACAGTAATTTGATAGGCCAGTCCCACCCTGGTTCTGTTTGTGTGTTGTACATACACACTCAAATTGACTTGCACTTAATAAAACACACACCAATGTCCTTTCTGGCTCAAGTTTAAACTGGTGCCACAACTTGAGCATGGTTTACTAAAACAGATTCTATTTAGCACTGAAATTAGTCAATGGGACATACTGTAGGCTGCCACCTTTTCCAGAAAAAAATACCGGCCTTCCTATATATTTATCTTATTTCCCTATTAATAGCATTGGGATCAACCATCATTTTTGTCGGACAAGCCAGTAAAATACTGACCAGGTGGCAACCCTAAGCACTTCTGCAAAACAAAGCTGCATATTGCTAAAAAAAACATGATGGTTTCTGGGAATTTTGTGCTTATTAAGCAGTAATCAGAGGTGTCAACTGTTCTGAAATTTTCAAGTCAACCCCCCCCAAGTTTATGAAATTTCCCTGGTTCTATCGGGTCACCGAATGCTCTGAGATGTCACAGGAAGACCCCCCTTTAAGCCACACACACAGTCCCTCGGCATGGCTGCTATGTTGACAGCTTTGAGAAATTCTGCTTATGGTTCCTAAGGCATTTAGTGCAAGCAAGCTAATTATATAGGCGATCCCTTCTGCAGAGTTAGTGTCAGCCTTACCAAGCTTTGCCAAGTAGCAATAATACTGTACAAAAATAACATTTCATATGGTAATTGGTAAGTTTATGGTGGCCAACTAATCCTATTTATTCATGTATCATGTATTCATACTCTTTGCATGAACAGACAGACATACTGTATGTGGCCCTCTGCGTCTGTCAGTCTGTGAGCTGATTGATTGGTATCGCCGCCTTTACCCCATGGTCGTAATCTTGTTAAAAAAATGATTCATTTATTATAATACGGATTTTTAGTTCCTGTCTTATCAGATGTCAATGTGTTTATTCCGCATAGTCAGCTAAGCTCTTATATCTCTTATCTCATATCTCTTGCATGTTTTGGTGCACCAGCATTCTGGGCATATATATTCCGTACAGTGATCATAGCTCCAGGATCCCGTCAGTGGCCTGCGTCTAATGACAGGGCCGATTCTAGCCCCTTTGCTGCCTGAAGTGAATTGCGGCTCCGTGCTCACCTTTTTTTACACCGGAGGAGGTCTGGGGCATCCAGGTTGCTAGTGCAGAAAATTGCGCTCTCTGTGCTAGAAGAGCTGAATTTCCGGTCTGAAAACCAGAAATTGGTCTCTCAAAGTTACCAGGAGCAGCATTTTTGCTGCCCCTGGCAACCATTGGGGTGCTGCCCCCATGAGGCGAGTTTCTAAACCTGCCCCATTGGCCCAGCGCTCCTGTCTAATGACACAGTGTACTTGCACATAAAGAACCAGGTCATTTTTATGCCCACTGTAGAAATCACATTCCAGCAGCAATGATTTTTAGTACAATTGCGTCTGATATGTGTTGAAATGGAAGTGTGTCACAATTTGCATCACCAGCTCGCTCCAAAAATTACACTGAAAGTGTGTAGGGGAAATGCTGCATTGTGGCTATAACAACATTCTGACATTCTGACATTGCACAAATGTAAATGAGCCCTTGTGACTGTGACACATATAGTATATCTAAAATGCCTGTAGCCCTATGCCAGAAGTATTAAAAAATAATTCCTCCCCTCAAGCATAAAAAAATTACAATAACTTTTGAGATATAAAGTGAAACCGTTTTTTCAAGGACTACTTTATCTTACTGAATATTTTAGGCAAAAGTAAACTCTTTATTTATTCTTATAAGTAGTATACATCTAGGGCAGGGTCTCCCCAAATTATTTTACCCATGAGCCACATCCAAATGTGAAAAGAGTTGGAGAGCAATGCAAGTATGAAAAAAGTTCCTCAGGAGTTTGCAAAATAGGTGCTGTTATTTGCTATTGGTAGCCCCTATGTCAGGGGTGCCCAAAAGGTAGATTGTGATCTACCAGTAGACCTTTAGCTGGTGATCAGTAGATCTCAAGACACTGTCAACAAAAAACTTGTCTAAATCACCCTCCTGTTTCATGCTTTTCATTCAGTTATTTTTATGCTAAGGTTACATGAGAAATAGTTTTGTCAAACATAGCAATATAAATTATTTCATAAATCAATATATTTAAGTAATATTTTCCATGTAACAAAATGGTAACAATGCTTTTATGGATGTAGATCATAATGGGACAACATCACAAAAAGTAGACCCTGCATTAGTAAAGTATGGGCACTCCTGCCCTATGTGGACTGGCAGCCTACAGGAGGCTCTGTTTGGCAGTACACCTAGTTTTTATGCAAGCAAAACTTGCCTTCAAACCAGGAATTAAAAATCAAGCATTTGCTTTGAGGTCAATGGGAGCAACATTCAAGGGGTTGGTGTGCAACATGTTACTCACAAGCCAGTGGCTGCAGATCACTGCCCTAGGGACTTGAAATTCTGGGATTAAAGACCATTAGCCATAAAGCATGACAGAACTGCTTGTTTGTCGGAGATATAACCACGTAACTACACTCCCCTATACTAAATACAAAGTCAAACAACATCTTCTATATCTTAGTAAAGCTTATTCTCTGAAACTACTCTACATTGGTGCCACATTGTTATTTCAGCCACATACAGCATTTTGTGATGATACTGTCCCTTTAAAATGAGTTTATTGCAAGCTGCCTAACACACTGTGACGCTGAAAATGAAATCAATCCTCTAGAACCGGGCACAATTCCTCAAGGATGCCTCCTGAGCAGATGCACAGAATGTCTGCGCTGAGAGCAGGTGGCTAATTAGTGCTTCAGTCAATGAGAGTGGCCCAGCTGCGCAGAAATACACACATGCACTCTCCAGTACCGAGTCTCATCCATGGGGACTTGAACTCTGTAGTGCTGCTGTGCCTACAGTGTATTCTTATATTTAGCCTGTAGTGCAGCCAACAGTGATATGGTGTGCTAGTGGCTACAGACATTATAAATATTAACATGTGTTTATAAAATATATGCCACAGCGCTGTACAATAAATGGGTTAATAAAGTGAACATGCATTTTCATATGTTAAAGGAAACTGTAAGTCACTGGGGGAGACACTGTGTAACCATATTCTGAAAGGTGCAAACCGTCTCTTGTGGCTGCTGGAACCAAGCATTTTTTTCCATTAGCTACAGTAGCTTTCTTTTATGGAAAAAAGCAACGGTCTCTGTAATGGTCAGGGTTGTTGTTGGGTGGGTAGGTTGTATTTTCGATACTTTGAACATGCTACTAACCAACTACTATTTACTAATTTACTTGTCTAAAAGAAGAGTTATAACTGGAGAAAATGTACTTTTATAAATACTTCCAAATAAGGAACAATTTAACTACTCTTCCCCAATCTAAAATAAAGCAGCTATCTGACTCTGAAAAAAGAATAAATCATGGCTCGGAAAACAAAAAAGGCCTGGCAAAGATTTATAATCTTCTAACGAGACCCAAAGAGCAGCAGAAAATCCCAGCAATGGGAAAATAGATTAAATATAAAAATTTCCATGAGTGAATGAAAACAAGCAGTCATCAGAACACAAAAATAAATGCATAAATGCATAACTCACAAAGAGAACCTTTACAAAATACTATACAATTGTTATCTAACCCCCTCAAGCATATCAAAAGTCTATCCTGGAACCACAAACATTTGCTGGAGATGTAACAAAGATCCGGGAGATATGTTACATACTGTATATGGTGGTCCAGCTCTAATATTCTAACCTTTTGGGCCTCAGCCTTTTCTTTGTTATCAAATCTCAGTCAGGATAATTAGTTCTATCCCCAGAAGTAACGTTGTTAAATATACATGACCAAAAAAAGCTTTAGAAATATTGACCATCCAAATTTTATTAAAACTGAGTCTATAGTGGGTGGCCTTACCATTATTCAGAGCTTTCTGAATAATGGATACCATGCCTGTAGTTGGACACTTCTATGGTTATGAGCACATATCTTTCTCAGAGTGAATAAACTTGCTTTCATGTAAATGTGCTATTGCTCCAGTTAATATCTGTATATTGTGGTTGCCGCCTGCCATAATTTTACCGGCCTGGCTGGTAAAAATTAAGCTTGATGCCAATGTCATTAATAAGGAAAAAAGGCAAAAATATAGGAAGCCCAGTATTTTTTCAAGAAAAAGTGGCAACCCTACCGGGTATTTAAAAAATACATTATTATGACTTGCCCCAAATTAGCAGCCTTTTCTACTTGCAACAGGAGCTGGTCCTTGTCCACTTACATGAAGGGGTCTATAGCATACCATTAACAATTAGCTTTCCCATCAGTTTAGGGTGGCCATACACGGGCCGATAAAAGCTGCCGACAGACCGTGTCGTCAGCTTATTGGCCCGTGTATGGGGCCCCCCGACGGGCTTCACCGATCGAGATCTGGCTGAAAGTTGGCCAGATCTCGATCGGATGGGACGAAAAATCCCTTCGGATCGCGGCCGCATCTATTCGTTGATGCAGTCCTTCGATCTGACCGCCCATTACTATTCATTAGGATCCGATTGTTGGGCCCTAGGGCCCACGATAGGATCAGCCTGATATTGCCCACCTCAAGGTGGGCATATCGGGGAGAGATCCGCTCATTTGGCGACATCGCCAAATGAGCGGATCAATCCGTGTATGGCCACCTTTAGTCTGTGAAAAGGCCTTCAGTATTGTCTTCTATACAGTATTTACTGTCCGGGTGTGTGACTGAGACATGTTTAAGCAATGCAATGTCATCTTATTTTCATCCTGTAGTGCCATTATCTACAGCTCTCCCATTACAACTGCCACGCTTCTTGCATTATTGAACATACTTGTA
Source organism: Xenopus laevis (assembly GCF_017654675.1). Lineage (NCBI taxonomy): Eukaryota > Metazoa > Chordata > Amphibia > Anura > Pipidae > Xenopus > Xenopus laevis. The sequence continues at coordinate 118,972,591 of NC_054377.1, read as the reverse complement.
CCAGTTGAGGTATTATATAGGAAGATTTTGTATTTACCGTAAAATCCTTTTCTAGTAGGCCCAAACTGTCAGTGCAAACGTGTGGGTTATGTCTATCTTCACCTCTGGAGGCAGGACAGAAGAATAAAACTCTTGACCCCTCCCCTAGTATATCTAGTCTGGAACCACCTCCCATCACCAGTTCATTTATAAAGCTCAATGAGGTGGAATATGCCAGAAAGAAAAAGATCAAAGATGGTTAGGAAGTAAAGATAGTATAATGGATTGTCCACATACCCATACTAAAATCAGCCTGGGCGGGACTTATTGCACTGACAGTTCGGGCTTACTAGAAAAGGATTTTACGGTAAGTACAAAATTTCCTTTCTCTAGTCGGCCCTCCTGTCAGTGCAAACGTGTGGGGACGTCCCAAAGCTGTCCCATAATAATTAGGACGGGCAAGACAAAAGTTCAGTGTAACCACAATCTTATATGATGGAAACATTAAACACCAAACTTATGCGTTGTGATATGTTGAACTTGTATTACTAAATAATGAAAACATTTACTGAATCATCATTTATGTTGCATGAATAAAACCATGAAAACATCTATTGTATCATTATTAACTATGTATCAATAAAACGATGAAAAACATTCACTGTGTCATTATTAACTGTAAAACTCAGAAAGTTTGTCTACGAGTCTCATATCTTTACTGTGCCACTGCTGCTTGTAAAACTTTGCGGCCAAAAGCTGCCGAACTTGAAGCAAAAATATGCAGGTTATAAAAGTTGATGAAAGTATTTGGAGACGCCCAAGTGGCTGCCTTGCAAATCTGCTCAGATGTAGCCAAATTCTGACGAGCCCAAGAAGTACTGTGACCTAGTAGAGCGTGCCTTGACTTGGAACGGTTTTGGTTGCTGTTTGAGTTCATAGGCCTTGTTGATTGTTTCTGCTAGCCATCTGGCAATGGTACGTTTGGAAACTCCGAAACCCCTGCTGTGGAATAAGAAATTAACAGAGAGTCGGATTTCCGAAAGGTTGCAGTTCTGTGTAAATAAGTTTTAATTGCTCTCACGACATCCAACTTGTGCAGCTCTGACTCCTTTTCATTAGCTGGGTTAGGACAAAATGATGGTAAAATCAGTTCTTGATTAATTTGGAAGTCTGAAACTACCTTTGGCAGGAAACCTGGTACTGTTCTGAGAACCACTTTATCTTGATGGAGAATTAACCATGGTTCTTTGCAAGATAATGCTGCCATTTCTGACACTCTTTTTGTGGATGTTATTGCAATAAGGAATGCTACCTTCAGAAATAACACTTAAGCTCACATGAAGCAATAGGTTCGAACGAGGGTCTCTGTAGCACTGAAAGTACTAAAGGTAGGTCCCAAGATGGAGTAGGGTCATTTAGTGGGGGTCTAGCATGTAAGACTCCCTGGAGAAATCTCTGAATGGTAGAATCCTCTGCCCATCTGACGTGGGATAACGCAGACAAGGCCGAAATTTGTAACCTTAGTGTGTTGAGTGCCAGACCCTTAGTAAATCCGTCAGTGAGAAATTCTGTGATTACTTGTGTGGTAAAGTCAGTCCAAATTAACTGAGCGACTGAGCACCATCTAAGGAAAGTACTCCATACCTTGTGGTAAGCTTTTGTTGTAGAGGGCTTTCTGGCCTGAAGCATTATCTTTATGGTCGCTGGTGTGAATCCTTTCTGTGCCCAGAACTGGGTCTTAAGAGCCAGGCCGTTAAACTGAGCATGTCTAAGTTGAAGTATGTTGCTGGACCCTGTGTTAGGAGATCCGGCTGTAGAGGTAGTCGCCATGGTCTGGCTACTGACATATTGACCAGGTCTGAGTACCACAGTCTGTTTGGCCAATCTGGTGCAATGAGAATGGTTGTGGTCTGTTCCTGTTTTATTTTGGCAATTATTCTGGGAAGAATCGCTAGTGGAGGGAAGGCATAAACCTTGCTGAAGTTCCATGGAATTACTAGTGCATCCGTAAATGCTGCTCCTGGGTCCATGGTCCTGGAGCAATAGCATGAAAGTTTGAAATTCGGTCTGGATGCTAGCATGTCTATGTCTGCCTCTCCCCACCTTTCCATCAACTGTGCGAATACTTCGTCATGCAATGCCCATTCTCCCTGGTCTATAGTCTGTCTGCGGAGGAAATCCGCTTTCCAGTTCAGGACCCCCGGGATGAATATTGCAGAGATGACTGGGACTGTCTTTTCTGCCCACATCAACACTTTTGCTGCCTCCTGCATCGCTAGGCTGCTCCGTGTCCCTACCTGCTTGTTGACATAAGCAACCGCTGTTGCATTGTCTGATTGCACCCGGACTGGTTGTGATCTGAGCTGGTCTGACCAGCCATGCAATGCTAGAACAATTGCCCTCAGTTCTAAAATGTTTATTGGTAGCTGCGATTCTTGTTGTGTCCATATACTCTGAAGGGTAAGTGTACTGCACCCCACCCAAACTTGCTGGCTGAGCCCAGCTTCGGCCTGACGCCAGATTTTACAGACTGTCCACCAACTTAGACCTGTCCTGGTTATTCCTGATATTGGAATCACCTGTTATAGGTCCTGATGGTTCTTGTTCCAATGTTGGAGAAAGTTGCATTGCAGGTCCCTCATGTGGAATCTGGCATACAGTATGGCCTCCAATGCTGCCACCATGTAGCCTAGTAGTTGAAGACAGTCCCATGCAGACACTGTCCTCTTGTGTAGGAACGATTGAGTGCCGGTGATCAATGTCTGTATATTTTAATTTTTCAACTGAACTTAGGGTCGGACTGGGAGGAAAAAGCAGCCCTGGCAAAATTATCAAAGCAGCCCATGTATTCACGTGCATGCAAAGCATCATATATTTCCCATTTACAAACTCCATGTCAGTACTTACTGGGTTAGCCCCTCCCCCATGCTCCCATCAGAAGGACCCTCCCCAAGTCTTTAAAGACCGGCCACACCCACCTACCGGCATCTTTTTTTCCTTCTCATTTTGCTCTCATCGGAAGCAAAAATGGTTTTCTTTTAACCTTGGGAAAGCATAGACCTGCCCATAAAGCGTCCTAGGGACAGGGGTTTTTGGGTCCCCCCATTGAGCACAATTATGGGATTCCTCTGTATGTGCAGACACCAGCTGAGTATAATCAGGTGATACCTGTGCAACTGCCAGCTATAGCAAGTGGAGATGGCCCCGCCCACTCTCTAACTCTGCAGACTGGAACCTCTGTCCAGCAGCCTCTGGTAAGTAGTGCTATCAGTAAACTTGTGAGGCCTGTTAACAATGAACCTGGTGTCCTGCAATATGTGGCATTAGAGACCTACTTACAGCCTGGCATTAGGAGCTACAGGTAAGGAACATGTTCATATTCTGTTCTCTTGGAAGTCCAGACGCGATTGTGCCCTTAGCTGGATAGCTCCTTAGTCTTCCTATGGGCCGTAGGTGGTGACTGCCACACAGAATTATGCATTGGCACATACTACTAATAAACCTACTGTCATAACACACACATCACACCCCTCGGAGATGACCTTTGTTCAGTCACTAGGGTTGCATAACTAAGTTTAATTGTTATTAAATCTTACCTATGTAAGCTCTCCTGGCAGTTAGATTGCCATGGTATAAAATATGATGGGTACAGGCTGAACATTGCTGTTGCGGTTTTAGTCATACTACCAGCAAAGCAGAACATCTCTGTGGCCCAAAAGCCAGGTTTCTGCTCTGTGTCTAGAAGACAGACTTAGAGACAGTTGTCAAGTCCATTTGTTTGTCCAGTCTCCTAGTTAAAAAAAAAATGGAGTATCCATGTTTTGAGGCTAGCTGTTCTGCATACCATATGGGTACTGATTTAGACTGCAAATGATGGAAGCATCTAGTGAGTGTTGATTCTTCCCTCTCCTTATATCTGTGTCCTCCTGAACCACCAGTATGGAATCTGCATCCTCACGGTTACATACCTATGGGTTCTACCCATTTTATTGCCTCACAACATAACGTCTTAAAGACAGTCTTAAAGATTATCTCAGTCTTGCATTTCTTGAGGTGTGTGCACTTCTGCATGGTTCACCTTTTCCCAGTAGGATGGTTCACCTTTCCCGGTAGGATGGTTCACCTTTCTCGGTAGGATGGTTCACCTTTCCTTGTAGGTCTGGTTCACCTATCCCATTAGGTCTAGTTTACTGGACCTAGTATCTGACCAGGCAGGTCTCGGTCATCTGACCAGGAGGTTCATTCATTCATCTAACACAGTAGGTCTAGTCTGGTGGATTTTAAGCCTTCTGATTCTACTCAAACATCCTTATGATCAGTCCAGTCCTAAATACTTGAGCAATTGATGCCTATGCACATCCTTTGCATGCCCAATGGTGGGCAGCCTGGTACTCAATGTAAGAGGATTCAGCAACCTCGAATATAGTTAATGTGAGGAACACACTGACACAAAAGATATATGGCCGCAGGGCTAACCCCTGCCATTTTAATAATGCAGAACATTGAAGAAGTTCGTATAATATAGGATGGTTGAATTTCCTCCATGTACATATGTTCCTTTACTGGAAGGAGGAAATCTGATTGGTCTCATGAGACGCTGAGCATCTCTCCAGGTTACTCTACAGCCTGCCTCTGTGACTCTTGTGGCTATCATAGTATTGCTTGGGTTATTTTATTCTGATTCCAAAATCCTCTAGGGGTTACCAGTTCTATGTCTCACAAGGCTATGCTCTGCCATCCAACCAGGGTTTTATTCTTTAGGTAATTGCCTTGTCTCCAACTGGCATTATCTTCTAGATCAGGAGGTTGGTACCAGTGTTTCCATTGTAAGGATCATACACGGAGTAAGTAATTCTCACCCCAGATAAGTTTCAGGTTCCCTTGTCCCTGTTCTCTGTGTTTGCTTTCCTGTTAGAGCAGATATAATTGCTAGCCAATCAGATATTTAGGCATTATAGTACATGCCTCAAGTATACCTCATTGTGCATTTTATGCCCGGCACTTTTGTTTATATTCTAAACAGGGTTTGGGATTCTAACTCCTACCAAGTGTTTTTTACAGGTGCCTTACAAATCTGCACTGAAACTAAGCATACATGTGATGGATGCTTTCTGGTGAGTAGGAGAGTAAGTATTATAAACTGATGAGTTTGCCAGGTGAAGGGAGGTCTTCATCCCTCTCTCTTTTTCTTCTGGAAGAGTCAAGCTATTATGGAATTCACCTTTTCCTCACACTGACGCTGGGCTAACTTCGCTTTCTCTGGGGTATAGAGTCTATGATATAAGACTATTCTTATCCCTGTAACTTATTCTGGAGTTTTCACCGGGAATCTTAACATTCACTAATAGAAGTTGCATGATTGGGCTCTTCAAAGTCTTGCCATTTATAGCTACAGATTCTTAAGAGCCTATTTACCCTCCCACTGGGAAAATACTAGCTTGCTACATCCCAGTAAGTACTGACATGGAGTTCGTAAAGGGAATAGGGAAGATTGTAACATACTTACCGTAATCTTCCTTTCCTGTACGAACTCCATGTCAGTACGGCCCGCCCTTTTTCAAGTGATTTTAGAAGCTTGTTACAAAGACACCGGTAGGTGGGTGTGGCCGGTCTTTAAAGACTTGGGGAGGGTCCTTCTGATGGGAGCATGGGGGGGGCTAACCCAGTAAGTACTGACATGGAGTTCGTATAGGAAAGGAAGATTATGGTAAGTATGTTACAATCTTCCCTAATTTCCAAACCCAAGGTTTTTAACAGATATTTTAAGAGTCCATTACCATATAATCTGCAGCAATATTATACACCCTATGTGCTGGAACTGACCCTTGCAACAAATATCTCACCCTAGTATCACAACTATTCTATCAGATGGATTAGTGGTCCTATCCTATAGCAGCCCTAGGAACTGAATTCGCTGTGTTGGTATGAGATGACTTTTGCTCTGGTTTATTAGCCAGCCATGCTGCTCTAATACCTGTATGCAAACCTTTGTATCTGCTGCCGTCTGTGCTTCTGACTGAGCTTTGAGGAGCAGATCGTCTAGGTAAGGCAGAATATGAATTCCTCCACGATGCAGGTATGCAATTATAGGTGCTAGGACCTTTGTTAATACCCTCGGTGCTGTGCAGAGGCCGAAAGGTAGGGCTGTGAATTGAAAATGTTGATCTTTTACTTCAAACCGCAAGAATGGTTGCAAGTTTGGATGGATTGGCACATGCAAGTAAGCGTCTTGTAGTTCGATTGAGACCATATAATTGTTCGCTTCCATGAAGGCTATGGTGGATCGTACTGATTCCATTTTGAACTTGTAGTTGTAAACAAGTTTGTTTAATTTCTTTAAATTGAGGACTGGTCTGAACGAACCCTCTTTCTTTGGCACTAGAAAGAGGTTTGAGTAAAAGCCTCTGAATTTTTGTGAGTCTGGAACTGGGGTAATGACCCCCGCCCGTAGGATATTGCCTGGTCTAGTGCCTCCCATTTTCGTGGAGGGACCACTGACGGAAAAAAATCAATTTGGCGGAAGATATGAGAAGGGGATTTTGTAGAAAGTCTGGATGATTTGGAGGACCCATTGGTCTGTGACAAGTGTCTCCCAGCAGGTGAGAAAGTGGCTGAGTTGTCCTCCTACTCGAGATTTTGGGTCTTGTGGAATGTTGTCATGAGGACAAGGGCTTTTGGGGAGCTGGCTTTCTAGATTGCCTAGCTGGATGCTGCCATTGCAGTCTGGCCTTCCGTGAGCCCTGGTCTGAGTTGGAATTTCTGAATGAGGAAGATCGAAAGGAACGATAATTCTTATTCTGGCTTTGCCACGGTCTCTTGTTGGAGAACCTATGTGCGTGTTCCAGTCGTCCTTTCTTTCCCATCGGGAGGAAGGTGCTCTTGCCTCCTGTAACATCTGTAATTATCTGCTTTAATTCTGGTCCAAACAGGGAATCTCCTGAGTATTTGAGATTAAGTAGTTTGCTCTTGGATGCTGTGTCGCCAGATCAGTGACGTAACCACAGAGCCCTTCTGGCGACTGCAGTACTAGCAGTGGATCTTGCTGCTAGACGTACAATCTCTAAGGCTGAGTCTGCTAAGAAAGCAACGGTAGTATATAGCTTCTCTACTTCTGCAGTCAATTGATGTGCTGATGTAGGTGGTTGATACACCAGTTCCTGAGCCCAATGTTTTGCTGTGCCCGCTAGGCCTGCTGCCATTGGGCACAGAATTGCTGTGGATTGTGTATATGCACTTTTTAGAGCAGACTCTAGTTTTTTATCCGAGTCTTTAAAAGCTGCCTCTTCAGTAGGAAGGGTAGTTTGCTTAGACAGGCGTGCAACTACTGAATCCACCCTTGGGGGTTTATCCCATACTTTGCGTTGCTCTTCTGGAACTGGATAAGTATTATAAAAGCGCTTGTTTACAGTCGAACGGCAGTCTTGGTTGTGACCATTCAGCCTCAATAGTTAGACAAATAGCCTTGAATATTGGAAAAGATCTGGTCTTTTTCTGGTGGACTCCTAGTACGTTGTCCACCTTAGAAATTGCTACTGACTCGTCTTTAATTCCTAGGGTCTCCATCATTGCTTTTAGAAGCTTGTCCGCAATCTCTGGCCTGGCAAATGCATTTGCCTGCTGTGTCAGAATCATTGTCCGATTCTGAATCATGATTGTCTGATGTCTGTAGTTCAGATATGCTTGCTGGGCCAGCCTCCTCCCCTGGAAAAAGATCCTCAGGCTCTGAGGAGTCTGAAAGTGTCTCTTGTGCCCTGCGTTTTCTATTAGTAGGTGCATACTGAGGAGCAGTTTGGAAAGTGGACTGTATCCATTGTAAAATATCCCCAAATTGCAGGGGAAACTGGGATGTGGATGGCTGGGGATCACTGGCGAGTTGGCATTGCTATGGTGTTGTGCATTCTCTCTGAGAAGAAAATTGATCTCTGATGTAGTGGGACCCTGGGGTGACAATGTAGGGGTCTGCCGGCTCACAGTCAGAGCAGGTGCGCTCAGACTTCCTTAACGTGTGTCTGCACTTTTTGCACTCCATGTTGAACCCCAGACAGACATCTGGCACAGGCCATTGTTTTGGCCCCATACCAAGCTATTGACTAGGTCTGAAGTAGAAGTTAGTAGATGTCACCAGCTTGAGAACACTGATCATTTCCCATTTGTTAAAGACCCTCAACAATACAAGCAAACCTTCCAATCTATAGACCATATGAAAATCTTCTAAACTACATCAGCTGAGTTACAACATACCAGTCATTTAATCAAGCTTTTTGCCAATTTAGGCATTGGACTTGGCAGCTACATGCAGGGATTGTGTTTAGTACAATCAGGAAGGTATGAACTCAATGCTTTTGGTTAGGACAAAGAAATACTGCAGTTGGATTAATGTTTGGTTGTAGAAAGTAATTACATAAATAACCAGCACTAGACTCCGATCAAGTTCAAGTTTTATTCCACAAAAGTTTGCAGCCCAAAAGTAGTAAATCTTTTTGAACTTGACCTGTCAAGTGCAGTGCGTTTTAACTTTTTTGGGGGTTATATACTTGTACACAGGTATTTGGTTTGTGTGAGAAGGTGGCGTTCACCGAGTGCTTCTATATATCATACATGCATACAGAATGATTTCCTTTGCCTATATTGATTGCTACTCAAACTGCAGTTCAGTATAAATGGATAATGTTCTTGATATCGTCGGCATTGCAACATAGCATTAAACTGGCTGGCAATTTAACCCTTTGCAAGCTGGTGGTAAGATCTGATCTATGCTGCACATGCCTTGAAACAACACAGCATACATCAAAAACCAGAAGCATCTATGGCACCAGCACTATAATCTTTTCATGCAGGCACCAGAGCTGCATTTGGTGGAGGGTTAAAATCGAGGTTTGGCTATGCTCAATTAAAGGAATCATTCAGTGTAAAAATGAAAACTGTGTAAATAGATAGGCTATGCAAAATAAAAAATGTTTCTAATCGTTAGTTAGCCAAAAATGTAATGTATAATAAAGGCTGGAGTGACTAGATGTGTAACATAATAGCCAGAACACTACTTCCTGCTTTTCAACGCTTGGTTTCCACTGACTGGTTACCAGGCAGTAACTAGAGACTTAAGGGGGGGGCACATGCATCATAGCTGTTGCTTTTGAATCTGAGCTGAATGGTGAGGATCAATTGCAAACTCACCTAAGTTATGTCCCATGTGGCCCCCCTTCAAGTCGCTGACTAACTCAAGAGTTAAAGAACTTAAAAAGCAGGAAGTAGTGTTCTGGCTATTATGTTAGACATCCAGTCACTCCAGACTTTATATATTACATTTTTGCCTAACTATATTAGAAACATTTTATTTTGCTCAGCCTATTTACCCAGTTTTTTATTTTCACGCTGAACTATTCTTTTAAACACAGAAAACTCCCCAATGAATTTACATGAATAAAGACAAATGACAAAAAAATAACTAGAAAATAATTTATTAAGTAGACACATTCCACAACATTCGTTAAGTGAACTATATACAACATACACACGCTCCAGCTTTGTTCCCTATTCAAGAACTTTTTCCTCGTTTGCTTTTGGCCTGTCGAACTTCTGCTATTAGATCTTTCAAATACTGGATCTCTTTTGTTAATGAATCTACCTTTTCTTTAAGGGAATCATTTTTTCCCTCTAGTTCTCGGCACTCTCCAGATATTGCCTCTTGCTCTGCTCTTTTCTTCTGTCTGTAGCGAGTGGCTGCTGTTTTGTTCTGCTCCATTTTCTTTTTTTTCTTGTCTACTCTGGGCTGCCCTCCAGCTACTTTCACCTTTGCCATCACATCTCTATCCTTACAGGGAAGATCATAAGGTTTGGGTCTCTCGGAGACTGGGGATGCTAGGGAGGATTGAGGACTACTATAGCACTCTGCAACAGATGGACTCTGCTGAGGGGATTCCAAGTAAGAGGGGCTCATGCTGATTCCACTATCATTATCAGAGGAATCTTCCTTCTCACACTTAAGCATTTTAAGAGTATATGTTGCAGAGGACTTTTTCTCGTCCTCTGCAACATCTACCTCACTACCTAAATCCAAGATAAAGGAATGGTCTGGGCTTGAGGAGAGAGACTCTGATAAGTCTGGGCTAACTGGGGCAACCTGATCAGCATCCAGTGGGGACTCTGGAAGAGAGACAGGTTCTGGTGATGGCACAAAGTGACCAATCACTGCTGTATGAGGTGGGTCCTCCAGGAAATCACACGAGTCTTCCAATGTGGATGTTAGCTCATCTGGTGAGAGAGTGGATTCCAGATCTTCCAACCCAAACAGGGAGTCTAAATCAAATTCTTTCAGATCCATCTTTTCCACCATCCAATCCATGCCGGAGAAGGCGTCCCCTATTAAAAGAAAAAAAAGAAGACTAAGAATACAAAGCAACAAATGATCTAACTTCTGACCAGCCAACAGCCAATTTTTACACTTAATATGCACATGAACCACTGAACAAATATTTTAATAAATCTATTCCAGACGTAGCTGAAAATGAGGTGTGCCTCAAAACATTCATGACTTATAATCTACAGTGGGGACGCTGAACTATTTTAAAGGCAATTTACTTACCATGAAAACTGCCTAAGGATTCAACATAAGGCAGCAAGTCAGAGACGCCATCCTTAGCCTTGTCACTGGAGAACCCTTGCGATAGGAGGTACCCGGGCACCTCAACATCATCCTCCAAGAGACCCAAACTTTTTTCAGCCGCCAAAAACGGCTGGTTGAAGGGGGACAGAAAGTCCCCCAACAGCATCTCTTCGCTTAACAAACTCATCTTCCTGTAGGGTTACAAATTTGACTGGTGATGATGATTCTGAGCTTTCTTTCTCGTAAACAGCAGTGCTGCTGTGGGATGCCTTGAGAAGCCTGCATGATAAAAAAATTATAAAGCATTATGAACATTATAAAGAAAGTATGCTTGTTGTGTTGTGTGTAGTGCTCCTCCACTTGAGTACGGTTATGATCTTTTAGAAAGAAAGCCTGCTCTTTCCTCATGACCAAATATGGACACCTTCCCTTCAGCCCCTCCCACACCCAGTGATTCACAAAGCTGCTCAGCAGCCATTTCACAAGTTAACCATCTGGTTTGTTCTCCACCCTGGTAAGGATGCCATTTTAGCATTATCCGCCTCTAAGCAGATGCTACTAAGCCATCCGAACCATGCCCTGAACAAAATAAATCACCTTCCTCAGATGGGGTTACTCTAACTGGCAATACAGAAAATATTCCTGTTTAAATCCCATCTGGTGCATTGTAATAAAGGGAGATGATTTTCCCTTGAGCATACAAAGGAAAACAGCTGTCAAGAGAGCAAGTCTATCTGCCTGGGGAGAGTCGTATTTCATAGCAGCCCCATTAACAATTCCCAAGCCATAACAGGAGACAGAACAATTTCTGAAAGGAATTAAACCGGCTGTTGACATTTGAGGATTTCCCATTTAACAAGTTGATCCATCCACTGCCGACATTGACATTGCAGTTCCTCGTATATAAAGGTCAAATCTGTTTAACCCTATAACCACCACCCCAGATTACAAAGCAGCTGACCATAGCCTGCTGCTGCAATTATATTAACTGGCTTAGAGGGTGTTTGAGAAACATAGCCTGTGGCTTTAGGGATCCAGAGGACCCTGTGTGGATCTAAATAAAGAGAAATGTACAGGTTCATAAAAATATAACATATAGGCTTTAGGGGGATGTAACCCAAATGAACTTGCTGTGGGGCCCAATATAAGGTTGTCACTGCAGAGGCTACATGATGAGGCTGATTGAACATGAACTAAACATTGTTAACACAAGGGGGCGCCAAACAGGAGCCTGCCAAGGACAAGAGCCACATAAGAAGAGTCACAGCCAGTACATTGGCACAGGCATCCCTGCCCCGTTTTACAGAATACCATAAATATCCCAGCATTCCAAGCAGGCCGCCAGAGCAATCTCAGGAGACACACTAAGTAAATCACGACATGAGACTTATAGAGATACTTACGCCATGGCTGAGCCTGGTGTTGCGAGCGCCGCTGGGTGCTGCTGCCTCGCGCTGGCCGGTGTTGAGGGGAGCCGCAGGCCTCTGCTGCCGCTATAGCGCCATGGCTGTCCGCTTGTTATTGCGGCGCCGGAGTGAAGAAATCCTTGCGTTCGCAAACCTTTAGTACGTGTTAAAATAAAATAAAAGCCGCTAGTTATATTCGGACCACACGTTACGTTCCTTCCTTCATCCCAAGCTGCAGACTGACGTGGCGCGCGATTTACCGCCCCTTTATATAGAATCGTGGTTCCGCCCCCCGTGTATCCGTCCGCGTCGAAGCCCTTCATCGCTTTTGATGCCTGTGTATGCCTCCGCTCGAGGGACTATACTGTCAAACAATAACATTACGTTTATTTATGGGTTAATTGGGCTCCGTCCGAATGAGACTCTTCGCGATATAAATGTGTGCGGGAGAATTCATGACACGCACTAGTTGTCCATTCGCTATATTATCATATATTGTATTATCGTTGTACGAATTTCTACATACCATGGGCCGGGGGCAACAGAACAACGTGTCAGTGTCACGAAGGGAGACAATATTGCCAATGAAAGGCCTTTTCCAATAATCCCTGTATGAATGACGTCGTATCTATGTTTTACGTATAATACCTTTTATTCACAATCTCTGCTTTACCGCATTCTTTGTAAGAACCAAGAGGTAACTACCAACACATTTATACACATAGGGGTACATCTCATTTTTAGAAACGTCTCATCGAAGCACTAAGAAATAAAACACCCGAAACCACTTTATCCTTAGCGGCGTCGGTTTTAGACACATTATTAATTGAATAAAAAAGGCGCGCTGGTATTATTCAAGCATTGACACGCGAGTTACTGGTATAGTCCCTCCCTATTGTTATGGCAACAAAACCCACGTCCCGACTCATACCCACATTATTACACCCCAGACCACAGGCTGGCGCGAACTGGTGAGCTTTGCCCTTGACGCTTTCACAGCACGAAGCCAGCGCGTGGACAGCTGTCGTTGATTGGTTGACGAAGGCAGCGCCCGGTATCTACGCCCCTTCCTATAGGGTGAAAGCGGAATCACGCGCTGTGCACGCAAAGCTTTTGGGGCGGATGGGGGAGGCGCTGGAATGTGAGGAGAATAGATGATGGGAAGTAGGAGCATGTGCTCTTGCTGCCATATTTGTCTTTTCCTGCTTGTTTTAGAGCCTCCCCAATGTTATGTGTATAGAAGTCTAATGTGCATCTGGTGGAGCCATGCAGAATCCACACATTATGTGTAAAAACAGTCTCTGTAACACTGAAACATGAGCCAGATAGTTTGTTTTTTTACTGTGGATGAATCCTTTTATAAAGTATGTGATGGCAGTCTGCAACACAGTTTATGTCACATTAAAGGGTTTTGCCCATGAAACTGACTGTTACTTTCAATATTATGGTTTGGGGAACATTTGCAGGGTCACATTATCACTAGCAAAAAGCAGCAGTTAAAAGGGGGAAGCACTGGGGCATCAATACATTTCCAAAAAGTTTTTATTCTGTAAATCATTACAACCAGTCCAGCAGTGTACACAGTTGTGGTAAAAAGTTTTCCCTATCACTAACTGGCAGCTAGTGTCATTTTGTCAGGCCAGTATAACATTGAGCTGTTTGTGATAATACATTGTACATTACATTTAGCAGATCAAGTGAATGGCAGTGTACCCGTGGGAGATAACGTTAATAGTGGCTTTTGGTAGCTTTTATAAGAACAAGAGTAAGGAATGCAAGGGTTAAACAAAAGGTCACTGCAAAGCTGTACTCCCTTAGGGCCATGTCACACAAGGGGGTATATTTATCAAAAAGTGAAGTTTCACAGAGTGAAATTCCACCATTCTCCATTTCTTTGGGATTTTTTTAAAAGAATATTTATCTATTGGTGAAAGTGAAAGTTCATCCTTTGATAAATACGCCTTTCAAAATCCCATAGAAATGAATGGAGAGTGGTGGAATTTCACGCTAGAGGACTGTGGCGATCTCTAACTTCACTTTTTGATACATATATCCCAAGGTGTTTTCTCTGCCAGTGCACAGATGAGGCAGATTTCAGCACCCAAGCACAAAAGTATGCATTTTCACGCCAAAATTCAGGCCAATGCTTTGTCTGCCAGTCAGTATCAGACTGGGGGGCCCCACACACACCCCCGGTCTCCCCGATCCCTCTTTTTCCCCTTCCTGACGGTACCTTGTTTCCTTTTCCCACAGCGGCAATTGGAGCTGGGGGGAGTCAGGGGGCAGCACACAAGGTGTCAGACGGGAAGCGAGTCTGGGTGTCCCACCAGCCCAGTCCGACCCTGCTGCCAGTGCACAGTGATGCTGGGAAGGAAGGAAGAGAATCAGAATTTTCTCCCCAGTGTAGATAACGTTGGCAGATTAAAGAGCTCATTTGACATGGCCTTCTGGCCTTGTAGCCTTCTGGTCGACAGTTTAGCAGCCTGACCAGTAAACAATAATGCTTTGATGCCAATGTTATTAATAGGGAAGAAGAGTTGATTCAAAGACCGGTATTTGTTTTAGAATAAGGGGTATCCTCACTATAGTTGGGTCTACCACAAAAAGTCTTATAACTAACACATGCCCTGGATCATTTCTATGTAACCAAGAGTACAAAAGCACAGGCTTACAAAATGAAAACTCATTGGATGTTCTAAATATTCTCGAAACTATTAACTTCTAAGATCAGTCTTCAGTTAAAGAGTGTAACAATCACTGGTGTGTTTGAGCAAATGGTACAACTGTTTTGTTGTTGTACACTGTATGGCTAGAAGGATCTGGAAACCCCCTCTTATTATCGGAATAGTCTATTTCAGCCACCCCCTTTCAGTGCTTTTTACTTCGTGTTACCAACTTTGGGGAAGTCCTTACAGAACTGGTTTGCAGAGATGGGAGTGAGAGAACGTATTTAGACACTTTAGAATAAATTGTAATGCCAATGCAAGATAGGCCTGATCCACAATGCTTTCTGATTTTTATCTTGCCACAAAGTGATAAAATGATAGGTGGATAATCTACGTCAGCCACAAGTTTGCTTATAGAATATCATTACTGAGTACCACAAGGGGCAGGGCAATGCTGTACATAATATTGAGGCCCTCTTGTGTTATTAGGTTTGGAGGATTGTTACTATATACACTGGGCAAATGGAAAAACGGAACTACAAATTGTCACTTGGTAGCCCTTCTCCAGAACAGAAATACTGCGAGTAAAATAAGCAGGGGTGGGGGTGAGCATTACAGTATCTCCCTACAGCTGTTCCTCTTTTCTTGTATGCAATGGGTGTGGGTGTAGAGATAACCGGAATTTCATATGCATGAGTCATCTCTTCCTCATAAGTTACAGCTCATGCACTGGCTGCAAGCCAAAGTACAGAAAGTAGTTAGCTTGCTCAAACAGAAAAGAAGCAGAAGAAAATACTATCCAATATATAAAAATTTATCAAAGTTTTCTTGGAATCTAAGGTTCCCATTTTCTCCTGAGCCACACATCTGCTAATATAAAGTCAAAATGTGTGTTTATATTACTATATTTTATGAATTGTTGCTTTTTTCTCTCAAGGACAACATAACTTTAGCCAGTGAGGAAACTGGGGCCCGTCCCAAGCCTTTACACTCCAGTAGAGGCGCATAATTTCAAAGTGCTGGGCTTCTCCTGCAATAAAATGGTACACACAGTGCTTGCAGAAAGTAACCTCTACACCTCCTCTCCCTGGCCTGCTCGTGTCTGCCTGCTGCTGCTAGTTTGTGACGGGCAGTGAAATTTAATGTAGGAGAGGGACTGAGGATTTGGGACTACTACTATATGGCAGACCCCTTGATCCCGACCCTCCATGACTGCAGTGTCTGTTGTGATGTAGTTACGCCACTGAACCAGTGCTTGTTATATTATTTTTGTTCAAACCCTCTTGTAGGCATACCTTTTGGTTAGGGTCCACCTTGCCCAGAGTTGCCATTTTTAAAAAAAAAAAAATACTGTCCTTCCAATATTTTTAACCTTGTTCCCTATTGCTAACAATGGTGTCAAACATTAATCCCCAACCAGTGGCTCATGAGCAACATGCCACTCACCAACTCCCCATTGGTGAGCGACCAGTGGCCTCGAAGCAGGTGCTTATTTTTGAATTCCTGACTTGGAGCCAAGTTTTGATTGCAGAAGAACCCAGGTATACTGCCAAACAGAGTCACCTGTAGGCTGCCAGTCCACATAGGGGCTAACAAATGGCCAGTCACAGTGCTTATTTTGTGCCACCTAGGAACATATTTGAATCCCACGTTGCTCCCCGAGTCTTTTTACATCTGAATGTTGCTCACGGGTAGGGTTTCCACCTTTTCACCGAGTGGAATCCGTGCAGAGGGCAGGGCAGTGACATGGTGGGGCCGTGACTTCAGGGACGGGGCTATAAAAAATGGGCAGGATCAATCATAGAAAATCCTGCCCGGTTTTCTTAAGTTGAAAAATCGGCAGGCAGTTTTGACCAGGGTAGCCGTTCAAAAAAACAGGCTGCCGGATCAATACTGGGTAAGTGGCAACCCTACTCATGGGTAAAAAAGTTTGGGGACCCCCAGGCTAAGCGAATAACTGGCAACCCAAGCTTTAGCTAATGAAATAGGCACAGATATAGGAAAATATTGGTGTAATTCCAAGAATATCTGGGATGGCAAATTCATAAACACCCTAAATCTTACCCTAAACTAAACTTCAAGCTGGGCTTTTAGGTCAGCCAATAGGTTTTCTACCTCAATTCCCACCTTGACGTCTTCAGGCTAAGCCCATTTGCCAGTGCTGCAAGTCTTCCCCCCTTCCCCAAAGGGCCAGACCCACAGTTTGGGAACAACCCCGCTAAACACAGACTACAGATTATCACATAAATGTTTCCTACGGAATTTTACAATATCATTTTTAGAGATATACAGATTTATAGAATTGCACAGCGCTTTGAAACACCATTCCATTCCTTAATATTAGTGAGGAGGAGTTCAGAAAGAGTTACAATGGAAAGGTTCCCGAGGGGTAAAACTGATATCTGTGACTGTTGGGGAAAAGGTGTTTAACGTGTTTTGCTGGTTTCTGTGTATTTATGTAAATACTGTATATATGTCACATACTTGCTTCAACGATTTTCTAAGTTTGTTTTAGCAACATCTGTTGTGACTGATTTTGCAAACAATAGCTTGTGTGTTGGATCCATAGCGTAGTAGGTGGTTAAATCAGTTGCCCGGTAAAGGCCTAGGCTACTGACACATACAAGGACGCCAAACAAGGGAGTGGTAGAGAAGGAATGTAGCACACTGAAACTGAGAATATACGGTTATTACCCCCTAGGCTTCGCTTGGTTCAGCTTGCCAATAAAACCGACCTTGCCGCCGCCTGTGTGGTTTAACCCTTTTTCGCACCAGGATAGAAAGTAATACATTTATCTGCCACATACACAGTTTATTCACATATTAGAATGAACAAGTAAACGAAGGTAACATTTATTGTTTTATGTAGACTTTATTTAGAAAACTAGCTATAAAAATAAAAACACAATTTAATGAGGCAGAACTACAACACAACTATGGTGCCAATCTCAAGGGATGAAAAGGGTTTACAGCTACTGATAGTAAAGGTTTCCAAGAGAAGACCGCCATATTGTTACATAGGCATGTGCATCTAATATTTGATGATTCTAACATTCAAACTAGTGATGTGCGTGTTGTCAAAAAGTCAACCTACACGTGAACCTTAACCCATTCATTCACTTACCACACCGACCCTAACCTAGCGTGCCTTCATATTTATAGACCCGCACCCCAACCAGCCCCTCTTTGATGCCACGGAAGGGGGCAGGGCACACAGGCATCAGTCTATAAAATACTTCGAAATGGAGGCAGAGTATTCTAAGGTCGCGGGTGGGGTGGGCACTAGTGATGTGCAGGTCTACAAAATGTTGACCCCCACCTGACCCTTACCCACCCATTTGCTACTCGCACCTGACCCAAACCCGGTGAGTGTCCCTATATATAGGCCCGTGCCTATGTGGGTGGGCACACATCTTTAAAGGGCAAAAGCTGGAGGCGGCAGGATGGGGCAAGGAAAAGTTCCACCTATGGTCCGCAGCAGTTGTGTGGATGTTGGCTCGAACTCACCCGACCAAGGTTCCAGAGAGTGTCGGGCCAGCCCACAAACCACTAGTGGGCTCATGGTGAAGTACATTTCACACCTGCCCATTAAGGATGTGTGGAGGTCGACACAAACACACCTGAGCAGAGGGTTTTGGGCCAGCCCGACATCACTTACAAACACATATACATTTTAGAATTCTATTTAGGTATGGAATCTGGAATGCATAAGACCTGGGGTTTTCTGGACAAGGTGTCTTTCTATAGTGTGGAACACTATGCCTTAAAGGGCACCTGACACAAACAGTTCCCCCTAGCACTCTACTAAGCCTTCTGAATAGTGAGCTTCTAGTTACCTGAAAGCCTTACAGGCTATAGGTAGGGGAAGGGGGTGCTTTGTTTATACAGACCGCTGATTTCTTTTTATTGTGCTTGTGCAAACCAAAGTGAGACTGTGTCAATTTCAGATTTTGCTGTTTGGTTCAAGAAATAACATAGGCCATACATATCTCCTAATTTAAAAAATAGGTAAAAAGTTTATACACTCTACTGTATTTATTAAACTAATATTGAAAAAGGAGGTATAACGCCCCTTTAATGATGAAGAACGGCGGTTCCCAAACTGTGGGTCTGAGCCATTAGGGGACCCAAAACAGTGGCTGGAGGGTTGAGCCCGATGGCCTGTTATAGGGAGGTTTAGGATTGATTATCAATAATTGCCCTGGCTTATTAACAACATTTGGATTCCCCATAAATCCATAGCAGTCACCATTAAAGCAACAATTCTTTGTATTCTTAACCTTCTTGTGTTTAAAGGAGTATAGTGTGAATGGCATTTAGGGTAAGAATGGGGGTTAGTGCCTTTTAAATGTTCTAGACATATTCTGAACTGCAGAAGGATGACAGATAAAACAGTGTTTTCTATGTAACATAATGGGCCCTGAACACATGTTGCATGATAAACAGGGTCTCAAACATGAAAAGTCTGAAAAATACTAATAAAGAAGACAAAGAAGTAACTCTTGGTGAAACCAGAACTTGGGAATGCAGCAGTTATTGCATTTTGCGTAACAGTTTAATTTAAATTAAAGGATGTTTTGTAATAAATGTTCTTGAAATAGAACGCAAATGGTGGGTGGAAATATTGTTATGGTTAAATGTAAAATAGATATCAAGAACAAACCTGTGTACAACTACAATGAAAGGCACCCCACCTCCAAGTAATGGAAGACATCACCAATAATTCTGCCGTTTTACTTTACCCGGAGCCCATCTTTATGGTCAGTGATAGATGGATTTGGGATGAGCACTTATTTGCTGTACTAGATGTTGTTGGAGCAAAATAGCTGATATATAAATATGTCATGAGCCAAGAGGAGCCCTGCTAGATCTTAAAGGGAGAGAGAAAATCTCTGCTCTAAATTCTGATAGTCTGCGGTATAAAATCTCGAAAAAATTGATTTAAAACATCTCTTTATTATGCATACTGTTCCGACCCATCAGGAGTTAGTATGTGACTTGACACCAGGGATATTCCTGTGATAATGTTATGGGACATTAACATGGGACCTGTTTTCCAGAATGCTTGGGACCTGGGGCTTTTCGGATAATGGATCTTTCTGTAATTTTGATCTCCATACCTTGTCTACTAGAAAATCATTTAAAAATTAAATAAACCAAATAGGATTGCGTTGCTTTCAATAAGGATTAATTATATCTTAGTTTGGATCGATTACAAGGTACTGTTTTATTACGACAGAGAAAAAGGAAATAATTTTAAAAAATGTGGATTATTTAGATAACATTGAGTCTATGAGAGACAGCCTTCTTATAATTCTAAGCTTTCTGGATAATGGATCCAATACCTGTATTAGGATTAAATAATTATATGTTAAATGATGGACTTTTTGAAAATCTTGACCTGAAGCCAAATACTAAGGCCAAAAGTACTGGTTTGGGCTCATTTACTTATGATACAGGTGCATGTGTTTAAATGTTATTGGTTGACAAATACAGAGCTCCACGACACTCCCTTAGCTTTTTTATCTGATTGAAGTGTATTGCAGAGGATGTCCATATGCATTCCACCTGACTCCTTCTTCATGCAATGCTGCCCAATGCAAATAGGTCTGGATAGAGAGTAAAGCTGGCCATAGATGTTGAGATTTTTAAAAGATCAGATTCTGATCGTGAGACCACGATCTTCTCAGAACGATCGTACGAATTTACCATCAACCAAAAAAGACCAATTTGCCAGGAAAACAAAGGGGAGCTGCCTGCTTGGCCCTGCAAACATATATAGATTGCACTGGGACCAACAAAGATTTTTTGACCTGGCCGATCAATTTCCTGACAGATGTCTTATGAAAAATCGTAAGATCTACGATCGTTCGAATCCCACTAACCGCACGATAATTTCGAAGGATTGGTCAGGCTTCCCTAAAATCGGTCGTTCGGCAAGAAGAATCGTTGCGTCTATGGGGAGCTTAAGGCACAACTCTTTGCTCTACACTGAACGATTGCTAAGAGTTGTGCCCCAGAGTGTTGTCTCCTAGTCAAGGTGCAAGAAATAAGGCACTATTTGAGCCTCGTTAAATTAGGCATCGTAACTTCTGGACTAGACTGTACTGGCTGTAATATATATAGTAGCAACTCCCTTTTAATATATAACATGCCTTATGGAAACAGCAGTATTTCAGCAGTGACATAAAGTTTATTGCATTAACAGAAAATATGCAATATGCATCATAACAAAATTAGACAAGTGCATAAATGTGGGCACCCCAACAGAGATATTACATCAATATTTAGTTGAGCCTCCTTTTGCAAATGTAACAAAATCTCTCCAGTTCAGTTAAATTTGATGGCTGCCGAGCATGGACAGCCTGCTTCAAATCATCCCATCAAATCATCCCACAACTTGCAATTGACCACCTTAAAGGCTCTTACAGACAAGCGTTTTTACCTGCACTCCCCTGCGTTCCGTTTTTCTGCGTTCAGCCGCAGGGGAGCGCAGGGATAGACGCATTACATTTTTTCCAATGGGGCTGTACTCACACAGGCGCGTGTAGGCGCCGAACGCAGGTTGAAACGCAACATGCTGCATTTTTCCTGCGTTCGGCACCTACACGCACCTGTGTGAGTACAGCCCCATTGGAAAAAATGTAATGCGTCTATCCCTGCGCTCCCCTGCGGCTGAACGCAAAAAAACGGAACGCAGGTAAAATGCTCGTCTGTAAGATCCCTAAATATCTTTTCTCATGATTGGACACACCTGCCTATGAAGTTCAAGTCTTAACGAGCTAATCCAACCAATCTGTTGTTGCCAGTAATCAGTATTGAGC
Organism: Xenopus laevis; assembly: GCF_017654675.1. Classification (NCBI taxonomy): domain Eukaryota; kingdom Metazoa; phylum Chordata; class Amphibia; order Anura; family Pipidae; genus Xenopus; species Xenopus laevis. Next base: position 118,951,113 of record NC_054377.1, on the reverse strand, counting down.
AGTAACATGCATTCAAATTAGCAAAATAACAAGGGTACCCCAATTTTTGCACATCCGGTTTTTAACATTTGATTTAATTTCATACAACTGAATACTGCTTCAATAAAAAACTTTGTTCAGAAAACACCCCAGTACTCAGATGTTCCTGGGAAATGAAAGACATACCACTGTTATCTTTTTGTTGAAAGTGGAGTAAATTATTATGCATGCTTTTTCATATGACTGTATATATATAAGGTAAAAGATTTCAGCACTCCATTAGAATAGATATATGACCCAGGTGATACTTAGCATAACTGCATACAAAAATCCTCTTGGAAAAAGTTACGGTAAGCGCACATTGGGAACCTTTAAAAAAATACAATATTTTATTTGTCACATTAAAAAGAGGGTCAACATTTCAGATCTTTCCTAAGACCTTCATCAAGACCACATTGTGGCACTAAAAATAAACAAATAAATAGGTAAAAACAAAGTGCACTTCCCCAACCCAATCACACCTCCCGCACCATGTGATCAAAGATTTACAGCCACCAAACCCTGAATTAAGCATAAGTATGTAATCTCAAAAATACAGAACATATCAGCAATAGGATGTAAACTAAAGTCAATTGTATCAATACACCATTCTCCAATTGAGTATAAATGTATCATATTAAATAGTAACAGCATTTAGCTACAAACATATACGTTGTCACAAATTCATAAGTCTCAACGTTGATTTAAAAAGCATAAGAAAGAGCAATGTTCATTTAAACCCAGAGGGGCCTAAGTATTGAGTTTTTTAATCCAAAAAAACTCCCTCTGAAGCAAAAGTTTAGATCTGTCGTCACTTCGTCTAAGTGTGGGAATATGATCTAGTGTAGCTTTTTTAAATAAATTGCATTACAGGTATGGGATCCATTATCCAGAAACCCATTATCTAGAAATCTCTGAATTATCTAGAAAGCTCTGAATTATGGAAAGACCATCTCCCATAGACTCCATTTTATCCAAATAATCCAAAATGATTTTCTCTGAAAAAAAAAAAAAAAGAACCAGGAACTTGATCCAAACTGAGATATAATTAATACTTATTGGAGGCAAAACCAGCCTATTGGGGTTATTTAGTGCTTAAATTATTTCTAAATAGACTCAGGGGCAAATTTATCAAGGGTCGAATTTCAAAGTGAAAAAACTTTGAAATTCGACGATGGAATTGAAAAAAAATGTTTTTTTTGTTTAAATTTCGAATTAAAATCATTCGATCGATCATTTAAATCGTTCAAACGATTTAATTGATCGACCAATTTTCAAAAAAAAAACTTAGACTTCTAAAAACGTAGCCAAGTGTTGGCTATAGGTTCTAGGAGGTCCCCATAGGCTAACATAGCAATTTGGTTTAAGGTGGCGAAGTGTCAAAGTTTTTTAAAGAGACAGTACTTCGATTTTCGAATGGTCGAAGATTTGAAGTATTTTCAATTAGATTTGAAGTCGAATTTGGCCTATTCGATGGTCGAAGTACCCAAAAATTACTTCGAAATTCGAAGTTTTTTAATTCGAAAATTCACTTCCGTTCTCCAGAAAAGCCCAGGTCCTGAGCATTCTGGATAACCAGTCCCATAACAGTATCCATAAAAATGTCAAAATATTACAACCACAGTCCATTTTCTTCAGTAATCTCAGAAGGAGAAAAAAAAAATAGAAAAAAATATATAATAGGTTGTTGCACAACAGGAAGGACAACTTTCAATAAAGATAGTCTTATCACAAACTAGCAAAGCAGGTTTTTGTCGCTCTCCTCCCTGCACGGCTAATGAAGCAACATGAAGGGCCCCATTTACTTAGTTCGAGTGAAGGAATAGAGGAAAAATAGTTCGAATTTCGAATGGTCCAATATGGCTACTTCGACCTTCGACTTCGAATCGAACGATTCAAACTAAAAATCGTTCGACTATTCGACCATTCGATAGTCAAAGTACTGTCTCTTTAAAAAAATTAGTCGACCCCCTAGTTCGCCGCCTAAAACCTACCGAGGCCAATGTTAGCCTAAGGGAAAGGTCCCCATAGATTTCCTAACAATTTTCTGATCGAAGGAATATCCTTTGATCGATGGATTAAAATCCTTCGAATTGTTCGATTAGAAGGATTTATTCGTTCGATCGTAGGAATATCGGTAAATTCTTTGACTTCGATATTCGAAGTCGAAGGATTTTACTTCGACGATCGAATATCGAGGGCTAATTAACCCTCGATATTCGACCTTAGGTAAATGTGCCCCGCTGTGTATCTGTAATATGGAACTATATAGTCAATGGCGGAAACACTTATGACTGTTGCTTATGACCAGGGCCGCCATCAGGGGGGGACAGGGGGGACAAGCGTACCGGGCCCGGGCATGAAGGGGGGCCCGGCAGCGCTGCATTTTTTTGAAGATCCGGGCCCCCCTTACGAGCGCCCGAGCCGTACGTCTTGCCTCTTCAGTGCCGAATGCGGAAGTGCCGAAAAGCCGAAGCCGATGCGACGAAAAGACCCGAAGTCACGGAAAAAGCCGAAGTCCCCAAGTCACGAAGCGCCGAAAAGACCCGAAGTCACGAAAACAGCCGAAGCCGAAGTCCTGAAGCAGCGCAAAGACCCGAAGTCACGAAAACAGCCGAAGCCGAAGTCCTGAAGCGGTGAAAAGACCCGAAGTCACGAAAGGAGGCGAAGTTGAAGTACTGAAGCCATGAGTTCAATCCTACTGAACACCAGTTTGTGTTTTTTTTTTTTTAATCCCCTGGCCACCAATGTATTATTTTAATATTCTATAGGCCCCTGCCACCAATCTTTTTTTTAAAACTTGTTTTTGGGGCCCCAGTTTTTTTTTAACTCGTAAGGGGCCCCTTGCCACCATTGTTTTTTTTGGGGTTTTTTTTTTAAAAAAAAATTAATTTTCTTTTTGGTGGCCCCAAATTTTTTTTAACTTGTAAGGGGGCCCCTGCCACCAGTTTTTTTTTTTTTTCAAAAAAAAATTATTTTTTTTTTAAATTTTTTTGGGGCCCCCAATTTGTTTTTAACTTGTAAGGGGGCCCCTGCCACCATTTTTTTTTTTTCAAAAAAATTATTTTTTCTCCAAATTTTTTTTTTGGGGCCCCAATTTGTTTTAACTTATAAGGGGGCCCCTGCCGCCAATGTTTTTTTTCAAAAAAAAATTAATTTTTTTTCAAATTTTTTTTGGGGCCCCAATTTGTTTTTAACTTATAAGGGGGCCCCTGCCGCCAATGTTTTTTTTTTTTTCAAAAAAAAATTAATTTTTTTTCAAATTTTTTTTGGGGCCCCAATTTGTTTTTAACTTAGAAGGGGGCCCCTGCCACCAATGTTTGTTTATTTTTTAGTTTTTTTTACATTTTTTTTTGTTGGGGCCCCAAGTTTTTTTTAACAGGGGGCCCCTGCCACCAATGTTTTTAAAAAAAAAAAATTTTTAATTTTTTTTTTTTTGGGGCCCCCAATTTTTTTTATAAGGGGGCCCTGACCATCAATAGCTTTTTACAACTTGTGTGGGGGGGGGTTACTTTTTTAGCGCTGATGTCTGTGCGGTCTTTTAACTGCGATGTGGGCGGGATATGGGGCGGAGCTTGGTCGTCAGTGTGGGCGGGGCCCAGGGGGCCCCAAAAATTTTGTTGTACGGGGCCCCGTGATTTCTAATGGCGGCCCTGCTTATGACTACTGTGGGTGCACAGTCAAACTGAAATTCTAAATTGGTTTTTGTACTGTCTAAGGGCTCTTATAGACGAGCATTTGTAGCTGCGCTTCCCTGGGTTGCGGTTTCATGCTTTCAGCCACAGAGAAGTGTACTGAATTCTTTGCAATGGGGCTGTACTCACACAGAGTAAGCGCCGAACGCAGGAGAAATGCAACATGCTGCGTCCCAACCTGCGTTCGGCACTTACATGCGTGTGTGTGAGTACAGCCCCATTGAAAAGAATTCAGTGCGTCGACTCCTGCGGCTGAACGCATGAAACCAGAACGCAGGGGAGCAAAGCTAAAAACGCTCGTCTGTAAGAGCCCTTAGCAATGTGCATGACTGCGCGTTCACATCAGCCATTTGTGAAGGTTTCCTGTAACAAGTTCCAAAGAAACTGTGAAGGAAGCGCAGCTTTCTAAAGAAATGTCAGACTTTATAGTGGCAAAATCACAAATGAAAGGCTTTTCTATGCACATGGAATTCCCTTGCCCTTTTCCTTGTGCAAAGTAACTAAAAAGGAGGAGCACATGTGAGTACAGTCACATACAAGTATTAAAGGGGTGGTTCACCTTTAAGTTAATTTTTAGTATGTTATAGAATGGCAAATTCTAAGCAACTTTTCAATTGGTCTTCATTTTTTCTTGTTTATAGTTTTTACTTATTTGCCTTCTTTTTATGACCCTTTCCAGCTTTCAAATGGGGGGTCACTGACCCCTTCTAAAATAATACAAATGCTCTGTAAGGCTACACAAGTATTGTCATTGCTACTTTTTATAATTCAACTTTCTATTCAGACCCTCTCCTATTCATATTCCATTGCATGATTGCTAGAGTCATTTGGAACCTAGCAACCAGATTGCTGAAACTGCAAACTGGACAGCTGCTGAATAAAAAGCCAAAAAACTCAAAAATCACAAATAAAAAAAACCAAAAAAAAAATTGCAAATTGTCTCAGAATATCACTCGCTACATCATACTAAAAGTTAATTTAAAGGTGAAACCCTCCTTTAGGGAATAACATTGCATTTACAAGAGATTATGCCTTCAAACTGAGCAACAAGTGGGAGCTTCAGCAGGATAGCTGACCTAGTTTCTAAAAGGCCACTTGCCTTATATTGTGCTTGTTTAATATAACATGATCAAGTTTGTTTTAAATGATAAAATCATCCACAAGAATGAGAGATTAAGTACTAGAGGCAAGGTATGTACAGTATATGAACACAATATCTCAAGCCCTTCTCAAATCAGCCCGGGGTGTAATCCACAAAGAAGCCTGCAGAATAAGAACAGAAGCAGTTTGTCTGTGAGCTGAGGGTGAGAATGAATATTTCCAGCTAATGACTAACACGGTCAGGGCCGCCATCAGGGGGAATAGGGGGGAGAGTTGTAGGGGGCCCGAGGGTAAGGGGGGCCCAGCCACGCCACACTTACTTGATTATCCGGGCCCCCCATCTTTCTGAGAGCTGCTGACTTCGGGAAGGCATGGACGTTTAAGGGGCCCTGACCACCAATTTTCTTATAATGGGGGGGGGCCCCGGCCACCAATTTTTTTTCTCATGTGGGGTCCTAGCCATCAATATTTTTTAATGGGGGGGGGCCCTGACCACCAATATCTTTTTATTTTTTATCAACATGTGTGAACCCTAGCCACCAATATTTTTTTTGTTTTTTTACTGTGTGGTGGGGGGCGGACCTGTGGAGTGGGGAGGGCGGACCTGTAGGAGGGGCTTGCGGTGGGCACAGCCCAGGACATTTAATAGTATGGGGCCCTGCGATTTCTGATGGCGGTCCTGAACATGGTACAACAGTTTGCTGTTCCAGAGAAAGTCACAACTCACCCGAGGCAATCTTGGATCATATTTAAAAAAAACACACAAAAAAAACAATCACAAAACTATTGTGAAGCCAAAGGCAGGGCCAGATTTATGTTTTATGCCACCTCTTATCTACTTAGGGAAAACATTTTTTACTTCCTTGTTTTGTGACAAAATATCACGCAATTCGGCTGAATTCGGCTAAATCCAAATCCTGCTGAAAAAGGCCAAATCCTGGATTCGGTGCATCCCTAGCTCCTATAGAGCATTATTACCCTGAGGAGTGGAAAATTACCAAATTGTATAATTTGGTATTTTGAATGTATCTCTTATTATTACTCAATAAAATAAGATATTATCAAGGGCCTGAAGACTTTTGCAAGGGTGTGTGTGTGTGTAAGAGGTGAGATATCATAACTGATCGTAAGATGCACTTATATAAAATCTAATTAACAGTTGATGGTTTTGGTATTGAATGTATAAAGGCTCTCTAATAGTAATCACTCTTTGAAAGCTAGTCTGTGCTTTACTCTTGGCTTGCTATTCAGGAGACATTAGATGGCACATTTAATTGTGGGGGGTGAGAAATAGACTTCTCATCTTGCTCTCCAGAAAGGAGACTTGAGTATATTTAGAGAGCCGTATCCATAGACATAGTAAGATGGCAAGCTTTGCCAGCAGAGCAGGTTTTAAGAATAGCCAAGTACCTCATTCATTCAGAGGCGCTAATCATAGAACCAACTTCAAGGGAATGTGACTTTAGAAAGTAGGATCTAATTCAAGTATTGAGTCGGCTATCTCTGAAGGGAGGGGTATTTGTGAGACTTGTGGAGAAGCAGGAGAAGGGTTGGCTGGTACAGGTATGGGATCCACAAACCCCTTGTCCAGAAAGCTCAGAATTTCAGGAAGGCCATCTTCTATAGACTCCACTTTCTCCAAATAATCCAATGTTTAAATGACTTTTTAATAGACTTAAGTTATGAAGATCCAAATTATGGAAAGATACGTTATCCGGAAAACCACAGGTCCCAAGCATTATGGATAACAGGTCCTACACCTGTACTAGGAGAAGAGCATGACAGTGAAGAGAAACGGAGTACAAGAGTGGAAAACAGTGAAGGAGCGGAATGTGAAGCCCCACTGGAAGTCCAGATTCAAATGGAAACAGCACAGGCAGGGAAACTTGTTGTGTAGTAACAGTAAAGTGGTCGGTTGCTGGAAGTATTTGTTCATGAGAGCAGACATCTGTTTTCAGATTACAAATACCATCACGTGAGGACCCTATTGGCCTCTCCTAACAAATCTGCATAAACCCCTATTATCATCATCCAATCATTGGCCCAGCAGCTGCACGATCAGATCAGCCGATTTAGCCCAAATGTGATTACTGTACAGTCAGTATGTTGTAACTAAAAAATGGATGTTTCTGCTTACAGGCCCGGATTTCTAATTGCACCTCCCCTAGGCCAGTGGGTCTTACATTCTGGTGCTAATTGCACAATTGCTAATTGTACAACATTTCTAGTCTACTTTTTTTAGTTAGGCTTTAGTTGTCCTTTAAAGGGCTGCATGTCCCCGGTGCTCCTGGAAAAAAATAGAATGTGGCTGAGCAACATGCCGCCCCTAAAATGTTGCCGCCCTTGGCCCAGGCCTTTGTGGCATTGCCATAAATATGGGCCAGTTTGCTTCCCCTTGCCTAACAATAGTTCTACTTCAAGGAGTCTTTTATACATTCCATTCAGGTACCTTTGCTATGTACACAGTCTGAAAGCAGTCTATGCTCTTTTCAAGCACAACAAAACACCAAAAGCAAGTAGGTAACTGAGAGATATGCAAGCAATGAGGTGGACACAGCTAAATACTCCAGGAATGAGTAAGTCACAGTAAGGGGCACATTTACTTAGCTTGAGTGAAGGAATAGAATAAAAAATACTTAAAATTTCGAAATATTTTTATGGCTACTTCGACCATCGACTACGACTTCGAATCGAACGATTCGAACTAAAAATCGTTCAACTATTCAACCATTCGATAGCCGAAGTACCCTCGCTATTCGACCCTAAGTAAATGTGCCCCTAAGAGTTGCCACGCAGGACTATGCAGAAATGGGACAACACGACTCGGACACCATTTTGTCACTACTGTATAACAATTCAGATAAATAGAATTAGATCATGTTTCTTTCACTCTGTTGGCATCAACCTGAGCTAAGTTCCATATAGACATATGAGTGTGAGCCTCCTAATTCTTCTGTCTCTACTTGGCAGGGATCTCAAGTGTCACAGAATTTATTCTTCCTAAGGCTCTTGTGGGCCCCAACGTTCATGTTTCCTTAGGAATGAGTCTGGGCGGCAGGGCCCACCGGGTTTTTTCACACTGGCCCAGTCTGATCCTGTTGTTGAGTAACTTGCAATGTCTAAATAAATAAATGATGAGTTTGCCATATGATACATTGTTATGCATTCTTCTGCACGGAAATTCAACTGTTAATAACCTTTACTCATTGGAGTTGACACCAACACTGACTGCAGAGAAGAACTAATTAAAGGATTTGGTTCACCTTCACGTTAACATTTAGTATGTTATAGAATGGCTAATTCTAAGCAACTTTTCAATTGGCATTCATTTATTTATTAGATTTTTGAAAATAATTTGCCGCCTTCTGACTTTTTCCAGCTTTAAAACAAGGGTCACTGACCCCATCTAAAAACAATTACTCTGTAAGGCTACAAATGTATTGTTATTGCTACTTTTTATTACTCGTCTTTCTATTCAGACCTCTCCTATTCATATTCCAGTCTCGTATTCAAATCAGTACACGTTGCTAGGGTAACGTGGACCCTAGCAACCAGATTGATAACATTGCAAACTGGAGAGCTGCTGAATTAAAAGTGAAATAAAAAACCACAAATAATAAAACATGAAAACCAATTGCAAATTGTCTCAGAATATCACTCTCTACATCATACCAAAATTTAATTTAAAGTTGAACAACCCTTTTAATGGTACCCTACAGTTTGGGGAACAAAGATATGGAGGAAATTACCGATGATGGTGTCAAGGACTCCAATACTATATGAGGACAGATAGGTGGAGACATACAAGCAGTCTTTTTTTATTGAATTCATTTGTATTGAACTCATGACATTTTGAAGTTCCCAATATATCCAAGGAACCCGTAATCTTTGGGGCAGAATCACATTGTTCCTTGCACATTGGTCTTGGGAGTGGTATAGCCCCTTAAGAGTTCCCCCCCTTCAGCCCAAGTGTCCAGGTGCTATGAAAGCAACAGGCATTCTGAATATTTGAAAGAAGTGCGTGTCCCTCCAAGCGCACACACTCACTCACACTACTGCCATATTTTAAATTAGTATGACTTTAAATTCACAATAACTTGCACACACTGGGGGTCATTTATCAACACTCGGCAAATTTGCCCATGGGCAGTAAGCCATGACAACCAATCAAATTGCTGCAATCATTTTTCTACTTGCAGCTGGCTTCAAAAAACGAATCACTGATTGGTTGCTATAGGTAACTGCCCATGGGCAAATTTGCCCAGTGTTGATAAATGAGCCCAGTGACATCTAGTAGCAGAACAGCTGAACAGAGGAATGACACTTTTCCTACACTCCTACATAGAGATAGATCAGATAAATTAGATAGATATTGTATATGAATAATTTGGCAAAGTGGAAGCAATTCAAAAAGGAAGTGACATTGTTTAGAATTCATGAAGATTTAACTGACCACTCCCAGATGCAAAACAGACCCTTAAACCCAGGACTTTTAATTTAAAATTTTGAATGTACAGGTAAGGGATCTGTTATCCGGAAACCCATTATCCCCAAAGCTCTGAATTACAGGAAGGCCATCTCCCATAGACTCCATTTAATCTAAATTTTTAAAAATGATTTCCTTTTTCTCAGTATTAATAAAACAGTAGTTTGTACTTGATCCAAACTAAGATAGAATTAATCCTTATTGAGAGCACAACCAGCCTACAGTGGTACCTCAGTTTTACATCCCCTGATTTTAAGTTTCCCATCACTTTACATTATTGTTTTGTGGTCCCACCTATATATTATGCAAAATACATTTCCCTGATTTTATACTGAAAAACTTAAAATGAAGGGGGGGGGTTATACTGTATTGGATTTAATATTTAAATGATTTTCTAGTAGACTTAAGGTATGAAGATCCAAATTACAGAAAGATCCCTTATCTGGAAAACACCAGGTCCCAAGCTTTCTGGATAACAGGTTCCATATCTGTATTTTGAACTTAGAATCACATTGTTTCCTTATGCAAATACATTTTTTAGGTGAAGTTTCCTTGTGTTGGGGAATTCCTGTGCCATATTATTCTATGATCACATGTATTTGGAGATGTTATTTAAGGAGGAACTGTTTTAAGTTTGGGTTTCAAAGAGGGACTTTTGTACCTGGAAGGAAATCTTTTGTCTAAGGGAACACCTACCTGGTGTATCAGCATCATAGAACCCTGAATAGTTGAACTTTTTGTGATGGAACATTTCTCAGAAGGACCAAGCCCAAGTGGCATTTGCTGGCAGTTAGAAGCATGGACTGGAAGAGTGGAAACTGGAATAGATTGTTAAGGTGATGAGTGGGGGTGGGAAAGACGTAGGTATATAGATGAGCAGCAGTACAATGTTGGTAGAGGTGAAGCGACACGTGTAGTGACCGTAGCTTTGGATTTTAAGGTTTCATACTCACTGCAATTTATTTCCATGTCATCTGTTTTGGGGCACGTATGAACTGCAACTGTGCACTGTGTTTCCATGTAGAGTAGCGGAACTCTCATTCCTGTGTAATCTGCTCCCCAAGGACCACAATAAACTAGATGAACTAGACAAACACACACTATGCAAATGCACAAAAAGATTAGGCTTGTTACGTTTTATTCATAAGTTTTCATTTATTATGACATACTCTCACTCTTCCCGGAATAAAAAGAATACATGCATATTACACCTTCCACAGTCCATTACATATCAGTGTATTTTGGGGAGAGATCTAGTAAAACACAAAGGCAGCAACACATAATAATTGTAACAGTTTGAGGAGCACATCGCTGGATACAAGTATAGGTCAGAGACATAAACATGTCGTCTTCATTTACCTTTACATTAAAGGGGTTGTTCAACTTCATGTTAACTTTTAGTATAATGTAGAGAGTGATATTCTGAGATAATCAGCAATTGGTTTTCATTTTTTATTATTTGTGGTGTTTAAGTTATTTAACTTTTTATTCAGCAGCTCTCCAATTTCAGCAATACAGTTGCTTGGGTCCCAAAAACCTTAGCAACCATGCATTGATTTGAATAAGAGACTGGAATATGAATAGGAGAGGGCCTGAATAAAGAGACAAGTAATAAAAAGCAGCACGAACAATGTTGATTTACAGAGCATTTGTTTTTAGATGGGCTCAGTGACCCCCATTTGAAAGCTGGAACGAGTCAGAAGAAGGAAAATACAATTTTAAAAAAAATAATGGAGGCCAATTGAAAAAAAAAGCTAACTGAAAGGTGAACCACCCCTTTAAAGTCTGAAGGAATGGAACGTTCCTCATCCTCTTCCTATTTGTACATGTAAGTGGCAGCTTCTATACTGCTTACCTTAGCAGACCATACCTAAACAGAGCAGCATGGTAGCCCCCGTTACACAAATACATATAAATATGCGGAGGATTTTTTGTTGCACTGAGCTGTAAAGGTTATTACACCCATTTAATTTCAGAAAAACACTGCTACAGATGTGTGGTTGTTATACTGGTCAGCAAAACACAATAAAAGATTTTAAAAAAAGCAAATAACTACCAATCCACACAGCCATCTTTGGCTTCCCATATAATTTAAGACACTGGAGGCAAACAAAGGTTTGATATACACAGAGTCCCTGGAATCTGCAGCTTGAAACAAGGGAATCCCTACACACATACACAGCACTGCATACAGCTATAAGGGAACCATGTCCTTAGAAGCCAAACCCTGGGTGGAGCGACCCATTGTGTGGGGTGGACCAACTGCCAGGTCTGGATTTGTAAAATGAATTATTCCTGCTGTGATGTCCTCAATAAATATGTAGATATGTGGCTAGAAATAGCAGCCTCGATTATGAGCTAATAAATAACCCACAACTGGTTTAATCGCATTGGATGTGCCATTGGTGTTTTGTTTGTGGATACAGTTTTTGGGGCCATACACCTAGAGGCACCTGATAAACAGGTAACACTGGAAGCAGCACTCCATCTCTGTACTAGAAATAGCAGCACATTAGTTAAAGGGGTTGTTCACCTTTAAATTAACTTTTAGTATGATTTAGAATGTGATATTCTGAGACTATTTGCAATTGGATTTAACCTTTTATTAGTTGTGGTTTTTGAGTTATTTAGCTTTTTATTCGGCGGCTCTCCAGTTTGCAATTTCAGTAATCTGGTTGTTAGGTTCCAAATTACTAACCATGCACCAATTTGCATAAAACACTGGAACATGAACAGGAGAGGGTCTAAATAAAAAGAGGAGTAATAAAAAGTAATAATAATACATTTGTAGTGCTACAGAGCATTTGTTTTAAGATGGGGTCAGTGACCCCCATTGAAAAATGTAAAGATTCAAAAGAAAGGAAATTATTAAAAATAAAGACCAATTGAAAAGTGCCTTAGAACGGACTACTCTAACACACTAAAAGTTAACTTAAAGGTGAACTACCGCTTTAAAAGGAATATTATTATGTGTACCGTATACAATAACATCAACACTCTAAAACCATTGCCCTTAAAAATCCTATTTTATAAACCTTTTTACAGCCAGATCCACTCCCAATGAAGTGATAGTGTATGGATTGCATATTTGTTCCCTAGAAATGTTGCCAAGGTCCATGAGTTTGTTATAGATATGTTAAAGATTGGTGCTAACCAAAGATTGCACTGGCTCCAGACACAATTAGGTGAGATAAGCTTAACACAGCTTGAAAACCATAATATAAAATATTGTATGCTGAAAGCAAAGTTAATTCTAAGCAGCTTTCCAATATTTATACATTACAAGTATTCAACAACCTGTAAATGTAATGGAAAGCAGTATCTGTCTTTTCTTTTTCCTCTGTGCTGCTTGTCCTGACTATATAATAATATATGCGACAGAAGCAATGCCATTACAGCAGTTCTTTTTCCCATAATGCACTGCACACATCTGTGATCCTGCACCATAGTTAATCAAACATGCAAGACATTGTGGGAAGTGGAACCTTGGATCAGGGATCCCCAACCTTTTTTACCCGTGAGCCACATTCAAATGCAAAAAGAGTTGGGGAGCAACACAAGCATGAAAAAGTTCCTGTAGATGACACAAAGGGCTGTGATTGGCTACTTGGTAACCCCTATGTGGACTGGCAGCCTACAGTAGGCTATGTTTGGCCATAAATCTGTTTTCTATGCAACCAAAACTTGCCCAAAAACCAGGAATTCAAAAATAAGCACCTGCCTTGAGGCCACTGGGAGCAACATCCAAAGCGTTGGAGAGCAACATGTTGCTCACGAGCTACTGGTTGGGGATCACTGCCTTGGATGGATGCAGTCTACAGCGACACTGTTTTAATGGTACATGTAGTCAGAAGCAGTAGTGCAGAGAATTGCAAACAACAGGAGCAGAGTTTTCAATAATAAAATGCATAAATAACGTTAATATATCAATGAAAATTTGCAATTAAAGGTATCCTGGACATTTGCTTAGAATCTGATTTACTTTCATTATGCAACATGTTGTATTTCATGTTTACAACACTTATGGGCTCAGTTAGCAGAAAAGCTTGGGGCTTAGGGTTTTCCAGAAAGGGGGTCTTTCCGTAATATGGGGCACCATGCCTTTAGGCTTCTAGAAAACATTTAAACATTAAAAACCAACAGTATGATTGTTCTGTCCCCAATGTATATTAATGAAGTTTTGTTGCCATAAAGTACAAGGCACTGCCTTATTATTACAGAGAAATAGTCAATGAGCCATAAATGAAGAATTGTTTACATTGGACTATGGGAAATGGCAACACCATATTTTGGCGCTTTCTAGATTGGCTTTCAGAATAAGAGATCTCGTACCTGTGTTTGCTTCAAAATAAAAATGTTATATGTGCTGAAGAATAGTTTCTTTTGTTAAAGGAGTCATTAAAAAGGTGTTCAGATTGTATTGAAAACAATGTTTTACCTCCCATTCATGCGACTGCTTTTGTCCTGTCAAAAATGATACAAACAATTCAGAAAACGTTTAAAATATGTTGTTTTGTGAAAAAACAGCATCCCTTGCATGTGTATAAAATGAAAGAGGATTTATAAATAAATGAGTACGCATTTAGGTGCAGAAATTTGATCCTTGTGCCTCCAGGTGCAAACACATGAGAGGGCTGATGGGAGCGGAGGTGGTGATTCTCAGCCTGTGTTTATCTGCAGGCTAAGAATCAGCCCCATGTTATGGCATTAGCCTGATTAATAGTAAATAGCTACTATTACTACAGTATTTATCCTGCACTGAAGACAAAGTTGGTAAGGATCAATGGGTTTGAGGGTCAGGGCACACAGGCAGATTCAGGGAGATTAGTCGCCCGCTGACAAATCTCCTCCTCTTTGTGGCAACTAATCTCCCCGAACTGCCTCCCGCCGGATAAAATGTAAATCGCCGGCGGGATGGCACTCAACACGATTTGTTTTCCAAAGTCGCCCGAAGTGCAAAAGAACACAGAAGTGCAACTTCGGAAAAAGAAGCACTCCGAGTACCACCCTGCCAGTGATTTTCTAGCTGGCGGGAAGGCAGTTCGGGGAGATTAGTCACGCCGAAGAGGAGGTTTGTCGACGGGTGACTAATCTCCCTGAATCTGCCTGTGTGCCCTGACCTTTACTATTTTACATTTCCTTAGGTGTAAAGCAAGAGGGTTATCCCTTCCCAAGCAGAGGTAGTTGTGATGAACAGAAATGGTTGCTTTTGTGGGATTAAACCTTGCATACTGGCTGATGCAGATGAAAAAGTCTTTGGAAGAACAGTATGCACAGGATACACTATATGTACTGCCCACTAAAGTCTAGAAATACATTTATGTTGGTTTTCTAGCTTTGGTTTGCTAGTTTTAACAGTTATCACCCATTTTAAAGCATGAAGTAATTATAGTTGTACTTATAATGAATGTGTTTTTTGTTTACTACAGGGCAAGCCATAGAATTTGACATAAGGCAGAGAGACCAACCCTGCTCAGGATTGGTAGATCAAGTCTGATTCGCTTTGATGTGACTTAGGAGGGGACCTTTGGTTAAAATTGCATAGGGGTTTAAGTCGCCTTTAACTGAGTAAAAAAAGCTTTATTTACAGAAAAGTAAGGTTACAAAAAGATTTGCCCTGCGCATTACGATTGTGAAACAGTCATCGGGGCACAATGAAGACCGTTTCACAGTGGAAACGAGTAGGGCAAATGACTGTTTTTGTAACCTTTCTTTCTGTAAATAAACCTTTTTTCTAATCAAAGTGTGCGATCCAACGTTGTAATTTTTTGAGTATACACACATTGGAGACGTTTTGGGCAGCCTCCTGTTGGATCGGCACCTTGTATTGTTATGAGCCTTCTGACCTTCCATTGTTCTTTAAAATGAGTGACCACTGTATTATGCTGCCCTGAAACATGCTGCCAATTAATTAATAAATAATAAAGCAAAGCATCCTAAATACAGTAAGGTTTTTTGCTAAAACTGCGATGAGAATATGAATACTGCTCAAAATAGCAATACTGCTGCATAACATCCCTGTAACATAATACTAATATATCTGCAGTGAAATTGTATTTAGGTTGTAATTTGTTAGCAAAGGGAAACAGAAGGAGGTTGAGTAAAAGCTGAAGAAAGAATGAGGGCACCAAAGAAACACAACAGCAAGGCAGCACACGGCAGGAGTCTGAATAAATGGAACATTATTGTGTATAGTAAAGTCTAGACTACACTTAAAGTAGGCAACAGATACCATGTTATTTCAACTCTTGTGAGACTGGAAATCCCAGCATATTCCAGCCCTACCCAAGCTTATCTAGCAGAGAGATTCAGGGAATAGTCATGAAAACAGCAGACACACCACAGAACATGTGTAACTAACAAAAATAACAGTCCTATGGCACAACAGGCATTCTGACCATCCCGGTTCTCTAAAGGAGCAGCAGGATAGTCAAAACACATGCATTTTAAATTTCACTGTTCAATTTGCCTTATATTGGAAGAAAAAAAAAGTATGAGCCTCATCTTGCTTTTTAAAATGTTCATAGATTTGCACACCATAGAAGTTATGGTCATTGTGCAGTTACAAACAGAAGAAGTCCTCATTTAGTCTTCTGTCCTAAGAAGCACCTCAGGTTCCGACAAGGAGCAGTAGAGAAAATAGCCCATCTCATCAATCTCCTCTGCAGTGAGTTCTGAAAAAAGGTCCACCTTTGGTTCCATGGCAGAGGGCAACTCTCCTTTCTCTAGGTGGCCCACAGTTTCTCGTAGCACCTGGAGAAACCGGTCAGCCAGTACCCCATGTGACCAGTCTGATTCCTTCTCACAGGTGTGGAGAAGAATGTTTGTAAGGTGAGAAGCAGTGAGATGTGAAAGTTGCAGATTGTAGCGACAGATGGCTTTTAGGATCTTCAGACATAGGCAGCGGCACCCTGAATCCTGCTGATCCCGCCCCATCAATGCAGCGGTTTCAGCCCCACGTTTGCTGAGCCTCCACATATTTTCATAACGTTGGAGTCTATGTGGCTTGGCTACTGCTGCATGCTGCTCAAGTGCTACCAAAGGTAGGAAGTCTAAAAAAAGCCTACGATCTTCCTCATACTGAACCTCCAGGATTAGGCTCTCTGATGGGACCACTGGTCGGATTACATACCCCAGTATACTACCAATGGCTGGCCAGTTTATAGATCCTGCCACTACCTTCTCAAATGTAGCTATAACAGACTTTGGACAAAGGTAACCACCTACAACACAGCGGTCCCAGTAGCTAGTACCCCTTGGGAAGTACTCCACATTCTCCCGACGGATGAGGCAGAATCCAGGTAAGTTTAGTATGGTCTCTTCCCCAGGGACACATGACCACAAATTATTATCCAATAACAGGGGCACCATAAGCTGAATATGATCTGCTCTCACCACCTGCAAAGATAAATAAAATATTTATGTACAATCCTTGACATAAACAAAGATGTACTTAGGCACCTCCACTGATTCTAGTTGCTTACTCCTCCCAGTTTATTAACGTTGGCACATTACAAAGATCAGTGAAGCAGTTTTGTATTTGTGCATGTGCTCACCCAGGGCAGTGAAGGGATGCCTGGGACACAAGAACAATTTGGCGATGATATCTTCAGTCAATTAACTTGACTGAAAATAAAAGCATTATTAAGTTTCATGTAAAGGAGAAGGAAAGGCCCATTTAATTGGGGGTGGCAAAAGTAAGGTACCCCCAAGTGATTGCATTTACTTACCTGAACCCCGGCCGGTGCTCCTATCAGCAGAAAACTGCACCGGTCTGGAAGTTCTTCCAGCAAGCACCAAGTGATTGGCTTACTTCTTCTTCCTTCAAATTTCCAGGGGCAGACTCATGGGCAATATAATGAAATAGCCGACTGCTTAGTTAAAGTTCAGCTTTTTCACGATACTGCGCATGTGCACTGTGTGAAGAAAGAAGAACAACCCCCGGACCGGTGCAGTTTTTTGATGATAGGAGAACTGGCCCAGGGTTTCCGGTAATTATATACAATCTCTTGGGGGTGCCTAACTTTTGGCACCCCCAAGTAAACTCAGCCTTTCCTTCTCCTTTAAAAAGGAGGGTTAGTTATGTTATGACAATGCCTCATTAATACACGTTACACGCTAACCTATTTTATTTTTTATTTTATTTTTTTTCCAAAATGAATCAGTTAATAGTGCACAAGTCACATGACTTGGGGCAGCTGGGAAATTGACAAAATGTCTAGCCCCACGTCAGATTTCAAAATTGAATATAAAAAAATATGCTTGCTCTTTTGAGAAATGGATTTCAGTGCAGAATTCTGCTGGAGCAGCACTATTAACTGATTCATTTTGAAAACAAAATTTTTTTCCCATGACAATATCCCTTTAAGGACAAGACAATACAACCCACTACAACTTTTTGAAATAGCATCCATCGCCCCTTCCAACTCCTCCAAAAGCATGAATTGATTCCCCAGGTCTGTAAATACCTGGTCTGTATATACCTAAAAAGTTCTACAGCTTTTAACACATTGAACACAAAATAACAAATTCTCTCTTGGCACTGATGTGGAGTAACTTTATATATCAATATGCATATAATACAATCAAATGCAATATTTGTAAAATGCACCTGTAACTCAGACTCAGTGTTACCTGCAGGTCATCGTACAGACTCCCGCTGAGGTGCATCTCTCGCAACTGCATATCTGGGAACTTGTTGCGGATAAAATTGCGAAGTTCGGAACAGATGTCTACAGCAGCTTGCTTAGCAGTACTTTGCTCCATGGGTGGGATGGTCACATTTTTTCTATAATAAGCAAAAAGTTTCTCTTGAAGGGACATCCGCAGACGAGTCTTCTTCAAGTCTGTTTGAGATTTTCTAGTTGGTGGTTTAGGTCTAACAGGGTCTACAGAAAATTGAAATGTGTAAATGATTTAAAAGGTTAACTGTTAATAAGTAAATGTAGGGGGTTTAACCCATTTTCACTGCCAGCTGAAATATAATACTTAATTTACTGCCAGATAATGTATCAGCCTTTTGTGCTATTCCACTTTAGGGTAAGGACACGCAGGCAGATTTGGGGAGATTAGTCGCCCGGTGACGAATAGCCTCTTCTTCGGGGTGACAATCTCCCGAACCGCCTTGCCCTACCTTCCCACCGGCTATAATGAAAAATCGCCAGCAGGATGGCACTAGCGGCACTTCGTTTTCCGGAGACAGCCGAAGTTTCCTCATGAGGCAACTTTGGGCGACTTCGGAAAACGGAGCACCGCGAGTACCATCCTGCTGGCGATTTTTCGTTGTAGCCGGCGGGAAGGTAGGGGAACGCAGTTCGGGGAGATTGGCGCCCCGAAGAAGAGGCGTTTTGTTGCCGGGGCAACT
The DNA here is from genome assembly GCF_017654675.1 of Xenopus laevis. Classification (NCBI taxonomy): domain Eukaryota; kingdom Metazoa; phylum Chordata; class Amphibia; order Anura; family Pipidae; genus Xenopus; species Xenopus laevis. Next base: position 118,932,449 of record NC_054377.1, on the reverse strand, counting down.
AATCTCCCCGTGTGTCCTTTTCCTTAAAGACATTTCCAGACTTTCAGCAGGGCAATTAACCCCAACACAAGGCCAGAGTAACATTGGAGTGGCTCAAGAACAAAAATGTCAATGTCCTACAATGGCCCAATCACCTTGATCTTAATCCAAATGAGAATCCATTGCAAAGTTTGTAAATTCAGGTGTCACGTGACTAACCTGAACGACCTGGAGCAAATCTATCTAGAAAAATGGAACAAAAAACTATTGTTGCTCCAAAAGTTGCGGAAATTTTTTTTTCTCCCATCTCTCATTTTATGCAGTAAAAGTCACCTGATTCAAATGCAGAGGAATCTGTGGGGAGAGTCTGCAGACTGCGGCTTACAGATGTCTTCATGTCATTTTTCAGAAGTCGCGTAGATGAGCCTAACCAACTAGGCTCTTCCCAACTCCGTTTGCTTGACTGGTTGGTTCGGGAGGGGCTGGCAGGGGCACTGATAGCCCTATCATACATCTAAATATGCAGAAGCACAAGACATATAAGGTGTTGTACTACTATAGACTTAATATATATAAAATGAGTGATAGCTTGCACCCAGTCCCTTAGCAGGTCCTGAAATTAGAAGCTGCACCAATTTGGGATATGTAGAGTTGAATGTGCTCCCTGCAATATACAGTTGTTTAAGGGAAAATATAATTGAAAAACCATGATGGGTAGAGAGCAATCTAAATTCCACTGCTGTTTAATCTCCAAGTAACATTTATTGCAGACTGAAAGCTGTATAAAAAGATAGGTTTCCTCAGAGGGCACAGGAGCTTAAAGGGATACTGTCATGGGGAAAATTTCAAAATGAATCAGTTAATAGTGCTGCTCCAGCAGAATTCTGCACTGAAATCCATTTCTTAAAAGAGCAAACAGATTTTTTTATATTAAATATTGAAATCTGACATGGGGCTAGACATATTGTCAATTTCCCAGCTGCCCCTGGTCATGTGACTTGTGCTCTGATAAACTTCAATCACTCTTTACTGCTGTACTGCAAGTTAGAGTGATATAACCCGCCTCCCTTTTCCCCCCCAGCAGCCAAACAAAAGAACAATGGAAAGGTAACCAGATAGCAGCTCCCTAACACAAGATAACAGCTGCCTGGTAGATCTAATAACAACACTCAATAGTAAAAAACCATGTCCCACTGAGACTCCTTCAGTTACATTGAGAAGGAAAAACAGCAGCCTGCCAGAAAGCATTTCTCTCCTAAAGTGCAGGCACAAGTCACATGACTGGGGGCAGCTGGGAAATTGACAAAATGTCTAGCCCCATGTCAGATTTAAAAATGAAATATAAAAATATCTGTTTGCTCTTTTGAGAAATGGATTTCAGTGCAAAATTCTGCTGGAGTAGCACTATTAACTGATGCGTTTTGAAAAAAACATGTTTTCCGATGACAGGATCCCTTTTATCCCTTTCAGTATTTCTACTTCCCCCAACAGCCCTAATGAGAAATGCTCTCCTGTTCCTCTCTTTAAATAGACATCAACATCACTCACCCGTTTCACTGCCAAAGCACCTATTCCTAGCATGGCAGCTCCTCCCACGCCAAGTACCAGTCTGGCATTGGAGAGGACAAAATCTATAGCAGTGCCAATCCCATTGTCATCCTTCTTGCCTTTCTTCTCTCCAGCTCCTGCCATGATTTCTTTAAGAGAAACACATGCAGGAAACATAATTTAGACAAATGCAATTTGTATATAAAAAAACAACAAAATGACAGCTTAAAAACAGTTCTAAAAGTGCCTTCTAACATGTTGTCTTTGACGAAAAACATTTTATCTGAAAATGAAGTGCTCCTGAAGCACTGGCTTATAGGAATTGTTCAGTATAAAAATAAAAACTGGGTAAATTAATGGGCTGTGCAAAATAAAAAAATGTTCAAATACAGATAAACAAAAATGTCATATATAAAGGCTGGAGTGACTGGATTTCTAACTTAATAGCAAGAACACTACTTCCTGCTTTGCAGCTCTCTTTGTTTCCACCGATTGGTTACCAGGCAGTAACCAATCACTGACTTGAGGGGGGACCGCATGGGTCATAACTGTTTACTTTTGAATCTGACCTGCATGCTAAGGCAAACTCACTGAACAGTTGTGTCCCACGTGACCCCCTTCAAGTCGCTGACTAAAGGTGGCCATACACGGATAGATCCGCTCGTTTGGCGATGTCGCCAAACGAGCGGATCTCCCTCCGATATGCCCACCTTGAGGTGAGCAATATCGGGCTGATCCGATCGTGGGCCCTAGGGCCCAACGATCGGATCCTAGCGTTCGCCAAACGGGCGGTCGGATCGCGGGACCGCATCAACGAACAGATGCGGCCGCGATCCAACGGGATTTTTAATCCCATCCGATCGAGATCTGGCCGACTTTCGGCCAGATCTCGATAGGGGAAGCCCGTCGGGGGCCCCCATACACTGGCCAATAAGCTGCCGACTCGGTCTGTCGGCAGCTTTTATCGGCCCGTGTATGGCCACCTTTACTCAGAGTTAGAGAGCTGAAAAGCAGGAAGTAGTGTTCTGTTCTATTAGACATTCAGTCACTCCAGCCTTTATACATTATATTTTTGGATAACGAACTATATTACAAACATTTTGTATTTTGCACAGCCTATTTACCAAGTTTTTATTTTTATACTGAACTGTTCCTTTAAGGACATTAATCACATTACCGCTAAGCTTCTAAAACAAACCTGCCATGCTGTGCATTTCTTACTATGGTTTCTACTTGTAATGAAAACAAAGGCATTTTGGGTCACAGACTAACGACCTCTACAGCTGTTCATCCTCATTCACACTGTTTCTGAAGAAGAGGATCACTGTACCAGAGGCCACCCCTTCATACTAGAAGAAAATAAATTTCATTTGAAGCAATATAGGGGGTTCTTCACAGTCAGGACAGTGAGGTTGTGGAATGCACTGCCGGATGATGTTGTGATGGCTGATTCAGTTAATGCCTATAAGAGGGGCTTGGATGATTTCCTGGACAGACATAATATCAAAGGATATTGTGATACTAAAATCTATAGTTAGTATAGATATGGGTATATATAATTTGTGTGTGCATGGATGCTGGCTTTTCATTTGGAGGGGTTAAAGTTGATGGACTTTGTCTTTTTTCAACCCGATTTAATATGTTCCAGAAGATCAGAAAGATTATTAATATTCTTAGCTAACTAGTTTTAAATTATTCCATTTGACTTTTCAAGGTGCAGCAAATATCACTGTAACCCAATACCCTAACCTTTAAGTTTACATTTGCTTAATTACATTTCATGTAGGTAAATTGATATGCTTGAAATAGTTTAGTGTTCTGTTTCTGTAGCAGCTATAACAAGGAGTTTCCTGTGTTTCCCGTTCCTCCAACTGTCAAGGTCATGGCAAGTTAACAAATCATGTAGTTGTAATAGTTGTTCAAGCTGGGCTACACACTGACATGTCTACATGTTCAACATAACTATGAAACAAAGCATCGGAATGCCAAATATTAAAGTGGGAGATAAACTGGGAAACTTTACAGTAGCCATTAAACACTAAAAGAAGTTGCCCACAAATGTGATTAGCAAGGGAATGGAAAAGACCACTTCCTGTTGTTCTCAATAATATTCATTATACATGCCACTGCCTTACAATTATGTGCAGCTAGTAACTATTTCTATTCTGGGACATCACTACTTCGATTTCTGAGATTCCATCAACAGTGCCTTCTATACAGAGAGAGAACCTATTCAGTCCACAGAACATGTGCGGTGTAGGGGTCACATATGAATCAGTTCCCAGTGTGTTAATCCCACAAGACAACTGACAACACAAATTTGGCCTTAATCCTTTCAATGCTGAGTCTGTATTGTGGAACAAAGTTGTGCCTGGCGTTTTGTGTTTTAATTTCTATTTTTTTTTAATGTTGTTTTGACATTTTAAAGACAGCTCATTATTCATGCAACTGGAAAAAAATGACAATAGCTTTATATAGCAACTTTGTCTGGGAAAAATACACATTATTTCAAGCACAAATAATACTTTCATCTTTTTAACTTGCCCACTGGAAACTTGTACTATTTGTATCTATCAGAATTCTCCAGTCCTACATAAGCTTTGTATGTTTTGCACAATTTTTGAAGGCATCCAGAAACCGGCAATTTCTACCTGCAAAGTGCAGACTCACAAGAGATCAAGTGTGTGATATGTTACACCAGTCCACCAAGTTTGGTTCGAAGGAAGAACTGTCCTTTTTCCAGCTGCCTCTTCTTGTCCTCCAGCTTTGTCAGATTCTGATGTTTCCTGAACTCCCGTCGCACGCGTGAAGTATAGAAATCTCTGTCTGTTAACTGCAGCTGACGCCCTTGACGCAGAAGAGTGCGATAAAGGAGCAGAACTGCTTCACGGGACCAGCCTGCCATGGCAGGTGGAGGAAAAGAAGAGCTGCCCCAGCACGTCTAAGCAGAGAAAATACATATATAATAATTCACATATAGTGGAAATGAAAAAGGTGTCTAAGGATACACAGGTGACTAACAACTTAGTGTGGCTCTCTCTCTTGCAGTTCACATTCACTGTATAAATGTCTAAATATCTATATCTATATATACACACACATACACTCCAAGGTGAGTGCACTCAAAACAAAAGCAGCCAATGCCTGCTTACAATATCATTGGTCACTCACCGCACACACCGAAGGACTTCATATGTGAAAAAAGAATAAAATAAATTATTTTATAATAATTTATACAGGTCCTTGGAATGCGGTTTGTGACCAATGATATATATATTTAATATCCTTGAAAAAGGCGCAAATGTGGGGGGAAACGTCAAATATATGTACGCAATAAAAATACGTAATAAAAGCATTTTATAATGATATAGTGATTATAAACTGGAGTGCTGGTTTTTTCAACAAATCTATACACAATACTTTTGACCCTGCACCCGCATTAGTTGGAGAAAGACCGTATTGGAGTGCGGCTATATATATATATATATATATATATATATATATATATATATATATATATATATATATATATATATATATAAATGATAAGCTGCCCCTGTGCGTGGAGAAGCAGTGCATATGTAAAGAACAGCACCAAAGAGTCTTTTTGCATCAAAAATGCAATATATTGTGTTGCATGTAAGGGTAGAACTACATGGACGACTTGCAATCAAACACGCTGCGTCAAAACGCAGGCATCATGTCGGATGCAACGCTGCATCTGCCAGTTGTGACGCGTTGCGTCGGATGAACGACAACATTCGACATTGCTATAGCTTACCTTATTTTCCATCGCATCCGACCTGACACATGAGTTTTGGCGCAGCGCGTCGGATCAGCCGAAATCGCTTGCAAATCGTCCGTGTAGTTCTACCCTTAAACCAACGTTTTGGTCCCTATTGGGACCTTCAAGGTGAAAATACATACAAAGTAAACCTTTAAATAACCACCTCCCACATAGTGTGAACGTGTCTGTGACATCACATGTACAAATATTGGTGCCTCTATTTGGGTTTAGTGTCCAAATAGAGGCACCAATATTTAAGCTGGTTGATTTCCAGCCATACGAGAGTTAAAACGCACAAGTGAAGTCACTGACATGTTCACACTATATGGGAAGTGGTTATTTAAGGGTTTACTATGTATGTATTGAAACGTCTGTTTTACATGAAACACAATATATTGCTTTTTTGGATGCAAGAAGAACCCTGGTGCGCACAGCTTGACTAAATTACCCTCCTATTTCATCCAGATATTTATTCTGTTAAGGTTACATAGTAAATAGTGGTTTCAGCAATATACATTATCTCATAAATCAATATAATATTTAAAAAGAGGTGGTTCACCTTTGAGCTAACTTTTATTATGTTATAGAACGACTAATTCTAAGCAACTTTTCAAGCGGTTTTCATTATTTATTGTTTTATAGTTATTTGTCTTTTTCTTCTGATTCTTTGCAGCTTTCAAATGGACGTCACTGTCCCCTTCTAAAAAACAAATGCACTGTAAGGCTAAAAATGTATTGTTACTGCTACTTTTTATTAACGATCCTTCTATTCAGACTGTTTCCTATTCATATTTAAGTCTCTTATTTAAATCAATGCATGGTTGCTAGGGTAATTTGGGCCCTAGTTACCAGATTGCTTAAAATGCAAATTGAAGAGCTGCTGAATAAAAAGTTAAATAACTCAAAAACCTTCAATAATAAACAAATTGCAAATTATCTCAGAATATTACTCTCTACAAAATGCCAAAAGTTATCTCAAAGGCGAACAACCCCTTTAAGTAATATTTTCCATGGAACAGAATGCTAACAATACTTTTATGGATGTAGATCATAATGGGACAACATCACTAAAAGTAGACCACGAATTAGTAAAGTATGGGCACTCCTGGTATACTCTATATTAATCTCAAACAACTGGGATAAGCATTGCAAACAAGAGTAAGTATCCTCTTTTCCCAGCAGATGTCCAAGCCAAGCAATATGACAGCTCTCATTAACATGCAGAAAGGGAAGGAGCCAGAAAGGAACAGGGCTGGATATTCCCTTTACACCTTGCAGTTATTGTGAAGAGAAACTAAGAGATAAACCCTACTCACATATACATTGCATTGTGCCAAAATGATTTGAGTTTGAAATTGATCCTTGGCATGCACCTCAGATTCAAAAGCAACAGTTATAGCCCATGCGCCCCCTCAACTTACTCATTGGTTTCTGCCTGGTAACCAATCAGTGGAAACCAAGAGCGCTGCAAAGCAGGAAGAAGTGTTCTAGCTATTAAGTTACACATCCAGTCACTCCAGCCTTTCTTTTTACTTTACATTACATTTTTGGCTAACTAACTATATTGAAATCATTTTGCACAGTCTATTTACCCAGTTGTTATACTGAACAATTCCTTCACAAATGGCAGAGTAGGGCAGCAGGGTTGGTGGGGGACACGTTGTTTCTGGTTCTCTTCTCTGTAATATTCAGACAGGAATACTCAATGCAATCTGATCCAGACCAGGAGATGCTCAATGTAGGCAAAAAGAGGACCTAAAGCAGCACAAGATGGCGCCCACCAACCCTGTTGCCCTACTCTGATTTACAGAACGAAATACAGCCATGTTAAAGGGTTCCCAGTAGTGATGCGCGTGTCAGGGTTTCCCTAACCCGCACCTGACCCTAACCCGCCCTAATACCTGCGCCCGCCCACACCCGCTTCCACCAATGACGTCGGGTATCAGGTCGGCCCGCACATCACTAGTTCCCAGATATCAGGGTATAGTTCACCTTTAAAGGGCAGATCATCACATCATGAAAGGAAATGTCATTCTAAGCAACTTTCCATTAGACTTTTTCAGTCGTTTTAAAGGTTTTCTGTAATTGCAGTTGAAAGCAGTATCTGTTAATCCCTTTCTCTCATCTAGTTCAGGCTTAATACAATGTAGCACAAAAGTGTTCTGCTAATCAGCAGGCTTCCGCTACATTGTTTCAGCATTGTTTCAGCAGTCAGAACAATAGTGCAACACATATATATATATATATTTATATCCTTATAAACGGTGAGTTCTGATGTCATCAGTTATAAACGGTGAGTTCTGATGTCATTTCGGTCACATGACTCACTGAAATTTGAGGCCTTCGGCCTCGTGTTTTTACATATTCATGGAACTCCTCAGTAACTTATAATATCCTCATATTTTACAAGATGGGGGTACTATTCACTATATATCCACACACATAAACCGACACTACTTTCAACCCCAATTCCATTTCTAAATAACATTGAAATCAGTGGCAATTTCTAATTGAGGGCACTGTGGAAAAGTAGCTTAGAATAACATGGACTGTCATGAAGTTTTTGGGTGGAATTGCCCTTGAAGACGTGGAAACGTAATAAAGTAATAATAACTGTGTGTCAGTTCCATACAGAATAACAGCGAGGCGATAGTATGTGAGCGACTGTCTGTAACATCACAGCACCGAGTTCATTATAAAAGCAAAGTACAGAAAAGCAATGAAGCTGATATAATAAGTCCAAAGCTTATAGGCTGCTCTATAAATGACACCATAGAAAGCTCAGAACACACAAGCACTTGGCACTCACCCACTAAACCCCGCTCTCACAAATCCCTCCACTCACAATCCTTTGCCACCCTAATACTGCCGCTTACTCTCAACTCCTCTCAGGGTCGCCGGCAACATGGAGGCGATTCCGCCACCTGGGAAAGACGACTTCCGGTTAGAACGTACCATAGAGACAAGGGAGGCGGCCGGATGGGCTTTACATCAGGAACGATAAACTTGCAGTTCCTCCGGCTGTACTACTGCTGATCTAATCGCAGCCACATCTGTGACGTGCAATGAAAGGAGGGAATTGAAGCATTACATTATATTTTCGTTTATTGCTGTGTTTATATTGGGTTGGAAGTAACTGGATAAAGGAACTGTGGAGATTTCTGCTCCAAAGTAGTTTTGTGCATCGTGAAATGAAATGTCTTGTCTAAGCGACATAACATTTATTGTAAAATGTCAGTGGTTGTAATGTATTTTTCTAATTGCAAGTGAAAGCAATCTGCTTCTGAGTCTAAGGGGCAGATTTAATAAGGTTCGAGTGAATTGTCGAAGTACAAAAAGTAATTTTTTGGATACTTCGACCATCAAATAGGATACTACGGGGCCCATTTACTTAGCTCGAGTGAAGGAATAGAGGAAATAACTTCGAATTTCGAATGTTTTTTTTGGCTACTTTGATCATCGAATGGGCTACTTCGACTTCGAATCGAACGATTCAAAATAAAAATCGTTCGACTATTCGACCATACGATAGTCGAAGTACTGTCTCTTTAAAAAAAACTTCGACCCCCTAGTTCACCACCTAAAACCTACCGCAGTGCAATGTCAGCCTATGGGGAAGGTCCCCATAGGCTTTTTAATGTTTTTTAGGTCGAAGAAAAATCGTTCGATCAATGGATTAAAATCCTTCGAATCAAAGGATTTAATCTTTCAATGGAACGATTTTTCGTTCAATCGAACGTTATTTTGTTCGATCAAACGATTTTTCGTTCGAAAGTTGCTTAGAATTGGACATTCTATATCATACTAAAAGTTACCTTAAAGGTGAAACAGTTAAAGATATTTAATGAATATATATATATATATATATATATATATATATATATATATATATATATATATATATATATATATATATATATATAGGAAAGTAGTCTAGAACTATGTAAAAAAAAAAGCCTAACAATAAACATTTGGGGAGCTGTAACTTCTGGGCACAGATAATGCTTAGAACCTTTGTTTCACTGTTTTGGTGTGGGCAGATGCCAATTATGATTTTGGTTGTATGGTAATGCCTAAAGCAGGGAGATCTATATAAATGTTTAGGCAAAATATAAGGTTATTTGTATATCCATTTCTTCTGTCATTGGCAACAACTGTGCCAGCCAGGCACCATCATTAACCGTAGCCCCATACTACTGTCCCCTCCCCCAAGAAGTTATGAGAATGCTGGGTAACTGCCCTGGCCCTGCAAAAAAGTACAATGATACACCCAAAAAATGCCACATTCACACTTGGCCATGACCCTGATCCTCAAGGCCACACCCAAAACCCTGCCCACTATCCTTCCAAAATTTGCCATTTCCTGGCAAGACCCACAATTCCCAACTTCATGTCTCTTGGGGTCCCCTGACTGGGGTACCACTTCTAGATAACAGCCCTGGTTCCAGATTTCAAAGAGCACTTCCATACTTGGTAACTTGATAAAGAATCCAGTTTAAGCCCAAAACGTTGCCACTTTGTCACGCCCTTGTATTGTACATACACCAGGTAAATGACACGTTGGATAGGTATGGAGTCCTTGATGGGAGTCGGGCCCTGGAGTACAATCTTGGGAAGACAATGCCAATGTAGAAAGTATTTTGCTGGTATCTGCAGCATTTCTTATGGATTTGTTAAACTGAAAATACTGTTGTAAACACATGAATATGCCCCATATGTCCCACACTGGAAGTAGAATGTTCACAAGGGGTTTGTTTTTGGAAAAATAGTCCCTCCAGATGCGAAGCAATTTTGATGTGTTTGGTGCCCTTTGAGGTCAGGACATTGACCTCAAAACTTTAGAATATATATACATCTGCAGAGCAGTGAGCAAAGTGCATTTTTGAGTGCAATTGCCATGTTTTTTTACCACAATACAGTGTTTTTCCCCAGAATTTCAATGACATTTTCAAGGGAGCACTGTGCTTGGGGCCAAAACAACACAACTGCACTTCTATGTAGATCGGGTGCAGTGGAAAATATTTTCGAAGTCTGTCTGACATCATTTCCAGTGTTCAGCATGAGAGTGACAGGTGTGCCAATTTCGGTGCAATGTAGTTGTGGTGATAGACGGAAGGTGCTGAGGAAACTCTGGAGCTACTGCCTGGTCTGAAGATGGCAGTAGTAGATGGCGTGCCCCTGCATCAATAGGCACAGCAGTGCTCAATATGGAACAGTAGGATGAAGCGACACCAGGCACAGCTATATGGAGGTGCAAGGAGTATATTTTGTCACATTCTGCCTGGATTTGAACTGGTGGCCTGCTATATTATATGCAGCCTACTTGCCACTGCTTTATCTGAGCAGTAAAGAGGAAGCTTAGTTTAGGCTCTTACACACGGGTGTTTGCACGCTCTCCTGTGTGGCACTTTCCTCCGTTCAGCCGCAGGAGTAGACACACTAAATTATTGTCAATGGGGCAGGTAAAATGCAACATGCTGTCTTCCAACCTGCGCTTGGGGCTTGCATGCCTCTGTGTGAGTACAGCCCTATTGACAATAATGCAGTGCGTCTACTCCTGCGGCTGAACGAAGGAAAGCGTAATGCAGGGGAGCGCACAAACAAACGCCCGTGTGTAAGACCCCTTAGTTTCTAGGCAAGCATAGTGAATTCACCTGTGGTCAATTTGGCCACATGTACTCGGAGTTTGCCATCAGCGTGGCTATAAAACCCCTTACTTGTTCCTTATTTCCTGATTCACTCATTGCCCATTGTAGGTCAAGCCTGATTCCTGCTTCTGAATCGTGCTCCTTGTGATTTTTTGGTTCTGACCCCGGCCTGTTCCTGACCTATCATTTGTCTCACGTCTCAGTGGTTGTTTTTTTGGTACTGACCCGGCATGCCTGACTACGATTATTCAGTCTTTTCTGTCTCCTTCCCTACATTTGGCTCCTTTGCTTGCCCCTGTGAGAATTGCTGGATTCTTGTGATGTAAGACCTGGCGGAACCCAAGTAGGAGAGGGCAAAAGGTGACTGTTATAGGCAGAAGATCACACCTAGACCGAAATCGAGTGACTCCCCCTGGGGTTTCGGTTCACCATACGTGACAAGTACCTTCAATAATAATCACAACTCACTGTGGGAAATTGCAGGGACTGCAACTGAATTACATGAGCCTTATTAATCATTCTTTGGTGGGTCAGTTTGTGTGTTGAGGGTCATAGTCCTGCTGCATGACTCACATTCTCTAGAGCTTCAGATCTAGTTTCGTCTCATCTGTCCACAGAACATTTTTCCAACAGCCTTCTGAGTTATCCACATAATATTTAGCAAACTGGAGATGAGCAGCAATGTCCTTTTTGAATAGTGGCTTTCTCCTAGCAACTCTGCCATGCACACCACTGTTGTTCAGTGTCCTCCTGGTGGTGGACTCATAAACACTGCCAATGAAAGAAAGGCTTTTAGTTCTTTAACTGTTATCCTGGGGATACTTGATTTGGATAGTGAAGTCCTAGCTTAGACAGGACCCCACACACACCTGATTATCATCCCATTGATTGAAATGTTTGTTTTTTTTGTATTTTTTTCAGTTATTTAACTTTTTATTCAGCAGCTCTCCACTTTGTTATTTCTGCAGCTATCTGGTTGCTAGGGCCTTGTTTACCACAGCAACCTGGTAGTGATTTGAGTGAGAGGCTGGAATAGGAGAGGGCCTTAATGAAAAGATAAGCAATACAAAGTAACAATAACAATACAATTGTAGCCTCTTTGTAAAATGTATAATGAAGCAATACAATTCTTAATGAATCAGATGAAAATTAAGCGTAGGACTGGCCAGATATGGATGACTTTGACGTAGTTGGCCAGTTTAAATATATTGCAATATTTGGACAAACAATCACTGTTTTGTTTAAAGGATAAGGCATTTTTTAGTGCAGAGGACTCTTGTATTTGTCTATATGTATTTTGTGGTCACAGCCTCATTGCACCCCCGCCTTATGGTTTTAAAAATTAGTGGTGAGCACAACTTTCCCTTGTCTGTTACAATTGTAGGCTCGCAGAGCAATAGATTTTTGGTTGCTGGGGTCAGTGACTCCCATTTGAAAGATGCAGAAGAGAAAATAATATAAACTAAGGACCAACTGCAATAATAATATAACAAAATTAGCTGCTAAATAAAAATGTCCTTCTATAACATACTATAACTGAAAGGTGAACCACCCCTTTAAGGTTGATTTATTCAAAAATATTTTAAATTCAAAAGGGTTCACAAACATTCAAACACCACTGTATGTACACCTGCATTTTGATGAGAGGTGATAGTGTTGACCTAGACTCTGCCTAAGGCCTTCATTATAATGCACAAAGTGTCCATAGTGAATATTTATAGGAGAATAATGCCTAGCTCTGTTCCCTGGGAGACAGAATAAGCGCAATGCTTCATGAAGTCTCCTGCAGTCTTAATCCATCATCAGGATTACAGTTTAGCATTTCAGATGGCATCCTCACCTCTTCCATTCCACTTCCCATCCATCATGCCTTTTAGAAACAGAAATTCTGTTTAACCCCGTCGTGCCAACTACACATTCTTTTATTGTGCACTGACTGTCAGGGGTTTAGGTTGCCATGTCACAAAATGGGTTTGGTCTGTGATGTTAACCTCAAGACATGCAACAAAATACTTACAAATAGTATCCAATACCCTTTAAGTGCTGGTATTCTTGATAAAGTTCAATTCAATACATTTATTCAGATAACTAATGGTTTATGTTTGGTAACATTAACACCTCTTATGAAAACTTGAAGTTACTTACAGCAATATGAAAGGCCAAGGGATAGGTAGAGTAATAAGGAACAGAAAAGCAGAGCAATAAGAAAGGCAGAGGGATATAGTCAAAGCAACAAGACATGGGAAAGCAGAACAATAAAAAAAGGCAGAGGGATATAAGCAGAGCAATAAGACATGCATAACCAAAGCAATACGAAAGGCAGAGGAATATGCAGAGAAATAAAAAGGCTGAGGGATAGACAGAGAAATAAGAAAGGCAGAGATTGGCACAGCAACAAGAAAGGCAAAGAAAACAGAGAAATAAAAAGGCTGAGGGATAAGCAGAGGAACATGCAAAGCAATAAGAAAGGCAGAGGAATAGGCATAGCAATAAGGCAGGGATTGGCAGAGCAATAAGAAAGGCAGAGGAATATGCAGAGAGATAAAAAGGCTGAGGGATAAGCAGAGCAATAAGAAAGGACATAAGGTATATAGGCAGAGCAATAAGGCATGGAAAAGCAGAGCAATAAAAAATTCAGAGTAAATAGGTAGAGCAATAAAACAGATAAGCAGAGCAATAAGAAAGTCAGAGGAATAGGCAGAGAAATAAAACAGACTGAGGGACAGACAGAGCAAAAATAAAGGCAGAGGAATAGGCAGAGAAATGTATAGACAGATAAGTAATAAAAAGTAGCAATGATAATAAATGTGTAGCCTTGTAGAGCATATGTTTTTAGATGGGGTCAGCTGGAAAAAGTCAGAAGAAGAAGGCAAATAATTAAAAATAAATAAAAATAAATAAATAATGCAGACCAATTGGAAAGTTTCTTTAAATTGGCCATTTTATAACATGCTAAAAGTTAACTTAAAGGTGATGTATGCAAGTCTGAGTAAGGGAGCACCACCCCTAAATTTTAGAGAAACAGATAGATGGTGTGCAGGGTTATGGAGATAAATAGTGATACAAAAAGAAAAAAGATTAACCCTTAAAGTTGCACCACCCCATCATAGAACCCAATGACTCAAGGAACAAAAATGTAACTTAACTTTTACTGATAAATTCAAAAGGGTGGTGCAACTTTAAGGGTTAATCTTTTTTCTTTTAAGGGGCATTAACATTATTAAAGGAAAATGCCTTAAATGTATTTTTAATAAATGTGCCCCAAAAACTTGTTATATTCAGCACAGGCACTTACGGGAGCATTCCGCTGCCTGCTGTACACTTAACAGGCTATATTTAGCAAATACTGAAAATAAAGTTCCTCAGAGTTCCTATTCACATTGTTTACTGTAACGACTTGTATAGGTATTTTAGAGGCATATTTATCAAAGGGTGATTATAGAGTTTGCTCTGCAACTCAGAGCATACAGTAGGTGCATACTTAGAATACCTTCCCCCAGGCCAGAAATATGGGACAATTTAAAAGGGTGGTTAAATCTGAATATGTTATAGAACAGCTCATTCTAAGCAACGTTTCAATTGACCTTTCTTTTTTTGATAGTTTTTAAATTATTTGCCTTGTTCTTCTCTTTCTAGCTTTCAAATGGGGGTCACTGACCCCATCTAAAAAACATATGCTCTGTAAGGCTACAAATGTATTGTTATTGCAACTTTTTATTATTAGTCATCCTTCTATTCAGACCCTTTCCTACTCATATTCCAGTCTTATTCAAATTAGTGAATGGTTGCTGGGCTAATTTGGACCCTAGCAACCAAACTGATGAAACTGCAAACTGAAGAGCTGCTGAATAAAAAGCTACACAAGTCAAAAACCACAAGTAATAAAAAATGAAAACTAATTGCAAATTGTCTCAGAATATCACTCTCTGCATCACACTAAAAGTTAACTCAAAGTTGAACAACCCCTTTGAAGCCAAGTGAGGAGGGTCCTGAATAAGTTTGAGCCCCCCTTTAAGCAATAAATATTGCAGAAATGAATACAAGACTCATATTGGTACATCAGTGGAAGAGAGTTTTGGGTACTACATCCTACTACACCACAACATTCAGAATATTTCTTCCCTGGAAAATGTTACAGTGACATCTAGTGGCCAAACTTTTTATATTTAATGTAGTATTATTTTTATTATTACTACCCAAAGGGATGATCCAAATCCACATCTTTTTTTCTAATTGTCTAAGACTACACCTACTCGAGTTTCTACTGAAAAGGGAAATCTGTGTAATTATGTGCTCTTACTCGCATCTGGGTTTTTGCTGCACTCTTTAAAGATTACATATATGGTTCACAGTGCAGTCCTGGCAGGCACAAGGCAGACCTGTCCTCACCTCCTGCCGTAATAGAAGCCTATGTGTCTCCCAAAACCGTTGTCAGGAGCGCCAGGACCGCTCAATCTTGCAGCGCTTCGCTCCATGTCCAAGATGAAGGATGTGAAAATTGGTTATTTAAAGAGATACTGACGCCAGATATTAAACTCTTTTTTACATCTATCATAATATTGCTTTGAAAGCAACTTATAACTTTGCCATAAAGTATTTGCACAATGCTTTTACATTACCTGTCTGATGCCCCATGTTCCTGTATGAGGGGGCTGCCATATTTGTGCAACAGGAGTCCGTTAGCATTAGAAACTTTAACTGACAGGCTGAGATGGGACAGTCAGGTTGGCAAAACAATCAGGTTTAGAAACTTCAAACAATAACTTACATAAACAAACCTCTTGGCATAGAACATGACGTATAGGTAACTTTTAATGTACATTCATATTTTAAAAAGTAGTTTTTTAGTGTTAGTATCACTTTAAAGGCACCAAGGTCACAGATTCAATGCCCGATTACACTGTAAGTCATGCTCACTGGTGTTCCTAAGTGCTCCTTAATTCGTATATGTCACGACCGGCACCCAATACCAGAACAAGTGCCAAGCGCCCTGGTCTCGGCTCGGCTTCACCAGTAGTGTGACCACCGTTGGACTTCGGGAGGAGCCCTCAGCTTACTTGGGTGCCACCTGGACTTAACGAGGGGTACAAGGTGAGATGTTCTGGCTGTCAAAGGGGCACGGCTGGTAGCAAAGTCTTTTGGGCCAAAGGTCACTGTACAAAAGGATTAGGCAGAAGGATGGTCAGACAGGCTGGGTCGAGGCAGGCGGATATCAGAATCTTCAGGCAGGCAAGGGTCAAACCGGGTTGTCAATCAAGGGGTTAAGCTGGAAGAGTTGTCGTAAGGCAGGCAAGGGTCAGGATAAAGAATGCATAGTAGTCAGGGAACAGGCTGGAGTCAAAACCAGATAATCAAGACAAACAGGTACAGGAACAGATGCACAAGGCTCAGGAACCACTAGAAACCAAGTTCTATCACGGGCACTGGCTGGGGATCAGAATGGGCCTTAAATACACCCAAAGTTTGCGCCAAAACGTGCGCCAATGCGCGCTGGCGCAATCATGCGCCTGTACCTTTAAGAGGCGCGTCGCGCGCGCCCTAATAATCAAAATGGCACTTAGGAAACACGCGGTGGGCGTCCGGCTGCGCAGGTAATTTTATTACAGTATAATATTGATTCTTGGATTTCTGACCCCTCCCTTTGACCCTGACAACGACCTTTGCCTACTGAACTTCTGCCTGAATCTTGGCTACGCTAACTCCTGAAGCCTTTGGCTACCGTGAACTGGAATCTAACCCTAGTGCTTCCTCCTTGGTCCGGACTCCTCTGTCATCTGAGGCGCTAGGCCCTGACAACCAATCATTTTTATGTTGTGACCCATATTAATTGCTTCACTATATGGGGGGGGGATGTCTACTAGACTTAATGGCTAATTTATAGCCCTCCACTACGATTGCCTCTACAGCACCAATGTCTGAAACAAGACCAGAAGGCATTTTCTGCCATTATATACAGGATATGTGTTCAATACCCTGCCTATATGTTCTTTTTGTACAAATTGTAATGTGAGTGCACAAAAACTACTCACTCACCAAATCAACTTTTAACATAGGAACTCATGAAATATTGGATAGAACATCTTAGAAAGGATCTTTGTTTCCTGCTGCCTTGTGCCTCTCTGCAGGAATCATGTAACCAACATGGTACGTTATTCTTTAAAGAAATACAGAGAGAAAGCAAGCATCTGGGTTACATGCTGTGAGAGCGAGAAGTACAGGGATAGAAATATTATCCAGAATACTTTGGAGAACAGGAATTCTAAAGCTGGCCATAGACGCACAGATCCTATCGTACGAATCAAGGATTCGTACGATTTTCGAATCGTGTGTGGAGAGTGCCGACATCTTTTGTCCGGAGATCATTTGACCGATCGAACAGGTTTGATTTTGACCCGACCGATCCAGCCGGAGCCCATTGCGCATCATAATCGGATAGTTCAGATTACCCCCAACATAGCCATGCTCGTTAATGGCATAAGGGGGAAAGATCCGCTCGTTTGCCGACATTGCCCAACGAGCAGATCTTATGGCCACCATAAGTCATAAGGCTACTTAAACATGTATATATATATATATATATATATATATATATATATATATATATATATATATATATATATATATATATATATGTTCCCTGAGGAAGGTTCTAGTATAAGAACCGAAACGTCGGATAAAATAAACCTGACTTAATCAGCAACATTGCCTTTTTTCAATTTTTGTTTTCTCTGGGAGTGCCGTCACCTGTATGTATATATATATTTATATATATGTTTATGCTATCTTAGTTATCATCAAGTACAAGGCACTGCATTATTACAGAAAAAAAGCCAACTGATTTGGAGAAAGTCTTTTTGGAAGGTGAGGAGCAGTGTAGTCGTCACACAAGTGGTAATAAATTTCCCACTTGTATCCCGGCATAATGAAAAGTGGGTTTGGCTAGTGATTTTACTTTCTAAGCATGAACTAGAATTACTTTTACTGGTCCAATACTGAAGGTCTTTGAATTATAGGGATGCTAAGCTTGATAAGAGGTGTAGCAGCAAATCTGATTTTTTGACTGACATATATTAGAAATTAGTTGATTGATACCTTCCAAAGTTTGGCTGATGCTTTATATACAAACATAAGTTAAAATAATCTGATCAGTTAAGAGTGATATTCTGTACAGCAATTTAGAGCATACCTCCCAACTGTCCCTTTTTCGGAGGGACAGTCCCTCTTTTGACAGCTCAACCCGCAGTCCCTCATTTGTACTGGATAGTCCCTCTTTTCTCTGCACTGAACAGCCAGAAAAAGAAACAAAGTTTCTCACTTAATTGGCTTTTAGCAGAGAGCCCAGAACAGCTAACAGGTGCAAATAAGATACTTTGTAACAATTTTGAGACACAAAAACTGTTTAGATAAGGAGAAATATATTCAAATTTTCATAACCTGCCAAATTTTGTAAAACAAACATGGTAATTAGGGGGTGTGGCCACAGAAAGGGGTTTGGTCAAAAAAATTGCTGCACTATGTGCGGGAAAAAATTTTTTGCCCCTCTTTTTACTTCCAAAATGTTGGGAGGTATGATTTAGAGTGATTTATATATAGCAAATGAGGAAGTGGGTAAGGGTGGAGTTCTGGTTATGTTAAGTGCTACATTTGCCTGATTAAGATAAAGCAGATTTTATTTTTTCAAAAGACCAGTGTGTGCCATTAACTAAATATGTTGTGCATCTATCTATCTATCTATCTATCTATCTATCTATCTATCTATCTATCTAATCTATCCATCCATCCATCCATCCATCTATCAGTCCCTCTTTTGACAGCTCAACCCACAGTCCCTCATTTGTACTGGAAAGTCCGTTTTTCTCTGCACTGAACAGGCAGAAAAAGGAACAATGTTCCTAACTTAATTGGCTTTTGGCAGAGAGCCCAGAACAGCCACAGCTGCAGATAAGATACTTTTGTAAGAATTTTGAGATAAGCAAATAAGTAATTGTAACAATATAAGATAACAGGTCTCTTGGGAGAAGTTAGACTCACAGTTTAAAGGGCAATTCACCTTCATTAGCAAAACTGTAATAACTGAAAGAAAAAAAAAACAGAAATATGTTCAAACTTTCATAACCTGCCAAATTGTGTAAAATGAACATGGTAATTAGGGGGTGTGGCCACAAAAATGCGCATGGTCTTTTTATTTCCAAAATGTTGGGAGGTATGTATTCCTATTTGTCTATCATCTATTTCTAACTATCTCTCTCGCTCTCTATCTGTCATGTCTGTCTATCTATCTGTCGTCTATCTATCTCACTATCTATTAGGAATGCACCGAATCCATGATTCGCTTCAGGATTCGGCCAGGATCCTGCCTTTTTTCGGATTTGGCCAAATCCTTGTGCCTGGCCGAACCAAATCTGAATCCTAATTGGCATATTCAAATTGGGGCGGAAAGGGAAATCACATGATTTTCATGTCACAAATCAAGGAAGTAAAAAAATTCCTTCTTTTTACTTTTCCACCCCTAATTTACATATGCAAATTAGGATTTGGATTCGGTTCGGTATTCATTCACAAAGGATTCGGGGATTCGGCCAAATCCCAAATAGTGGATTCAGTGCATCCCTACTCTCTGTCTATCTATAATCTATATATCTATCATCTATCTATCTAATTACCTATCATTTATCTATGTATCAGATTATCTATCTATCTATCTATCTATCTATCTATCTATCTATCTATCATCTATCTAATTACCTATCATTTATCTATGTATCAGATGATCTATCTATCTATCTATCTATCTATCTATCTATCTATCATCTATCTATCATCTATCTATCATCTATCTATCTAATTACCTATCATTTATCTATGTATCAGATTATCTATCTATCTATCTATCTATCATCTATCTATCTATCTATCTATCTATCTATCTATCTATCTATCTATCTATTTATCTATCTATTTATGGCACTACCACCAAGAAACATTTAGTAGGAGGACTTGTAGGAGCAATGAATAGCTTATTTTAAGGCTTACCAATGCCATTGTTTTGGACCTGTGGTTGACAGTTGGTTTGTTCTGTAACTTTGATGTATTACAAACTTTGTGGAGAACTCCGTGTTACAGGCAGACTCCTGCGACCACAAACTTTCTAACAAGTATTCTCTGAGGTCAGTTCTTCAGGCTTAGCCGGATTTGCAGTGATCATGAGAAATTTCACACAATTCTGTGACCCGAGGGATCAATTCTCGGAGAAAGGAAGAAATTTGGATAGGCCCAATAGTGACAGCATCCCCTCTGGCATTTGCCAGGACCCACATATTGCCAGTCCAGGCCTGGAGGTGTTAGTTCTGTCAAGTTAGTGCTGTAGGGAAAATGATTTCCCTGTGACAAGTTGTTTGAAGTCTACCACACAGATTTGTGGCCCATAAACAACATCTTTACAGTCAGTATTCTCCCCAATATGTACATAATATACTGTGCTCTGGTTTTGGCTGGTTTTCACTGGTACTAGATTGAAGCTACAATTTACAAACTTGAATTGTATTTTATTTTCAAAGCACACAATCCCAGGGGCTCAATTCAGTTTCTGGTGTGAAGTTCTGTGTTTAGATATTGGAAGGACATGTGGTTTTATAACATTGGAAAACATTGTTTGGTGTAAGTGTGCATACCAGTTTTATTCATATCAAGAACTTGATTAGCTGTCACATCTATGGAGATCGTTTGACTGGTTTTGACATTGTTAAAGTTCACCTGTAAATTATCTTTCATTTTTTTTTTTTAGATTCCAGCCAGGACCTTCTCAGCAATGAGTTTATATGTTCTCCATTAGCTTTGATGAGTTTCCATACAAGAAAGTTTTATTAGCTCCTGTTAATATTGACTATTGGTGGTAGAATCTGTGCCATTTTGCTTCGCCGAAAAATTAGCTAATTTACTAAAAATTAGCGAAACTGCAAAAAATTGTGAAACGCATTGAAGTAAATGGGCATCAAAATAATATTGACGTGATTGACAATTTTTATATGAGCAACTATTTTGTCCAAATGCATTAAAGTTAATGGGCATCCAAATAATTTCATGCGTGTGACTATTCTGACGCGCGACAATTTTTTTTTTTTTGGTCTCGGCCGATTTTTCACCAGTGAATTTTTGTTGCAGTTTCGCAAATTTATTTGCTGGCGGCGAAGCGTGGAAATTCGACGCAAATTTGTGCCTGATTAATTTACTCGCTCATCACTAATATTGACCTTAGATCGTAAGCTCTACTGGTGCAGGATCTCTGTAAAGTGCTGCTTAATATGCTGCCACTATACAAGTATTGGACCTGTTATACAGAATGTGTGGGAACAGAGGTTTTATGGATAATGGATTTTTCTGGAATATATATCTTCATACCTTTAGTCTACTAGAAATTCATTTTAACATTAAATAAACCGAATTGGCTGGTTTTGCTTCCAATAAGGATTAATTATATATTAGTTTGGATCAAGTACAAGCTATTGTTTTATTATTACAGAGAAAAAGAAAAGTTTTTTTTAAAAAATTTGGATTATTTGGATAAAATGGAGTCTATAGGAGACAGCCTTCCCATAATTCGGAGCTTTCTGGATAATGGGTTTCCGGATACCTTTATAAGTGAATGATGCTAATAATAATAAATGTGCAGTTCACAAAAAAAAAAAATAATATTCTCAGTGCTGAGATCCAGGCATTGATTCAGGGCACTGCAAGGAATTTGTAAATTCCCCCCTTATCGGCGTATGTTTCATCCAGTTACTGCGTTTCCTCCCACACAACATAAGATTAATTCGTTCCTGATGAAACTGACCCTAGTGTGGGAATGCAGACTGGAAGCCCCAATGGGACAGGGACAGAATAAATGATGCATAATCTCCGCAAAATGTTGCAGATTATATAGAGGGAACAAACCAATATGTTCTAGTGAATGTGACCCTTTCATTTAATGGCAGTTTTTCCATTTGTTTTTCTTTCTTTATTTTTTGATCATTTTTTATTCTATTTCTCATGACTGTGTGATGTTTGCTTTGCCTTGTAGTTCATGTTACCGTGTAAATTGTATATTCATGCTGAAGTTTCCAGTCCCCTTCTTCTCATAGGTGTATGTCCCTCCTGCTCGCTCACATTTTCATGAAAGTATATCTGAGCATGCTGTGGGTATTCTGTCACATTCATGCCTTTCGTGACAGTATAGTCCTTCTGTCATATCTGTTCTCCTGGTGACACCACACTTTTACCCAGTGGTTCTTTCTGTGGTTTTAGGTAAGTGATTTACTGTCTGGATCCCGTGATACTGTAAGTGCCCAACCTACAGGCCACAGAGTTTCAGTTCTGTGTGCTTTGTTATTGAGTCAAGGCTGTATTTATACATAGGCACCCAAGGGCCTGTGCCTAGGTCAGTAACTTTTGTTTATGAGAATAAAAAAATCTCCCCAGCCACCGGCGGAGACTTGTGGGCAAATCCGGCAGTTAAGATGGGGGGGTGAGGGGGTAGAAGCGCACTTCTCACACTTGTCAGTGGAAGTGACATCATGCGTTGTATGTGTGACATCACACACAACAGGGGACAAGTTGAAGTGTGGCAGCAGACTTACATATAGAGCTGGATTGGGCATCTGTAGATGGGGTGGCTGTGAAGAGTTAAGCATAGTAGTACAGAGAAGTGCACTGCCATGACAAGGGATGAATATGAATTTGCTTTTTTTAGTATTCATTTATTGTAAGGCAGTAGGTTACACAATGCAACTTTTGATTGGTTCTCCTTTTATCAAGCAAGTCCTCACCATTACGAAGCATGCAGAACACCAACCTGTAATAGCAACCTTCATGTCATCCCCAAATTGACTGCATGCCTGTCAGAATGACTGGTTCAATTTCCTGAACCTCCCAGTCAAAAGGAAGCAGCTTACAGTATCTACACTCAATCAGCTAAATGATTCTCAAGATTTCAAGTTTGAGGGCAATGTGGCTCCTAAATATCCATGAAGTGCCACTGTAGCCCTCAGTTAGAAATGTTCTTAGATGTTATCATCTTCAAGAGTTCATTCTTTCTCTTCTCTGGTTTTCCAGGCTCTCTTTGAAGAAGTGTTTTTTTTAGTTGGCTCTCGGTGCTGTTTTCTTTTCCCTCGCTATTTCATTATGCATGGTTCATGGTTCAATCTGGTCAGGAGAAGGGAGAATGCCTTTATTGTATTTTACTTCTCTTTTTACTCTTTAAGAGTTGATTTTGAGTGGGATGTAAGATAACTTTGGAAAATACATCATGTGCGCCACAAGCAGCCACATATTGTTGTACTGTTAGCGCTGGGTAATGCATTTAACCCATATTAAATAATATAATGAGATTATGTGCTGTGCTATAATATCTGTGAGTGGGCATTTTCTATTTTTACATAAGGGTGACTTGTATATTTCTCTTTACATGATGCTGCCAGGATTGCAGATGAGGGTGGTAGTGGATAGCCACACAGAGTCCAGACCCTTCGCAAGTAAAGAATAAGCAGATCTTGGCCACCTTGAGTGGGCAACAATGGGCTGATTAAGTTGTGGGCCCTAGGGCCCAATGATCAAGTGACAAGGCTAGGAAAGCCGATGGTGGGATTTTCATCCAGACATCGGCTGGGGAAGCCCGTCAGAGGGCCCCATACACTGGACAATAAGACCTCTGAAGAAGCTGACCTCAGCGAAACGCATCAGGTGTGACATCACTTCCGGTCTTAGCAGTGAGTGGATGTACAGGTGAAACACACGTGAGAGGGAGACATCAGCAGAACTCATCTCTTTGTATTGCGAAGGTTCACCTCCATGATCTGCACTATAAGATTGGATTGTTTGATATACGCTCAGAAGTGTGACTTAAGTAAGTGCAATAATTTTTAAAATCTTTTAAAAATAAAATAAAGGCAAATTACACTATGGGCGCTGTCCCTGCTTTTTAATGTTTTTTAGGGCTCTTACTGACGAGCTGTTGAAGCTGCGCTCCCCTGCGTTCCGTTTTTCTGCGTTCAGCCGCAGGGGATCGCAGGAATAGGCGAGTGTAGGCACCGAATGCGGGAAAAATGCAGCATGTTGCGTCTCAACCTGCGTTCGGCGCCTACACGTGCCTGTGTGAGTACAGCCCCATTGGAAAAAACTTAATGCGTCTATTTCTGCGCTCCCCTGCGGCTGAACGCAGAAAAACGGAACGCAGGGGATCGCAGCTTCAACCGCTCATCAGTAAGAGCCCTAAAGGAATACCCTGGAGTTGATATTGATACGCTGTTTTGAAAATCAGGAATCTTGTAAGTTGCCAATCCCACCAGAGAGTGGAGAAGCCACATGCTGAGTTTTACTGATTGAAGAAAACACCATTGCACCTTATTTTAATTTATTTCATCTTTTGCAGCAAGCACTACAAGCACCTTGTTTGGCTTAATTATAATTTAAATTTTATTTTGGAGATAGTAGTAGTGTACAAATCACTATAGCACTTTAGAACACACAAGAAAAATCTATGCATAGACTTTCTATGATTCAAGACACACACAGATTATATTAACAATATTGCACTAGGTTCTGTTATTTGGTTTTTTTTCCCCATAGCCTGTGGCGCTGATCTTTAATTGTCTCTTGATTTGGTGATCCAGTGGAGGAACTGTGAAAAAGAGCAACAACGGAAAAATATAGAGGGTTTACTTTTACTTGAAATTTTGCTATAACTGGCCAATACATTTCTGACTTTGTTATATCAGCCATCATACTATCCATTGGGAGAGTTAACCAAGCTTTGTGTGCATGATGCATTTTTCTGTGCTTGATGGAGGGCTGTAATCAGGGCTGCCATCAGGGGGGCACAGGGGGTACTCCTGTACTGGGCCCAGGCCTGAAGGGGGGCCCGGCTGTGCTGCACTTTTTGAAATAGCCGGGCCCCCTTGACCGCGCCGATCCAACTGTTCCAATACCGTCTCCATGGTGTCTGTCCCCT